>NC_090651.1:270902183-271503849 GCF_040937935.1 Hyperolius riggenbachi | reverse complement strand
AAATTCGCATGGCTCCTTGCCATGCGAAATCGCATGCGAAATAGCGGGTAAATCTGCATGCGGAAATGCAGCCGCATGCGATTTCTTCAGCGGTGGAATCCAGGCGATTCCGCACCGCTACAGTGGAAACAAGCCCGTTTTCAATGTGTGCGTTTTCAAAAACGTTGGTTTTCTTACATGCTATGCAAAAACCCATCAAAAACACACATAATGAAAGTCAGTGGAATGCAATGGTATGCGTTTTTCATGCATTTTCCATGCGTTTTTCTATGCAGTTTTGTGATGTATTTCTGCTTCCTGTTGTCTTCCTGTTAATTTGCATAAACCACACTTGTAAAACACATGAAAAATGCATATATGTCAACAGCAAACACATTAACCCTCCTGGCGGTCTATTAAAAACCGCCAGGGGCAGCGCAGCAGTTTTTTTTTTTTTTAAATCATGTAGCGAGCCCAGGGCTCTGTGCAGCGGCATCCCCCCACCCGCGTCGATCACCTCCGGCGATCAGGAAATCCCGTTCCGAAAACGGGATTTCCTGGAGAGGTTCCCCTGTCATCGACGTGACGTCATTGGGAGTCCTGATCCACCCCTCAGCGCTGCCTGGCACTATTTGGCCAGGCAGAGCACGGGGTCTGGGGGGGGGGGGGGCGCGGCACGGGGCGGCTAATCGGAGCGGCAGCGATAGGAGTGCACATGCAGCTAGCAAAGTGCTAGGTGCGTGTTGCAAAAAAAAAAAATTATGCAAATCGGCCCAGCACGGCCTGAGAAATCCTCCTGCGCTGCCTACCGCGAACTACGTTCGGGGTTACCGCCAGGAAGGTTAAAACACAAGCAAAAGCCTTGAAAACGCATCTTCTGTAAAAAAAAACCAAAACAAAATGAGAACGCACCAAAAACTCACACAACATAAAATAAAACGCAGCCTTTCATGTTATATTATGTGTGCACCTACCCTTAGATTAATGGGAGAAAAGGATTTTTACTTACCTGGAGCTTCCTCCAGCCCCCTGTAGTTTGTCAGCCCCCTCGATTTCCTTTTAGTCCAATTGACTTTGCTCCTGTGAGGTCCAGCTGGGTTGCGGTGCCACTGTGCATGTGCTGTTTTGGACCGTTCGCTATCTCCATCGTATCTTAACGAACTGCAAGTCGGGTTTGAGCTAAGTCATGGAATTTACGGGCTGATAGCGGCATAGCAAATGGGAATGAGATAACTTCAAGAGAGCAGAGGGACTACTGAGGACTGGGAGAAGCCCCAGATAAGTAAAAATCCTTTTTTCCCATTCATCTCAGGTACTCTCTTCCTGCGCCCCTACGCTGGAACCCTTTTTACAGAATTGGACATTGTCAATTAATGATTGCGGCTGCACTGTACAGGTGCAAAGTACCTGCACAGTAGCATGGTTTGTACCATGCTTTTTCCTTCGTGTTCCTGCGCATGCACGGGCTATACTGTAAGCCTGCACTGTGGGGCCATGCTTGTACACAGAAGGTAACGTGACCATTAAGACAAAGAGAACCGGCTAGCAGAGAGGAGTCATGGAGGATCAGGGAAGCCAGCCTCGGCAGCATCCAGAGGCGTCCCTCTACAGTGGTATCTAACTTTTTATTAAGGTCATTCAGATTGAAAGAAAATAATCGAATGATCATTCATTATTAATGAATAATTATTATCTGTAAGGCCATGGCTTGTGACGTTACAGAGGGTGAAGCGTCGGCATCGAGAAGAGCAGCGTGGGGCACCGATAGACTTCGAGGGGCTGGAAGAAGACCCAGGTGAGTAAAACTTTTCTTTTTTTTTCACCTCATGTATAATAAAGAGCTAAAGATAAAGAACTCCTTTAAGGCTGGGTTCACACTGTCTTTAAAATCATTCAGTTTATCGGAGGAGAACTGAGTGGATCAAAAGACAAGTGAACAGTTCCGTCAGAAGCATACTGCTGGGGCTCCCCGTTGGATTGAAACACACCAATAGGAATCCTCCCTCAGATCCACTCATTGGACCAATCAGAATCCTCCCCCAGGAAAGAGGATTCCTATTACTTTGTTTCAGATCAATGGGAAGCCCCAGCAGTATGTGTCTGCCGCAGCTTCCATTAATATTGTGGTGCTTGTCCCTGGTAGAAGCAGAAGTGGCGGCATACAGCGATGGATGCACAATGGTGCCAGTGAAACCAGCTGCAATGGCCTGTGATAGACCCAGCAAACCCATACTGCATAAGCTGGGAATGTACTGTTGTGCATCCATCAGAATGTGAACCAAGCTAAAAAGACATTGTGCCCCCAAGCATTTTAAATGCCTATCTCCTGCATGCATGCAATGCCAAGGCAACTAAATACTTGCAAAGCACCCTTGTGCAAGGACAAGGAGCCCATGCTCACCTCAAGTGCCCCAGACAAGGTGGAGCATTGATATGAGGATGTTACTTGTGGTGGAATTTGGAAAACCCCATTTAATAAAATGGCTCCCAGATATAATTCCCTTTCAAGGAAATTATTACAGGGGTACACTAGTATCCCTATACCCAGGGTTGGATTTGTACTCTTCACTGCCCAAGGCCACTGTCAGCAGCAGCACCCTTCAGTATAGATAGCCTGATGAACCCCCTTTCCTCCAATATAGGTATCCTGATGCAGGGCCGGGCCGAGGCATAGGCTGGAGAGGCTCCAGCCTCAGGGCACAGTGTAGGAGGGGGCGCACAATTCATTCAGCTGTCGTTCCCAATTGTGTTTAAAGCAGAAAGAAATAAGAAAAGGGGATACATGGCAGTGACTGCAAGCCAGATAACTAGATATTAAGGTGTTGGGGAGGTTGTGGACCCTGTGGCCCTCTTAGTCTAATAGCAATCAGTGTGTGACAGCTGGGGTGGGAGGGATGAAGGGGTGCACTTTGGTGTCTCAGCCTTGGGTGCTGGAGGACCTTGTCCCAGCTCTGTCCTGATGACACCCCCCCCCCCCCCCCCGCCCAAACACACACAAACTTCCCTCTAGTATAAGAAACCGGATGACACCCCCTTTTCCTTATAGATAGCCTGATGACCAGGCCATCCTTCCATTATAGGTAGCCAGGTGACCCCCCCCCCCCCCCTCCCAGTATAGCCTGCTATCCACCCGCTCTTGATACTGTGGTGCTCTAGGCCATGGCCTATGCGGTCTTGGCTGAAATCCGGCCCTGCCTATACCCAGGGCCATTTCTGACTTATTTGGTACCTCAGGCACTCGAAATTTATGACACTCTACCCCACATAGACATCCATACTCTATGGAGAGGAAAGAGAAGAGGATGAGTGGGATAGCATCTGACAAAGATTCCCACAAGGGACAACGGAAAGCTGAATGCCATCATAGGGCACATCAAAAGCTGGAATACACTGTCACAGAACTTCTGTGCACTGAACACCACCTTAAACAGATTTTCTTTTTAATACAGAAGGTGTAGTATTGCAATCTGTATACTACGAGACACCCCAGGCCTTTGCCTGAATGCCCCGTGCCAAGAAATGGTCCTGCATATACACATTCCCCATAAATTGTTACAAAATTCAAAATACTAATGATCTTGAAGAATGTAGTAAAAACTTGTTTTACTATTTACATACTGTGAGGCTGGTTTATCAAAACTAAAGCAAGGAAAATGACTTAACTAAAACAGATGCCCTAATGAAGGATTCTTATTAGTCGCTTTGAGTCATTGCTCCACTTTTTCACTAGTTTTAAAAAAAAATTCTTGCATTGGTATTGATAATTCTGTCCCACGGCGTAATATTCTATGAAGATGGTTACTTTCATTCATTTGCAAATACCTATTAATTTAGATCTACAGATTGAGACTTCCCATATTTTTCAGATAAGAGGAAAATGACTCCCCCCTATAAAAAGTCTTTAGACTACAATGGGAACATAAGCATGTGACTGGCTATGGTAGTAATTCGATTGTGAGCTCCTTTGAGGGCAAGTAAGGCCTCCTTTCCACGGACCGCTGATAGGCAGTGAAATGCCTCTCAAACTCTCTCAACTGCTCACTGCTGCCTAGTAACTGCTTGTTGCTGCATGATAACTGCTTACTTCTGCCTAGAACCGGATTTCTGTGAAGGCCACAAGGCCACGGCCTAGGGCAATAAAAATTATCAGAGCGCAGGACTTGGAGAGATAAGAGGTCACATGTCAAAGTAAACTACCTCTCCTGCTTTTCTCTGGTCTGCCTGAATTCCAGAGATCCCTGCATCTCTCTCACTTGTGCAAAGTGTGTGTTATGCCTCATCACCTGATGATCCTGTCCTCTGTATGATGAGAGGGGACAAACAATCTGCTGTGAGAAGAAAAATATATGGGCTCAAGTAGCAGAACTCTTAAATTTATGGCTTGTTTTTTTTTTCTCCTAGAAAATGAGAGCTACATTCTTTGTGCTACAGTTTAACTCTTTCCTGACTTTTTTTTGCCAGCAAAGCATTGTACTGTGTTAACCATCAGTGAAAGCAGGATGTTTTGAAACAGAACGACAACTGTGTTACATTTATTTATATTTACAAAACAATCAATGCATCTCCTCCTGTCTGTATATATAGCTGTGTGCCCTAACATCTTGTATACAGGAACAAAGTCTGAAGATGGCTCATTAGCCAAAGGCTCACTGTTTTTCTTTTGGTTAGCCAATAAAAAGTGTTATTCTGTTACAAAACTTCCTGCTGACTAATTTTAAAGCGGAATATAACCCTGCATTTCAACTTTGCTCTAAAACATTATTTACAGTATATTATATGCAACCAGCATTTTTTTTTTTACTAGACCAGCATTGGAAGGGTTACACAGAGCTTTAAAGTTCCTGGAGAGAACTGCAGACACATCCAAAGCTTACATAGATACATTTTGTTTACATAAATGTATCTAAGTGTGGAATGTGACTCACTCTCTCTGACTGAGAAGGAGCTGGAGGACAGCCAAAGAGTGTGTAACATTTATCACTTGTTACATTCTATTTAGTTAAATGTATCTATCTGAACTTCTGCATATCTCTCCACGGAACTTTAAACCTCTGTGTTTAACCCTTCCAATGCTGGTCTAGTAAAAAAAAAAAATGCTGGTTGCATATAATATGCTGTAAATAATGTTTTAGAGCAAAGTTGAAATGCAGGGTTATATTCCGCTTTAAGATCTGTCTCAAGTGTTAAATTGTTACTGTCTAAAGCCCAATCTACACAATACGATTCTTTGTACGATTTGATTACGATTCTATTTACGATCCAATTAAATCCGACATGTCCGATAAGGATTCGATTTAATTCAATTCGCCATTTCAAAACGATGGCAAATCGAATTGAATCGTATCAAATCCAGATCGGACATGTCAGATTTAATCAAATCGTAAATAGAATCGTAAACGAATCTTTCAAAAGAATCGTATCGTGTAGATGTGGCTTAAAGTACACCCGAGCTTATGCTTGGTACACACGATGCAATTTCTGACAGATTTACTGTCAGATCGACTATTTTCAACATGTCTGATCTGCTTTCCAATCAATTTTCTGAATGATTTTTTTTATAGAAGTGAACAGCAAATTGGAAATCAGATCAGACATGATGGAAATAATCAATCTGACAGCAAAGAAAATTGCATAATTTGTACTTAGCATTACACTACATCTATGGCAGTGTGTGTAGTTTAGGATCCTTCTACTTACCTGTTCTCTGTTTTGGATGGGCTTCTCT
This sequence comes from Hyperolius riggenbachi, assembly GCF_040937935.1. NCBI lineage: Eukaryota > Metazoa > Chordata > Amphibia > Anura > Hyperoliidae > Hyperolius > Hyperolius riggenbachi. Next base: position 271,498,145 of record NC_090651.1, on the reverse strand, counting down.
CCATTGCGCTACACTGTCCCCTATTTGTGGCTCTGACTGCAGCAAGTCGCACAGAGGTCAAAGAAGCTGCGCTGTCCACTGGGGCTCCTGGTAATTTTGCACTCCTGTATGGATGTGCACAGGAACCGAGGCTGGAAGTGTTATGGTTATGCGTACTTGACATGTGCTGCTCATACATGAGCATCATTTCTGAAGTATGCATGCCCAAAACGCTACCGGCTGCTGTGTATCCAGGCAGGAGTGCAAAACTACATGGAGTGGACAGAGCATGCTTGTTCATCAGTTACCAGGCAGCAATGAGCAATTGTGAGAGTTTGAGAGGCATTTCACTGCCTATCAGCAGTCCATGGAAAAGAGACCTAAGTGACATAGCTATATACACTATGAAAAGCACTGCGGAAGATTTTAGGGCTATATAAATACTACATCCTAACAGGATAGTGGTTTGCTGTGCGTTTTGTATATAGCATAAGATACAGGTGTGTGTTCCGCCTTTACAAACAAGCAAAGTTTTGAAATTTGTGATTAAGTTGCACGGATAGAACATAGTTCAACAACTGCTGCTATTCCTCTCAGGTAAAATGAGCGCAATGCGTACCGGGAATTGTAGTTCATTGAGAAGGAAACAGAACTGTCGTGAAGCGGAAGTTCTCGCCCCTTTACGGGGTTTACTGTGCGGAAAGCAGGGGCTTCTTCCTTTCTGTCCGACATCTTTGAACAAGTAGCAGCATGGTGAGGTTCGGGTCGAAGGAGTTGGGCTGTAGGGGAAATAGCCGTGAGATGGGCCGCTCTGCAGGCCTTCCTCTTACATGGTCCGAGTTTCGGATCAGCTCCATCGTCCATGTGACCGCATAACAGCGCAGACTGCAGGGTGCTCGGACGGTCTGTCGGCATGTCCTGAACAGGGGGCTGCGTATAGCTGGGTGATCCCAGGAGACCTGGCTGGCATGGACGCCTTGAATTGCAGATGGTGTATTCTGCTCTTCCTGGGATGGTGCATAAAGCTCGGGTTGCTGTATTGCAGTGTTGTCAGAGGCTGGGCCAGTGGGAGGGCAATGGGTCTCCTGATCAGACTGAACTTGGTCTTTCTACAACTTTAATGCCTAGGGCACTCCATGCAATTTCCTATTAGATGAGTTTGATTATTTTCGTTTGACCTGATTTCTGGTCGTTTTTCTTATTGATTTTCTGATCACTTGTATATAAAAATGATTGAATTTCAGATCAGACCTGTTGGAAATAATCGATTTTAACCAATCTGATGGGAAATTGGTGTACACCAGGCATAAAATTGTGTGGATGTGCACGAAACAGAATGTTCTCGGAAGTAACTTGAGCTCATAGTTTTAACAATCCTTACCCTGAGAGTATATGTATGTAATACATAAATACACATTAGATTTGTTAAATGAAACAATCATGATTGTTTTAACACTGGATCCCTGATGTGTGATGCGCTGCTATTATAGTTCCTTCAGTGAACTCTCCATAGAACACAGAAAGCTGTTCAACACAGAACCAGCAGCGTGTCTGTACAATTACTCTGAAACTGTTACTGTATCAGACACGTTTTGGACAATGGTTGTTGCAAGATTGTTTTTATGTAGCTTAACACTATATGAAAGATAAATGCCATGAACAGCATAGACAAGTTAGATATCGGCAGAGTTGGCTGGTCAGGACTGTCTGCTGTAATTTTAGCATGTGTACAGCAGCTTGATGCATTGCTGCAAGCTCCAGAGTACTGGATCAAATAGGGCAGGGTTGTCGAACTCAAATACAAAGTGGGCCAAAATTGAGCTATGGGACCAAGCCGCAGGCCGACTTCAATGTCTAGTGGACACGTCTCTCCCTAATAAAGTTCCCTGGTGTCTAAAAGCCCCCCCGGTCCCTATACAGTTTCATGATGCTTAGTTGTCCTCACTCCCTATACAGTTCCCTGGTATCTAGTGGCCCACATCCCTCTCCTATACAGTTCCGTGGTATTTAGTACTGTTCAAACCCCTGCCCCCCCAATATGGCTTCCCTGGTGATCTAGGGCTTACCCTCCAATATAGCTTCTCTGGTAGTCTAGAGTGAGCAAAACCTAATGCAAAGTGTGGAAACCACCCGAGGGCCAAATCTGATGGCTCCGAGGGTCAGACTTGGCCCATGGGCCGGAGTTTGACATGTATGATCTAGGGTGAGCATATACCCCTCCTAATGCTGGGAATAGACGGGTCGACCGGCGGCTCGATTAGCTTCCGGATCCACCCCTGCCGGCGAGGGTCGAGCGGTTTGTTCGGGCCAGCTGACGATTATCAGCTGGTTGATACACGGTACAGAAACGTACCTTGTATTCCCAGCATTAGGGCAAATTCAGACAGGAAGCTGCGCTCTGCGTTTATTCCCGAAATCAACTACATTCTCATTGAGATGAATGGTAGCATACAATTGAGTTTTCTGAAACGCTGCATGTAGCTTCGGCTGCGTTCAGGGTGCTGTATCCCTTGCGGCTCAACGCTGGGAGCTGATGCCAAATACTCTGCTAAATGCTTTTCATTAGCAGAGAAGTGTTATGAATCGGCTAAAGCTACATACTCACGGGGGACGATTGTCCCCCGTAGCATGCGCGCACGTGAACAGGGAGCGACAGCTTCCTGCCGGCGACAGCTGTCCACACGTCTCGCCAGAAAGACAAGAGACGCGGCAGAAGCGGTTTGTGAATGGAGCATCCCCTGGCTGGATGCTCCATTCACTTGCGTAGGTCCCCTGTTGCTAGCCCGCGTACTCATGCGGGACTAGCGACAGTTCCAGCGAAGTCGCGTGACAGCTGTAGCCGGCGATTGAACATGTTAATCGCCTGGGGACAGCTCCGACGGGCGACGGTTCGGGGTGCGCGCGTTATGCACACGGGCGACCTGACGCCGCAACACGCGCGTGCCACGTGGCGGCGGCCGTACCCCGTGTGTATGGGCCTTAAATGAGCTGCTGCAAGCCGCTGTCCCATGCTCACCGCAAGCTGCTCTTTCTCAAACCACACATCCCACCCCCATCTCCTTTCATAGCCACAGAACGTGCCACTTGTCTTTGGGCCAGTGACCAATTTCTACAGGACCTGGCCTTGGACTGTCACTCAAGGGGTCAAGTCGTGTGTGTGTGTGTGTGTGTGTGTGTGTGTGTGTGTGTACACGTACATACCTTTACATGTTTCCTAGAGCTTCTAAATCCAATATTTTACATTTGGATTGTGAAGAAAGATAACCTGTCAAATTATTGTATTGTAGGTTTCAACTACATTATAGTTCAGTTCCAGGTCTCAGTTCAGAGTTCCAAAGAGATGGATATGGGTGCTGCCATATTTATTTCCTTTTAAACAATACCAGTTGCCTGTCTTTCCTGCTTATCCTCTGCTTCTAATACTTTTAGCCATAGACCCTGAAGAAGCATGTAGATAGGTTGGTTCTGACTAGATTAGCCACATGCTTGTTTGTGTGATCAACATACTACTGCAGCCAAAGAGATCCACAGGACTGCCAGGCAACTGGTAAAGAAATTAATATGGCAGCCTCCACATCCTTATCAGTTCAGGTGTACTGTAACAGCCTTTGATGCTTTTTGATTGTAAAGGGAGAATTCTCTCTTTGGGTACCTTGTGCATATAGCACAATTCTCGTTCAGTGGTGCATTACAGTGCAGCATAACAGCCGCTCTTTAATTGGGCTTGCCATAATGCAATGCACCACCTGTGCGACGGCATGGGTTCCCGTGCATGCGTTAGCCATAGTGAAGCATACTTTTAACTGACTATGCAGCGCACAGGTAATGTGCAATACAGCTTTTCTGATCTGTTGCTAGCCTGCTGTCACAGGAAACACAAAGCAATGTTCATTGTAAACATGGCCTTATTCTTCTGTCGCTTGAAGTTCACGATTTATGATAGTGTAATGAGTTAGTATTTTTTTTGCATGTATTGCTTTTATTTTAGTTTTACAACTTGCAGAAAATCTTCAAAAATAAGGATGCTGTTTCTGGCATGTTTTGCTGCAAGTAACAGAATTAGAGATCTTCTCGATCCCCTAGACCTTTACGTAGTGTAAAGCTGATATCTGGAAATACTAGGATACATACATAAGATACTCCCCAGACTAGCTGTTGGCTATCTTGCAGATGCTGTAATACATAATTTCTAAATTACCCCTTTGCATCTGAACCAAGAAATCTGACACAGTCCTGTGCTCTACAGTGCAGGCCATTCCAGGGCAGAGAGAGGTGCCAGGCAACCTTGACTGGAATCACTTCTCCGTTGTTGGTAGTTAGCAGTAGTCCTGTAACCTCCTGCATCCAGAAATCAGGAGCAGTAGTAGGTGTGATGCTGTACGGTTGTGCCCTCTTGTTTGTTGTTCTGTGTACTCTATTGATGGCCTGCAAATGTCAGATCACCCTTTATGACGATGAACCATTGGAAAGTTTATCTTGTTCTAACTTGTAATTGTTACGGTCTAATCCAGCCGCCTAAAGACGACAAGAAGAAGAAGGATGCTGGCAAGTCTGCCAAGAAGGATAAGGACCCAGTCAACAAGTCTGGGGGCAAGGCCAAGAAGAAGGTAAGACATGTCTAATTTTCTACATGGACAAGCAAGTTGGATAGTGAATTACTATAGTGCCTTTTTTTTTTTTTTAATGCAGGAACTTTTATTCACCAACTGCAGAGTTAGCAATGCTCTTCTGAGTAGCTAGGAGTCGCATAGCTACTCAGATTCAAAATTTGAATTCATGTTGATTAAACATCTGTGACGGGGGAGGGGGGGGGGGGGTTAAATGCATCCTATGCGTTCCATTCGCGTCGCGTTCCGCATTACTCCCGCGGTTCCTTCTCCCAGCTTGAAAGACGAAGCATGGGATTGTCATGGATCACGCCTTGTGACGTGAACCGGACACATTGTAAACCTTCTCCCACCTCTTCTCCCGTAGTCACAGCTGTTTAATCAATATTAACATTTTGAATCCGAGACTTGTAGCTACTCGGAAGAGCATTGCTACTCAGCATTCTTTCATTCTGAGTTGCCTAATGTAGACACGATTCACTCTGTGTGCTGCCTGTAGTTTGGAGACCCTTTGTTGCTAGATAGGTTTCTGGTGGACAATTGTTTATTTTTGTACAGGTGTTTGAAGTTTTTTTTGTGGTAATTGGGAGAATTTGTAAAAATTCCCACTGTTATAATTGCTGAACAGGGTGTATGAAGGACTAGAATAGTCATCTTGGAACAGCAGTAATTTTTTCTCTTTTTTTTTTTTTTTTTTTTTTTTCTCGGAGTAGAAGTGGTCCAAAGGAAAAGTGAGGGACAAGCTGAACAACTTGGTGCTGTTTGACAAAGCCACCTATGACAAGCTGTGTAAAGAGGTCCCCAACTACAAGCTTATAACTCCAGCTGTGGTATCTGAGAGACTGAAGATTAGGGGATCACTTGCTCGGGCCGCCCTCCAGGAGCTGCTTAACAAAGGTTGGCACATAGCTAAATATCTTGTGTGTGTGTGTCCTGTTTACTGCTTGAGCTCTTAACCTTTGCTTACCCACCAGGTCATATATATCGGTGCTGATGAAACCTAATTGGTATAACATTGAAAATGCTAAATTTTAATTTTATATTAGTTATCAGTGCCTATCTACTTATGGTAACTATGATGTACTATCTACTGTTCAGGACCCTGGAAGATGCTGGCACGGTTTCTTGAAGCATGGTTCTGTAAACATCTTCCCACTTCCTGCACATAGAATGGCAGGAAGTGGGGTTATCTGAAAAATGGAACTTCAGGGATGATTTTTGAAGTGTAGCAGAGGTGGGAAAAACATGCCCTTAGAGGGTACTTGCCTTCTGAGGGGGAAGCCTCTGGATCATGAAGAGGCTTCCCTGTACTACTCTAGAGGGGATCCAGTGAGGATAGCAGCATGTTATATACAGACAGTAAAGGTTGTGGGTAGATTTCTGGTCACACTTGCACTGCACAGCAGGAAATTTCTTCAGCTGCTATGTTGGAGGTAGGTGGAAAGTTTGAATTTATATGCAGTAAATACAGTGTAATTGCTTGATATAAATGATGGCTCCCAGTCTTGTGCTACAAGTAGTGAGGTGGTAGAGAATGAACAGGAAATACTGTTTGAACAAAAACTAAATACGTTAACTCAAATATACTAGTATTCACATGTATTAATCTCCATGCACAAATGAAAGCCTGGCACTCAATGCTCACTGAAGAAAGACATTTGCTGGATTCATGCTAATCAGATATGTGCGCGGCAGATAATGACAAATAGGAAGGAAACCAAGGCACTGTATCCTTAAAACTGCACCTTTTAACAGCTGTGTACAGACAGCGTGTCACAGCCAGCTGTGTTTATCTCACGGTCAGTCTCACCGCTCCCCCGCCTCCTGAATCGCTCCGGTCCCCGCCCACGTCCCTCCCCTCGCCACTGATTGGAGGGAAGGGACGCGGGCGGGGACCGGAGCGATTCATCAGGCGGGGGAGCAGCCGAGACTGACAGTAGTAAGGTAAACAGTGATTTATGGGGTCTGACAGCGCGCAGGGGGGCTTTGGAGGGAACTAACTAGCAACAGAGGCTGGGCTCTATAGACAGACCCAGCCTCTGTATATGGATTGTGATGGAAGAACCCCGCCTCGGGTTCTCTTTAATGTCATATGTAAACACAAATTGATGTCACTTGTGTGCTCAGTTACTTCTAACTTATTAATTTTTTTTTTCACCCCTCTTTTAAGGCCTGATTAAGTTGGTATCTAAGCATCGAGCCCAAGTTATCTATACAAGGAATACAAAGGGTGGTGATGCACCTGCTGGAACCGAAGAATCATAGACTGGTGAGTCTTGTAACCCACAATGCAACAAGGTTCACAGAAAGGCATGACCATGGTCATGACATCACACTGTGGGAGGAGTTTCACCACTATCAGCAACCCATACATTCACAACCCCCCACCACCACCTTGATGATCTAATTGAGAAAAAGTAAATATTTCTCGTGGGAATGGGGGTATTAGCTACTGATTGGGATGAAGTTCAAAACTTGGTTTAAGTGTAATGGATAATAGAGGCACCAAAAGGATAAAATCAATTGTTAAAAAGTTTAAAAATGCTTTGGAGGCAGTTGGACATACCTCCTGTAAGCAGACACAACAAGCTGTGTATTCAAAAAACAAAGTAGATTTATTGGTACACTCCAGGGTATATTCGCAATGCGTTTCTTGGGTATATTCCCGCTTCCTCAGGCAATAATTAACAGGAGTACACACAGTGCAGTCTTAAGGTCACGATATTAAACTTGGTTTAAGTTCCTCTTTAAGAAGTGTAGATGCTACCATTGCTTACCCAGTCATCTGAAACAAATGTGCAGGAAAAAGTGAGAATGCCTAATCTGTAGATACTGTTTCAGTGATTTTAATTTTATAAGTGGGTTTAGGCAAAAATTCGAATCTTGGTAGAGCAAAGCAACAATTTAAAAAATGTCAACAGTGCTTCACTCCAAATTTCCCTTGTGGCAAGTGCAGTTTAAGGGAATGCAGTAACTGTCTGAAGTTCATGGTTTTTGTTTTTTTTTTTTGTTTTTTTTTTTTACTGTGATCATGCTGAAGTAGATTTAAAGAGACCTCTGTAGGCTGCCCACCATCCCTGTCAAACTTGTATACTTCCTTCCATATTCCAGTGTTCTCCCCAAGCCCTATCAGCCAGGTGCTCTGCCCAGCTAATTTTCTGTCTTGTTCTCCTCACTCTCTTCCCATCAAAACCAGCCAGACAATGCTGCAAGCCTGAATCATGTAATTCGGGCTGCATCCTCTAGAGGGCAGCAGAGCTGTACAGTGGTATAGCAGACTATCTTCCTCACACTCTGCTGACACAATAGGAGAGAACTGCTAGTGTGCCTCTCTTCCTCCTTATTTACTTTGGTCCTAGCTGGCCCCGCCTCTTCCACATACTGCTGCAGTGCCAGGGTAAGCTTTTCTTAGGTCTGAGAAAAAGGTGTGTGTCTCGCTCGTGAGATTGCTCAGGGGCCCTTGGCAATTGCCAAGGTTGCCCTTACGGAAGAGACAGCCTTGCATTTCCCTGTCCAGCTTCACCCAGGCTATATTTTCCTTCCACCCGGCTGGGAAAATTCTGGGGAAAATTCCGCTAATCATATAGTACATCATGTGGTGGTCTGTTTGATTGGCATCTTTCCCTGCGTCGTCCTGTGTCTATGCATCAGTTGTGCCTGGCACGCATGTGGGACGTGTGGGTGGACTTAAGACATCGGTTGGGAATGGGAGCGTACTAGGGTTGCAACTGTGGGCGCATTGCGTTTCAGGAAGTTTGATGTGTTTTTTTTGTTTTTATAGTTTTTTTCATAATTGGAAGAATCAAACCCTTTTGTAAGACATTGGTGTCAGTTCTCGAGTTTTTAATCAGTTTAGAAAATTGTTTTTTTAATTTGTGTCCTTGGATAATGTTTTCTTTAATCCTTTTTCTCTTATTTATTGCAGGGCCTGGAATGGGATCTTACTTTTTCCATGTAAATTAATAGAAATAAATGGTTCTGTAAAAAACAATTGGAGTATTTTTTTTTTCTGCTTCTTGCATAAAGATGGTAAAATGAACCAGAGATGGTTTTGAAATGAGAAGACGTCAAAGATGCAAACAGTGGAGATGGAATGTTTGAATTAAATGCATAGAGGTCATTTGGTCCCTTTTCACTATACTGCACATTTTACACATAAGGACTGGGTTTCTTTGCAGAAAAGCACATTTGCTGCTCCATACAAAATCTGAGAGCTTGTTCAGTGCTCAGTTGCATGCTCAGAACTATTTTGTATGTCTCATTGCGCATACAATCCTTTGGGTGTGACTGATCGTGTTATTCTAACTTGCTGCATGCAGGCTTTGTATTGCAGTCTGTGCAGTGTCCATTGCAGTTCACACTCATAACTCGTGCGTAATGCAGCTGACCACTGTGAACCTAGTCTGAAGGTTTCTTATTTCTCTTTCAGATGGGAGGCTGAACTGCACACTTGCAGAGAAGTTCAGTCTGTGTGCCAGTGCAATTCATGTGCTGCCGAATTGCAGCGGTGCTACCCGGTGACAGGACATTGATACTCAGATCTTACTAAAGGCAGCCATACACTGGTCAATTGCCACCAGATCGACCAGCAAATAGATCCCTCTGTGATCAGAGGGATCTATTGGCTGCCTACACTGCAAACATTTTGAATCTATTTCACTATGAAATCTATTCATAATCTGTGGAGTTGCTGCTGCCGTCCCCTGCATACATTACCTGATCCGGCCGTCACTAGTCTCCCAGTCTCCGCTGTCTCTACTCCGCTCTGGGCTTCAGCTTCACTTACTTCCTGTCGGAAGTTTAAACAGTAGAGGGCGCTCTACTGTTTAAACTTCCCCCAACAGGAAGTAAATGAAGCCAGCCGGAGCTCAGCGTGGAGAAGGGAAACGCGCTGGCCGGATCAGGTAATGTATTGCCGCTAGCACCGGTCATAGGACATTCGAACGCCACTATCGACGCACTCCCAACCCGCCAGCGATCGAACGAAGTTTTCCTCACGGACGGATCGATCAATTTCAGACTGAAATCTGTCAGCATTTCTGTGTGGATTTCACAGCAGATTCGATCGGTGATCGAATTTGCTGTCGGGAAATTGAGTAAGTGTATGGGCACTTTAAATGGACTTCCAGTTCCATATGTGGAAAAAGTTAGGGCAGGCTCACGCTGAGCCCTTGGTTTTGTTTTGTTTTTATCCTAGCAATTCTAAAATTGCTGTGAAAGCCCATGTGTAATGAAATCCTGTGGGAGTGAATTTTTTTATTTATTTTTTTGTCACAAGCATGGGTCCTGCACCATTTTCTGGGCGATTGTTCGTCAGTGCAAAATATAGTAAACAGTGCTTTGATAAGCTTTTTTTTTTTTTTTTTTTTTTTTTTTTATTCATGAGCATTTTTCAAGCAAATTTTGCTTTTAAAAACATTCAGTTACCTTCAATGCATACAAAATGCAAATCGCTCTAAAAATACCAGAAATCGCTTAACGAAATTGCTCACAAAAGCACTTAGCGCTTGTGATTTGTAGTGTCAACTAGGCCTTATTTGTAGCTAATGGAAATGTAGCCTCACAGGTTATTGGCCCAAGTAACTGGTTACTGTTATATGAATATTTGTTTCTATCAAACTGGATTTATGCCAGGTAAAATAGAACAAAAAAAACTTAAACCACTTGTGAAAAAATTAAATATGTATTCACAACTCGGAGAAGTACATTTTTCTCAGATTATAATACACAAAGTACTTTTCTCGTAAGTTGTCAGTAGGCAGTAAAAATCAGACAGATTTTAGACTAGTCTATCTCCTCATGGAGGATTCCCAGGGTTTTGGGTTTTTTTTTTCAGAAGAACTTTATGAAAGGAGTTGTTCAGTAAAACTACCAACATACTGTACAAGCAAGGAGGCTGGACAACCTCTTTAGGAAGTGCTCATATTAAGTGCCCAATCTAATCCTCCAATGCAATTGAAAAAGAACTGCCAAAATTTCAAAATTTATTTTCTTGCTTGCTGGTGGCTTCAAAGGCATTTTGATAAGCTAATACCTAGGAGAAATGCGGTACATTAACCAGGCAATACACACTGTTGCGTAGTGTAACTTTTCGGCCCAGTTGCAATCTGATATGAGAATCCCCCATGAGGAGATAGAGTAGTCCAAAATCTCAATTTGTTGTATAACTTTGATTAAATTTAATGGAGATGAAACCGGTGTGTCTTTAAACACAATAAAAATGTTTGGCTTTGACGGCCCTTTCTTGTTTTGAGCCAAAAACAAATTGTTCTAAATACATCTTATAGCAGGGGTATAGCAGCGCGCAGGGGGGTCCTGGAGGCATAGCATGGGGCAATGGAGGCTGGTCTTTGTGTGCACAACTAGCCTCTGTGCCCCGGTAACATAATTAAATCCCACCTCGGGTTCTCTTTAAGGTGCATACACACGCACTACGGCCGCTAACGACGAGTCCGTCAGACCCTCCCGCTGGGCGGACTTTCAGGTGACGGTAGCGCGTGCGTACGCACTGTCGGCAGACTGATGAGGCTGTTTCTGAGCGATCGGCTCAGTGGATCGTTCAGAAACAGCCTTATCAGTCTGCCGACAGTGCATACACACGCACTACTGTCGCCTGAAAGTCCGTCCAGCGGGAGGGTCTGAAGGACCAGTCGTTGGCTGTAGTGCGGGTGTACGCACCTTTGTACAAGTTTATGCAGATGGACCAAGCCTCTCCAGTATAATCAATATTGTGAACAAAGTATAGGAAGCCACACATCAGGTGACTTACTGGATGATCTTCTGATTCGATTATTACAATCTAACTGGATGAAAATCGGTGCTGCCAAGTGCACGCCCACCCAACAAAGTGACCAATTTTGGGGGGGAAAAATGTTTGCATTGTTAATCACATATGCTGCAAGATGTTGGTTGGGTGTATGGTGGCTGCATTAATACATTACCAGTCTTGTAGTAGCCTCCATGTGTTGTCTGTCCATTTCTCCAGATTCAGTGTACACACTGCCAGTGCATAATGCTACAGGACAGGTAATGTATAAATGCACACAATGGGCTCGGCCAATTCCCTTCTGAAATTGGGCAGGAACAGACCTATAGTATATGGGCAGCTTCTACGAAGACAAATATATCTCTAATCAGCTTTGATTAGAGATGTATTTGTTGAATCTGCCCATAATTGTAAGTTGTATTGCTACCTTAACAAAAAGATCCTCTGGTTCAGTGGCAAGCAGCGCCATGGACCTGCAATCCTGAAATGGGTTGTATGGGAGCCTATCCTCTGTGTTCCCACCCCTGGGAGTGCCATGGAAAAGTGCTATCCATGGGTCTTTCAGTAAGGTAATGTGAGGATTGGTAATGAACCAAAGGTCATGCTCCATAGTCTGGTCAGGTGCAGGCACTGCCACCAGACTTCAAACCTGTTGCATTCTCTTCCACATCCTCTGAAGCATCTAAAGTTTGCCAATTTAACAAGTTTAATAGGTACTAGATACCGTGGCATAAATGTTGGTGGAGCATCCAGCTATTTTCTGCCAGCTGTCTATCCATTTCTTTGTTGGCATGTCCCCCTTCCCAGCCTAACATGTAGGGGTGCAGCATAGAAGTCAGTGCAGGAGAGTCTAGCAAAAAACAAACTGATGGTTCTGGGTCGAGATGGATTCCTGAGGCACACAATCGCAACAAATGGTGGTAAGTTAAAGGGAACCTAAACTGAGAAGGATATGGATTTTTCCTTTTAAAATAATACCAGTTGCCTGACTCTCCTGCTGATCCTCAGTCTCTAATACATTTAACCACAGCCCCTCAACAAGCATGCAGATCAGGTACTCTGACTGAAGTCAGACTGGATTATCTGCATGCTTGTTTCAGGCATGTGACTCAGCCACTACTGCAGCCAAAGAGATCAGCAGGACTGCCAAGCAACTGGTATTGTTTAAAATGAAACATCCATATTTCTCTCAGTTAAGGTTCCCTTTAAGGAAAACCTTTATCCCGTGTGAAAAAGCACTTGATGAGCTGGTTGTTTTTCTTGGATAGCAGTCCATGTTAGTAGGCATCTACTGCACAAAAAAGTATTTTACTAAGGTAAACTGGTGGTTTACCTACTGTTTAAATAAATCAGGGTTGTTTTAACCTGATAAGGAAGTGTGGGTGGTGAGTGATAAGTGTGGAATACCTGATGGAGTCTAAAAATACTGCTTACTCGGGATACTATTGGGTGCTTCCAGGAATGTTCATAGGGGAGCATATTAGAGTCTGTAGAGAGATACAAAATTTACCATTGTGGCTGCTCTGTGGTATAGGAGGATGCTAGGGGGTCCTTGGCTACCATCAAATCTGTGTGAGAAAAGTGCCAGCTTACAGATCCTGGATCTTTAACCTGCCCAAAAGAAGAGTTTTTGCAGTAATCTCAAAGTGATTAGGAATAGGTGTAGGGACTTTAAAGTGAACCTTAAGCCAGAAAAAATTTTTTTTTACTCACCTGGGGCTTCTACCAGCCCCCTGCAGCAGTCTTGTGCCCTCGCAGTGACTCAATCTTCTGGTCCCCCGCTGCCAGCTAGTTTTGTTTTTGCCGACAAGCCTGTCAGGACTGGCCACGTGTAGCTTTTTCCGCATTCCCGACTGTAATTAGCGCTATTGTAGGCCGCAACGTGTACAAAAATACGTTGCCGCATATCTATGCGTGCGTAATGCAGCACCGCGTATTTTTGTACGCGTTGCGGTCTGCAATAGTGCTAATTACAGTCGGGAATGCGGAAAAAGCTACGCGTGTCCAGTCCTGACAGGCCTGTCGGCAAAAGCGAAACTAGCTGGCAGCGGGGGACCAGAGGATTAGTGAATGATGCAAGGGCACAGGATTGCTGCAGGAGGCTGGTAGAAGCCCCAGGTGAGTAAAATTCTTTTTTTTTTTCTGGCTGAAGTGTCTCTTTAACCACTTGAGGACCCACCCTTTACCCCCCCCCCCCCCCCCCTTAAGGACCAGCGTTGTTATTTGTGATCTGTGCTGGGTGGCCTCTACAGCCCCCAGCACAGATCAGGGTGCATCCAGAGCGATCAGATCGCCCCCCTTTTTCCCCCACTATGGGGATGATGTGCTGGGGGGGGTCTGATCGCTCCTGCCTGCCTGTGCAGCCAGTGACAGGACGTCCCCTGTCACATGGCGGCGATCGACGATCTGCCTCAAGCCGCTGCTGCGCAGCAGCGCCGTACAATGTAAACAAAGCGGATTATTTCCGCTTGTGTTTACATTTAGCCTGCGAGCCGCCATCGGCGGCCCGCAGGCTATTCACGGAGCCCCCCGCCGTGAATTGACAGGAAGCAGCCGCTCGCACGAGCGGCTGCTTCCTGATTAATCAGCCTGCAGCTGGCGACGCAGTACTGCGTCTCTGGTCCTGCAGCTGCCACTTTGCCGACGCGCGGTATTAAGTGGTTAAGCAAGAGCATTTCAGTTAAAAAATTTCAGGTAAATTATGGTAATTTTACCAGTTATAGACAGTTGTATTAGGAACTATAAGGTTATCATTGATGTAATCTTGAGTAAGCAGGGAAAGTTGGCTTCATACAATGTATTGGTCTTTGGGGTTAGTATAATCCTTAAAGGGAACCTAAACTGAGGACATGCATTTTTCCTTTTAAAATACCAGTTGCCCGAGTCTCCTGCTGATCCTGTGTCTCCATTACTTTTAGCCACAACCCCTCAAACATGCAGATCAGATGCTCTGACTAACGTCAGACTGGATTAGCTGCATGCTTGTTGCAGGTGTGTGATTGTCACTACAGCCGCAAAGAAATCAGCAGGACTGGCAGGCAACTGGTATTATTTAAAGTATTCATATCCCTCTGTTTAGGTTCCCTTTAAGTAGGGGATGAAGTTAGACTATTGGAAGCCTAGTAGGGAGATTGTTTTAAAAGAATTTGCATAGTGCCATTAAGTGTCTGCATATTTTTCATAGGTACCTTTCCCACCCTTCATGTTTTTCTTAGTAATTGTCAAAAATAAAATCTTCTATGAACTCACCATACTCCTAACGGAATACCTTTGGGTGTCTTCTTTCTAAAATGAGGTCATTTGTGGGGTTCTTATATTGCCCTGGCATTTTAGGGACCCTAACCCATGAGGCGTAGTCTTGAAACCAAATGTCGCAAAATGACCTGTGAAATCCTAAAGGTACTCATTTGACTTTGGGCCCCTTAGCACACTTAAAGGGAAGGTCCAAGCAAAAAAAAAAAATGAGATTCACTTACCTGGGGCTTCTACCAGCCCCATGCAGCCATCCTGTGCCCTCGTAGTCACTCACTGCTGCTCCAGTCCCCCGCTGGCAGCTTTCTGACCTCGGAGGTCAGGGCCAAATTGCGTACATTTTTACACATTCCCGCTAGTGCAGGAACAATAACACATACATTTTTACGCGTTAGTGGTGAAACGCGTAAATTTTTGTTCCTGCACTAGCTGGAATGCGTAAAAATGTATGCAATGTGGCCCTGACCTCCGAGGTCAGAAAGCTGCCAGCGGGGGACTGGAGCAGCAGTGAGTGACTACAAGGGCACAGGATGGCTACATGGGGCTGGTAGAAGCCCCAGGTAAGTGAATCTTTTTTTTTTTTTTTTTTTTGCTTGAACCTTCCCTTTAAGGTGCAAAAAAGTGCCACACATGTGGTACCGCTGTACTCATGAGAAGTATTGTGTTTTGGGGTGTATTTTTACACATACCCATGCTGGGTGGGAGAAATCTCTGTAAATGACAATTTAGATTTTTTTTTTTTTTACACACACAAAATTGTCCATTGACAGAGATTTCTCCCACCCAGCATGGGTATGTGTAAAAATACACCACAAAACACATTATACTACTTCTGAGTTCAGCGATACCACATGTGACACTTTTTTTGCAGCCTTGGTGTGCTGAGGGGCCCAACATCCTATTCACAGGTCATTTTGAGGCATTTGTTTTCTAGACTACTCCTCACGGTTTAGGGCCCCTAAAATGCCAGGGCAGTATAGGAACCCCACAAGTGACTTCATTTTAGCAAAAAGACACCCCAAGGTAATCCGTTAGATGTATGGTGAGTTTATAGAAGATTTTATTTTTTCACAAGTTAGTGAAAAATGACACTTTGTGAAAAAACAAAAACCAATTTCCGCTAACTTTTGAAAAAAAAAAAAATCTTCTATGAACTCGTCATACACCTAATACCTTGGGGTGTCTTTTTCTAAAAAAGGGGGTCATTTGTGGGGTTCCTATTCTGCCCTGACATTTTACAGGCCTAAAACCGTGAGTAGTCTGGAAACCAAATGTCTCAAAATGACTGTTCAGGGGTATAAGCATCTGCAAATTTTGATGACAGGTTGTCTATGAGGGGGCGAATTTTGTGGAACCGGTCATAAGCAGGGTGGCCTTTTAGATGACAGGTTGTATTGGGCCTGATCTGATGGATGGGGGGGGGGGGGGGGTGACAAGGTGATTGATGGGTGTGTCAGGGGGTGGTTAGAGGGGAAAATAGATGCAATCAATGCACTGGGGAGGTGATCAGAAGGGGATCTGAGGGTTTGGCCGAGTGATCAGGAGCCCACACGGGGCAAATTAGGGCCTGATCTGTTGGGTAGGTGTGCTAGGAGGTAATTGATGGGTGTCTCAAGGTGTGATTAGTGGAAGGAATAGATGCAAGCAATGCACTGGTCAGGTGATCAGGGCTGGGGTCTGAGGGTGTGGGCGGGTGATTGGGTGCCCTAGGGGCAGATAGGGGTCTAATCTGATGGGTAGCAGTGATAGGGGGTGATTGATGGGTAATTAGTGGGTGTTTAGAGAACAGATGTAAACAATACACTTGGGAGGTGATCTGACGGCGGGTTTGCGGGCGATCTAATGGTGTGGGTGGGTGAGTGATCAGATTGCCTGCAAGGGGCAGGTTAGGGGCTGATTGATGGGTGGCAGTGACAGGGGGTGATTGACAGGTAATCAGGGGGGATAGATGAATACAGTACTCAGGGGGGGAGGGGGGTCTGGAGAGAATCTGAGGGGTGGGGTGATTAGGAGTCCCCAGGGGGCAGTTTAGGGAATTAAAAAAAAAAAATAGCGTTGACAGGGAGTGATTGATGGGTTATTAGGGGATTGGGTGCAAACAGTGGTCGGGGGGGGTGCTGTGGGCGATCAGGGGGCGGGGGCAGATCAGTGTGTTTGGGTGCAGACTAGGATGGCTGCAGCCTGCCCTGGTGGTCCCTCGGACACTGGGTCCACCAGGGCAGGAAGCAGCCTGTATAATACACTTTGCAAACATTACAAAGTGTATTATACACTTTGTAGCGGCGATCGCGGGGTTAACAACCCGCCAGCGCTTCCGAGCGGCCGGAGGGTTGTCGTCACGGGTGGGCGGAGCCAGTTGCCGGGGAAGCGCGCGTCAATGACGCGATCGCTCCCCCGGCATGCCGAAAGGACGCAACGTCCTTGGGCGTATTGCGGTCCTTTTGGCATCCACTTTGCCGCCGCCCATCGGCTGTGGGCGGTCGGCAAGTGGTTAATTTATTAGCAAACTGTCCTATGGAGACAGGGGGTGGAGCCTAACCCAGGAGTATGCCGTCATCTCTGTCCAGGAAAAAGATTGAGGCGTAGACTACACAGGAGGCAAGTATGACCTGTGTATGGTTTTGACTTTCAGTTCAGGTTTTAACAATCCCAGAATCAGGGCCTGTCAAAACAGAGTATAACAGAGAAGATATAAAACTGCTAAAAAAAACAAAGCCACTTAACACAATGTACCTTCAAGTCAATCACACTTCTGTGAAATTAAACTGTCCACTTTGGCCCCGTTCACATTGGGTGCACTGAGAAATGTGTAAAAGCGCATGTTAATTGCATGCGTTTTTTTTAAGCCCATTTCTTATTTTAGCAGTTGTGAAAGCTTTGTTTTCATATGTGAATTTTTTTCCCCAATTACTGTTAACACATGCACTTATATGTGCTAAAAAAAAAAATTAAAAAATAAAAATATTCACTTGCATTGGGTGTGCGCTTTACAGCTCAATGCACAGAAATGCATGCAACTGTTTTTGTAACGCTGCTCAGCGTAGCACACAGATGTGAACCAGGCACATCTAATTACATTGGAAAATCATTGCCCTGCGAAGGGCAATGCGCTATGAGAAGCAATTATCAAGATATCCCCAATAAAGGAGTGGTTCTGGCTGATGGGAGTAACACAAATGTTTTTACTAAGTTATCCAGGCAATGGACAACGTGTAAAACAAACCATGAACGTCCACAAAGAAGAAATGGTAAATGAAATGCTAATAATGCTGACTTGTTTGCAGCTTTATGATAAGTACAGACTTAAGACTAGTAAATTAGTAAATGAACCGCAGTTCGCTGACTGAACTACCTTAAAGTACCCCTGAACTGGTCTGGATATAACTTTCAAACTATTTTATTACTGGTGCTGTGTGACTTTCACAGCACAGAGCATCACCCTTCCTCCAGCACTCCCCTGTGGCCCATTCCAGTAGCATTTATGATCGGGGAGGACGTAACAGTTCTTCCTTCCTGCCGCTTTAGTTTCCCTAGGTGTTTCACTGTACACAGCGTGCAGAAGAACTGCGCTGTGTGGTCATTAAGGGTTAATTATCGTTCACTATTTTATTTATTTAAGTATTTATATAGCACCGACATATTACACAGCGCTGTACAGAGTATATTGTCTTGTCACTAACTGTCCCTCAGAGGGGTTTACAATCTAGTCCCTAAAAATTCTTCCGATTGTCGGCCGTTACAAATGACTATAGTCTACAGTCTGTACTTAGCATTAGAATTCAGCCAATCAAATGCAATTCATAAGGCTCGTTACACACCAGAAGCGTGCAGTAGAACGGCTCCTGCACGCGTCGCGGCGTGTCGTCGGGAAACTGGTGCGACACTGAGTAGCGACGGTGGTAGTTAATTACCCCGAAGGGGAAGCGCCGATTCCCGACGATAAAATGCGCCGGGACGCGTTGTACCGCAACGTATCGAAACGCAGCGTCGGGTGTGAAAGGTAAAAGGAAAGTCTATGGACTTTCCTTTTACCTTGGTTAACGCAAAGTATAGACTTTGCGTTAAAACGCCAGAAGTGGGCTCTGGTGTGAAAGAGCCCTAACTATTTGGATTGTCCCAGTTCCAAGCCAAGTGTAATTTACATCATGTTTGCATGCAAATTACAATTTTACAGCACCTCTGACTATCCTGCATCAAGCTTACCCTACTCCAGTTAAACCAAACATATGGGAATTTTATGTATGGTTCTTCTGGTAAATAGAGCCTTCTTGTATCATACCAGAGTTGTCCAGAAAGTACCAGCTGTTTTAATTTACCAAATTAAATTTTTTAATTTTGAACACCATCTTCTGATTATTTCTTCATATAATCACCTGCGATGAAAAACTATAAATAACTTGTCTATATCTCTTATCTAAAGTTTAGTTTACACAGCAAATCTAGCTGCAAACAGCTTTAATAGTTTATGATTATTTGTTGCTGTGATACAATGAGGGCAGCCATGTTCTGTTTGTCACAGGCCTGAGGGCTGGAGATGCTATCAGCTTGCCTGTGTGTAAATTCAGTCCCCTCTGCCTCTGAAATCAATGGCTAGTAACCTCCTCCTCCTGCCCAGACTCCACTCCCACAGGCCCCTGCTACCTGGGACTGAGTGCCAAGGCTTTAAAAAAAAAAAAACTGTGGGCGAGGCTTGTTTAGTTTATAGGGAATTAGAGTAGTAGTAAAACAATAAATAAAAGTATTTGGCTTGAGGAATGCCCTATAAACTATATGAAAGGAACACAATTATGCAATGAGTAAAAGTTTATCTCTTTTTACAAGGTTTTCAATTCCTTTGTTGTAGTAACACCACCTATGCGTTGGAGTCATGTTGCAGTGGCTTAAACACAGAGGAAAGCAAAACAAAAAAACAAACCCATAAACGATGATGATTTGCACAATTGCATTAATGTAGAGATAACACTCCCCCTTCCTCATTAGCAGAGTTTTCACTTTAATACAATACATGTATGTGGTTGCATAAAGGGGAGGTGGGGGGAATAAATCAAGACAAGATTTCAAATAGTTTCACAATTTATTACAATGAAGGCAAGAAATATATATACAGTTTAAATATTATAACAAATGAACTTGAAGACGTACAGATCATTTTTTCCTTTTTGCGCCAGTACCGTTTGATTCCTTCCTGTACTGATGCCTGTGAATGAGAAAATGTATTGAAATGTATTTGACAAAGACCAGAGTTGTGCAGCACCACGTCTGAGTACATATAGCTCTTTATTGAATTTAAAAAGGGACTCCACGCTCTAAAATCAAAACTTACCTGGGGCTTTCTCCAGCCCACCGTAGGTCGGGAGGTCCCTCGACGTCTATCTGGCTCTTCTCCCAGGACCTGGTCAGACATTGCTCCCCGGTGGCTACCAGCGACACTGGGCCCGAGTGTCGGGCTCCTCTTCCTGAAAGGTGACGTCAGTACGGCGCATGCACGGTTTAATTGCGCATGCACCGTACTGTCACGCCGGCCGCCATGATGACGACTGACGTCACCTTTCAGGAAGAGGAGCCAGACACTCGAGCCCAGTGTCACGGGGAGCCATTTCTGACCAGGCCCTGGGAGAAGAGCCAGATGGACCTCCCGACCTACGGTGGGCTGGAGAAAGCCCCAGGTAAGTTCAGATTTTGATTTTAAATTAGAGCGCGGAGTCCCTTTAAAAAACAGAGATAGCCGTTAACAGGTATAACCACTTTGTGGCCAGCCCTGCACCTACATTTTCTCCATGCTCAGTGTGGAAAAGCATTTAGCTTTTCCCACAACCTCCCCAGTGTGCATCTCATTACCCTGTCTGCCACCTTTTGTCACTGCCCTTTAAATGAATGCTTTCTATAAAATACACTGAAGAGGGTGTGGGCAGGGTTCACGGAATGAGAATGTGTCAGTGTATACGTATAGTACTATGGGATGAATGGCAATGCATCCACTTGGCAAAAAAAGAGTGCCATGCAAGTTTGTACATTGCAGAAATGTAATTTTGCCTTCTTAAAGCCGAAGTGTATTTGCGAAAATTCAGCTGTAAGTGAGCAACTGTGGTTTCCTACAACGCATCACTGCTCAATATGCAAAATCATCTATATGTTCATGGAAAGAAAGGCTGCGCCATCCAGAACTGCTGATGGGTACTGAGCCTGTAGCTTATAAATTTATAGAGCCACACCAATCTAATGCAGCTGACAAACCTGGACACTGAAGACAGACAAGTATAAACAGGGCCAACATGTCTGTTGGTCTACTGCTATCCGCTCTGGGAAGTTGTCCAGCAGAAAACTAACTGTGAACAGGCCTTAAAGAGGAACTCCAGTGAAAATAATGTAGTAAAAAAAAAAAAAAAAAAGTGCTTCATTTTTACCATAATTATGTAGAGATTTAGTCAGTGTTTGCTCATTGTAAAATATTTCCTCTCCCGGATTTACATTCTGACATTTTTACTGTGGGCAGGTTATGTAGCTGCTCCTAGCTGTTTTAGCTGTCAGAGACAGCTGTAAACAGCTAATTCCTGTCTGTGAACATTGTTACATTGTGGCAGTTTGCCCAGAGTACCGCAGTCCCAGAGCTTCTTGTGGGAGGGGTTTCAGCACAAAATCTGTTCGTGAAAAGGAATAGATTTCTCATGTAAAAGGGGGTATCAGCTACTGATTGGGATAAAGTTCAATTCTAGGTTGGAGTTTCTCTTTAAGGTGGCCACACACACCATACAACTAAGAAAATTTTACACCAATTCGATAATTACAAAATCGGTTGTTCTCCCCCCCCCAAAAAAATCCCCCCTTTTTGAGAAATCTGATTAAAATTTCCCATTTTTATTCAAAAAAGAAGAAGAAGAAGATCTAGAGCAGTGGTCCTCAAACTAAGGCCCGTGGGCCGAATGCGGCCCCCTGAGGGTTTTTAACCGGCCCCCCACTTACTGGACTTATTACTTATGGATACAGTCCACTGCATCTCTAAATAAATCGGTGGCCGTATATATAATAGCTGTGCTGGTTCCATCCATCCACCCACAGGGAAGCCAGCGCAGCAGTCTTTCGCTGCTGTGCTTTGTTGGGGGCATACTATCTCCACATGCTGTGTTCGGGGCATACTATCTGCTTTTGGTTAAATGGGAGAAATAAGTGCTGCACGTGTTAACAGGTAATTGTTTACCCTGCCTAGGTTCAATGTAATGTTTTCTACATCATTTTATGTATACTCCGGCCCCCCAGCAGTCTGAAGTAGGTTGACCCGGCCCTTGACCGAAAAAGTTTGGGGACCCCTGATCTAGAGTGTTGGATTTTATTTTTCTGATCAATTTTTATCAACATTTTATGGTGTGTGGTAGATTGTAAATTACTCAATTTTTGAGTTTAATAATTTTTTTTATAATTGGAGAAAAAAAATTAACATTGTGTGGTACATTGTAACATTTCAAAAATCTGACCAGTCAGAAAACAAGTATTGCAATTCTTGAATTGAAAAGATAAAAAAAAAAAAAAAAAAACATTTGGATGGTGTGTGGCCACCTTTAGACTAGGTTCACACAAATCTGTACAGTTCCATTCCTGTCCTGTCAGTTTTGTATAAGTTTTCTATCAGTTCTAACTCACAGGAAATTAACTGATAGTTTTCTTCAGTTTGCATCAGTTTTCTGACAGAATTGGAACAGAACTGTACATTATCTGCTGCCATATGAACTAAGGGCTCGTTCACACTAGAAGTGCTTTTTCATTTTTTCAAGTGCTGGCGATTTTTCAAAATCGCCCTTTAAGCACTTACACCATGCTTTCCTATGCGCTAGTTCAGATTGGGGCGTCTTTCGTTTTCTGATCTGAAAAGCACTGCATGGACCATTTTTGGGGTGATTCCACCTCAATAGAAGGTATAGGAAAACCGCAAAACGCTCAAAATCCCTTTGTGCAGCCATTGCATTTGCGTTTTTAAGAATAAATACATTGTATTTATTATTTTCCGTTCACTTCCTGACTTGCGTCAGAGTGAATTGAAAAACCGCTATGGAAAAACGCACCACCGAATCCCTAAAAAAAATAACATTTGGCAGCGGAGGACAGCGGCATGGGAGCGATCCGTGCATATGAGGCTGGAGGAAGCGCCAGGTATGTAGAATAGCTTTTCTTTATTTCGTCTCTGGTTCTCTTTACAATGTTTCACCCCGGTCATGCACACAATCGCCATGTTCAGTGCTGGGAAACGCACAAGTGCAGAATATCATATTCAGCTATATCATATAGCTTTGATTTACCACTGCGTTTTATGCTCCACACTGATTTTGCTCTATTGGCAGAAGTCCTATGGCACTACTCCCACTGACTGACATAATGGAATTGTACTGTGTTGATGCAGCACAAAAGCTGTTGAGTAGGTGGTTCAACTGACTAGGGTCAGAATTCTAGCTGATATCTGACCAATATAGATGCTGAATTATAGTGCAGAAATGTTCACAGCATTTATGTACACTGAGCACATTAAAAACAGAAATCCGCAAACCGTTACATTGTTAGGTTGTTCAATACATGCACTGTGGATGAACATGGGAACACTCACCGTGACTGCCACCTCCTTCCACTATTCCACACCCTCCCAAAGGATGGAAGCCAGCCCTCATCAGTTGGGGCATTGTGGTCAAAGTTTGCACCCACTCTGTTCGGAGGGAGCTTCTTTAGTGCCATCTGCTTCTCTGTTGAAAGGGGGAAAAAAAAAAAAAAAGTAATTCAAAATTTGTTCAAAATTGAACTATGACTACATTTATTGTCATTACAGGTCTGAAAAATGTAGAGCAAAAAAAAATTCAGCTTTATAAGCACACATGCATACTACAGTATTCTAATTCATACAGTTCCTCTGAAATCATCATGCAAAAGGATCTGTACTCTTGGCCTGCAATTTACTTTTGAATAGGAGGCAACAAGTCACATAAATGTTGACCTATTAGAAGCATATAAATGACAATTTAACCCTCTGGGCGATACAATTATATCGCCCAGGAAGTGGCGCAGCACTATTTTTTTTTAAATTTTTTGTTTTTTAAATCATGTAGCGAGCCCAGGGCTCGCTACATGATAGCCGCAGCGCAGCGGCATCCCCCCGCCCACTCCGATCGCCTTCGGCGATCAGAGTAAGCAGGAAATCCCGTTCAGAAAGGAATTTCCTGCTGGGCTTCCCCGGTCGCCATGGCGACGGGGCGGGATGACGTCACCGACGTCTTTGACGTCGTGACGTCAGAGGGAGTCCCGATCCACCCCTCAGCGCTGCCTGGCCTGATTGGCCAGGCTGCGCAAGGGGGAGGGGGGGGCTGCGCGGCACGGGGAGCGGCGGCGGATCGGCGGCGATCGGAAGTTACACGCAGCTAGCAAAGTGCTAGCTGCGTGTAACAAAAAAAATTATGCAAATCGGCCCACCAGGGCCTGAGAAATCCTCCTGCGCGATATACCCCGAGCTCAGCTCGGGATTATCGCTCAGGAGGTTAATATTGGCATAGATTGTGTACTGCATCAATTGTGGGATACACTGCTTGCATTTGTCAACTAAGGGCTTGATTCACTAACCAGCGATAAGTGTTAGCGCTGGAGTAAAAAAGTTTTCCAGCGCTAAGCCGGTTAGTGTGCCTTATCTAAACTTAGTGCCCCTTAAGTATTTTGTGCACAGTAAAAGATGCACAAAGCTACTTAAGGGGCACTAGCCTCAGATAAGGCACACTAACCTCAGATAAGGTTAGCGCTGTAGTTTGTGCCCACTAAGTGATGAGGCACACTAACCGGCTTAGTGCCGGTTAGTGAATCAAGGCCTAAGCCTCTTAAAATGAACCTTAAAGGAAATGTCCAAGCAAAATAAAAAAAATGCGTTTCACTTACCTGGTGCTTCTACCAGCCCCATGCAGCCATCCTGTGCCCTCGTAGTCCCTCACTGCTGCTCCAGTCCCCTGCTGGCAGCTTGCCGACCTCGGAGGTCGGCGGGCCGCATTGCGTACATTTTTGCGCATTCCCGTTAGTGCAGAAACACATACATTTTTACGATTTACTGGTTCAATGCGTAAATTTTTACGCATTGAACCAGTAATGCGTAAAAATGTATGTGTTAATGTTCCTGCACTAGCGGGAATGTGTAAAAATGTACGCAATACGGCCCGCTGACCTCAGAGGTTGGCAAGCTGCCAGCAGGGGACTGGAGCAGCAGTGAGTGACTACGAGGGCACAGGATGGCTGCATGGGGCTGGTAGAAGCACCAGGTAAGTGAAACGCATTTTTTTATTTTGCTTGGACATTTCCTTTAATCCTGGGAGGAAAAAAAAAAAATGTCACTTACCTGGGGCTTCCACAAGCCCCCTGCAGCTGTCCTGTGCCCTCATCGCAGCTCCTCGAATGTCATACTGTTTCCAGCCGTGGCTTAGTTTGGTTTTCAGCCGACTGGCAACGCCTCCTCTTTGCCTTCCCCGCCATCAATCGCGGCAGGCGCATGACGAAGAGGATGCGTTGCCGGGGGCCGGAGGACACTCGAGGAGCTGCGATGAGGGCAAATGACAGCTGCAGGGGGCTTGGGGAAGCCCCAGGTAAGTGAAACTTTTCTCCTCCCAGGGTTATGGTTCACTATAAGGAGGAATAGACTCAAGTGCACAAAGCATTTCTGTTTTTTTTTTTGTTTTTGTTTTTTATATAAACGCCCCTATAAGGGAGGTTCATAATGATTTGCAAGTCACAAGGGATTCGGCATCCTCCCTCAGCTTCTGTGGACATTTGTACTACCCAGCAGGGTTTACCTGCACATGCATGCTGTGATGCATGTCAGATGTAGTTCGGGAGATGAGAGCACAGTGCTGTACTTGCATCTGCCGAACTACATCTCCCTGCATGCATTGCAGCGTACACACGCAACCCCTGCCGGAAAGTACAAATGCATACAGAAACTGCTGACAGCTCAAAAAGATGGAGGATCGTGAACCCCCTGCGACACACATAAGAACCTCCCTTATGGGGAGTTTTTTTTTTTTACAGAAATTGTGCTCAGTGCACTTTAACCTCTCCCAAACGAAGATAATAGAAGTCTATGCTCAGTTTTGATTGGCTTATCCCTGCCAGGGTGTAAATTTCAATGTCTCGGCGCTGCATGCTTTACCACTATCGCTGCTCCATCACCACTAAACTCAGCTAATCTAATTGCAGCTAACCTGTGTACTCCAGTTGGAAGCCAAATTTAGTTGGTTACTGAGACAGAGCCAATCACAATCAAATAGACAAAAAAAAAAAGTCTCTGGTCCTTAAAGGTATATGAAGGTTGCCATATTTATTTCTTTTTAAACAATACAAGTTGCCTGGCAGACCTACTGAGAATTCTGGTGAGTAGTGTGAAAATCACACACAAATATGGCAGCCTCCATATTCCTCTCACTTCAGGAGACCTTTAATAAAAAGTTAATGAAAGACTTTCAGACACTTAAAGGGTACCTATAGTGGGTGCTGGGGGGGGGGGGGGGAGGCTAAGTTCCTATACTTGCACAATTTAAATTAACGTTCACACACACCCATCCAGTCAGAAGTTAAAATAAACAGATCTCAGCTGATCTAGAGTCTGGGCTCTTATACAGCAAATCACATTTGCAATGACATTTTCTTTGCGATTTTGTTGCAAACCTCCTGCAACTGCATTTTGTGATATTTTCTAGATGCTAGGAATACAAAGAGAAAACACAGAAAAAAGATGCATTATGCAGGACTTTTGCGATCAAGCAAAGTCAGATTACAATCAGATCGTCCTAGTTATAAGGGTTGCTGTGCTGTTCATTATTTTGCTGATGTCTTTGCCTTTTCCATGCAGTTGGAAAATGCAGCAAAATACGTGTAGTATAATACAGCCCTTATTCAAGGGTGCTGCACATAGCAACACAACACTAAAGCACTAACCATTCAGCAATCCTTTATGTTCTGATATGCTTATGACAGCAGTCAGTGTTTGCTGCCTGATGGCCACTTTTGAAATTATTCAGTCCACGTTTGCAGGATAAC
The DNA here is from genome assembly GCF_040937935.1 of Hyperolius riggenbachi. Lineage (NCBI taxonomy): Eukaryota > Metazoa > Chordata > Amphibia > Anura > Hyperoliidae > Hyperolius > Hyperolius riggenbachi. The sequence goes on along the minus strand of NC_090651.1, from coordinate 271,471,499 downwards.
TTCTGTGCTTCAGCTTAGGGGAACCCTCATAAAATCAGCCTAATTTGGCAAACAGCATTGTGTGAAATTACCCCAGATGCCAAGTATGTAAATAAAGTACAAAGTATGCTTACGGTGTTTTATAAAGTCATCCAGTGCTGGTCCAATCTCTTGTTTTTCTGTGTCATCTTCATCAGGCATCATCCATGGAGGGACAGCACCTTCAGTTTTAATGAAAAAGAAGTTACAGGATGTATTCTTATTAAACCATGGCAGGGCTCTGATAGTTAAATCTAGTGGAAATCTATAAGGCCCGGGTTCACACCTGCAATTAAGTGGCAAACGGATCTGTGAAAACTGATCTGATCACCGGTCGATCGGATCAGTTTTCACTCTGTTGCTGTTCAGCTGCTTCCCTTCGGTTTCCCAACATCCCCCAGTTTTGCACCTTAGAATGGTCCGTTTCTTCACTGGTGTGAAAAAACGTTCCGTTTTCTCATCGCCCCCAACGCAGCACTTCAGCATCCATTTCCGTTCCACTTGGCTCAACAGCATGGAAAAATTGCTGCAGGAAGGAAAGTTGCGTTCCGTTCAGCAGATCGTGCAGTTCGATTGGACGGATGTGAACGGGTCCATAAGCTAACACTGGATCCATTCGCATCCGTTCCAATTTGTTCCCTTCCGATCCGGGAACGGACCATGTTATAGTGCTAATGTGAACCAAGCCTAAGTGTATTGCAACGTTAAAACCAGAACAACTCATCATGATTGGAGATGGTGAATGAGATGATCATTATTCCGGCTTACAAGCAAACTGCTGCATGGAATTTGGTCCAACACACTTCCTGACAGTTTTCCTAACTGCATACAATTTTTATTTAGGCTGGAATTACAGTGGCTTGCAAAAGTATTCGGCCCCCTTGAAGTTTTCTACATTTTATCACATTACTGCCACAAACATGAATCAATTTTATTGGAATTACACATGAAAGGCCAATACAAAGTGGTGTACACGTGAGAAGTGTAACAAAACTCATACATCATTCCAAACATTTTTTTTTACAAATAAATAACTGCAAAGTGGGGTGTGCGTAATTATTCAGCCCCCTGATTCAATACTTTGTAGAACCACCTTTTGCTGCAATTACAGCTGCAAGTCTTTTAGGGTATGTCTCTACCAGCTTTGCACATAGAGACTGAAATCCTTGCCCATTCTTTGCAAAACAGCTCCAGCTCAGTCAGATTAGATGGACAGCGTTTGTGATCAGCAGTTTTTAGATCTTGCCACAGATGTGATTGGATTTAGATCTGGACTTTGACTGGGCCATTCTAACACATGGATATGTTTTGTTGTAAACCATTCCATTGTTGCCCTGGCTTTATGTTTAGGGTCGTTCTGCTGGAAGGTGAACCTCCGCCCCAGTCTCAAGTCTTTTGCAGACTCCAAGAGGTTTACAGATTGCCCTGTATTTGGCTCCATCCCATCTTCCCATCAACTCTGAACAGCTTCCCTGTCCCTGCTGAAGAGAAGCACCCCCAGAACATGATGCTGCCACCACATTTCACAGTGGGGTTGGTGTGTTCAGAGTGATGTGCAGTGTTAGTTTTCCGCCACACATAGCATTTTGGTCTCATCTGACCAGATCACCTTCTTCCACATGTTTACTGTGTCCCCCACATGGCTTGTGGCAAACTGCGAATGGGACTTATGCTTTTCTGTTAACAATGGCTTTCTTCTTGCCACTCTTCCATAAAGGCCAACTTTGTGCAGTGCAGGACTAATAGCTGTCCTATGGACAGATTCCCCCACAAGAGCTGTAGATCTCTGCAGCTCGTCCAGAGTCACCATGGGCCTCTTGGCTGCATTTCTGATCAGCGCTCTCCTTGTTCGGCCTGTGAGTTTAAGTGGATGGCCTTGTCATGGTAGGTTTACAGTTGTGCCATACTCCTTCCATTTCTGAATGATCGCTTCAACAGTGCTCCGTGGGATGTTCAAGGCTTTGGAAATTTTTGTAGCCTAAGGGTGCTTACACACATCAGACTATAGTCTTTGGAAAATGAAAGATCACAGACCAATCTTACCACCCTTCATGTAGTATGAGAGCCATACCTTCACAGTCTTTTCTATGGAGCTGAACTCCCAATCAGATAGAAATCTTTGCAAGATGCTGCACACACAGATGCTGTACAGACACAAAAGATCAGTAGCTGCAAAACATCTGTTCCTGCCAAAAATCGATTCCTGCAAATTGCAATGATAGTCTATGAGATCTGCAGATCATCATACACACATGATTTAACTGACATTCATCTGCAGATTAAGCAATCATCTGCAGATCTGAAAATCCATCCTGGTAGATCTGATCTGCAGATGAATGTCAGTCGAATCATGTGTGTATGATGATCTGCAGATCTCATAGACTATCATTGCAATTTGCAGGAATGGATTTTTGGCAGGAACAGATCTTTTGCAGATACTGATCTTTTGTGTCTGTACAGCATCTGTGTGTGCAGCATCTTGCAAAGTTTTTTTTTCTGATGTGGAGTTCAGCTCCATAGAAAAGACTGTGTAGAGTATGGCTCTCATACTACATGAAGGGTGGTAAGAGTGGTCTGTGATCTTTCATTTTCCAAAGACTATAGTCTGATGTGTGTATGCACCTTAAGCCTGCTTTAAATTTCTCAACTTTATCCCTGACCTGTCTGGTGTGTTCTTTGGACTTCATGGTGTTGTTGCTCCCAATATTCTCTTGGACAACCTGAGGCCGTCACAGAGCAGCTGTATTTGTACGGACATTAGATTACACACAGGTGCACATTTTAGTCATTAGCACTCATCCGGCAATGTCTATGGGCAACTGGCTGCACGCAGACAAAAGGGGGCTGAATAATTATGCACACCCCACTTTGCAGTTATTTGTAAAAAAAGTTTGGAATGATGTAGGATTTTCTTTCCACTTCTCAAATGTACACCACTTTGTATTGGTCTTTCATGTGGAATTCCAATAAAATTGATTCAGGTTTGTGGCAGTAATATGACAAAATGTGGAAAACTTCAAGGGGGCCGAATACTTTTGCAAGCCACTGTATGAATAGAGATGGTAAATGAGATGCGAATGAGTGATCGGATGTATAACGTGCACTCAGATATCAATGGCTTCCTCTCTAGCAGTTATGGAAGCAAATTCTTAGTGGACATTACTGTTGACCCCACAGTAAAGTGCACTGTATGTTCTGGAAATTAAGCAGAGTGTCTGTATGACAATTGGGACAAGCGGTCGACTGAAATGACCAGAAACAATGGTTTTGGTGACAGATTAAAATCAGTAATTAAGCAGTTTATTGAAACAGGAGAATAAGGACACATTGCAGCAACGTTTCAGAGCCCTCATCTCTTTGCTCAAGCGGTTTTCAGGACTGGCATGTTTATGCTCTTGCATGTAAAACAAAAAACAAACAAACAAACAAAAAAAAACACCATCATTAACCACTTAAGCCCAACTGGACGAAAATTTTCGTCCAGTTAGGCTGTGCGTGCTCCCGCGGGTCGCGCGCGCTCCCGCGGTCCCCCCCCCCCCCCCCATGCGCGCCCCCGCTGCTGGCCGCTAGCCCACCGATCAGTGAAAGGGATTATAAATCCCTTTCGCTGATCGGACCCCCCCGGAGAAAAGCCGACAGTGTCTCTTCAGACGCTGCGGCTTTTCTGAGCTCTGGTCTCCTTTCTTCTGCCTGGGAGCGAAATCGATCGCTCCCAGGACTTTTTGATTCTGGCCATCTTGTGGCCAAATAGCAAATTACAACCAAAACACACTTGGTATTAAATAAATACGATTAAATACATTAAAAAAAACCCTGTTTACCTCCCACACCAAAAAATACCCACATACAAGTTTAAATAATAAAAAAAAAAAAAATTGCAATAAAAAAAAAAAACATAAATAGTTACCTAAGGGTCTGAACTTTTTAAATATGCATGTCAAAGGAGTACATCAATATGATTTAATAAATTATGGGCTTCTAAATAGTGATGGACGCAAATTGAAAAAATGCACCTTTATTTCCAAATAAAATATTGTCGCCATACATTGTGATAGGGACATAATTTTAACGGTGTAATACCAGGGGCATATGGGCAAATACAATACATGAGTTTCAATTATGGAGGCATGTATTATTTTAAAACTATAATGGCTGAAAACTGAGAAATAATGAATTTTTTCCGTTTTTTTCTTATTCTTCCTGTTAAAATGCATTTACAGTAAAGTGGCTCTTAGCAAAATGTACCACCCACAGAAAGCCTAATTGGTGGCGGAAAAAACAAGATATAGATCAATTCATTGTGATGAGTAGTGATAAAGTTATAGGCAAATGAATGGGGGGTGAAAGTTGCTCGGATGTAAAAAAATTTCAACCCTTCGGGCTTAAAGAGACACTGAAGCGAGACTAAATCTCGCTTCAGGTCTTATATATAGCAGGGGCACGTGTGCCCCTGCTAAAACGCCGCTATCCCGCGGCTTAACGGGGGTCCCTTCACCCCCAACCCACCCCCCGCAAACCTGGGTCGGAAAAAGGTCGCTGGAGCTGATCTTCCTGGAGGCAGGGCTAACGGCTGCAGCCCTGCCTCCAGTCGCGTCTATCAGACGCGCATCGCCGCCTCTCCCCCGCCCCTCTCAGTGAAGGAAGACTGAGAGGGGCGGGGGAGAGGCGGAGGTACGCGTCTGACAGACGCGCATGGGGCAGGGCTGCGGCGGTTAGCCCTGCCCCAACCAGGAAGCGCTCCCCCGCTGCTCGGAGGGGGTTTGGGGGGACAGGGACCCCCGTTAAGCCGCGCTATAGCGGCGTTTTAGCAGGGGCACGCATGCCCCTGCTAGCTATGAGGTCTGAAGCGAGATCTATTCTCGCTTCAGACTCTCTTTAAGTGGTTAAAGACAACATTCAAATTCCTCACCTGTATGAAGGTTGCCCATGCTGGAATCCATCTACAATAATAATGAAAACATTACAAAAGGAGTTTCAGAGAGGTTTTAAAGGGGATGTACAGTTGGGTTCATAAATATTTGTACAGAGACAATTTTTTTCTAATTTTGGTCCTGTGTACATTACCACAGAGAATTTGCAAGTGAAACAACTCAGATGCAGTTGAAGTGCAGACTTTAATTTTTAATTCAGTGGAGTGTACAAAATGATAGTATAAAATGTGAAGCAAATAATGAATGTCAGGGGCTCAAAAGTAATTGGACAATTGACTCAAAGGCTATTTCATTGGTCAGGTGTGGGTTAGTCCGTCGTTATGTCATTATCAATGAAGCAGATACAAGTCATGGAGTTGATTTGAGGTGTGGTGCTTGTAGGTGGTCAGATAACATGCGTCAAAGGAGTTCTACAATGCAGGTAAAAGAAGCCATCCTTAAAGTGACAGATATGTGGGGGGGGGGGGGGGGGGAAGATTAGGAATAAAATATACATACATAGGGGTTCCTTCAGACCCCTCCGGCCTCATCACTCCCAATGCGTCCTCTTCTCTATCCCATATCGTCCGCAATTGGTTTGTACCGGCGGAACAGAGAGGGAGAAGGACGGCGTGGGTATGATTACGCCGAAGGGGGCTAAAGGTATGTATATTTTATTGGGGGGGTCCCTATCTCTGGTACAAATTAAGCTGCGAAAATCAGAAAGGAGGGGGGGGGGGGGGGGGAGAACCACATTGAGACACTGCTACAATATTACAAGTGGCAAGATCTAGCTTGGTACATCCTGAGAAAGAAAGCAAGCACTGTTGAAGGGAGCAAAGCAAAAAGACCTGGACGTCCACAGAAGACAACAGTGGTTGATGATCGTAGAATTATTTCCATGGTGAAGAGAAACCCCTTCACAACAGCCAACCAAGTGAACACTCTCCACCAGGGGGTAGGCATATTGATATCCAAGTCTACCATAAAGAGAAGCCTGCATGAAAGTAAATAGAGGGTGCATCGCTAGGTGCAAGCCACTCAGCCTCAATAGGAAGGCTAGGCTGGACTTCGCTAAAGAACATCTAAAAAAAACAAAACAAAAAAAAACCCTCTACCAGAATGATGGCAAGACAAAATTATGGAGAAGGCATGAGAACAACTCATTATCCAAAGCATAATACATCATCTGTCAAAGATGGTGAAGGCAGTGTGATGTTTCGGCGTGCATGGCTGACAGTGGCACTGGGACATTAGTGTTTATTGATGAGACACAGGACAGCGGATTCATGATACAGATGGTCAATGACCCAAATCATACAGCCAAAGCAACCCAGGAGTTTATTAAAACAAAGTGCAAAATTCTTGAACAGGCAAGGAGGAAACCCAGCAACCAAGTATTACAAATGAACACTTTCCGTCCAGTTTTTCACATTTTATGCAATAGTTTTGTTTACCCCACTAAATTAACCTTTTCGGGACCGGCCACCTACCCCCCCTTAAGGACCAGGCATTTTGCGCGGGAAGGGGGTGCGCGCGTTTGGGGGGGGGTCAGGCGGCCGGATCCCGTGTGTGGCTGGCTAGAGTGGTGTCCCCCATGGTGGCCTGTGCCTCCCCCTTCTGCCCGCAGCCTTCACTTACCTTCCAGCGATGAGCCGCACGGGACCCTCTTCTCCGGCCGGCATCTCCGTTCTGTCTGAAGATCAGTTCCGGGTCGCGGCTTGATGACGTCATCAAGCCGGGACCCGGCGCTGACGTCAGACGGAGCGGAGATGCCGGCCAGAGCGGAGGGGGGTGCCGATCGTCGCTGGAACGGCAGGGAGGTGAGTGGATCCTCTTCTTTTCCCCCCTGCCGCCGCAGCTGTCAAACTGATCACTACGATCCGACGGCGATCGTAGTGATCACGTGATCAGCAGCCATACGCGATGGCTGCTGATCACTCGGGGGAGATGTCGGCTGTCATATGACAGCTTAATCTCCCCCTCCGGGTGCGCACGATCGCGTCGGGAGCGGAAATTGCGGGCCGGCGTAGATCCTACGCCGCATCAGGCTAGAACAGCCACAAGTGCGGCGTAGGATCTCATTAACATGGTCCCGAAAAGGTTAAAGCTAAATCTGTGTTTTTCAACTACATCTGGGTTGTGTCATTTAAAATTCATGGTGGCAATGTACAGAACCAAAATTAGGAAGGAAAAAAAAATAAATAAAAATTAAACCCATTTTAGTTCCTGGACGTAGAAACTACGTCCAGGAACCATGCGTGCTCCCGCGGCCGATTGCATGCGCACTCCCGGCCCGCGGTTCGTTAGCCAGGTAATCAGTGAAAAAAAAAAAGTAAATATTTACCTAAGGGTCTAAACTTTTTAGATATCAATGTAAAGATGAAATATTTCTATTTTTTTTATTTTAAACTTGTAAATAGTGATAGATGCAAAACGGAAAAAAAATGCACCTTTATTTCCAAATAAAATATTGTCGCCATACATTGTGATAGGGACATAATTTTAACGGTGTAATAACCGGGACATATGGGCAAACACAATACGCGAGTTTCAATTATGGAGGCATGTATTATTTTACAGCTATAATGGCTGAGAAATGAAAAAAAAAATTTTTCCGTTTTTTCTTATTCTTCCTGTTAAAATGCATTTACAGTAAAGTGGCTCTTAGCAAAATGTACCCCCCAAAGAAAGCCTAATTGGTGGCGGAAAAAACAAGATATAGATCAGTTCATTGTGATAAGTAGTGATAAAGTTATAGGCTTCCAACAGTAAGACAACCAGCACAGATTTGTCACTTGGACACACTTATTGAGGCGAGTCCTATAAGAAATCACACATGGTATAAGGCTAAAGTCCTCTAACCGGCGTGATGTGTGGATCTGAAGTCTGAGAACATTTATGAACATGTATTGGCTTTCAGTTCTGACAATACAAAGGTGTGGTCCCCTTTTATGTGAGAACATTTCTGTATCAATCATGTAGCTGCTCTTAAGAACCTACTTTTGCCTCTACAGCAGCAGCCTTGTGCTATAAAACATGTGGCAGCCCAAGAGTCTTGGCTTTTAAAAGTTAATAGAAATGTTGAGCATTTTCACTTCACATGTCCCGCAGCAGAGCGAGAAACACTATATAAAACATGGGTATACTGAGACTATGGATTTTAGGGCATCACTGCACTTGCGCTTGCCCAGCTGCGCGCGTCCTACAGCAAGCAACCACAGCCAGGAGTGCTCTGCGCATTACGTAATCGTGACATGTGCAGAGCGCTTTTGGCCGTGCGCTGTAGCAGGCGCAGTGATGCCCGACTCTAGCGACCCGGGAAGAGGCTGTCAGAGGGGCTTTAGATATGAAAGGAGGCGGCAGAGGAGAACAGGGGGGGGGGGGGGGGGGGGAGCAGACGGCATCAGGACAGCTCCCCCCCATTCATGCCTGTTTCTCCCCCATTTCTCCTAATACTTTGGGCTCTGGTATCCTTCACACTTGAGCGTTTTGCTGCGATTTTGGCAAAACGCTCAAACGCTAGCGCTAGTGCAATGAAACCCTATGGGCCTGTTCTTACTTGGGTGATTTAAACTAATCGCCGCAAATCGCCCAAAAACACAACGCAAATGCGTAGCCTGCACCATTTTCAGGCGATTTCCCGGCGATCGCATTTCAGTGCTATAGAAGCGGTAAACGCGATCGCAAAAAAAAAAAAAAGTGTGAATAGTGATTTTTTTTTTGCAAAATCGCCCTAGAAAAAGCACTAGCGTTTTGCGATCAGCAAGTGTGAATGGGCCCTTAAGGTGAAAAATAACAATAAAAGGAATAGATAATACTACATAAAAGAAATAAAGCCAGCATTCAGTTTCACTTTAGTTTAAAAGTGCTTAAAAAAATACTTCAAAATGTTCACTATTTATTGCACAGTATTGCATTATCAACAACATCCCTGCCAGAGACTAGAGCGAGAACTACCTGATGACCAATGTATGTGAGAGATGCCATTGAAGACGACTGCTCAGGCTCATTGCTTTCACTACTGTGACCAGCTGTTGCATTGCTGGTGAAAAGGGAAAGAAAAAAATGTTACTGTCATTTCTGGAGTCAGTGAGCATGACGTTCTGCCACAAAACAAAGTAACCCCAAAACAGCAATTTCAGCTGCATGAAGATTAAAAACAAGTTGTATAGAGCCTCGAGATGGGCCAATCAAAATCACTGCATTTCATTGGCTCAATTCCAAGCTGCATATGATTAACCATTAAAGGTGCATGCATGGAGGAATTATTAATTTACAATTTCCATGGCTGAACTTTGTGCCTCAGCGCATGTAATCAAATTTCAAGACAGGATTTTAACTGTAGAAGCCTCATTTCACACAGAAAATGTAATATTTGAGTACTCTGGTTACTATATTATTGGATCTTTGCCTGGAAAACCGTTTTAATACAAACCTGTAGAAAGTAGGTAAAATTACTGCCTTTTTCTTTAGTGGGAGGCCTCTGGATGACCCAGGAGTCTATGTCCACCTCACCACAGCTAGCCAGGACTCTCTTTGTGGCTGCGCTCCCATTTACACTCACCTAAAGGATTATTTGGAACACCTGTTCGATTTCTCATTAATGCAATTATCTAATCAACCAAATCACATGGCAGTTGCTTCAATGCATTTAGGGGTGTGGTCTGGGTCAAGACAATCTACTGAAATCCAAACTGAATGTCACAATGGGAAAGAAAGGTGATTTAAGCAATTTTGAGCATGGCATGGTTGTTGGTGCCAGATGGGCCGGTCTGAGTATTTCACAATCTGCTCAATTACTAAGATTTTCATGCACAATCATTTCTACGGTTTTCAAAGAATGGTGTGAAAAGAGAAAAACATCCAGTATGTGGCAGTCCTGTGGGCAAAAATGGCTTGTTGATGCTAGAGGTCAGAGGAGAATGGGCCGTCTGATTTAAGCTGATAGAAGAGCAATGTTGACTGAAATAACCACTCATTACAACCGAGGTATGCAGCAAAGCATTTGTGAAGCCACAACATGAACAACCTTGAGGCGAATAGGCTACAACAGCAGAATACCCCACCGGGTTCCACTCATCTCCACTACACACAGGAAAAATTAGGCTACAATTTGCACGAAAATTGGACAGTTGAAGACTGAAAAAAATGTTGCCTGGTCTGAGGACTCTCGATAGAGTCAGAATTTGGCGTAATCAGAATGAGAACATGGATCCATCATACCTTGTTACCATATTGGAGGCTGGTGGTGGTCGAGTAATGGTGTGGGGGATGTTTTCTTGGCACACTTTAGGCCCCTTAGTGCCAATTGGGTATCTTAAATTCCACAGGCTACCTGAGCATTGCTTCTGACCATGTCCACACCTTCATGACAACCATGTACCCATCCTCTGATGGCTACTTCCAGCAGGATAATGCACCAATTCAAATTGGTTTCTTGAACATGACAATGAGTTCACTGTACTAAAATGGCCCCCACAGTCACCAGATCTCTACCCAATAGAGCATCTTTGGAATGTGATGGAACGGGAGCTTCGTGCCCTGGATGTGCATCCCACACATCTCCATCAACTGCAAGATGCTATCCTATCAATATGGGCCAACATTTCTAAAGAATGCTTTCAGCTCCTTGTTGAATCAATGCCACATAGAATTAAGGCAGTTCTGAAGGCGAAAGGGGGTCAAATTAGTATGGTGTTCCTAATAATCCTTAGGTGAGTATGTATGAGTGCAGCTGTACTCTGCATGTGAGGAAAAAGACATGCATGAGTGGCTTTGTGCTACTGCGCAGGCCGTACTCATACAGAGAGTGAAGTACAGTCATGACAACATATCAGACAAGCTCTTGTTGGATATGTTCAGAGGGACCCTGCATAGGAATGGTTAGGTCATCGATGGATAAGGAAACCTCTGAACTATCCGGAGACTTCCCTATACTGAAGTATCTTTACAGGTTCTCTTTGAAGAAAACCTGTAACTAAAAAAGAAAGTTCCCCTGGGGGGTACTCACCTCGGGTGGTGGATGCCTCTGGATCCTATCGAGGCTTCCCCCGTCGTCCTGTGTCCCAGTCTCTCTGTGCGCCTCTGGACAGTGGGGATGTAAATATTCACCTTCCCGGCTCCAGCACAGGCACAGTATATGCTCTCCGCTCGGAGATAGGCGGAAATAGCCGATCGCTGTCAGTCCGCTCTACTGCGCAGGCGCAAGTCGCCTGCGTAGTAGAGCGGACCCAACAGATCTGCTATTTCCGCCTATCTCCGTGTTGAGAGCCGCAACAGCACCCCCGCTGGAGCCAGGGAAGGTAAATATATCAAGCCTTGTCGAGGGAGGATTGCAGGACACTTCGGGGGAGCCAGCGCTGGATTGCCTGCAGCTACAGGGATGGGGGGGGGGGGGGGGGGAGGGGGGGGGAGCCTCATTGGGACCCCGAGGCTTCCCCCTCCCGAGGTTAGTACCCCCCAGGGGACATTTTTTTTATTACAGAGTCTTTTTAAGGCCCTGTTCTGTGGCTTTTATCCATTTATGAAGTATCATGTGAAAATAAGCAGGGAATGCTCTCTCCCCATGTGTTTTAATGCAAGCTGTTTCACGCATTTCAGTTTTTGACCTTTTGTCAGTATTCTCCCCAAAACTTGTATTTGCTTAGGCCAAGTTCACAGTGGGACGTTATGGTCCCACATTGTAAAGCCATAACTATGTTTAACGTACTGCAATGTTAAGGCTATGCGACGTTCACAGTGCGACGTTAGTGTTGCGTTGTAAATGCTGCAATCCCTCTAATAGCACACGTTAACATATACAGGGAAGCATACCTTTCATTGCCTGTATGCTTCACTGTACCTACTGTATGCGACGTTAATGTGCGTTACGATTGTTGCATTGTAATTTTGCGTTGCAACATTAACGTCACATCACAATGTCCCACTCTGAACTTAAAACAAACAAAACAGAATTGTCTTCAAAAGTATTGAAGTAGCCTGTTACGAATCACCACCAAAAAGTATGAATCTGACACATTTTCAACTTCATATATCCATATGCATCAAATGAAAAAAACAAAAAATAAATAAGCATCAAGGGCCCTTTCACACCAAATTTTGTGTGTCGCAACAGAGAATATCACCACAATACACATTTCTATGGGGCTTTCACATTGACTGTGGAGCAGAGGGTTCCAGTGAAGTAACACAGTATGCTGTGCATTAACCATGCAACGCCTGTGTTTACAGTGGCAGTGAGGCATACTTCCTCTGCACTGTACACCTTACTGTATGGTAACATCGCAATGTGATGCTTTGGCTACATTGCACTGCCTTCACAACACAACTTGCTGTATGTAAAAGGGCCCTAAATGTCACAGTAAATAAAAGAAGGTAAACTCTTACCTGCACGGCAGATCTACACTGTTCCAGGATGCTTCTTCTTCTTCTGTTTCCATCTGTTGTGTTGGCTACGTAATTCAGGAAATATTAAGTTTCATTTATTTCTCAGAAACCCCTTTGAGTAAGATCTCTTTAGGAGCATCAGGCCAGTCATTTAAATCAGCTTTAAAGGACAACTGTAGTGAGAAGAATATGAAGGCTGCCATATTTATTTCCTTTTAAGCAATATCAGTTGCCTGGCAGCCCTAATTCTCTAATTGGCTGCAGTAGTGTCTGAATAAGACCAGAAACAAGCATGCAGCTAATCTTGTCAGATCTGACAATGATGCCAGAAACACCTGATTTGCTGCATGCTTGTTCAGGGTCTATGGCTAAAAGTATTAGGAGGCAGAGGATCAGCAGAATAGCCAGGCAGCTGGTATTGCTTTAAAGGAAATAAATATGGCAGCCTCCATATCCCTCTCACTTCAGTTGTCCTTTAAACTTGGGGCTCATAAACACATTCAACTTTGGCTGCCCAGAATCATTGCTGGCAACCAAGGTTTCAAGTGTATCTTAAGGTGCCTATACATTAGAATATTATGGGCAGATTCGACCAAGAGACAAATTTGTCTCTAATCAAATCTGCCCATACACTACAGGCAGATTCCCGTCCGATTTGAGCATGAAATCAAGGAATCAGGGAATCTGCCAAGCCACCGCGTCCGCCCCGCTGCAATGTATAAATGTATGCAGTGTGTGTGCATTTATACATTACCTGTCCAGTGTCAGCCTCCATGCGGTGACAGTCGATCTTCGCCAGGTAACAGCCGCATACACGCCGGCGGCGCATAGCATCTGACGTCAGACGCTATGTGTCGCCGGCGTGTATGCGGAACCCAGCGAGATGGACGGAAACCGCGTGGAGGCTGACACCGGACAAGTAATGTATAAATGCACACACTGCATACATTTAAACATTGCAGCGGCAGCAGGAGTTTCGTCGTCTTGTCGCTCACAATTCGGCTGCCGTACCGCCGCGCACCCGACCAACCAACTTCGGCCCGAAATTTTCCAGCATGCGCGATCGACCATGCGGCCAATTTCCGAAATTGGTCGCATTGTCGGTCGGGCATGCACTTGGCAGCACCAAATTTCATCCAGTTCGATTATAAGAATAGAATTGGATGGTCGATTGGATGGTTAGCAAATGTATGGGCCCCTTTATAATGAGGTTCTGTTCAATGATACACAGCACTTTTATTACCGATCTATCATTTACCCTCCCTAGAATACAAGCGTATCCTGTGCCAAGGTTTATATTACAAAACTGAGTGGGAAGCAGCTCATGCACTTGTACTCAGATTTATTACAACTTCAGTAGGGACATTTTAATGTCGTTTAACCCTAGCTAAGCAGTGTAGATTGCTTCAAAACACTGTTCAAGCAGAGTTTAGTACAGACTGCAGCTCGTCTTCAGGGCTACAAAACTCATCCAAACTCATTGCTTTGACTCCCCGACTCCACAGCCCTGCTTGTCCAGAATGAAAATGGGGGGGGGGGGGAAACAAACAAACACGCAGTATCTAGGCTCTTTACCTCGAGCTAGCACATAGAAGTAGTAAGGTGCTAGAGGGGGGTGGCAAATAATACAGCAAAGTCAATCAACCTTCTACACACTTGCTTGCAAGTTTTCATGCAAATTCTTTCACACAACTCATGCAGGAACCAGCGCTATCCCCACAGCTACCTTAAAAGCTGGGGTCTATTTGAGAATCAAATTGCAATTTTTAGTGATCTTGAAGTGACCCAGAGGTGAGTTTTTAAATATTTTTACTTACCCGGGGCTTCCTTCAACCCCATAAGCACCGATGCGTCCCTTGCCGTTCTCCCGCATGCCTCAGTTAAGCCGCAATCAGATCCCGGTATTCGGCTCAGTCTGACTGACTAGATATAACAGACTTGTCGCATCTCTATCACTCTTGCCTGGATATTGTGGCTTAGAATGCCTCGGTGGGGGTGGAGCCTCGAGTAATGTGGTTAGGAATTAACAATGGTTGTGAAGCAAAATAGTGGCTTAGTGGATAGCACTCTTGCCTTACAGCCGGGGCACTATCTGCATAGCTGGTTGTGTGTTTTTACCATGTCTGCGTGGCACAGGGTAAAGCCAAAAAACAGCCCAACCTGCTTTTGCAAAAGTCCCGGCAGCATGAATTACCATTTCCCCTCAAGGTCGCCGTGGACAGCGGGGAAAGACATATTTTGGCTTCCAGCTATTGCTGGCGGCTGAATTATGCTGTTTTAATAGTAATTTTGACTCAGTCATTTGATGGCGCCCAAATTACTGCCTGGGCGCGCTTTAGCAGTAATACCTACCACATCCTATGTCGGCCCTGAAATGTCCGGCGCTGATTTTAATTGCTTCGCTATAAGGACATATGAATACGCTAGGGATTGGATTGTGAGCTCCTATCAGTTAGTGACAAGACTATATACTATGTATTAAGTGCTACAGAAGACGTCTACCACTTTTTCTGTAGTTACAAAATACATTTTCAGAAGAAATGTCACAATTTTTCTTGCACGTAGGCCATTTGCTTTTTTTCCCCCCTTTAAAAGGCCCCTAAAACAAAGAAAAAATAATAATTATTGATACTTCCAAAAATGACAAATATGCTCGACTGCCCTGCCCCCCAATCCATCAAGACTGCACAAGCACATTAGACATTTAAGTATGCTGAGTTTATGATGCCGCACGTAAAATCTGGTCAGGTATGGATACAGATCTTTAGATCTCTGCCAACAAACCTCTAGGACACTCTTCACTAACTCCTGTCTGCTCTTCTCCACCATCTCAATCTGTTCAGCCATCTGTGAAAAGAAAGAAAGCGGGAAGGAGAAAAAAAAGTTATTGATGTAACTGCCCATCTTTCAGTCTAGGTACTCAATATTGGTCTCACACAGGCTAATTTTAAATCAGCTAAGTAACCAAACAAGCAGTGCTTAATTCATTGACTTATTGTCAATGCATATCATCATATGATTTGGGATCCAACTTTATTTCAAATGGAAGACAATGTGGGTATGTTTGATTTCAGCACTGTTCCTTTTGGTGCCAAACGTAAGCAATAAAATTTTGGGGGGCATCTCTCTCTCTCTCTCTCTCTCTCTCGTCTGTCCACTACATGTAACCCGTTACTAAAGCAAAAAAATGCTATACCAATGCCTAAGCCAGAATGCTGCAGACCCCATCCTGGTATGCATATTCACAAAAACCCCATACTAGAAACTCATATTCTAAGCACAAGGGGTATAGTTTTTTATTACAAGGTCATTATTCCCAGATCAGTTTCTGGCCAACCACAGGAAAGAGCAGTTGGCTTTGCTTGAAGCTGAAAATGTATGTATCGCCAAGGATAGATAAGATAATCAATCACAACTGAATATGATAACATTCTGGGTAAAAAACAAACAAACACAAACCAGCAACTAGGCCAAGACTATTAAAAGCAGATTGGCTTGCAACAACCTTGCTCGTCTGCATGGGAGACTGATTTAGGAATCCTGTTAAAAATAGCTTCCATCTTCTGCAGGAGAAAAAAATAACTTCTCAAGTGACAGCTATAACAGCCCACCCACAAAACCTGTAGTATAAATGCTAGACATACAGTATTTACGTACCTGCTTAATAAGAACATCCTCGGTTTCCTCATAGCCTTCTAAAGCTTTAGTTACTGATGACTTAAACCTATGAAAACACAAATGATGTTAAACTGAATATCTCAGTGCAGTACAAATAGGGACGATGGGGAGAGAGAGAGAAAAAAAAAAAAAAAAAAAAAAACACACACACACACGCCAGCAAGATGTTATTCCTGGTTTCTAATCCAATTCCGCATTAGGTAGCACTGCTGTCCAATTGCATGGCAGGTTGTGACCTGGGTATGCTTCACTGTCTGGTACGTAAAAACATTGTGGTGGTGGGGTGGTTAGAGGTAATAGAAAAGGTGGTGTGTGTGTAATTTACAGTCCTTGCAATTACTGGGGAAAGGGGATTGTTTTGGGGGGGGGGGGGGGGACTTTTGAAAATACTGTATGTATTTTGAACACCGATTGCTTTGCGTGTGGCAGATTGTGTTTCAGGCGCTGTTTACACTAACTAGGTTCAATGTAATGTTTTTCTACATGTTATGTACACTCCGGACCCCCAGTAGTCTAAAGTATGTGGACCCGGCCCTTGACTAAAAAAAAAGTTTGGGGACCCCTGTTTATGGCGTTTGTTTCAGACACTACATAGAATTTCCTGGCAGGGGTCCTGCTGTCACCGGCTAAGTGTTGAAAGTGCAGAGCCGCTGCTATGAAAAAATACTTTGCATCCACAAACACGGTATAGGTTTTTGTTAATTGATAAAGAGTTTGCGGCCAAGATAAACAGCATATACATACAAGATCAGAGGTTACAGCAGCCCATTGTGCTCTATGGAGAGTAGAGGGAGTAACACAAGCAGAAGCTCTCAGCTGCAGCTCAGTGGGAACTACTACAGCGGTCAGCAGGTG
Source organism: Hyperolius riggenbachi (assembly GCF_040937935.1). Taxonomy (NCBI): domain Eukaryota; kingdom Metazoa; phylum Chordata; class Amphibia; order Anura; family Hyperoliidae; genus Hyperolius; species Hyperolius riggenbachi. The sequence goes on along the minus strand of NC_090651.1, from coordinate 271,454,649 downwards.
ACAGAGGGAGGCCACCGCTGTTGAAGGACACTGGTTCCCACAAGATTTTACCCCTGAATCAATAATGATTGGCCGTTTAGAGCAACAAACCCTGTGTATGTACATTAAGATACTGTTGCAAGAACTTTAAAAACTGAATGCTGTTCAATTACTCTCTTCTATAATGAAGAACTCCTGCGATACTGCAAGTTTCTTTCCCAAGTGTGTAGAATGGACTCCTGCACAGCATGTCAACAAAATGAACAGACTCGTGCAAGAGTTAATGGCATGCAAGACATGGAGGGGGGACCTTTGTTCATCAGTCAGGCAGCGAACTTGGTTGCTGGAATTGTAAGAGGTTTCCAGTGGACAGCAAAACACGCATGGTTGCACTCACTATAGAAGCCAATAGCCATGTACGCTGTTCCTTTTCGTTCATGTTTGTTTTGCAATCAAACAGCTTTTTTATTTTTTTTATTTTTTTTTAAATGTATGATGCATGAGGTCACAATTACAGCGTACCTTGCCATGGAACATACGTGAAAAAAAAAAAAAAAACACCTTCACAAAACACACAATTGCAAAAGGGAACACACTGGGGTGGTGACCCGGGAATCACAGGGAAAAAATGCCCCTGCAAGTGTGTTCCCTGCCTCAACCCTGCCATTTTAAATAAATCTGACCTACTCCATTGGCTGGCCTTCTCTGCTGGATGAAAAAGTGCTTTCCACAGGCTTCTCAATAGGTGTAGGCTAGGTTCACAGTGATCAGTTGCATAACACAATTCTTATACACTAGAATGACTGAACTGCAGTGGAAACTGGACAGACTTTAACCACTTCACTACCCTGGTCATTTTCACAGCTCAGCTGTGATTACTTTGGCAATAACTATCAATTATCACAACTAAATTATCTATATATTGTTTTTTCAGGACAAATAAGGCTTTTTGTGGCTGATATTTGTTATTAGCAACAAGCATATATCCAGGAGCACTCAAATAACGCTCAAAGTTCTTTGAAAGGTGTGTGCCACGATCCTCACCCTTGTACCAGAGGGTCACACGTAATATTCCAGAAGGATCGGCACCACACTCCGCATGTATTAATCAGCTCTTAAACTTTTATTTCATAGTAAAATCTGACAGGCAGCGACAGCCCGCTGTTTCGGCCTGCACGGCCTTTTTCAAGTTGCCAAAAGTGTCAAATACACAAATACATTAACCAACACCCTTTAAATATCCCAATGTTCCACCCCTAAGGGCAGACAACCAATGTGCAAGCAAGTGGGAGTGGCAAGCAGACGGACCTGGTGGGAGACTGCAAAAATTCAAAAGCACCAATAGGAATACTACTAAACACTCACCATCCAGGTGACGCATCACATACAGAAACCGCCGGTCTCCTTCCTAATTAAGTAGATGTTGCAGCCGCGCATCACGCTCCATGGGCACCGCTGTAAACAGCGGGATGTCCCATTCACTACACAGCCCATCATGTGATTGAAGTCACATGAGCGGCAAAGAGCCAATCATCTGCACGGAAGCTCCAACCAATAGGAAGCAACCAGCCTCGGTAATGCAGAGGCAGGGGGCGTGTCCAAAAGTTACGGAGTGCGCTCCAAGTGTCAAACAGCGCTGACTCCATAGTAACAATTATAAACAAAACACGCTGTCCACACTAACCTCTCCCGAGCTAAGGGTAAACTGTATGTAGAAGCAGTCAAGTCTTATTGCCACATGTCCACCGCATCTGTAAAAGATAAAAACATAGAAACATATGAACAAAAGAAGAGTTCCTCATAATACATACATTAACCATCAGGAATGAAGTAAAGCAGCTATTAAAGAGACATGCACCACATTTGCAAAAAGTGCATATCCATGTGAAATCATTAAACACAAAAGCTCAGGTCGTATTCTCTATTGAGGCCTGCTGGACCCATGGCCCCCAGTCTTTTAATCCACCCTGCCTCTCTTCTCAGTAACTCTTAAGCGGTTACCCCCCCCCCCCCCCCCTCCAATCGGGTGCAACCCCATCAATAGCCATCACCCGCAATTGAGATACGCTATGTCTACACTTAGTAAAATGTTCCGCAACAGACTGCTCCGTGGACTTATTCCTAAGACTTTGATTAGGAATAAGTCCACGGAGCAATCTGTTGTGGAACATTTTACTAGGTCCATGGGTCCATTTTACTGGGTCCATGGGTCCAGCAGGCCTCAATAGAGAATACGACCTGAGCTTTTGTGTTTAATGATTTCACATGGATATGCACTTTTTGCAAATGTGGTGCATGTCTCTTTAATAGCTGCTTTACTTCATTCCTGATGGTTAATGTATGTATTATGAGGAACTCTTCTTTTGTTCATATGTTTCTATGTTTTTATCTTTTACAGATGCGGTGAACATGTGGCAATAAGACTTGACTGCGTCTACATACAGTTTACCCTTAGCTCGGGAGAGGTTAGTGTGGACAGCGTGTTTTGTTTATAATTGTTACTATGGAGTCAGCGCTGTTTGACACTTGGAGCGCACTCCGTAACTTTGGGACACGCCCCCTGCCTCTGCATTACCGAGGCTGGTCGCTTCCTATTGGTTGGAGCTTTCGTGCAGATGATTGGCTCTTTGCCGCTAATGTGACTTCAATCACATGATGGGCTGTGTAGTGAATGGGACATGCCGCTGTTTACAGCGGTGCCCATGGAGCGTGATGCGCGGCTGCAACATCTACTTAATTAGGAAGGAGACCGGCGGTTTCTGTATGTGATGCGTCACCTGGATGGTGAGTGTTTAGTAGTATTCCTATTGGTGCTTTTGAATTTTTGCAGTCTCCCACCAGGTCCGTCTGCTTGCCACACCCACTTGCTTGCACATTGGTTGTCTGCCCTTAGGGGTGGAACATTGGGATATTTAAAGGGTGTTGGTTAATGTATTTGTGTATTTGACACTTTTGGCAACTTGAAAAAGGCCGTGCAGGCCGAAACAGCGGGCTGTCGCTGCCTGTCAGATTTTACTATGAAATAAAAGTTTAAGAGCTGATTAATACATACGGAGTGTGGTGCCGATCCTTCTTCTGGAATATTATTTGTTATTAGCAATTCTTTTTTCCATGCATTTTAAAAAGGAAAATAAGGTAATAAGTGAAAAAATACACAATTTATCCACTTTCATACATTATAGCTTTAATTTAAACAGTTCTATTATACAATAAACGCACAGATTTTGTTTGTTTGTCAATCCCTCCTATTTAAACAGTTCATTTGTTTTGATAATGTATTAGATGTAACAATTACGTAATGTATACAATCTGCTACTGTCTGCACCTGAAATGTGTATTTTACACTGGTTTACTAATTAACTGCCATTGAATTCCCTGGGGGGGGGGGGGGGGGGGGGGGGAGAATAGAGGTTTGCTGTCATTCCTTTACAACTATGTAGTGATGTTATATCAGAGATAAATAAACAGTGTTATCTAAGGTTTTATAGGAGGGAGAGTGCAGAGACTTATTTTCACATCATAGGGACAGCAAGTGGTTAATTCAAAGCCTGCATGCAGCGAGTTAGAATAACGTGATCAGTTACAACGCAGTGCTGTGAATAGCTCCATAGAATTGTTTGGGCAGAAAGTTCACATGCAGAATTATTCTGTAACACAACTGAGCACTGAACAGGGCCTAAGGGCTCATTTCCACTGTGCGCGGCATGCGTCTTGCAAGACACGTCTCGCAGCCAAATCCCTCTAGACGTGCTATGCACGGCTATGGAATTTCGGACGAGATTATGCTGCATGCCGTCAGATTTTTCCCCGGCAATGAATTTGGATGCTCTGCATAGACTTCTATAGGCTGGCAATTTCCATCCGAATTTGTGGCCAGGGAATCGGCCCGTTTTTGCATTAATGGAAACCTAGCCTAAAGGAGTGGAAGAGATGGTTCTAAAAGCAGGGGCACACAATGACTTCTGATGGGCTAAGGCTCAGCTCACACCAAAAATCTCTAGTGCTTAGCAATTGCGATTTTAAAAGCAATATTTAAATAAATGTGGCTTTTTGCACATTAATTCCACTGGAGTTCCACTCCTCTGTTTATTAGGGATCCACTGTGTTCACTGCACATGTACTTTTGTAAATCCTATGGCTTTAATGTTACACTGTGTTCATGTTGAACTAGCGTTTAACTCATATGTATCCCTAGCTGGTGTTTTGGAATATACACTGAAATACTTTGAGCATAAAGAAATCAATACAATACTGCATACAAATTTATGCTGGGGTTAGCGTTTTCTTGTAAATGATAACCCTTAACCCCACCCCGCTTTTCTATGGGCAGTTGATAGGCAAAGAAATGCCTCTCAAAACTGCTTGCTGCTGGCTGTCAACTGTTTACAGCTGCCTGGTAACTGCTTACTGCTGCCTGGTAACTGATTGCTAAGCACACAGCTCAACTGCCCATGGAAAAAAAAGAGGCCTAAATCTCAGCAGCAAATAGCGGGTACAAATTGTAGCCACTATAGCGGCTATACATTGAAATTAACAACTACAAATAACGGCTAGAAATAGCGATTACACAAAAAAATTGCAGCTACAAAATTGTAGCCGCTATTATAGCGGGCGCCAATTGAATACTGTGTGTGCCATGATTTCTGTACAGCTGCTAAAATCAATAGGGGAGATAGCCCTGCCCTTTTAAACTTGTGGTGTTTTCAAATGATCCTTCCTCTAAGCAGGGATAGATCTCAAAGGGGGAAAAAAACAAAAGCAAACTCACTGTTCACAGAGAGAGGCAACACAACCAGTTGGAATGGTGACAAAACAGCAGAAAGGTGTGCAAGCAGGGTTGTGAGTTTATCAAGGCCATGTTTAAATTACCCCAAAATTCAATTTTGAGTAAAACTGCTTATATTGTACATCTATAAGTAAAAACATAAAAAAAAATAAAATAAAAAACAACCCACCTTTCGTATTCTTCATCACTGAGAACAAATTTTGGTTTTAGTTTTACATCAGCTTGATGCGTCCACCAAAATTTATTCACCGCTTTTTTGTGTTCTGGTCTAAAATTATACAGAAACAAAATTACAGTAAACACAATTTCTCAGTCTTCATTCTTGAAGCAGCACTGAAGTTGTGTTCTTTAGAATGGACACTGAGGCCTGGAACCCACTGAAATCAGCAAACGCAAAACGCAACCGCTAGCGTTTTGTCTGAGCGGTTTGCAAGCGGATTCATGCGCGTTTTTGGTCGTGTTTTGCATATTGTATTTTTTTCCCCAGCGGGTGCCTAGCGTTTTGCGTTTTTATCCTGATTGGTCCTGTGAATTATTTTTCATTTTGTTACAGTGTGCTGAACCGCAAAACGCTAGCAAAACCGCTCAGTTTAGGTTTTGCTGAGCGTTTCCGCTAGCGGTTTAATACTTTACATTGAAGCGCTAACGCTCCCAAAATGCTGCATGTCCTGCGTTTGCGTTTCTGAGAAACGCAAACGCTCCTGTGGAAGTTGCCCCATCCATTAACATTAGCCCAGCGTTTTGGCAAACTGCTAGCATATCGCAGTGCTGCCAAAACGCTGCCAAAAGCGCTCCTGTGGGTTCCAGCCCTTACAGTGTTATGGGGGTGGGAAGAGTGCAATACTTACAATTAAATATAAGGATGAAGTAGGAAGGATGATTATTCTTTGATATATGGCACATCAGAATCATTTATTTCGCCAAGCATGACTGGGTCGTGCCCACATTTGGGCTTGGCATGTACAGCACATGTATGAGCTATACAGAACTCTATGGATAATACAACTCGGCCAATGCCAAAAGCTATGGTTAAACTGACGATTTAATAGCTTCAGGTCAAGTCATTCAACTTCTTTTTGACCACTATCGCAAGTTAATGGACAACTGAAGTGAGAAGAATATGAAGGCTGCTATATTTTATTTCCTTTTAAACAATACCAGTTGCCTGGCAGTCCCACTGATCTATTTGGCTGCAGTGGTGCCTGAATAACACCAGAAACAAGCATGCAGCTAATCTTGTCAGATCTGACAATGTCAGAAATACCAGATCCGCTGCATGCTTGTTCAGGGTCTATGGCTAAAAGGATTAGAGACAAAGGATCAGCAGGACTGCCAGGCAACTAGTATTGCTTAAAAGGATAAATATGGTAGCCCTCACATCCCTCTTACTTCAGTTGTCCTCTAAAATCAATGTTTTAGAAATTAGCCAAAGACCAACATGGATTAAATCTCTTTCACATTACTGATTGCAAGCGCATTTTCAAAACTAGGCTTGCATTTTTTAATAATGTTTTTGCAAAAAAACTTGTATAACAAAAAAAAGAAGGAACATTGCAAACACATAGGGCCTGATTCACAAAGCGGTGCAAACTTTTTCGCGGACTTTTGCGCGCGCAATTTGCCGCGATTTGCGCAATCGCGGACTTATGCGCACGCAATTTGCGCGCGAAAAAGTCCACGATCGTGCAAATCGCGGCTAATTGCGCGCGAAAAAGTCCGCGAAAAAGTTTGCACCGCTTTGTGAATCAGGCCCATAGTGTGAAAAGGTCCTTAAAGAGAATCTGTACTCTGAAATTCTTACAATAAAAAGCATACCATTCTATTCATTATGTGCTCCTGGTCCCCTCTGTGCTGTTTCTGCCATTCTCTGCTGCAAACCTGGCTTGTAATTGCCAGTTTTAGGCAGTGTTTACAAACAAACTAACCAGCTTCTAATAGGCTCAGCTAAGCAGAGTGTGTTAGTCACACAGAGCCTGCAGGGGGTGTGTACAGCTTCTAGCTAATCACAAGCAGCCCTGCACATTCCAGTCTGACTGCCTCAGCCTGACTGTGCCGACTATAGAGAGAAGATTAGATCATATAACAGAGATAACACAGCTACTGTGCAATTAGGAAAAGCTGCAGTAAGCCAGACCACATTAGAAAAGGCATAGGAACTTATAGCATAGAAGAAATAAAGATAAACAATTTGTTACAGAGTCTCTTTAATCTCACACAACAACAAAAATTGCTAGGCTTGCTCGGCTGTACCCATGGACTTTCCAAATTGTATAGCCTATTGGACAACTCAGTTTTGCCAACATCTGCACACCTATCCATACAGGCATGATACCTCTCTTGCCTCTAGCTTCCTGTTGCTAAACTGGAGGTTTACAACAACATTCATTGTTCTTACTAATACTAGGTACAAACATTGCAATTTCCGGTCATATTTTTCCAACATGTTCGATCTGATTGCCGATCAATTTTCTGTTCACTTCTATATAAAAAAAAAAAAAAAAAAAAAAAAAAAAAAAAAAACCTAACGGAAATCAGACCTGTTGGAAAAAAAATCAATTAGTAAATCTGTCAGAAAACTGCACTGTGTGTACCTAGCATTAACATCACACATCAGATAAAAGTCTTTGGAAAAGGCAAGATCATAGACCAATTTTACCCCCTTCCATGTAGGATGAGAGCATATCTACACAGTATTCTATTGAGCTGAACTCCCCATCAGATAAAAATCTTTGCAAGATGCTGTACACATGCAAAAGATCAGTATATATACTCTGGCTATAAAGACTAGTGTAACAGAGTGCGTTTTAACGTGCGCTGCAAAATGTGCACTATTCAAATACGTAACATAAACCTGAAGTGAACAAACGTCCCAATTTGGGGACCTACCTCGAGAGAGAAGCCTCTGGATATTTCAGAGGCTTTCCCTATTGCCCTCCTCCCAGCGGTGAGTTCCCCACAAACCCATCGAGATGCACACTGCGCAGGTGCAGACAGCTCACACCTGCAGACTAACATGGAGCCAAACAGGCTCTGCTTTTTCTGCCAGGCCCAAGTGGCAGCTCTGTGCTACTGTGCAGGCAAGCTCAGAGGAACTTCAGGCATCTCAGCTCTGAAACAGAGGGACAGAGAGGGATTGGGGAAGCTTCCAGAGGATCCCCTCTCCTGAAGTATTCACATTTTCTACCTACTGATCTTCCAGATTCTCAGGGATCTGAGGAGTGATCACTTCCCAGGAGGAATCACAGGCTAAATTCTTCACCTAAGAATGCTTTATCAATGGTTTAATAAAGTCCAACAGGACATTAGTGTATATCTGGCATTATCGCCAAGAAACAGTACCTGTTAACGTGCTCTAACAAGCCTCCATATAACACGGTCAGGTTGCCGTCACTTGCATGTTTGGTCACTTCTTCCTCACAACAGTGACACCAGAATTTCTGTGTGTGCTCCTGTGCATTAAACTTCTCCACTGTGGCTACATGTATCATCTTCCGTGCAGCTGTGATCTGGTTGAAAGACAAAACAAATAAGGTCTAAGACTAGGTACACAAACACAAAACAAACTTTTGTGATTACAGCCAATTCCTAAAGAGCAGTTCGGCAACAATCGCACAATGTTCAGCTCTTGGGCAAACTGTGTGTTCTGCTCTGTGGAGAGGATGGGATGGACATGTGGGCAGTACCATGCAGCTGGAACTTCCTTTGATGTCCTCAAAAGTACAAGAGACATTAGGTCGAAACCATGTGATCAAACCATGTGATCAAATCTGCTGGAAAATTGGATTGCTGTTGCCCGTCAGGGATCACTTCACAGTCAACGCTGTACAGATGCATTGCTAGCCTCCAGGCTAGCGATGCTTTTGTTGCTATGGAGGAGGGGTGCGAATGGACAATGAATGGCACATGACAGAGCAATTTACCGAAGGTGTGGTGAGTGGGGAGAGAGAAACTCATTGGGCATCACTTACAGGACAACTGACAGACACGGAACATTTATATCGCGCTTTTCTTCTGGCGCACTCAAAGCGCCAGAGCTGCAGCCACTAGGACATGCTCTATAGGCAGTAGCAGTGTTCGGGAGTCTTGCCCAAGGTCTCCTACTGAATAGGTGCTGGCTTACTGAACACGCAGAGCTGAAACGTGAGAAGTATATGAAGGCTGTCATATTTATTTAATTTTAAGCATTACCAATTGCCTTGCAGTGCTGCTGATCCTCTGCCTCTAATACTTTAGCCATAGACCCTGAATAAGCATGCAGCAGGTCAGGTGTTTCTGACATTGGGCTCGGTACTTTTCCGTTAGCTGGGCGCATCCGGCAGGTGGTGCTAATTACATTAATAGTTCACATAACAAAAGTGTTATTGTAACCGACTATTGGTTTTTACTGGCCGTCTCGCTGTGGCCAAATGTATTGTAAAGAGAGTTAATTGAATTAAAATGAAGCCGGCGGCAATGTAACAGGTGAAGCCAACGGCTTCAGCTCTCGCTCTCCTCCCCCTTTCCCTCTCTCTGCTATACAATACTGGCAGCCGGCGGGGACATACGTATCCCCCCGTAATCCTGGTTGTTTTCTTGCGAGGAAAGACTCGGGGGGGGGGGGGGGGGGGGGTGTTACATTAACACTTGTCATGTGAACTATTAATGTAATTAGCGCCACCTGCCAGATGCGCCCGGCTAATGGAAAAGTACCTTGGGCTCTATTCACAATGAGTTACAGCATGGGGTAACTTAGGTAGTGATAAATAACGACCAAAATATCTCCTTTTTGAAATTCACAAATTTTTTTCTCCCTAAGGCCTCTTTTCTACGAACTGTTTACAGGCAGTGAAATGCCTCTCAAACTCTCACAACTGCTCATTGCTGCCAGGCAACTGCTTTCTGAGCACACAGCTCAACAGTTCGTGGAAGAGGCCTAAATTACCTCTTGCGTTAAAAGTGAGGTAATTCTCTTCAAATTTATTTACAATTTAAGATTGTCAATGGATTCAGTGTGCAGCTAGTTGGTGTTAATGATTTATTTTTTTTAATCACCAACAAACAGTGATGAGCTCACAAATATTGAGCTATTTGAATCAGTGATTAAAATGAGGCTTGATTGCCTCAGGTGTGTGGTTGGGAGAGAGGGGGTTACTTACCATCAGTGGCGGCTCCAGGAAATTTTTTTAGGGGGTGCTATGCAGGTGCTGGACCAATTTCCGGGGGAGCTGACGACCTGCGGCGCTTGAAGCGCGCCGCGCCAAAAATGGGTGTGGCTACAACCTGCGGCGCGCGAAGCGCGCCGCGGCGAAAAAATGGGCGTGGTCATGACCGGATGAGGGCGGGGCTAACTGTAATTTAAAGTGAACCCAGGGTGAGAGTGATATGGTGGCTGCCATATTTATTTCCTTTTAAACAATACTAGTTGCCTGGCAGCCCTGCTGATCTATTTGGCTGTAGTAGTGAACTGAATTACACCAGAAACAAGCCATGCAGCTAATCTTGTCAGTTCTGACAATATTGTCAGAAACCCCTGACCTGCTGCATGCTTGTTCAGGGTCTATGGTTGAAAGAATAAGAGGCAGAGGACCAGCACGGCAGCCAGGCAACTGGTATTGCTTAAAGGGAGATAAATATGGCAGCCTCAATATTATTCTCACCTCGGGTTCCCTTTAAAAGTGCAACGCAAAGACAGAGGGCCCAAGTTTTGGTGACCCTTTTCCCAGAAAATTCACATAATTGTGGAGGTTTTCTCAAGAAAATACACGTAATGTGAGCAGATTTTAACAAAAAACACGTCCAATGACCCCAATATGCACAATCGTTATCAGATATGGCTCCAATATGCACAATCGTTATCAGATATGGCCCCAATATGCACAATCGTTATCAGATATGGCCCCAATATGCACAATCGGTAGCAGATATGGCCCCAATATGCACAATCGTTATCAGATATGGCCCCAATATGCACAATCGTTATCAGATATGGCCCCAATATGCACAATCGGTAGCAGATATGGCCCCAATATGCACAATCGGTAGCAGATATGGCCCCAATATGCACAATCGGTAGCAGATATGGCCCCAATATGCACAATCGGTAGCAGATATGGCCCCAATATGCACAATCGGTAGCAGATATGGCCCCAATATGCACAATCGGTAGCAGATATGGCCCCAATATGCACAATCGGTAGCAGATATGGCCCCAATATGCACAATCGGTAGCAGATATGGCCCCAATATGCACAATCGGTAGCAGATATGGCCCCAATATGCACAATCGGTAGCAGATATGGCCCCAATATGCACAATCGGTAGCAGATATGGCCCCAATATGCACAATCGGTAGCAGATATGGCCCCAATATGCACAATCGGTAGCAGATATGGTCCCAATATGCACAATCGGTAGCAGATATGGTCCCAATATGCACAATCGGTAGCAGATATGGTCCCAATATGCACAATCGGTAGCAGATATGGCCCCAATATGCACAATCGGTAGCAGATATGGTCCCAATATGCACAATCGGTAGCAGATATGGTCCCAATATGCACAATCGGTAGCAGATATGGTCCCAATATGCACAATCGGTAGCAGATATGGTCCCAATATGCACAATCGGTAGCAGATATGGTCCCAATATGCACAATCGGTAGCAGATATGGTCCCAATATGCACAATCGGTAGCAGATATGGTCCCAATATGCACAATCGGTAGCAGATATGACCCCAATATGCACAATCGGTAGCAGATATGACCCCAATATGCACAATCGGTAGCAGATATGACCCCAATATGCACAATCGGTAGCAGATATGACCCCAATATGCACAATCGGTAGCAGATATGACCCCAATATGCACAATCGGTAGCAGATATGACCCCAATATGCACAATCGGTAGCAGATATGACCCCAATATGCACAATCGGTAGCAGATATGACCCCAATATGCACAATCGGTAGCAGATATGACCCCAATATGCACAATCGGTAGCAGATATGACCCCAATATGCACAATCGGTAGCAGATATGACCCCAATATGCACAATCGGTAGCAGAAATGACCCCAATATGCACAATCGGTAGCAGAAATGACCCCAATATGCACAATCGGTAGCAGATATCGCCCCAATATGCACAATCGGTAGCAGATATCGCCCCAATATGCACAATCGGTAGCAGATATGACCCCAATATGCACAATCCGTAGCAGATATGACCCCAATATGCACAATCCGTAGCAGATATGACCCCAATATGCACAATCCGTAGCAGATATGACCCCAATATGCACAATCCGCATCACCTGAAAAAGAAAAGAAAAACCCATTTACTCACCTACAGCCAGAAGACCTTCTTTCCCGACCTCCTGTCCCGAGTCCCGACCTCATTGTGGCGCGCAGCGCCCGCGCGCCCACGATCCTCTTCCTTCCCGACGTCACCACGAGACTTCCTGCCCGCATGCAGAGAGCAGGGCTACGGGAAAATGGCCGCCCGAAGTCTGCAGAACAGGGCTCCGGGCGGCAATCTTACCGTAGCCCTGCCTGCTGCTCCGTGCTGCCGGTGTGTGAACTGACTTGGCGTCTTTTAGACGCCTGAAGTCAGTTCACTCCAGGGGGTGCTTTGGGGGTGCTTGGACAATTCTAGGGGGTGCTCGAGCACCCCCAAGCACCCCCCTGGCGCCGCCCCTGCTTACCATAAGTCTGCATTCCAAACGTCTTGCATGCGTCTTATTGGACGCGTTGCAAGACTCACTACGTGCCCTTCTTCCAGCCGCACACCTGAGGCAATCAAGCCTCATTTTAATCACGGATTCGAATAGCTCAATATTTGTGAGCTCATCACTGCCTACAAATGGTAGGTGATAATTTTCACTTCTCTGCTGTTGGCCTTTAGGATGGAGCCTTTTGAGCTTATTTTGCTTGAGTTTATGTCCATTGTAAATAAGAGGCAGAGAAGATGAGCGTGTCTAATCTCAAGGCGAACTTTCAGACCTCGTACAGTCTTTCAGATCATTTTATAGATGCCGAAGAAGAAATTCCTCTCTGCTCAAAAAGATAAGCAACAGCATCATAACCTTTAAAGAAAAAAAACATTCCTTTGTTACAACTGATACAAATCCAGCAACAAACAAAAAAACAAACAAAAAACCTCCAGTGTTTGTACTTCCTGCTTTTATGGAAGCAGACATAGGGTTAACATTCTGTGTTTACAAATTAGCTGCTCTGCTGAGGCAGCCAGCTGGAACAGCTGAGGGCTCAAATTACAGTTGTGATTATTCAGATGAGGAGGAATGTGACAGGCTTTCCTGGGTCATCTCTGTGTAATGGGTGGCAAGCATATAGGCTGCTCTATAGTGGTAAAAAAAATGCTTTATTTCTGCACATTTTACCAGCCAATTACGGCAAAGTTATTAAACACTTAACATATTTACCTCAACATTACTGAAGAATTATTGTGAATAGAACCCATTGCCAGATCAAACAAAATTAGCTGCATGCTTGTTTCTGGTGTTATTCAGACACTACTGCAGTCAGATAGACCAGCAGGGCTGCCAGGCAACTGGTATGGTTTAAAAGGAAAAAAAAAAATATGGCAGCCTCCATATCACTCTCACTTCAGTTGTCCTTTAAGACCCAGCATGCCCGATCTTTAGGAGACGTTGAATGGCCGCTGTACATAAGTTGTATTGACTCAAGAGTCTCAGCCAAAGCAGTCTTTATCAGCCACCATAGCAGAGTTCAATCCAGCATGTGTACATAAAGAATATGTGTCACACTACATCCATCTCCTTAGTGCACTAACCAGTAGATTGTCAGCTGAGTGGACTTCAACCTCTCCCACTCTCCTCTGCGTTGCACTAAACTCCATAAGCACACTTTTATAAAAGTGAAAGGGAATGCCATCAGAGCTAGATCATCTGCAAGGCAACCCTAAGCAGTTGCCTAGGGCCTGGAGAGAGTCCAGGGGCCTGGCAGATGCTAGCCCCCACCAAATCTTACTTATAAAGCTTAATGATCATCAGCGGTGAGCAAAAACTGCCATCTTGCCTAGTGCCCAATTTCGTCTTAATCCTTTTCTGAAAGCCGCCCCTTAAAGAGAGTCTGAAGCGAGAATATGTGTGCCCCTGCTAAAACGCTGCTATCCCGCGGCTTAACGGGGGTCCCTGATCCCCCAACTCCCCTCCGTGCAGCAGGGGAGCGCTTCCACATTGGGGCAGGGCTAACCACTGCAGCCCTGCCTCCCGCGCGTCTATCAGACGCGTACCTCCGCCTCTCCCCCGCCCCTCTCAGTCTTCCTTCACTGAGAGGGGCGGGGGAGAGGCGGCGATGCGCGTCTGATAGACGCGCGGGAGGCAGGGCTGCAGCCATTAGCCCTGCCTCCAGGAAGAGCAAAATTTACGACCAAGTTGGTCGTTGATTTTGCAGGGGGGGGGTTTGGGGTGAAGGGACCCCCGTTTAGCCGCGGGATGGCGGCGTTTTAGCAGAGGCACACATGCCTTCGCTAACTATGAGCTCTGAAGCGAGATTTATTCTCGCTTCAGAGTCTCTTTAAAGGGATTCAGAGCTGAAAAAAAAAAAAAAAAAAAAAAGTTATACATACCTGGGGCTTCCAGTCCCATCCCATCGATCCCACACCGCCATTCTCCGCTGTGCGCAGCTTCGGGAACCGGGTCGCGTCACTGACGTCACGACCAGCTACGCAGGAAAAGTGCGCCCTCTATGCATCTCTCCAGTGCCTGCTGGAGAGATACGCAAACAGTGCAGTTCTCTTACGTTAGACTGGCTCAGACTGATGTAAGTGCAGTGACCCAATTCCCAAAGCTGCGGGCAGCAGAGGACGGCAGCGTGGGAGCAATTGGAGCAGATGGGGCTGGAGGAAGCCCCAGGTATGTATAAAATCTTTTTAATTTTTTAGCTCTGGTACACTAAGCCTTATATACATACTAGTGGTTCTTGACCGTGTCTAGTGAAGGGGAGGGCAAATTTTTCTACTGCGGGCCACATTCCTCCCCTCCCTCCCTCCCTGCAGAGTTACTAGCGGTATATAATGATAAGTTGATAACTCACCCAATTGCATCTTCCAGTGGCGATTTACCAGCATCATGTGACACGTTGCCACTTACTGAGAGTGGGTCAAATGGCACTGCTGTGGCCATGGAGATCACTGCTGAAAAACTGCAATTGAGTGAGGGAGGGAGGAGAGGAATCTGGACCTATATTGGCAGGCAAGGGCCATAGTTCCCTGCCCTATTGTAGAGTGTGTATGGCAGCCCAGATGAAATGCCCAGAGATCCAGAGTACCGAATGACCTCAGATTAGTGCATGGTTCTCATTCCAGTGGCAATGAGTGATTGTGAACAGCACATAAGCAAGTTCCTACCTGCTCAGTAGAGTTCATGTACAGAACAGTGTTGCCAACTCATCCCTTTAATTACTGACAAATCTAAGTTATACAGGTTCTGGGGCTACTTATACATAATCAGTGCCTTAACTGCATCTACCTAACCACGAAACCTGTATAATTCATATGTGTCAGTAATTAAAGGGATGAGTTGGCAACACTGGTACAGAAGCGCTTAGTTTTGCTGCACCAGTGTGGTGCTGAACTCACATGTGCAGTTTTGAACCACTCCGTGACACTGGGGAAAATTCCAGCTGTTTGATGAAATTGAAGAAAGAGGATTGGGGGGGGGGGGGGAAGAGACCCTGAAGACAATGAGCAGCACCAGGCGTCAACACAAAAGGTGATCTAGCCCCACACAGGTTATCTTTAGAGACAAGTGAAAGGAGAGGCATATGTAGGCTGCAGTATTTAATTCCTTTAAAGCAATACCAGTTGCCTGGCTGTCCTGCTGATCCCTTTCCTCTAATAAGATTAGCCATAGGCCCTGAACAAGCATGCAGCAGATCAGGTGTTTCTGACTGTCACATCTGAAAAGATTAGCTGCATGCTTGTTTCGAAGCTATTCAGCACTTCTGCAGCCAAATAAATCAGCAGGGCTGCCAGGCAACTGGTATTGTTTAAAATGAAATACATCTGGCAGCCTCCATAAACTTTTTACTTGACCTTTAACAGTAAGTTATTCTCCCTACATTATTCTCTCTAAGTTATTCTCCCTAGCGACTCACTGCTGTTGCCTGGACTGTGTAAGCACAGCGAGCAGTGTCATAACTACCTTGCTGGTGAAAGCGCGGAGGGTAACTTGCAGCCGCTCCCGGTGGCCTTTTTCATAGACGTGTTTCCTCCTGGCGCAGAAGACAGAGCGGCGGCACAGCTTGCACAGGTACACCGGCATACCAGCGCAATATCAGGCCACGCAGTACGGCTGTCACCGCAGCGCTGGAAGATCTCCTCACTGTACATAAGCAACCAGCAGCAGAATAGTGTTGTCCGGATCATGAACGATTCGAATCTATTTTATGAGTCGATCATCCGAATCATCAAAATGAACGATTCGGATCGCAAAAGGGGCGGGGCCAGGAGCGACACGCCCCCTCTCAGCGGGCAGCGGGGTCCTGGAAGCAGAGCTGAGATGGATCGCTCTGTTGGATGGGAGGCATCCTTGCCGGGACAGCAGGTAGATGAGAGAGAGGGGACATTGGTGCCACTGCCAGATATGTGTAGAGCACACATACTGGCTATAATGTGCTGCCCATTATAGGCTGTCTGTTCCGTAGTGCTGCACAGTGAACACATGGGAAGCTTTTGGCTCAGCACAGCTCAGTAACTTTGCAGACACTGTGATTGAAAGGCAATATAATCCTCCTGCACTCAGCACTAAACAGCTGCACTTATCTTCTGGGAATGTTTTCTTTCACTGTGCGACCTTTTCTTTCAAAGTGTACAGATGAACATATAGGTGAAATATATGTAAAGCATGATTGCAGCATGTGGGTATTACGTGCAAACATTTCTGCTCTCTGCTCGTCCCTCCTCCCTTCTCTGTCCACTCCCTGCCCTCTGTCCATCTTCTCCCCTTCTCTGTGTGTCCACTCCCTCCCCTTCTCCTGTCCACAGACCTGTCCTGCTGTTCATTTCACCCCCGAATGCTTCCGGTAGTAAAATGATCCGAGATTCGGATCAAAGATCCGGATCTCTTCAATGATCCGATTCGAATCATCCGGATCATTGAAAAGATCCGAACTTCCCATCTCTACAGCAGAATAGCAAGATAGGATGGAGGAAATGGAAGTAACGTCAGAATAATGTGACCAGGTCATGTGATATCTTAGATGGGCGGAGCTCTGACTTGCGAATATGACATATGAGTGTTGTTGAGTGATAATTGTCTGCAGCAGCCGCAAATTATATAACACTC
Organism: Hyperolius riggenbachi; assembly: GCF_040937935.1. NCBI lineage: Eukaryota > Metazoa > Chordata > Amphibia > Anura > Hyperoliidae > Hyperolius > Hyperolius riggenbachi. The sequence continues at coordinate 271,437,573 of NC_090651.1, read as the reverse complement.
TAGTCTAGTCTCTACTAAGTAAGCAGGCTGTCTGCCTGAACTAACCTCTCAGTGCTTCATGTGGGGTGATGAAGTGTACCAGAGACACGTTACGGGATAGTCTGCCTATTTTTTTTTTCCTTTCAGGATAAAGGATAGAAGAAAAATAGGGGAGGGGTGGAACCTTAATCGGCCTCCCTAGTATAGCTAGCAACAGCTTACAGAGGAGCAACCTCTTTGACTTTGGGGGCCTCAAGCTGTTAAAGAGAATCTGTATTGTTAAAATCGCACAAAAGTAAACATACCAGTGTGTTAGGGGACATCTCCTATTCCCCTCTGTCACAATTTTTCAGCTCCCCGCCGCATAAAAAAGTAGTCAAAAACAGTTTTAAAAAGTTTGTTTATAAACAAAGAAAATGGCCACCAAAACAGGAAGTAGGATGATGTACAGTATGTCCACACATAGAAAATACATCCATACTCAAGCAGGCTGTATATAGCTTTCCTTTTGAATCTCAAGAGAGCATTTGTGTGTTTCTTTTCCCCTGCAGCTCTCATGCACTGAAGAGTGACAGGCTGATTGTTTCTTCCTGCAGATAGCTCTGCCCGTGTCTGTAATTCCTCAGTATGATTGTGACTCCTTTCACAACAGAGGATTTATCCAGCTTGTAAAAGATAAGCGAGCAGAAAAAAGCTGGCTAATGTAAATAACACACACGCACGGGAGTGTGCATAGAGGGGCCTGGAGGGGGGCGTGCATAGCAGATCAACACTGAAGAGTTGGTAGCCTTCCAGGTACATGGCGACAAGTCCGACAGGGGAAAGATAAGCTGATTTATTACAGAGACGGTGATAGTAGAAAGTGTTGCAGTAAGCCAGAGCACATTAGAATAGGTTTAGAAACTTGTAGGATGGTAGAAAACAGGATGAAATTTTTGTTACAGAGTCTCTTTAACCGGTTCAGCGCCGCAGTCCGAAAACCTAATGCATCTGAGCAACGTTCACATCCCATTCATTCGCCTATAACTTTATTGCTACTTATCACAATGAATTATGACAATTGATCTATATCTTGTTTTTTCCGCCACTAATTAGGCTTTCTTTGGGTGCTACATTTTGCTAAGAATTATTTTTTTCTAAATCTATTTTAACAGAAAGATTAAGAAAGAAATGAAAAAAATTCATTATTTCTCAGTTTTTGGCCATTATAGTTTGAAATTAATATACGCTACCGTAATTAAAACTCATGTATTTTATTTGCCCATCTGTCCCGGTTATTACACCGTTTAAACGATGTCCCTATCACAATTTATGGTGCCGATATTTCATTTAGAAATAAAGGTGCATTTTTTTCAATTTGCGTCCATCACTATTTATAAGCTTATAATTTTAAATAATATAATAACATATTCTCTTGACATGCATATTTAAAAAGTTCAGACCCTTGGGTAACTATTTATGTTGTTTTTGTTTTTTTTTAATTGTATTTTTTATTTTATTTTTTTTATAAAAAAAAAGTGTATGTGGGTAATTTTTGGTGTGGGAGGGAAACTGCTAATTTTAAATGTAAAATAATATTTTTTTTTTATTAAAAATGTATGTGGGTGCAGTTTACTATTTGGCCACAAGATGGCCACAGTGAAAAAAGTCCTGGATGCAAACGATCTCGCATCCAGGAACTAAAATGCTGGGGAGAAGTTTCCTGGGGGCAGAAATACCGCGCTCTCTGGAGAGGAAGCGTCGGTATTTCTGCGGGGAAGTTAGATCGGTGAATGGGAATTATATTCCCATTCACTGATCGGGGGGCTAGCGGCGGGCAGCGGGAGCGCGCGCGGGGGCGCGCCCGATCGCGCGCACCAGCCGGCGGCAGCACCAGTGCCTATCTGGACGAGGAAGCTCGTCCAGATAGGCCGAACTGGTTAAAGTAAGGCCTCCTTTCCACGAACTGTTGATAGTGAAATGCCTCTCAACTGCTCACTTCTGCCTGGTAACTGCTTGTTGCTGCATGATCACTGCTTACTGCTGCCTGGTAACTGCTTGCTGAGCACACAGCTCAACAGTTTGTGAAAAGGAGGCTTAAACCAGGCATACATCTAAAATTGGCGCTGACAAATTTGGGCGCAGAATGAAGCCGATAAACGGCTTGCTCTGGACCTGAACAAATCCCGGCTGCGTTAATTACTATTCCCCCTCCAGGCCGCCATGGATAGTGGGGGAAAGACATAATTCAGCTGCCAGCTATTGCTGGCAGACGAATTACACTGTTTTTAAGCTAATTTGGGTACCATCTTTCGCCGGCCCCCAAATTTGCTTCTGTGCGCAGCTATAGCCATAATTCACATTACGGTCTATGGTGCGCCCAAACTTGCCGGCGCCAAATTGTTCTGCTTTGTAAACCAGAGCCGAAGCTCAGGCAAGAAAATCACACATTGATACTGACCGGAGGCTTAGTTCACACCAAAATATTGAAAAGTCATTTTCAGATCGATTTTTAAATGAATGAGCGTTTCTGTAGCGCATTCATTTAGGGCCCGTTTCCACTAGTGCAGAAATCGGGCCAAATCTGCAGAGTTTTCCCGCAGGCAAATCGCACAGGTAAACTCTGCCATAAGGCATAATGCAGCAGCTGTCCGCTTACCATAGCGATTCAGACAATATTGCAGCATTTTTCCATGTGAGTGGCAGCGAATCCCATAGCCGTGCGAGTATGCAGCGAATCTTCCAGGATTCGGGCTGCATACTCGCACAACAGGAAGTGCTGCTGTGCGTCTCGTAGGACATGTGGCGGCTAGTGGAAATGGGCCCTTAAGATTAGTCGGTCCAAAAAATGCTACATGCAGCGCACTTGCAATTTTAAAAAAAATTACAACTGTGGTTAGCCACACGCTTTTTCAAAATCGCTTATGAAAATCGCTCTTGAGGCTGGATTTACAAAGCCGTGATAACTCATATCACGGTCGTGCTAGTGTTTGAGCGCGCTATAACGTACATAAAGGTTTTTACTCGCAATTGCAAATTTGCACTCGCTAATGTGAATTTTCACATGAAAACGAGTGAATTTTTGCTTGAATAGATGCTTTAGTGCGCAAATTCCTTACACGCGTTATAGCGCGCACAAAACACTAGCGCGACCGTGATATGAGTTATCACGGCTTTGTGAATCAAGCCCTTGGTGTGAACCAGTCCTAAGGACAGGGAAGCCTCTGGATGGTCTTCTGGTGGCCGGCATACTTTGGAACATTGCGGCTGCGCAGTAGCACAGAACCAATCATACTTCCCTTGCAGTCTGATCAGTAATGGTCATGGAATCAAACCAGCTGCAGAAGCTCCTCCCACACATCCTGAAAACTAGTTTACGGAACTCAGGACCTTTTGGCCATGAGATCCACTTTTCAAGACAAGATTTTTTACTTTAAAAAAAGAAATGAAGATGGTAGCCTTCATATTTTTCTTACTTTAGGCTTTATTTTGGCTTTGGATGGCTCAAGTAAGGGTTCAAATCTTAAAGGACAACCGAGGTGACATGATGAGATAGACATGTGTCTGTACGGTGCCATGCACATAACTGTTACTTTTTTTCATTCTCTGTCTGAAAGAGAATCAGGTATGCAAGTGACAGTTTCTGTCCGTGTCGGACTATAGCATGACCCTAACAATGCTAGTGTTGCAGAAAACACTGCGTTTTTGCCGCTAATAGAAGTCAGTGGGCCGCAGGAAAAAAACGCACATGCGTTTTCTATGTGTGCGTTTTCAAAAATGCTGGTTTTGTTGCGTAATATGCAAAAACACACTAATGAAAGTCAATGGAAACGCAATGGTATGCATTCTTCATGCATTTTCCATACGTTTTTATATGCGTTTTTGTATAAAGAATTGTTTTGTGATGTATTTCTGTTTCCTGTTGTTTTCCTAATTATTTGCAGAAAACGCAATTGTAAAACACATATAAAACGCATATGCGTTTTGTCTTTGATAAATCTGGCCCAATTTATCTACTCTGAAAGCTGCCATTGCATTTTATTACATAGCTGTTGTATTTATGTATTAAAATCTATCTGGTTAGTCACTGCTTAGCTCTTTCTGCTTCTCAGCTCAGCTCAGTTTCAGCTAAGGTGTAGGAATGTAAACAAAAGATAATATTATCACCCTTGGAATGCAGCCAGAAGCTGCCCACTGAAGCAAGGAGCTTTCCACTGAAGAATAAAGTGCTGTGTTTAACTGTTTGAATGCTGTTCTGCTACAATTTTTTGTGGTAGTAGATTATATACTGTAAATAATTGTCTAGAACTAAGAGGAAATGCTGAGTTTCATACCACTTTAATTGAAAACAAAACCATAAAAAAGGAGTTTTGTTTGGTGTTCTTCGTGATTGATTTTACACATAAAATATATTTACAACAGACGTTTCTATTAAATTTTATTGAAAAAAAAATCATACAAATTCATGTTTCCGCTGAAATAGAAACTCCAAGCAATGATAGCATGATTCAGTTGCAGATGTGTACATTTGTCCTTAGTGTGGAAAACAGCAGAAATGGAAAAAACACTATTTACACAAAATGTTAGATTACATATATAAAAAATGTAAATATATGTCACCACTCCCTGACACTATGGTGAGATGTTTGACATTCTCATTTTTATTTTTCCTCAGGCAAAATAAGTTAATCATCAGTAAAGTGGATGGTTTATTGTTTCAGCTCCTGAAGATTCTTCATTAACATGGCCACCCAGTTACTTCTTATTTCTTGCCACGTCCTCCCAACACAAGAACCACAATCAGTCCAATCACGAGGAAGAACATTGAAATAGATAATAGAACTGTAATCACAACCATTCCACCGCTGCGGGCAAAGGTGACTGGAGGACTAGGTTGCACTGCAATGAAAGAAAGGATAGGTAAAATTATTGAGTATCATGCATTTATATAGCGCTGACACATTTTCTGCAACACTTTATGAAGCCACATCCAACAATTCATGTCACTAGCTGTCCTTCAGAGGAGCTCATCATCTAAATCGGGCTGTCCAACTATAGTCCTGGAGAAAAGTGTGCTACCTGATGATCCACACATTTCCCGATCAATTAATTTGAGCTGTGCCATAAATGTGTGATGACCTTGGTCCATGAGGACTGGAATTGGACAGCCCTGATCTAAATCCTTAACCGTAGGCTATGGCTAATTTTGAGGCCAAACCAGTCAACATAGTAGTATGTTTTTTAAGATGTAGCTTGCCTATGTTTTTTAAGATGTAGGCGCCTAGTGGAAGCCCTAGCAAACACATACATGGAAAACAGGTGCTTGGTGATTTGGAAGCTGGATCATGCTGATAGGGCCTGTTTCCACTACACGCAGATTGGATGTACAATGGATGCAGAAAAACTGACTCCAATGAATGTCTATGGGCCTGTTTCCACTAAACGCGATTTTTCTGATGTAGATTTTCCCATAGGCGTTCAGTGCAGTCAGTTTTTCTGCATCCATTCTGCATCCAATCTCCGTGTAGTGGAAACAGGCCCTAGTGTTGCAGATAGTTGGATATTGGTAAAGTTACTAATATTTTACTATTGGTTTACCTTATCTGTACATCACACTAATCCTTCCCACATAAGCCTAACATTAACCCTACCTATACCTAACTCTAAGGCCTCATTCCAGTGCCATGACAAATTTGCATTTTGTGGAACAGTGGATGGATGACTTAAAAGCACCCAGCGATTGCTAATAGCTCAGCCTCATCTTCTTCTTCCTACTTGCTTGTGTCAGTCAGTCAGTCACTCATGCTGGCCTGCCCTTCCTCACAAGCCTACATCAATGAGTGCAGGAGCAGCTATCTCTCTTGCTGGCTGTCACTCACAGTGTGTACACTCCCCAGCCGACCCCACCTTTGTCCTCACGTCACATGCACTGAGCCTGCTCCTCTCTTGCTATCGCAAAAAATTGTAAAATTTAAAATACTTGTAAACACATAAAAATATAAAGTCTGTTTCTTCCAGAGTAAAATGTGTTCTCCGGGTTTTCTTTATTTTCCAAAGGACATGGTGAATGGCAGTTGCTTCCAACAACTGCCAAAAAAGCATGCAGTGAGCAGGGAGGCTGGCCAGCATCTTTGCTTAACCAGTTCAGGACCATAGGCTTACACCCCCCTAGTGACCAGGCTATTTTTTACAATTAGGTGCTCTGCAGCTTTAATAGCTTGCTGCAGAGCCATATCATTTAGCACTCAAGTGAATCCTTCCCCCCTCCTTTATTTATTTGTTAATTATTTATTTGTTTTGGGGTTTTTTTTTAAATAGGTGTCTCTATTTTTTATTTATAGGCATCAGCCTATGAGAGGGGATCGCGATCGGAGCTTCTCCAGGGACAACCGAGTGACACGGCTGTCCCCTGGAGACGCAAGCAGAGCTGCTGCCTTGCCTTGTTATGTACAGATGTAAAAGAGTACAACTGAAATGTCTGAATGCAGGGCAGCACATTTGATTTGAATGAGCCTGTACCAGTGCTGTAGAAATATTTTTGCAATTTGATGTTTGCAAATTTTGCATCTGGTTATGAGTCTCTGAAACTGAATATAACCTCAAATCTGTGTTGAAAGAATACCTAAAGTTAAACTTGACATAACAATAAGAATAACATTTCTATAGCGATTTTCTCCCATAGGACTCAAAGCACTCAGGCTCTCTCAGATTCAAGAGCAGAAATGAGATGTAATGTCTGGAGCAGCCTTAGAAAACAGCAGCACCAGTCTGGGCACGCTCAGCAGATGTGCTTTTTATGTCAGATTTTGTCTGAATGATATCGTCGTCTTGGGGAGTCATGGAGTTAAATATGTATCTATCCTGACGTTTTCAGGGCACAGGTGATGCTTCACCCCCCCCCCCCTCCTTAGCATTGCGGCGGCCATGTTTCCGAAGCCTGACGAAGGTCTTCTGAAAACCTCCATCTGCACGGCCTGCCCCGAGCTCAGCCTCCAACTAAGCCGCAGCTGCCAAGCCGGGGCCACACAAATGGGCGTGGCCAAAGCCTCGGTGGCGATTTTGAGAAAAAAATGCCAGGGCCCGTTCTGAGAGGGAGAAGGAGCAATCACCTGCCTGAAGGGAAGACTTCAGAAAAGGTGAGTATTTAACCCCTTCACACCTCCCCCCACACACACGCACACACACAATCCTTACAGGCTCTGGCAGTTCGGCAGTTCGGCTTTAAGAACTCTTGAACTAGTTTACAAGCAGCTTAAAGGGGCCCATACACTTACACGATTTCCCGCTGATATACAGCAGATTCGATCACTGAGATCGAATCTGCTGTGAAATCGTTGCGCAAACGCTGACCGAACGATCGATTTCTGTCCAAAATCGATCGTTCCCGTCGATCTGTCCGTGTGGAAGATTTTGCCCCCGGCGGGTCGGCAGTGCTTCATTGGCGGCATTTGAGTGTCCGACGACCGACGCCTGCGGCAATATTGGCGCTAGCGTCGGTCATCAGACATTCAAACTGTTCCACCGGCGCGTGTCCCCGCTGTCCCTTCTCCACGCTGGGCTCTGGCTGACTTCACCTCTTCCTGTCCCGACAGAAAGTTTAAACAGTAGAGCACCCTCTACTGTTTTAAACTTCCCCCGACAGGAAGTAAAGTGAAGCTGGAGCCCAGAGCGAAGAAGAGACAGCGTAAACCGGGGGACTCGTGCCGGCCGGATCAGGTAATGTATGCAGGGGACGCGGGGGCAGCGGAAGCTCCACAGATTGTAAATCGGTTTCATAGTGAAATCGATTCAAAATCGGTTTGCAGTGTAGGCAGCCAAGAGATCCCTCTTCGATCAGATTCGATCACAGAGGGATCTATCTGCTGGCCGATCTGGTGGCAATCAACCAGTGTATGGCAGCCTTAAGTATGTTTGTTTTATTGCAGTTGTAACTAGCTGCACAGAACAGGAACAATTGTTTGCATAATCTAAGTGACTGGCAGGATAGTCTGACACTTCCAGTCGTGTCAGAATCTCTACTGACCAGTGTATCTGTTACAGCCAGAACCCGAATCTGGCCACTTCGGGTTCTGGCGGGTCAAACTAGAAGTGGCCAATGCCCGAAATGAATAGATTTGTGGTGGCTCCGTTCTTCTCTTACGGCTCTGGCTCCTCCCCCTGCCACCCTCCTATTGACTTCTGTCAGTAGCCGGGGATACACATGCAATGCAACCAGGGTCGTTCGTCGCAGCAGGGATTCGCAGGGCCGCCTTCAGGGCATTATAAAAGGTACTGCTGTATGGGGCCTGAGTAAATCTGGGGCCCGGTGAAAAGTGCCAGGCCCCAGCTGCAGTATGTGTCTGTCCTTATGGCTGCCCATTAATGTGGTGAGAGGTGCCAGGAGGCTCAACCAGGACTTACTTTACTCAGTAAATAAAGTAAACCTGAGGATGGGTGAAAAGGATTTTTACTTACTTCCAGGACCCTGTAGTCCATCAGCTCCCTAGATACCCTTCTGGTCCATTCCATAAGCTTCTGTCGGCACAATCCAGCTAGGTTGCGGGGCACTGCGCATGCATTGTTCTGTGCCGCGCACCTCCTCCATCGTGCTCCCATGGCTGGGAGCATTCAGTGCAAGCGCAGTTACAGTCTTAATGAATAGAACATACGCAGAACGCTTCCAGCCATGGAAACGCATGAAAAGCAGACGCACAGATGTCAGTGTGTTCAGGCCTTCAAAGATCATAATTTGCCATGTGGGGGCAGAGGGGGGGCCCAGTAGGTTTGCCCAGTACGGGGCCCAAACATTTCCCTGGGAATTCGTGATGTTGGTTCCTACAGAGCGGCTGCTGGCAGAAGCAATGTCTGCAGCATTCCCACTCTGCTTCCCTGCCACGACTACCGACTCTGGAAGCAAGCATGTGTCCCCAGCTGCCACAATTCAATAGGAAATAGCCAGAGCCGTAGGAGAAAAACAGAGCCGCCAGGAATCGGTTAATTTCGGCATTGGCTACAGTGAGATGGCCACATCTAGACTTTGGGTTCTGACCATAACATATCAACATTTTGACCACCATAGAGCAGTTGGGCGTACAAATCTAAATCTAAAAAAGTAAACACTAAAAACAATAGGATAGGTAAACTAAATAAATAATTTCTTATTGGATGATTTTTTTTTTTCAGTTAAAGGACCACTGTCATGAAAATCATACAATTTTAAATATATATTAACATATACATATAAGAAGTATGTTTGTTCCAGAGTAAAAAGAGCCATAAATTACTTTTCTCCTGTGTTGCTGTCACTTACAGAAAGTAGCAGAAATCTGACAGAACCAACAGATTACTAGCCCATCTCCTCATGAGGGTTCTCAGGGTTTTCTTTATTTTCAAAAGCACTTAGTGAATGGCAGTTGCTCCGTCCAACTGCCAAAAAAGTGTACGTTGAGCAGGGAGGTTAGCCAGCATCTTTGTATAAATCTTTTTCAGGGAGTGTCTTTATAAAGATTAACCACCCTGGCGTTCTGTTAAGATTGCCAGGGCAGCTGCGGGAGGGTTTTTTTTTAATTAAAAAAAAACGATTTCATGCAGCCATTTGAAAGTTGGCTGCATGAAAGCCCACTAGAGGGCGCTCCTAACACATATTTCTGATCGCCTCCGGCGATCCGCAGTAACAAGGAAGGCCGCAATAAGCGGCCTTCCTTGTTTCGTTTTGCTCGTCGCCATGGCGACGAGCGGAGTGACGTCATGGACGTCAGCCGACGTCCTGACGTCAGCCGCCTCCGATCCAGCCCTCAGCGCTGGCCGGAACTGTTTGTTCCGGCTGCGCAGGGCTCGGGCGGCTGGGGGGACCCTCTTTCGCCGCTGCACGCGGCGGATCGCCGCGCTGCGGCGGCGATCAGGTAGCATACGCGGCTGGCAAAGTGCCGGCTGCGTGTGCTGCTTTTTATAGCGAGCAAATCGGCCCAGCAGGGCCTGAGCGGCAGCCACCGGCGGTAATGGACGAGCTGAGCTCGTCCATACCGCTAAGGTGGTTTTAAAGGCTATGCTGAGAATTCCCTATGGAGAGATGGATTAGCCCAAAACCTGTTGGTACTGTCAGATTTCTACTACCTACTGTAAGTGACAGCAACATAGCTGAGGGATAACCTATGGCTCATTTGTATGAGTTTACATATATTTAAAATTTTAAGATTTTCGCGATATCGGTCCTTTAATACGGAGTTTATCTCACTTTAAAGGAAATCTGTCACAAAAAAATATTTTTATGCTCTAAAATCTTTCAGCTGTGTAAAAAGAAAGCAAAGGAAGAGGCAGGGAAAACAGGCTTTTAAAAAATATTTTGGTGAACTTACCACTCATAGTTGTAACCGAAGATGATGCAAATGCGACACCACCGATGGTATATTGAACACTGTGAAATTAGAAAATACAATATATGCATTTATGTTTTTTTTTCTCTGTTTTATAGATATGTAATAATTTTCTCTGCACTTTTTTTTCCATAGGATCTCCCTATATACTCGGTTATACTGTGCTTTAATTCTACCCTCTAGCCTATGAATAGGAATTGCAGCTGTGATTAGGAGGCTCTCCCTATGTACTCAGTTATACTGTGCTTTAATTCTACCCGATAGCCTAGGAATAGGGGTTGTAGCTGTGATTAGGAGGCTCTCCCTATGTACTCAGTTATACTGTGCTTTATTTCTACCCGATAGCCTAGGAATAGGGGTTGTAGCTGTGATTAGGAGGCTCTCCCTATGTACTCAGTTATACTGTGCTTTAATTCTACCCGATAGCCTAGGAATAGGGGTTGTAGCTGTGATTAGGAGGCTCTCCCTATGTACTCAGTTATACTGTGCTTTATTTCTACCCGATAGCCTAGGAATAGGGGTTGTAGCTGTGATTAGGCCTCAGCTCCAAGGAACTCGAAGCAGGGATGAGCCTGCAAGTACAAAATTAAGAAACTGAGCCTGCATGTTGGTGGACATGGGTCACAGCAGATGGTGTTAACCCAGTATGTTGCCGTATATATCGCCTATGCACTGCACGCTGCTCTCCATCTTTCCGACATGTCCGCCTTCGTGAAGGTGGCAGTGTTGAGAAGATAGAGAGCAGCATGCAGCGCATCAGTGAGAGGCAGCAACATAGGTGAGTTACCACTCTCTGTGGTGGCCCATACCCACCAACACAGGAAACTGAATTGCATGCTTGCCTGCTTATTGGTCCCACATTACATCATTGCTGAAATTTTCCTTCCTGAATTCTCAGCCTACAGAGTGACAGCATACGTAGTAACTAGGGATGCTCTCAAATTCGAATTCGGATGAAATTCAAATAGGGTTATTCAAATTTCATCCTGCTAATTACTGCAGCTGTGCGGGTGGCCGAGGGGGGGTTAATCTTACCCATCAGTCATATTCTTGCTCCGTCCCTCGGCGCCTCCCACAATGCGCTTCCTTCCGGCGTCACGTGACTGTACACTTCCTCCTTCAACCCGGAAGGAGGAAGTGTATGTAATCACGTGACCGCCGGATTGGAACACATTGTAGGAGGCGCCGAGGGACGAAGCAAGAAGACGGCTGATGGGTAAGATTAACCCCCCTCAGCCACCCGCACAGCTGCAGTAATTAGCAGGATGAAATTCGAATAACCCTATTTAAATTTCATCCAAATTCGAATTTGAGAGGATCCCTGGTAGTAACTGGAACTCACTATGTACCTGCGGCATCTCAGGATTACCTACAGCAGGCTGTTACACACTTGCTTAGTTAACACATAACACAAGGTATTTGAAATTATAACAGGGTTTTTTTGTCTTTCCATACCATGTCTCAGCTGTTTTTAATTAAAAATAATGTTTTGAAAAAAACAAAAAAAAAAAAAAAACAGTTATCACCTGAAAGCAAACAGAGAAGTTGAATCAAATATGTAGTGAAAAAGTCAGATACTTACCTATAGAGAGGGAAAGCTCTGGATCCTTTAGAGTCTTACTGTTCCTCTCACAGTCCCCACTTTCCAGCTCTATCCCTGGTTCAAATTTGCCACCTTCAGGAGCCCTCGGAAGACTTCAGAAGAACTTGTGTCCGCGAGTGCTTCTGAAGACGGGCGACTCTTACTGTGCATGCATGAGTGTATGCTCACACATGCGCAGTACATAGCTGGGGACACAAACGCTTCCACAGACTTCCGGGGATCCCTGTAGGTGTATTTGACCATTTTGTCGAATACGTGCAATGGGGGTGACAGCTCTGCAATGAGGGGACCGTGAAAGGAATGGTATTCAGTTTTACTTTGAGGTGACCGGGAAGCAGTTAGGAATGCAGAGATATTTAAGTGTCGTGTTTGATTTCACAGATCTGAGTTTATTAGAGTGACTCTCTTTGAATTTAAGACAATTACTTAGGTTGATTGCATGGCAAATCCAAGGCCGGTTTTAGACTTTTTGCTGCCTGAGGCAAACTTGTGAAGACAACCCCCCCCCCCCCCCCCCCTTTCCTGATTTGGAGTGATCGCACAGCACCCAACAATTTACTCTGTTTCATTTAATAATCTCACATGACATGCTGCCGCTCAACATAATAGCACACTGGCTGGCTGCGTGTCTATGACAAGCAAACTCACCCTCAGCCACTTCATTCCTCCTCAGTCAGGACAGCAGTGCCACCTCATCCCTTCTGCTATGCAAGTCAAATGAAACACTGGTTCTCTTCTGCCTCCCCCTCCTCAATCACTGTCAGACTCCTCACACAGAGTGACAAGCTGCTTTTCCCCAATGATGATCTCTTCTCCTCGCTCTCCTCTCGATACTCCTCCTACTCTGACTGCATGCTTTTAGTGTAAACACAGTACAAACTTGCTGTCCCTGTCCCCTTGCGTCTGATGCACATGTTTCACCTTGCTTCATGAGAGAACCGGCCCTGGCAAATCATGCTATCATTGTCCATATATAGGGCACATTCATTCTGTAAAAGCTTTTTTGAAATAAAACCCCTGTGATTTATTTACTTTTGCTTGGATAGTCAGATGTTTCTTTGCTGTAGTCTCTGTTGATCTGATAGAATCTGAGGCTCCTTTAAGCTGGCCATACACTAGGCCGATTACCCGACGATGGACAGCAGATTCCATCACTGGGATCGAATCTGCTGTCACATCGTTCACGCTAAATGCTAAATTTCGTACTATTTCATCCCGAAATAGATCGATCCCGTCGATCGCTCCGTGCGGGAAATTACTGTCGATCGCCCGCGGGTAGGGAGCGCATCGCTAGCGGCGTACGATTGACGCAGGTACACATTACCTGAAGCTGGCTCCCGACATTTTCTCTGCATCCCCTTCTATCACGGCATCCGGCAGCATCCTTGTATAACTTCCTGTGTCACTGCAGTGACAGCGGAAGTACAAATAGAGGGCGGAAGGTGATGCGGAGAAGATGCCACCTGGGAGGTGATGCGGAGAAGATTCCTGGGACCAGGTTTCAGGTAATGTATGCGGGGGGGGGGGGGGGGGGGGGGGGGGGGGACAGGCGGCAGCTCAGCAGATGGTGAATTGGTTTCAGGCTGAAATCGATTCACAATCTGTTTACAGTAAAAGCAGCCATACGATCCCTCTCTGAGCAGATTCGATCAGAGAGGGATCTATCTGTTGGTCAAATCTGATGGCAAATCGACCAGTGTATGGCTGCCTTTAGAGTCACAGGTATCATATTACAGCTCTGCAGGAGACCCAACAAAGCTCTATTGTTAAGTGACTGAACCACTGGAGAAATGTATTTGTGTCATGCTAAAGTTCTGGTGCCTCACTATCTCCATACTGATGAGCCAGAACCTGATGCCTAATTTGCTTATGACTCCACCCAGCCCTGTCTGTGACAGTTGCCTACTAGCTACCACTTCAGTTTACACAGATAACAAGTTTTCTGGCTATATTTCAGTTAATGAAAGATATAAAAAATACCCACGTGTATGTAGAGCCAGGATTCAGACCTGTGATTTGATAACCCATGTTCACGGTTTCCACATTGCCAGACTGAGCATTGTTAATCACTATCAGGTCACGTTTCAGGCGGCATTGGGGCACACTAAAAGATTGATCTGAAAAAAAAAACATAATGGATGACTGGTTATTACATTTTTTATAGTTGTAGCATAGCAACAATGATAAAATAAAGCAATTCCCATACTGGAAAAAAACAGCAGGGCGAAGAATTTACACAGGATTTCCAGGGTTAGTGACTAAGAAAGCCAAGCTTGGATTTCTAATTTGTTTCCTATAAGGTTGCAAGCGTTTGTGACCACATCTGAATCATAGCAGGACATGATGCGGATTGCTGAAAATGGTGAAATAGCAGTCAGGAGATCATAGGTGCATGCATGTAACGTTAGGTCCCCCCTTTTTTGTGGTAAATTTACAATTATTTCAGGGGCTTAACTATAAATCACGGGGCCCTTAGCAAGTCCTTATAAGAGGTGTGGTCACCATTCTCACCCGAAAGGTCTTCCGACTCCCCCATGACAGGTGCAGCCACTTTTATCCACATAACAAATGTTACCACGCCCCACCTCCCACTATAAGTATTGCAGAAGTAGAAGAGTCTGTATGGTAGGCTCTTATAGCGTGCAGACAAGAGCCCGCCTGCCGCCTGTCGTTTGAGAACTACAAGGATCAGTAATAATCACATGGCTGCTGCTGTTTTCTTAAAAATAGATTTATGTAGAGCAGTTTGGGCATGCTGGCATACCTTACATGACCAAAGCGCTGTACATATGCTAGAATAAAGTTGGCAGAGGCGGCCAGTCATGGCCATCTCTGAAGAGATTCTAACCTGTGCAAGACTGCCCATGTCTTGCCAAAGGATCCAGGATGCTGGCCTATTTCAGCAGAATGTATTGTTCCCCTCCTTACATCATCTAGGTATAGCTGCGATGGGTGCTGCTAATGGTACATGCATCCATACCTTAAAGCGGATCCAAGATGAAAAGCTAACTATAACAAATAATTTGTCTATATATCTTATCTTAAGTTTAGATATTTTACACAGCAAATCTAGCTGAAAACAGCTTCAACAGTTTATGATTATGTATTGCTGTGATACAATGAGGGCAGCCACGTTCTGTTTGTCATATTACACACTGGCAAGCTGATCTGTATCTCCAGCTCTCAGCCTGTGAAAATTTCACTCCGCTCTCCTCCTCGCTCCTTCCCTCTGCCTTTGAAATCTCTGGCTAGTAACCTCATATATACATATATATATATATATATGCGTGGGCCGGAGATCCGGACCCAAAAAATAGTGCATGTTGGAAAGGAGTCCGGATACGATCCGGCTCCGTACTGTACGGAACGGACAAATGTGAACGTCCGCATAGCCTTTACATTGCTATGCGGAACGTACGTTCCGTTTGTACAGTATGCGGTCCGGATCAGATCCGGAAAATCCGGATAGCGAACGCTAATGTGAACCGGGTCTAAATCAGGCTGGGTGTTAACAATATTTCCTTTCTTTTTCAAATTTAGTATTACCGGTATATTAATTTATAAGCAAGATAAGCCGTTACAGTGGAGACATTGCTAATTGCTGCATAAAGACAGGGTCCTTACTTAAAGAAAATCCTGATGAATTGCTGATGGAAAGAAATGCGGTATTGTTTGCATACTGGCATCCAGAAGGTAATGCTACAATCACAGATGTAGCAAAGGGGTTTGCAACAATTGAGGAAGAGCTGTACAGTGATGTATTTTCTGCAACAAAAAGAGTGAAAAAATTAGGTTATTCAAACACCAAGCACTACCATTCTTAAGATAGACAGTTAAAATACTTTAGCTTGTTTCCTTGACGGGTTGTAACAATTTGAATTAACATCCGGGGTGAGATATCAAGACTGGTCAATAATCAGCAACCATTCCTATTTTGCTTGAATTTTCTATGCACCTGTCCTGATAAAACAACCCCAGCAACCTTGAAGGTTATACACAAATGTCAAAAGGGCTTGATATACAAAAATGTTATCGACAGCGTAATTACACATTCATACACAGCTAACAAATATCTCTGAGCTAAAATGCTAACAGATGCTGCCATTTTGTTACACAAGTACATTGTACCATTGGCTTCTTGGCTCAAGCTACCTCTATGATTTGTCCCCTCACCTTATGAGTGAACATGTTACCCTTACGTCCTAAACTGGGTGAGGGTGTCCACATTAGGGGGAATTCCCCCTACATTATGTCCTTAAGAGAAGATCTCACTGTGACAGGATGTGAGGGGAAATCTTGATTAAAAAAAAAACTATGTCTGCATCATAGTTTAAATCCTATGCAGGGAAATTTGGAAAAATCAGAACTTGTCTGAATAACACCAGAAACAAGCATGCACCTAATCTAGTAAGATCTGACAATATTGTCAGAAACACATGAATTGCATATGCTTGTTCAGGGTCTAAAAGTAGTATGCTAAACATACACAGTGCGTTTATTCCTTATCAATCGAGCCGCTGATGGCTCGATTGATAATATCCAACAGGTCCGATGACCCGCCGAATAGATTCCCCGCTCAATCCACGCGGGCGGACAATAGCGGGGAATCGAGCGGCTGACAAGGAATGCCCGCTGGATTGAGCGGGAATCGATCCACGCGCACGCGTGGACAAGCAATGATGCGCCGGGT
This sequence comes from Hyperolius riggenbachi, assembly GCF_040937935.1. NCBI lineage: Eukaryota > Metazoa > Chordata > Amphibia > Anura > Hyperoliidae > Hyperolius > Hyperolius riggenbachi. The sequence continues at coordinate 271,420,970 of NC_090651.1, read as the reverse complement.
ACCGGAGCATAAACGTACCGTGTATGTTTTGCATTAGAGGCAGTGTATCAGCAGGATTGGCCAGGCAACTGGTATTGCTTAAAAGGAAATAAATATGGAAGTCTCCACATCACTCTCACCTCAGGTTCACTTTAAAAAGAATGCTGCCTTTCTGGCTGACATGTCGGTCTTCTGCCAGTGAAGTAGCAATACACTATGTAACAGTTCTTTGTGCTGTTGGGATCCCCCCAGTTCTGGGACTCCCCTTCTGTATAATCACTGTATATATGCTATGGGGTTTATTACAACGGCAGTACTGTATCAACTTGTATTTGTTAATTAAAAATTCTTGTTGAAAAAAAAATACAGGTGAAACTCGAAAAATTAGAATATTGTGCAAAAGTTCATTTATTCCAGTAATTAAACTTAAATGGTGAAACTTAATATATGAAATAGGAACCTATGCTGGTGTTTTGGATTAATTAGCTGATTCTAATCTGACACTTTGAGCCTAGAATATTAAGCATGTTCACAATATTGTAATGGTCTTAGATTTTGATTTTGGGGTTCTCATAAGCTGTAAGCCATTATCATCAATATTATAACAAATAAAGGCTTGAAATATCTCGCTTTGCATGTAATGAGTCTACTTCATGTATTAGTTTCACCTTTTAACCTCCTGGGGGTTTCAATTATTTCGCCCAGGAGGTGGCGCAGCACTATTTTTTAAATTTTTTTATTTTTAAATCATGTAGCGAGCCCAGGGCTCGCTACATGATAGCCGCTGTGCAGCGGCATCCCCCCACCCCCTCCGATCGCCTCCGGCAATCAAAGCAAACAGGAAATCCCGTTCAGAACGGGATTTCCTGTTTGGCTTCCCCCGTCGCCATGGCGACGATCGGGATGACGTCATCGACGTCAACGACGTCGTGACGTCAGAGGGAGTCTCGGTCCACCCCTCAGCGCTGCCTGGCACTGATTGGCCAGGCTGCGCACGGGGTCTTGGGGGGGGGGAGCGGCGCGGCACGGCGGGTAGCGGCGAATCAGCGCGGAGCGGCGGCGATCGGTATATACACGCAGCTAGCAAAGTGCTAGCTGCGTGCAACAACAAAAAAATTATGCAAATCGGCCCACCAGGGCCTGAGAAATCCTCTGTGGCGGCTTACCCCGAGCTCAGCTCGGGATTAGCCCCCAGAGGGTTAAGTTGCATTACTGAAATAAATAATCTTTTGCACAATATTCTAATTTTTCTCGTTTCACCTGTAATAACTCTACACATTTAATTCTGTACAACAAAAAATCTGCAAGTTTGTTTTAAAAATTGTAAATAGCCACGGGCTTACATCTCTGATGATGTCATCTGGTAGCACAAGAAAAGGTATTTTAGGTAACCTCTCATAATTGGTTGCAATCCCTGACACCAGAGTTGCCATCTTTTATACATGGCCATGTAAGCCAGTGCTACAAGTGGACCCGAACTCTTGCACAGGAGGGAAGGAAAGCATAGAGAAATGCACCCTGTATGTATTTAGAGAGTTTAGCCTGTCTAATTCTGTGACTAATCACAAGTTGTAATTTGATCCCTCAGCTGTGTCAGATCAGGAATTCCATCAGTCCTCGGCAGAGCAGCTATTTTGTAAACACAGGATGTTAACAATATGTCTGCTTCCATGAAAGCAGGATGTAGACACACTTCAGATTTACTGCAGGATTTGTATCAGGATTTGTATCAGCTGTAACACAGAAATGTGTTTCTTTAAAGGTTATTATGCTTTTGCTTATCTTTAAAAGCAGAGAGGAACTTCTCAGTTCAGGTCCACTTTAAAGTAAACTTTTCCTGCTGTAATCTGTAATTTTGTTTTCATATTTGGGTGTAGTACAGCTTCCACAGTCTCTGCAAGGTCCTGTCTGCATATGCTAATTCCAGAACCCGGAGGAAACCCACGCAGACACAGGGAGAACATACAAACTCCTTGCAGATGGTGCCCTGGCTAGGATTCGAACCAGGGACCCAGCGCTGCAAGGCGAGAGTGCTAACCACTGCGCCACCGTGCTGCCCATATGAAATGCCGCCTTTCTCGCGCGCAGTGCGCAGGACCGCATCTCTGAACATGACCAGCAGTGGTGCTTGCACAGGATGGTGGCTGCAATAAGGCTGATAGAGATAATGGCCCATGTGCAATTCACTTTTCCTCCTGAGTTTTCTCCTAAGGGATATTTTTGCACCGTGCCATAAAATTCCTTTTAAACCACCTGCAAGCAAAACAATACTCTAAATAATTTTCACTGTAATTTTTCGACAACTTTTGGGTACTTTTTTTTAGATTGCAGAATGCTGAAAAGTAGGTTAAAAGTATTGTCAAAAGTATTTTCTTGCTTGCTGGTGGTCTAAAAGGCATTTTATTGATAAGGAGTGAAAATATCACCTAGGAGAAAACTTAGCAGAAAAAGTGAACTGAATAAGGGTTAATAACTGCTCCCTTTCCTTTCCTTATTCAGTGCGCATTTGAAGAAGTGTCTAAAGACCGAGATGGAGCAGTGGCGTGTTTAAAGACCGAGATGGAGCCTCTGAAGACACTTATTTAGCTAATCGGGCAGGTCGCTGCCCCACAGCCTCACCACAAGCTCTTTTTTACATTAGCAGAAGGCAGTGACTTTTTCTTCACCAATCCTGAGCATGCTACACATGCCGTATTGCAACCAAACAGGATGTAAGCCCGACGAAGGCTGCAAGGCCAAAAGCTTGTTTATTCTTATTCATTTTTAGTTAGCCAATAAATGGTATCATCCTGATTTAAAACTTCTTGCTTATGCTAAGACATCCAACACTCTGCATCTACTCTGTGTCTAGAAACTCAGGAACAGATACACATTAAGCCATGCTGCCGTTTCTTTCTCTTCTACAGAAATACATGGAACCTTATTATGCAATGCTGTGGCAGTGTACATTTCTGAACACCACGTAGAATGGGTGGATAGATTATGTCCTATCTAGCCACTCTCCACAGCACTGTATATGCCAGTATACCCGGCTATGACTGTGTGCACCTACCCCAAATGTATTAATTGCATTCAAGTTCATTATTATTGTTTATGTTGATTACAATAATAACAACAATAATATAATTTTATTAGAATATTATTTATAATTCTAACCCTTCGACAAACTAATTGTCAGAATTATACAAATAACTCTTACGGTAGTCACTTAAATCCTGTGTTTGCTATGCAAATGCCAACATTTGCACAGTACTAATACAGTAATACAGGGTAATAGGTAAAATGGTATAACACCATTATATCATTGTTTGAATTACTGCTAGCATTCACTGGCTGCAAATAACGGTACTTTTCCGTTAGCCGGGCGCATGCTCTAGGTGGCGATAATTACTATTCTCCCTCCAGGCCGCCATGGATTGTAGCGAAAGATGTAATTAGGCTCCTTCATCAGTTCAGGCAGTGTTTCTCAAACCTGTCCTCGTGACTCCCCAACGGTGCATGTTGTGCAGGTAACCTCACCTATGCACAGGTGGGGTAATTAATGTCTCATCTACATGGAATCCACCTAGCTGTGACACTAATTACCCCACCTGTGCACAGGTGAGGCTGTCTGCAAAACATGCACCATTAACCACTTGAGGACCGCCCCCAGCCGATGGGCGGCGGCAAAGTCCGGGCCCAAACGACCGCAATACGCCCATCGGCGGGGGCGGCTGCGGGAGTGGCTATGCGGCGATCGCGTCATTCGTGACGCGATCAGCCGCCGGGGACTGGCTCCGCCCACCGCTCGTAGTAACCCGCCGGCCGTTCGGAAGCGCCGGCGGGTTACTAGCACCCGGATCGCCGCAGCACATATGTATAATAGGCTTTGTAATGTATACAAAGCCTATTATACTGGCTGCCTCCTGCCCTGGTGGTCCCAGTGTCCGAGGGACCACCAGGGCAGGCTGCAGCCACCCTAGTCTGCACCCAAGCACACTGATTTCCCCCCCCTGCCCCCTGATCGCCCACAGCACCCCTCAGACCCCCCCCTGCCCACCCCCCAGACCACTGTTTGCACCCAGTCACCCCCCTAATCACCCATCAATCACTCCCTGTCACTATCTGTCAACGCTATTTTTTTTTTATCCCCCCCCTGCCCACTGCCCCCTCCTGATCACCCCCCACCCCTCAGATTCTCCCCAGACCCCCCCCCCCAGACCCCCCCCCATGTACTATATGCATCTATCCCCCCTGATCACCTGTCAATCACCTGTCAATCACCCGTCAATCACCCGTCAATCACCCCCTGTCACTGCCACCCATCAATCAGCCCCTAACCTGCCCCTTGCGGGCAATCTGATCACCCCCCCACACCAATAGATCGCCCGCAGATCCGACATCAGATCACCTCCCAAATCCATTGTTTACATCTATTCTCTCCTCTAAACACCCACTAATTACCCATCAATCACCCATCAATCACCCCCTATCACCACCTGTCACTGTTACCCATCAGATTAGACCCTAATCTACCCCTTGCGGGCACCCAATCACCCGCCCACACGCTCAGATTGCCCTCAGACCCCCCCTTATCAATTCGCCAGTGCAATATTTACATCTGTTATTCCCTGTAATAACCCACTGATCACCTGTCAATCACCTATCAATCACCCCCTGTCACTGCCACCCATCAATCACCCCCTGTCACTGCCACCCATCAATCAGCCCCTAACCTGCCCCTTGCGGGCAATCTGATCACCCACCCACACCAATAGATCGCCCGCAGATCCGACATCAGATCACCTCCCAAGTGCAGTGTATACATCTCTTCTCTCCTCTAAACACCCACTAAATACCCATCAATCACCCCCTATCACCACCTGTCACTGTTACCCATCAGATTAGACCCTAATCTGCCCCTTGCGGGCACCCAATCACCCGCCCACACGCTCAGATTGCCCTCAGACCCCCCCCCCTTATCAATTCGCCAGTGCAATATTTACATCTGTTATTCCCTGTAATAACCCACTGATCACCTGTCAATCACCTATCAATCACCCCCTGTCACTGCCACCCATCAATCACCCCCTGTCACTGCCACCCATCAATCACCCCCTGTCACTGCCACCCATCAATCAGCCCCTAACCTGCCCCTTGCGGGCAATCTGATCACCCACCCACACCAATAGATCGCCCGCAGATCCGACATCAGATCACCTCCCAAGTGCAGTGTTTACATCTCTTCTCTCCTTTAAACACCCACTAATTACCCATCAATCACCCCCTATCACCACCTGTCACGGTTACCCATCAGATTAGACCCTAATCTGCCCCTTGCGGGCACCCAATCACCCGCCCACACCTCAGAACGTCCTCAGACCCCAGCCCTGATCACCTCGCTAGTGCATTGCTTGCATCTATTTCCCCCCTCTAATCACACCTTGAGACACCCATCAATCACCTCCTGTCACCCCCTAGCACACCTACCCATCAGATCAGGCCCTAATTTGCCCTGTGTGGGCTCCTGATCACTCGGCCAAACCCTCAGATCCCCCTCAGACCCCCTTCCGATCACCTCCCCAGTGCATTGATTGCATCTATTTTCCCCTCTAACCGCCCCCTGAGACACCCATCAATCACCTCCTGTCACCCCCCTAGCACTCCTATCCATCAGATCAGGCCCAAAACATCCTGTCATCTAAGAGGCCACCCTGCTTATGACCGGTTCCACAAAATTTGCCCCCTCATAGACCACCTGTCATCAAAATTTGCAGATACTTATACCCCTGAACAGTCATTTTGAGAAATTTGGTTTCCAGACTACTCACAGTTTTGGGCCCGTAAAATGCCAGGGCAGTATAGGAACCCCACAAGTGACCCCATTTTAGAAAGAAGACACCCCAAGGTATTCTGTTAGGTGTATGATGAGTTCACAGAAGATTTTATTTTTTGTCAAAAGTTAGCGGAAATTGGATTTTTATTGTTTTTTTCACAAAGTGTCATTTTTCACTAACTTGTGACAAAAAATAAAATCTTCTATGAACTCACCATACCCCTAACGGAATACCTTGGGGTGTCTTCTTTCTAAAATGGGGTCACTTGTGGGGTTCCTATACTGCCCTGGCATTTTAGGGGCCCTAAACCGTGAGGAGTAGTCTAGAAAACAAATGCCTCAAAATGACCTGTGAATAGGACGTTGGCCCCCTTAGCGCACCTAGGCTGCAAAAAAGTGTCACACATGTGGTATCGCCATACTCAGGAGAAGTAGTATAATGTGTTTTGTGGTGTATTTTTACACATACCCATGCTGGGTGGGAGAAATCTCTCTGTAAATGGACAATTGTGTGTAAAAAAAATCAAAAATGTGTCATTTACAGAGATATTTCTCCCACCCAGCATGGTTATATGTAAAAATACACCACAAAACACATTATACTACTTCTTCTGAGTACGGCGATACCACATGTGTGACACTTTTTTGCAGCCTAACTGTGCTAAGGGGCCCAAAGTCCAATGAGTACCTTTAGGATTTCACAGGTCATTTTGAGACATTTGGGTTCAAGACTACTCCTCACGGTTTAGGGCCCCTAAAATGCCAGGGCAGTATAGGAACCCCACAAGTGACCCCATTTTAGAAAGAAGACACCCAAGGTATTCTGTTAGGTGTATGATGAGTTCATAGAAGATTTTATTTTTTGTCACAAGTTAGCGGAAATTGATATGTATTGTTTTTTTTTTCACAAAGTGTCATTTTCCGCTAACTTGTGACAAAAAAAAAAATCTTCTATGAACTCACCATACTCCTAACAGAATACCTTGGGGTGTCTTCTTTCTAAAATGGGGTCACTTGTGGGGTTCCTATACTGCCCTGGCATTTTAGGGGCCCTAAACCGTGAGCAGTAGTCTAGAATCCAAATGCCTCAAAATGACCTGTGAATAGGACGTTAGGCCCCTTAGCGCACCTAGGTTGCAAAAAAGTGTCACACATGTGGTATCGCCGTACTCAGAAGAAGTAGTATATTGTGTTTTGGGGTGTATTTTTACACATACCCATGCTGGGTGGGAGAAATCTCTCTGTAAATGGACAATTGTGTGTAAAAAAAATCAAACAATTGTCATTTACAGAGATATTTCTCCCACCCAGCATGGGTATGTGTAAAAATACACCCCAAAACACATTATACTACTTCTCCTGAGTACGGCGGTACCACATGTGTGGCACTTTTTTGCACCCTAAGTGCGCTAAGAGGCCCAAAGTCCAATGAGTACCTTTAGGATTTCACAGGTCATTTTGCGACATTTGGTTTCAAGACTACTCCTCACGGTTTAGGGCCCCTAAAATGCCAGGGCAGTATAGGAACCCCACAAATGACCCCATTTTAGAAAGAAGACACCCCAAGGTATTCCGTTAGGAGTATGGTGAGTTCATAGAAGATTTTATTTTTTGTCACAAGTTAGCGGAAAATGACACTTTGTGAAAAAAAACAATTAAAATCAATTTCCGCTAACTTGTGACAAAAAAAAAAAATCTTCTATGAACTCACCATCCTCCTAACGGAATACCTTGGGGTGTCTTCTTTCTAAAATGGGGTAATTTGTGGGGTTCCTATACTGTCCTGGCATTTTAGGGGCCCTAAACCGTGAGGAGTAGTCTTGAAACGAAATTTCTCAAAATGACCTGTGAAATCCTAAAGGTACTCATTGAACTTTGGGCCCCTTAGCGCAGTTAGGGTGCAAAAAAGTGCCACACATGTGGTATCGCCGTACTCAGGAGAAGTAGTATAATGTGTTTTGGGGTGTATTTTTACACATACCCATGCTGAGTGGGAGAAATATCTCTATAAATAGACAATTGTGTGTAAAAAAAATTAAACAATTGTCATTTACGGAGATATTTCTCCCACCCAGCATGGGTATGTGTAAAAATACACCCCAAAACACATTATACTACTTCTCCTGAGTACGGCAATACCACATGTGTGGCACTTTTTTGCAGCCTAACTGCGCTAAGGGGCCAAAAGTCCAATGAGCATCTTTAGGCTTTACAGGGGTGCTTACAATTAGGCACCCCCCAAAATGCCAGGACAGTGAACACACCCCACAAATGACCCCATTTTGGAAAGTAGACACTTCAAGGTATTCAGAGAGGAGCATAGTGAGTCTGTGGCAGATTTCATTTTTTTTTGTCGCAAGTTAGAAGAAATGGAAACTTTTTTTTTTTCTTTTTTTTGTCAGAAAGTGTCATTTTCCGCTAACTTGTGACAAAAAATAAAATCTTCTATGAACTCACCATGCCTCTCACTGAATACTTTGGGATGTCTTCTTTCCAAAATGGGGTCATTTGGGGGGTATTTGTACTATCCTGGAATTTTAGCCCCTCATGAAACCTGACAGGTGCGCAGAAAAGTCAGAGATGCTTGAAAATGGGAAAATTCACTTTTGGCACCATAGTTTGTAAACGCTATAACTTTTACCCAATCCAATAAATATACACTGAATGGTTTTTTTTTTATCAAAGACATGTAGCAGAATAACTTTCGCGCTGAAATGTATAGGAAATTTTACTTTATTTGAAAAATGTCAGCACAGCAAGTTAAAAAAGTCATTTTTTTGCCAAAATTCATGTCTTTTTTGATGAATATAATAAAAACTAAAACTCGCAGCAGCAATCAAATAGCAGCAAAAGAAAGCTGTATTAGTGACAAGAAAAGGAGGTAAAATTCATTTAGGTGGTAGGTTGTATGACCGAGCAATAAACCGTGAAAGCTGCAGTGGTCTGAATGGAGAAAAAGGCTCTGGTCCTTAAAGGGAAGGTCCAAGCAAAAAAAAAAAATGAGTTTAACTTACCTGGGGCTTCTACCAGCCCCATGTAGCCATCCTGTGCCCTCATAGTCACTCACTGCTGCTCCAGTCCCCCGCTGGCAGCTTTCTGACCTCGGAGGTCAGGGCCGCATTGTGTACATTTTTACGCATTCCCGCTAGTGCAGGAACATTAACATATACATTTTTACGCGTTAGTGGTGCAACGCATACATTTTTGTTCCTGCACTATCTGGAATGCGTAAAAATGTATGCAATGCGGCCCTGACCTCCGAGGTCAGAAAGCTGCCAGCGGGGGACTGGAGCAGCAGTGAGTGACTACGAGGGCACAGGATGGCTACATGGGGCTGGTAGAAGCCCCAGGTAAGTGAAACTCATTTTTTTTTTTTGCTTGGACCTTCCCTTTAAGGGGCGAAAAGACTGTGGTCCTGAAGTGGTTAAGGCGTCACGTGGACAGGTTTAAACAACACCAAGTTACGGCATAAGTCCCCTATGTTACACAGGCAGATCCTCACACCACAACAGAATCAACAGAATTAACTATGCATTTTCTAACTTAGCAGAGCTGCTCCATTGCTAGCCAATCGTTGCTGATATCCAGCAGCCACTGGCAATAGGGCAACACATTTCTGGTAACAGTAATGCTAGCATTCACAGAGATGGTTCCCTGTGGGTTTGATCCTATCACTGAGTGGGGTATGGCCCATGTAACACAGGTCTAAGGTAGCCAAACATGATACAATCCAGTTGTTCGACAGATCAATCAGTAATCATATCTCAAGTAAACTTTTGCGTCATGGATGGCATGTGATCTTCGGAACATTTGTTTCTCTCCTAGAAAATAATTGGAGCAGTTGGAAAATGTCCAACTGCTCCATTGCTTGATAGACTCATTGGCCTCAATTCACTAAACTTATCTCCTGTCTTTAATAACTCTTCTAGAGTTGTTACCATGGTGATAAGGCATGTAGTATTCAGGAAACATTCTACCTCAGGCAAGCCTAAAGTTAACTCTTCTGTCTTTAAAGAGAACCAGAGATGAAGCAACCTCATGTATTTTACCTTATAAATCAGTGGGAACATGACAGTAAACACCTAATCTGCTCTTTGTTACATTGTTCTCTGTTTAATTTGCCTGTTATCACCTCTAAGATAAGAATCCCGACTAAGCAGTCGGTCTGGCTTTGCTACAGAATAATTATAGCTGAGACTGTGTTCTTTGCTGTCTTCAAGTCCAAGCCTGCCCCCTGCTGGCTTTGCTCAGGAATCATTATAGCTGAGTCATTATAGCAAAGCCAGACTCAATGCTCAGTCCGGGATTCTTATCTCAGCTAGATAACAGACACTTTTAGCAGTGAGGATGGAACAGAGAGCATGGTAAGTGTTTTCTCTAATGTTCCCACTGATTTCTATGGTAAAATACACAAGGGTGCTTCGTCTCTGGTTCACTTTAAATTAACTCTCCAATCCTTAAAATAACTCCAGAGTTAAAGACAGGGGCCCATATGCAATTCACTTTTTCACCTGAGTTTTCTCCTAGGCGATAATTTTAAACATGCCAATAACATTTATTTTAAGCCACCAGCAAGCAAGAAAATACTCAAAATAATTTTAATAGTACTTTCTCACCTACTTTTTAATACTTTTTAAGTTGAAAAGTGCTGGAAAGTTATTTTAAATTGAAGATGAAAAATTATCTCCTAGGAGAAAACACAGGTGAAAAAGGGAATTGCATATGGCCCAGGCTGTTAACTGCGTGTGAAAATAACTACAGAGGAGGTAAATTAACTACAGAGGAGGTAAATTAACTACAGGAGAGGTAACTTAAGGAATGAAGAGGTAAGATAACTCTCTCACGTGTGGAGGTAAGTTTTCTCTTGCCTTATTATCTCTAGCATGATCTTAGTGAATTGAGGCCAATGTCTTATTGGTGGACACACATGTGCCAGGTCAAGAGTTAGCTTTGATTGCATTGAGTGTGCCCAGCATATCGCTACCTCTGGAATGGACAATATATATACATTAAATAACAAAGACATAAATGTTGACCTCCACACATAACTGATAGCTGAGGCTGGAGACTGGTGAGTGCAATCATTGATGAGCGAAACTGCCAATATTCTTTTCGCATTCATTTTTGTAAAACTAATGCAAACATAATGTAAACTTGCGAAATTGCCATATAAAATCATTTTGTAATAGGTTTGTGATTTTTCACATATTTCGCCAATTTTTGTGCTTAAAAATAAATGATTTTTGTGTGTTTTGTGAATTTTTGTGGTAGAATTACAGATTGTTTCCTTTGACCATATTTCAAAAACACAATGTATTTTTACAAATATTTTCTCAAAATTGAAAATAGCATTTTTGATGCGAAAATGACTTTGGCGAAAATCGGCAAGCAACACTATGTACAAGTCCAATGCAAATATGGTATGCTAAATAAAGAAATTGTTAAAAAATAAATAAATAAAAAAACACATTGGTTTCTTTAGACTTACCACACCACGATGTAGAAAGGAGCAGGGACAGAACTGCAAGCCCCAGAAGCTGCATGTTGAACCCAGAGGATGTCTGCACCTGTTTCTGTTTGACAAATATGTGAGTAGCCAGATACCAGTCTTACAAATGAGTTTCTCCTTTTCTCACCAGACCAATCAGATTCCATCTGGGGGAAAAGAATGTGGTCTTGCAGGAAAGTCTTAACTGTAAACACACCCTGACCTCATGTTCTCCCCCATCAAGTACTCCAACTTTGACTCCTCTGCCACCTTTGTTATTCTACAGTGGGCTATCATTTCATGTACATGTTTGTCTATCAAGTAAACTCCCTTTACTTGACTTTATGTGATTACAATTTTGTACAAACACAAAAACACATAATGAATATGTTTTCTTAGCCTTAAAATCTCAATTTTTCTTAAAGCCAACCTGAAGTAAAAGAAAAATGTATGATATAATGAATTGTGTGTGTAGTACAGCTAAGAAATAAAACATTAGTAGCAAAGAAAAGAGTCTCCTATTGTTTTCCAGTACAGGTAGAGTTAAATAGCTTTAGTGATTATCTGTGCAAAAGAGCTTCTCCGAGCTTTTCGACCCACTGCAACCAATACAGTCCTGTTTTCTAAAGCATTTAAACAGCAAAGAAACAGTGAGAGACAGCTTAAGATAAGGTTTTACTGCAGGAAAGTTCAAAAGGTCATTATCTCTGCTATTTGTTTTATAGTTTAAAAGACAAAGGGCTTGATTCACTAAACCGTGATAACTCAAATATCACACCTTATCAAAGATATCACACCTTATCAAAGATATCACACTTTATCAAAAGATATCACACCTTATCAAAGTTAACACGCCTTATCAGAGTAGCATAGCGAGCGCTACGAACCCGCAGGGGCTCAGGGCAGGATGAGTGCCATTGCCAATTAGCAGGCATAAGTTTGTAGCGTTCGCTATGCTACTCTGATAAGTTAACTTTGATAAGGTGTGATAACTTTTCATAAGGTGTGATATCTTTTCATAAGGTGTGATCTTTCATAAGGTGTGATATATGAGTTATCAAGGTTTAGTGAGTCAAGCCCAGAGTGTGCCTTTAAAACTGCAACTGTGACATAATGATGCAGTGTTATTTAAAAAAAAAAAAAAAAGCAGCTATGTAACTGAAAATAAAAATATGAGACTCTTTTCTTTGGTACTAATGTTATATTCCTTATCCGTACTACACATACAATTAATTATATTATGAGGGTTTTTTGGTTTCAGGTTTGCTTTACCATCATCTATGTCTACTTGAGTGATGTGATTTATTTTTTTCCTTGTCTTTTATCACACCTGTCTCATTGTTATTGAAAAGTCCTGCATATTCTGAATTTGGAATTTATTTTTGTGAACTTGTTACTGTCTTTTTTTTTTCTTTTGCAACAATATTTATTTTGAAAAATTTTGTAGAACATAGTCATACAAACTGTACCTCGTCCATAGCTTGGATCAAAAACACAAGATTAAAAACACTTACAATGTTGCTGGTGCTCAGATACGAACGTCACTCATGACCAACCAATAATACATGTATAAACAAACCATAATGTAGCAGAAAGTAAACTCCCACATCCCTTTATGTGTCCTCCCATTACTGCACTTATAAACATGACCACCACCCCATGAGAAAATGCCCCAAAATAGGGACAAGGGTGAGACATGATATAAATAACATATTTAATAAAAATAATTCAAATCGGGTGAACACACTCCACTCAAATCTCGGTTCTTCCTATTCAGTAAAGCTAGCACCTATTTAGCAAGGAGTCTTTGGGTAAACAAAAAAAACAAACACAGAACATTTATATCGCGCTTTTCTCCTGGCGGACTCAGAGCGCCAGAGCTGCAGCCACTAGGACGCGCTCTATAGGCAGCAGCAGTGTTAGGGAGTCCTGCCCAAGGTCTCCTACTGAATAGGTGCTGGCTTACTGAACAGGCAGAGCCGAGATTCGAACCCAGGTCTCCTGTGTTAGAGGCAGAGCCCTTAACCATTACACCATCCAGCCACCACTTTGGGTAAGACTCCCTAACCCTGCTACTGCCTTAGTGGCTGCAGCTCTGGAGCTTTGGGTCCGCTAGGTGGAAAGCGCAATATAAATGTTATTTGTCTTGTCTCAGGTGAACACATTCCCCTGGTTTGTTTGGCATAAACAGCATACTAGGAGACCCAGGGGCTCCACACATAAACGGCTTTCTTTAAAAGATGAGAGAAGTTATTCGTAAATATAGGTCTCTTGGATCCTGGCGATGAGTTTGCCCTTATGGGGCAGCAAAGAGGCTTATGTTTGAGTTGGCCAACTACACTTATATTGAGAATGGGCTGATCCTGATCAAAATTGAAGCACCTTAATTCTAGTCATAATTACTAGGAATTTATCATACCACTGTCATAAAACAGATCATCCAAAAAGATAAAAGCAGATAATGTTTCAAATAAAGTCAGGTAATATGTAAATCCCCCCTGTACCACCGAAACACCACTGATGCATTCATGTGTGGAATCCACAAGATTTCAAAAGGTCCTGTGGTATGTGGCACCAAATGTAAGCAGAAGATCCTTCACAGTGCCTGCTGCATTGTGTTCCGGAAACAGCAGGATCGCAACATGTTATCCTCGCGTTGTGTCGGGTACAGCGATGCATAAAATTCAGTTACTATTATGAACTACAAAGAATGAAATAGTATTAATGATTGGATTTATATAGCGCCAACATATTATGCAGCCCTGGACAATAAATAAGGCTACAGATAATGATAATAGGGATGACAGACAGTACAATACAGGTAATAAACAGTAAGACACACAATGCTGGATCATGCACTGGAGTAGTAGTCCAAGTAATACACGTTCAAGTAACTTTGTGGTTAGGATGCACAATCAGCTATAATACACAAGGCAGGAGGGCCCTGCCAAAGGCTTACAATCTAAAGGAGATGAAAAGTAAGCTTCACTTTTACTGTGAATGCGCTCATTTTGTGGTGATGCACTGCAACTGCATCGCACTGCCTGCAGTGTTTTATCTTGCCACCTGCTGTTATACTGCAATACCCCCCCCCCCCCCCCCACACACACACACACACACACACACACTGTGAACTGCACTATAGGGTGTGCATTGCAGTTACAGAGCGGCCGTTATGCCGCACCGCAATGCACTTCTGTGAGCCTTATGCTAGGTACACACCATACAATTTTCTGTTAGATTTTACCTGCCAGATAGCTTTTTTCCATGTTGTGAGTAAATCTAACAGAAGAATGTAACAGAAAATTGTATGGTGTGTACCTAGCATTAGTCCTCCGCCATCAGGTAATACTGTTGCCATGAAAAGATGTACAGTCTTAACAATCTTTAGGTAGGTAGAACGTAATAATGGCTCCTAGTAGAAAGGGCACCTAATTCACATCAATGCAATTCTTCTCTCTATTGGTGACAAGTATATAAAAAGGGCGTCGCATAAATATAAAACAACTACATCGCTTGTTATCTTTAACTGTCATTTTCATACCAAATATATCAATTACAATGAGCCATTATTGAACAAGTAATTGCTTCTAAAACTGTATCATTGTTTGAAAAACTGTTCCCTATGCTTTTCACTACAACGAGAGCAGCTTCTGTAATTCTCACCTAAGTTACATGCTATTGTTTTTCAACAAACTCACTTAAAAACACACACACACGCACGCACGCACGCACACACACACACACACACACACACGATTTCTTTTTTACATTTTGACTCCTCCATTATCATTTTTTAATCTATGTTAAATAAAACCATAAACAATCATAAGGCCCATACACACGACCGTTTTTTGTAAACAACGGGTCGTTTGAACGACCCATCGTTCAGTCGGTCGCCCACTAAATCGGGAGTGTGTACAGACTGTCATTTGCATGATAAGAGTGAGTTTGAGCGATCCGCCCGGCGGATTACTCAAACTCACTCTTATCACGCGAACGACAGTCTGTACACACTCCCGATTTAGCGGGCGAACGACTGAACGATGGGTCGTTCAAACGACCCGTCGTTCGCAAAAAACGGACGTGTGTATGGGCCTATATACTAATTTATATATATCACACAAACCAAACGGGATTAAGGTTAGGCCCCCTTCAGGGGGGTTAAGGTTAGGCACCATTGGGGGAGTTAAGGCTAGGCACCAGGGGGGTCTTAGGGTTAGGCACCACTTGGGGTGGGGGTTAAGGTTAGGCACCACCAGGGGGGCTTAGCATAGTGTGGCTTAGGGTTAGGCACCACCGGGGGGTGGGTTAAGGTTAGGCATCACCGGGGGGGGGGGGGGGGTTCTTGGGGTTAGGCACCACCAGAGGGGTCTTAAAATTAGGCATCACCGGGTGGGGGGGGGGGGGGGTGTCTTAGAGGTTACGTACCTACAGGAGAGGGTTCTTAAAGATAATTTACTATTTGAATGAAGTAGTACGATATTGATAAATTAAACAATATTTTATCACTTTTACTGGTGTCTGTTTTACTACACATAAAAATAGAGGTTACAGTGGGCAATAGTAGAACGAGGAGCATGCTGCAAAGTTAACGAATCAATCCCATAAGGTAGAAAGCTTTATTACTATGTCCTGTACTTTCAATAAAAAACATATTTTTAAATCAAGAAATGATATTGTATATTTTTGGACACCTGAAGTGAGCAGGTTATGGAGGAGGCTGACATATTTATTTCCTTTTAAACAATACCAGCTGAATGTCTGTCCTGCCAATGTTCTGCCTTTAATACTTTTAGCCATAGACCCTGAACAAGCATGCAGAGGAGATGTTCTTGACACAAGTTTGACTAGATTAGCAACATGCTTGTTTCAGGAGTGCGATTTAGACACTACTACAACTGGTAATGTTTACAAGGAAATAAATATGTCAGCCTTCATATCCCTCTCACTTCAGGTGTGCCTTAAACTAAAAGTAAACCAATTCTCCTCCTGCACTTATATGATGATTAGTGATCATTTAATATGTAAACCAAATGCACAGCGCATAGAAACTCTAAAAGCACTTATATATATTTGTACACGATGTGCCTAAAATAAATAAAACTGATCATGCATATAACTAAAAGCCCCATACCAACGTACTCCTCTTAAACCAGGTTAATAGGTTAGCCATGAGCTCATTGATTGTATTACTGTATAAGTATTACGTTGTGTACTAACACTCACCTAAAGAGATAGTAAAGGGCGAGTATTGGTAAAAAGTATTTTCCAACTGTAACTATAACTTTAGTGGTAATTCCCTTTAAAAGACAACTGAAGTGGCAGGTACATGGAGGCTGTCATATTTATTTCCTTTTAATCAAAACCAGTTGGCAGCCTTGCTGATCCTCTGCCTCTAATCCTTTTAGCCATATGCTGGGGATACACGGTATGTTTCTGTACCGTGTATCGAGCAGCTGATCTGGCCAGCTGATAATATTCAGCTGGTCCGATCATGCTGCTCGACCCCCGCCCGCTCGATCTCCGCCACAGGGACGAGCGGTAATCGGCCGCCGGATCGACCCGTGTATTCCCAGCAATAGACCCTGGACAAGCATGCAGCAGATCAGGTGTTTCTGACATTTTTGTCAGATTGGACAAGATTAGTTGCGCTTGTTTCTGGTGTTGTTCAGGCACTACTGCAGCCAAATAGACCAGCAGGGCTGCCAGGCAACCGACATTGTTTAAAAGGAAATGAATAAGGCAGTCTCCATGTCCTTTTCACTATAGTTGTCCTTTAATGTTAATAAATGAAGGCAGAACAATAAAGATTATAAAAAGACATCTTTAGTGTAAAAAGTGTACCAACATACATTGTGCACCATCTTATTGCCTAGTAGTTCTGGCTGGGTCACTGTGAGCTGCTTGGGTATGCTCTTAGGGCTCATTCACACCAGTGCGCTTCTGTCCGCTTTTTTCAGCAACATGTATCTGTACAATGATGTGCTGAAAAAAAGCGGACAGAAGCGCATGAAGTGTGAATGTGGCCTTAGTACTTTAGTCTCTTTCAGACTTTAATTGTTCATTTTTTTGCACATAGAGAGAGTGAATAAAACTCTTGTGAACTGCTCTTTCCACCTCCAACAAAAAGACTGACTGCAATGCAGGGAATGTCGCTCAGCTGGTTCGGGTAGCCACATTCTTATACTCTGGGTATCGGTAAGGAATGAATAAATTGTTGGCATACCAGATGGACAACCTGACAGGCTACACATTACCTGCAATCCTGTTTTACCCTGATGTCTCAGAGACAACACATCTAAATGGCCACATTTATAAATGAGGACAAATCTGTTAGGGCGCTTCCATTGGAAAGATGACTCGGAAATAACCCGAATCTGACAAAAGTATCTGGCACCCATCGCTGTGCTAAAATCAGAGTGATCAGAGAAGCACTACTAACACAGATCCTGTTCTTGGTTTTCCTTAAAGGACAACTGTAGTGAGAAGAATATGGAGGCTGCCATATTTATTTCCTCTTAAAGGACCACTATCGCGAAAAATGTAGGCAGTTAAAATCTGCCAGAACTTGCAGCTTTTGGACCAGTCCATTTCCTCATAGGGGATTCTCCGGCCCCGTTTACACTTAATCAGTTGCTCTCAGTTATAACTGAAAGAAAACTGATTTTCAAAGTAATGCCCATGTTTTCCTATGGCACCTTTCACATTTAACGCGTTTTAACTAAAATCTTTTTCACAATGCACTGCTATGGAAAAAATGTGTTCTAACGCGTGCCAACGCATACTAAAGCACACTAACGCACACCAACTGATTTAGGGCTTATTTCCCCTAAATGCAGATTGGATGCAGAATGGATGCAGAAAAACTGACTCCAATGAAAGCCTATGGGCCTGTTTCCACTAAATGCGATTTTTCTGATGCAGATTTTCTCATAGGGCCTGTTTCCACTACACGCAGATTGGATGCAGAATGGATGCAGAAAAACTGACTCCAATGAATGCCTATGGGAAAATCTGCATCTGAAAAATTGTGTTTAGTGGAAACAGGCCCATAGACATTCATTGGAGTCAGTTTTTCTGCATCCATTCTGCATCCATTCTGCGTGTAGTGGAAACAGGCCCATAGGCATTTATTGGCGTCAGTTTTTTTGCATCCAGTTTGCATCAATTCTGCATCCAATCTGCGTATAGTGGAAATAGGCCCTTAGGGCCTGTTCAGACTGTCAGCGTATGAAGCACGCGTATAAAATCAAAGAAACGCAAGTTGAAAAACGCATGCGTTTTTCTTGCGTTCTAATGCGTTTTCTATTGCGTTTTGCACACACACGTGACCCAGGGGGAAAAAAAGAATTATGGGAACCGCAGAGGGAAACGTACGCTAAAAACGCAATAGTACGCGTTTTTGATACGCGTCCATAGACTTTCATTGCGTCCGTTTCTATGCGTGGCGCACAGAACTGCATGCAGCAATGTGGATAAGAAACGTATGCGTCTCATACGCATACATGTGAACTAGCCCATTCAAAAGCATTAGGAGCCGTTTCTAAGCGTATTTGGTACCCGTACGCGTTTCCTGAAAACGCCTAGGAACGTGCATAGTATGAACAGGCCCTAAGTGTAAATGGACCTTGGGTTTTCTTTGTTTTCAACAGCATTTCCTGAACAGCAGTTTAACTGCCAAAATAGTAAGATACCAGCCGGCCTCCCTACTCGCACACTATTTTGTCAGTTAAGGTACATACACACGTCGGATTTTCACAAACAACCCGTCGTTTGGACGTCCAAACGACGGGTCGTTTGCGAAAATCCGACGTGTGTACGAGCCTTTAGACTTTGCAACTGCTGTTCAGTAAATGCTGTTGAAAACAAAGAAAACCCTGAGAATCCCCCATGAGGAGATGGACTGACCACCTCTATGAGTGCTGTTCAGACTGCATGAAATTAGACTACTCTATTGCCTGTAAATTAGTCTAGATGCTTAAAGTGTACCAGAAATGAAAATAACTAAATATTTGATACTTACCCAGGGCATCCTCCAGCGGGAGGTCCACGCTTGCGCAGAAGATCCAGACTGGACACAACTGAGCTGTTACCGGTGCTGATCGCGGCTGAGCGGCAGACCGCGGGGGGACAGCATGGGACTCAAATGAGCTTATGGGGCTGGAGGAAGCCCCGGGTATCAAATCTTTAGTTATTTTCATCTCTGGTTCACTTTAAAACTAACATTTTCAGCACCTAATGCAAGGCTTGAGGCTAATCCTAACATCATATCTCATACACTCATCTGTCTCTCATTTTGTAACTTAAGCCTGGTACACATGTACAGGTTGTGTCACCTGCAAGGATCAGGAGTCAGTCACTTGGGTGATGGTGCTAAAAATCCAGCATGCTGGATCGAATGCTGGATACACACGGTTCGTTCCCACACTCGATTCCCGTCGATGCGCCACTCGATTCCCGTTGATTCGTTTATTTCCGACATGTCCGATTCGCGTTTCGATGGATCGTTAGGTAGATTTGCAATACTTCACATGGCAATCAACCTAAAAATCATAGAAATGTGCTCGGAAATGTTCGGGAATAATCGATTCGTCGGGAATCGAGCGGCGCATTCGATCACTCCCACGCTGTCCTTTTCTGCCTCTCTGTTCACCCGCAATTGGCCCTGGAAAGTCCTCCGGTCTGGGGCAAACTGTCCATGCGCAGCCCAGCCGCTCGTGTGCTCCCACTGTGTTTACATCGCAGAAGCGTTCTGCACCGGTGCAGTACTACTGCGCACGCGCAGAACTCTCCCCGGGACGGGAGCGACACAGGGGAGCGTGCCTGGCCAGACTGCGCCTGGAGGATTTTTCAGGGGACAGTGGTGGGCGAACAGTGAGGCAGAAGAGGACAGCGTGGGAGCGATCAGGCCGGAGGGGGCTGGAGGAAGTCCCCGGTATGAATATTTCCTATTATCACTCTTCTTAAGTACACTTTAAGGAGGTGTGTGTGGGGGGGGGGGGGGGGGGAGGGGGGCATGCTCCTGTACACACACTAGATCTCTGGCCTTAACAGATACCTCAGCTGAATGTATTCCAGCCTGTGTACATAGCTTTTGCCCACAGCCCATATCTTACAACAAACTAGCTCTTACTAGAACCCTAAATTTGTTTTTCACCCCCTGCAGGGGGACATGGAGACACAGCGGTAAGCGACCTTGGAAGCTTCTAGGGTCAGCTGAATTGACAAGAAAAATAGGGCTAAAAACTCACTTGCACAAACAACAGTAAAAAGCAGGAAACAACGGAACCAGCGCTGCCCATTTACTTGTATATAGGCAGCGATTAAATAATGAGCGATTCAGCCATTGGTAAATGACATACAACCATACGTGTGAATCGGCCCTTAGGAACCTCTTTCTTTAACCATTCCATCTGCCCTTAAGAACCTCTTTCTTTAGCCATTCCATCCGGGTTGAAGCAGTTGTTAAAAGGCAGAGCTTAAAATATCCTGGTTTATTTATCTTCTTGTGTGCATTAAGGGGTGATCCAGATTCAGTTCTCTGAGAATGTGTATAGAAAGGAAAGAGGAGAAAACTTCTGTTTAACATATAAAAGTGGCTGTGAGATAGTCTGCTCCAAGATGCCAAAACCAGTTCTTCATGATCGGCGCGTTAAGCAGGCTCAGTTGCCAGTGGCTGCTTCCACACAGAATTTAGCAAACAATGTGTTTCTGCCACATTGTAAAACAACAGTGCTCTTGTTATTCATGAACAGTCCCTGAGGATGAAGTGTTTGCTGCCTAGCTATGTCTGAAGGATACAAAATCAAATCTAAAACTTACTATATGTGGTACTGGGATACTCGTAATATTTTCTGTCAGCATGGCACAGGTAAATTGGAAGAGGATTCTTGTGCCTATACATACCATTGTAGCTCCCAAAATAGCAGGCCTCCCCCTTTCTGTGTGCAGACCCCTAGGACAGCTGATAATTATATTTACATGATATTCAACGTAATATTGGTAAAAAAAAATTGCTATTATGGCTTCCCGCTCCTCTCCCGGTCCCCGTTGCAGAGCTGGCTCCCCCATAGCAGTATTCAACCAATTTGGTCAAGAACTGCTGTCCCTGCCACCGAAGGGAGTCTTTGGAAGTCTTCGTGAGCCCAAGTGTTTCCGAAGACAGGTTGCTCCATGCTGCGCATGTGCGAGCGCCCTCTCTTGCGCATTCAGTATGAAGCCGCCTGTCTTTGGGAGGACTCTGCTTCCGAAACTTCCGAGGGTTTTAAATGGAGGAGCTGCCGCTGCAACAAGGGCATCGGGAGAGGAACGGGAAGGCTCATTAGGACCCAGAGCCTTCCCTCTCCTTAGGTGAGTATATGGCTTTTTTTAATTATGACTTCCAATGACTAAGGAACTACAGAAAGAGCACCCAAAAAGCGTGCTGTTTTTTGGGTGCTCTTTCTGTAGTTCCAACCACACTCTGATTATCACAAAATATAAACTACATTTTATTGAGAATACATAATTCCAAAATTAAAAACAATAAAAATGACCTTAGGTGATGCAGTGGGGTGTACAGATATAAATGGTCAATCTTAAAGAGACTCCGTAACAAAAATTGCATCCTGTTTTTTATCATCCTACAAGTTCCAAAAGCTATTCTAATGTGTTCTGGCTTACTGCAGCACGTTCTACTATTACCATCTCTGTAATAAATCAACTTATCTCTCTCTTGTCAGACTTGTCAGCCTGTGTCTGGAAGGCTGCCAAGTTCTTCAGTGTTGTAGTTCTGTGATGCATCTCCCCCCTCCAGGCCCCTCTCTGCACACTGCCTGTGTATTATTTAGATTAGGGCAGCTTCTCTCTTCTCTTTTACAAGCTGGATAAATCCTCCTCTGAGCTGGCTGGGCTTTCACATACTGAGGAATTACATACAGGCAGAGCTGTCTGCACTCTGCAGGAAGAAACAGCCTGACACTTCAGTGGAAGATAGCTGCAGGGGGAAAGAAACACACAAATGATCTCTTGAGATTCAAAAGGAAGGGTGTATACAGCCTGCTTGTGTATGAATGTATTTTCTATGTGTGGACATACTGTACATCAACCTACTTCCTGTTTTGGTGGCCATTTTGTTTGTTTATAAACAAACTTTTTAAAACTGTTTTTAACCACTTTTAATGCGGCGAGGAGCGGCGAAATTGTGACAGAGGGTAATAGGAGATGTCCCCTAACGCACTGGTATGTTTACTTTTGTGCGATTTTAACAATACAGATTCTCTTTAAGTCATAATTCATATATAAACCAGTTTTAGCCTCTATCAGAAGCTCCTCATCTTGCAAGTAAGCACTTTTCTTACCCACTTTTCACCTTGCACTGGTGCATTTTTCAAGCCCTATCAGGTTTTTCAGCTTGTCTTATTTATTCCAATCACGCTGGGCTTTTCTACCCAGCATATTGTGTACTTATTATCACATTGTACATTTATTGCTGGCTTTGGCGTATACAGTGGAATGCGAATGTTTGGGCAACCTTGTTAATCGTCATGATTTTCCTGTATAAATCGTTAGTTGTTACGATAAAATATGTCAGTTAAATATATCATATAGGACAGAGGTCCCCAACCTGGGGGCCGCGGCCCCCTGGGGGTCCGTTGGCAGATTTCTGGGGGGCCGCGGCGGATCTGGCCTTTCTCCCTCTCCCCCCAGCGGCCGCCGTTCCTGATACCTTATGAGCGGCGGCCGCTTTCTTCCTTATATTCCCCATGGCCCCTCTCGCATCTCGTATTACAGCAGCGCTTGCTGTGCGACTGCTGTAAGGAGGGAAGGAGGCGGGGCAGCGTTCCCATGGTAACGGCGATCGCCGCTACAGGAAGCCGCTGCCCTATTTCCTACCCTTCCTACAGCAGCCGCGCGGGAAGCGCTGCTGTAATACGAGGTGCTGCAAGAGGAGAGGAGCTATGGGGAACATAAGGAAGCGACTGCCCGCTCGTAAGGTAACAGGAGCGGCGGCCGCGCGGGGGGAAGAGAGGAGAGGCTACACTGGGCTAACTGTACTGGCGACACTGGGGCAGCGATACTGGGCTAACTATGCTTGCTATTCTGGGCTAACTATACTTGCTATTCTGGGCTAACTATACCTGCTATACTGGGCTAACTATACCTGCTATACTGGGCTAACTATACCTGCTATACTGGGCTAACTATACCTGCTATACTGGGCTAACTATACCTGCTATACTGGGCTAACTATACTTGCTATTCTGGGCTAACTATACTTGCTATACTGGGCTAACTATACTTGCTATTCTGGGCTAACTATACTTGCTATTCTGGGCTAACTATACCTGCTATACTGGGCTAACTATACCTGCTATTCTGGGCTAACTATACTTGCTATACTGGGCTAACTATACTTGCTATTCTGGGCTAACTATACTTGCTATACTGGGCTAACTACTGGCTATACTGGGGTAACTATACTGGCTATACTGGGGTAACTGTACTTGCTATACTGGGGTAACTATACTGGCTATACTGGGGTAACTGTACTTGCTATACTGGGCTAACTATACCTGCTATACTGGGCTAACTATACCTGCTATACTGGGCTAACTATACCTGCTATACTGGGCTAACTATACCTGCTATACTGGGCTAACTATACTTGCTATTCTGGGCTAACTATACTTGCTATACTGGGCTAACTATACTTGCTATTCTGGGCTAACTATACTTGCTATTCTGGGCTAACTATACCTGCTATACTGGGCTAACTATACCTGCTATTCTGGGCTAACTATACCTGCTATACTGGGCTAACTATACCTGCTATACTGGGCTAACTATACCTGCTATACTGGGCTAACTATACCTGCTATACTGGGCTAACTATACCTGCTATACTGGGCTAACTATACCTGCTATACTGGGCTAACTATACTTGCTATTCTGGGCTAACTATACTTGCTATACTGGGCTAACTATACTTGCTATTCTGGGCTAACTATACTTGCTATACTGGGCTAACTACTGGCTATACTGGGGTAACTACTGGCTATACTGGGCTAACTATACTTGCTATACTGGGCTAACTGTACTTGCTATAGTGTGGTAACTGTACTTGCTATACTGGGGTAGCTATACGTGCTATACTAGGCTAACTGTACTTGCTATACTGGGGTAACTACTGGCTATACTGGGGTAGCTATACTTGCTATACTAGGCTAACTGTACTTGCTATACTGGGGTAACTACTGGCTATACTGGGGTAACTGTACTTGCTATACTAGGCTAACTGTACTTGGTTTAGTGTGGTAACTGTACTTGCTATACTAGGCTAACTGTACGTGCTATACTAGGCTAACTGTACTTGCTATACTGTGGTAACTGTACTTGCTATACTGGGGTAACTATACTGGCTATACTGGGGTAACTGTACTTGCTATACTGGGGTAACTATACTGGCTATACTGGGCTAACTGTACTTGCTATACTGTGGTAACTGTACTTGCTATACTGGGGTAACTATACTGGCTATACTGGGCTAACTGTACTTGCTATACTGTGGTAACTGTACTTGCTATACTGGGGTAACTATACTGGCTATACTGGGGTAACTGTACTTGCTATACTGTGGTAACTGTACTTGCTATACTGGGGTAACTATACTGGCTATACTGGGCTAACTGTACTTGCTATACTGTGGTAACTGTACTTGCTATACTGGGGTAACTATACTGGCTATACTGGGGTAACTGTACTTGCTATACTGGGGTAACTATACTGGCTATACTGGGGTAACTGTACTTGCTATACTGGGCTAACTATACCTGCTATACTGGGCTAACTATACCTGCTATACTGGGCTAACTATACCTGCTATACTGGGCTAACTATACCTGCTATACTGGGCTAACTATACTTGCTATTCTGGGCTAACTATACTTGCTATACTGGGCTAACTATACTTGCTATTCTGGGCTAACTATACTTGCTATTCTGGGCTAACTATACCTGCTATACTGGGCTAACTATACCTGCTATTCTGGGCTAACTATACCTGCTATACTGGGCTAACTATACCTGCTATACTGGGCTAACTATACCTGCTATACTGGGCTAACTATACCTGCTATACTGGGCTAACTATACCTGCTATACTGGGCTAACTATACCTGCTATACTGGGCTAACTATACTTGCTATTCTGGGCTAACTATACTTGCTATACTGGGCTAACTATACTTGCTATTCTGGGCTAACTATACTTGCTATACTGGGCTAACTACTGGCTATACTGGGGTAACTACTGGCTATACTGGGCTAACTATACTTGCTATACTGGGCTAACTGTACTTGCTATAGTGTGGTAACTGTACTTGCTATACTGGGGTAGCTATACGTGCTATACTAGGCTAACTGTACTTGCTATACTGGGGTAACTACTGGCTATACTGGGGTAGCTATACTTGCTATACTAGGCTAACTGTACTTGCTATACTGGGGTAACTACTGGCTATACTGGGGTAACTGTACTTGCTATACTAGGCTAACTGTACTTGGTTTAGTGTGGTAACTGTACTTGCTATACTAGGCTAACTGTACGTGCTATACTAGGCTAACTGTACTTGCTATACTGTGGTAACTGTACTTGCTATACTGGGGTAACTATACTGGCTATACTGGGGTAACTGTACTTGCTATACTTGGGTAACTATACTGGCTATACTGGGCTAACTGTACTTGCTATACTGTGGTAACTGTACTTGCTATACTGGGGTAACTATACTGGCTATACTGGGCTAACTGTACTTGCTATACTGTGGTAACTGTACTTGCTATACTGGGGTAACTATACTGGCTATACTGGGGTAACTGTACTTGCTATACTGTGGTAACTGTACTTGCTATACTGGGGTAACTATACTGGCTATACTGGGCTAACTGTACTTGCTATACTGTGGTAACTGTACTTGCTATACTGGGGTAACTATACTGGCTATACTGAGGTAACTGTACTTGCTATACTGGGGTAACTATACTGGCTATACTGGGGTAACTGTACTTGCTATACTGGGGTAACTATACTGGCTATACTGGGCTAACTGTACTTGCTATACTGTGGTAACTGGACTTGCTATACTGGGGTAACTATACTGGCTATACTGGGGTAACTGTACTTGCTATACTGGGGTAACTATACTGGCTATACTGGGCTAACTGTACTTGCTATACTGTGGTAACTGGACTTGCTATACTGGGGTAACTATACTGGCTATACTGGGGTAACTGTACTTGCTATACTGGGGTAACTATACTGGCTATACTGGGCTAACTGTACTTGCTATACTGTGGTAACTGGACTTGCTATACTGTGGAAACTGTACTTGCTATACTGTAGAATCTGGGAAAAAAGGGGGGGGGCTGCTGCCGCCGACACTAGCCACGCCCACTCAACCCCCCCCCCCCCCCCCCCCCCACCCCAGGGGGGCCCCGGGGAAAATTTTGGTCGGGATAGTGTGCCCCGGGCTCAAAAAGGTTGGGGACCCCTGATATAGGAGACACACACAGTGATATTAGAAAAGTGAAATTAAGTTTATTGGATTTACAGAAAGTGTGCTATAATTGATTAAACAAAATTAGGCAGGTGCATACATTTGGGCACCAAAAAAAAATAAATTAGTAGTAGATCCTCCTTTTGGAAAAAATACAGCCTCTAAACGCTTCCTGTAGTTTCCAATGAGAGTCTGGATTCTGGTTGAAGGTATTTTGGACCATTCCTCTTTACAAAACATTTCTAGTTCATTCAGGTTTGATGGCTTCCGAGCATGGACAGCTCTCTTTAACTCACATCACAGATTTTCAATTATATTCAGGTAGCATACCTCAAACGGCTCTGATTGCGCACTTTCTGTAAATCCAATAAACCTCATTTCACTTCTCAAATACCACTGTGTGTGTCTCCTATATGATATATTTAATAGACATTTTTTATCGTAACAACCAACGATTTATACAGGAAAATAATGACGATTAACAAGGTTGCCCAAACTTTTGCATCCCACTGTGTATATACAGTGCAATTTTTTTTTTATTTTTGCAATTGAAATGCAATTTTTTTTTTTATTTTTTTTTTACCTGGTCTGTCTGCCTTTGCTGAACTGTGCCGAACTTGGCAGTTCCAACAGGATTGTAGAAAGTGTTTCTTTGTAGCTACAGTAACAAGCTTATCTAAAAATGCAAATAACACAAACTTCATATTTCAGATAAGATAAGGACACTACAACCAAAAGGTTAATGAATCCCAGAAGGTAATTGATAAAAATCCTAAAATAAATCTGCACTGTTTCTACTTCCTGATTCATGGAAGCAGACATATTGTTAACCTCCTGTGCTTTCAAATGACCTTATCTGCCATCTCTGCCATAGGACGTCATGCGACACAGGGGAGAAATTAGATAACAACTTGTGATTAGACACAAATGAGAGAGAATTAAACAGGCTAAACTCTCTAAATACATACAGGGGGCATTTCTCTATGTATTTCTTCAGTCCTGTTCAAGAGTTCAGGTCCACTTTAACACAGTGATGTAAGCCTTTCATCTAGGTGATCTTTGCTGTGCTGAGCTGGGTTAAAAAAAACGAAAAAGAAAAGGGAAAAGTAATGTCACTTTTGGTATTACAGAGAAACAGTATTATTTTCTTTTTTTCATATCATATTTTTCCTAAATCTGACGGTGAACACTAAACACAACAGGATAAGTGAACTAAATAAATAATTTCTTATTGGATGATTTATTTTAATTTTTTCCCTGGTAATATGGAGTTTCTTCCCACTTTAATGTTTCATACCTGACAACTCATTAACCAATCAATCTGTTAGTTATCGATTACAAGCCTTCTGAATTTGATTAGTCATGTTCCAAGTTCCAGCTCAGCCCATGTATATTCCTATTGCATCCAATAAAGACACAAGACAACACACAGAACATTTATATTGTGCTTTTCTCCTGGCAGACTCAAAGCACCAGAGCTGCAGCTGCATGCTGCATTGCACATCCTGTAAAATAGGTTCCCAAAGTGTTGAAACGTTTCATTGCGCACTACAAGTGCAATGCAACACATACAGCGACGCATACAGTGCATAGAATTATGCACCACTGCAACTGAGATTGCGCACACCATATGGTAAATGCACAGCATGCTGTGCGTCATTCTGACAATCCGAAGCATCACGTGAACATACCATTGCTACATATTGCATCTATATTGTGAAACTACCCTTAGACAAAGACACAGAACATTTATATCGCTCTTTTCTCCTGGCGGACTCAAAGCGCCAGAGCTGCAGCCACTAGGGCTCTATAGGCAGTAGCAGCGTTAGGGAGTCTTACCCAAGGTCTCCTACAGAATAGGTGCTGGTTTACTGAGCAGGCAGAGCCAACATTTAAACCCAGGTCGCCTGTGTCAGAGGCACAGCCCTTAACCATTACACTATCCAGCCACCAATAAACACCACCTAGCCAAATTTAAAGTGTAACTAAGTTCAAAATTGAACAAGGCATAGTCTTAAACAGTCCTGTTGACCAGTGTATGTAATGAGTATTAGCTTCGGAAATAAACTTTTCAAACTGAAAAAACATTGTTCTAGCAGTGCTTGCTGCAGCTGTGCTGGTATCCATCTGTCACCTGATATTTCAAACTTGAGGTCTTATACACACTTCCTGTTACTTAAAAAGTCCCAGCTTTTCATGAAAAAACATGTCTCTTTCTGTGATGCAAAGAATTTGGACAATGTAGTCTGACAACTATTGTTTTTCCTTCCTTGTGTATCACATACTCACACAGCTAATGGCCCCAACCACATACTGCAGTTAGATAGGAGAGAAAGCAAGTTGTACTGCAGTCCCAAGCAAATCTAGCTCACACACTAATTGTATTCAATTAAAGTGGACCTGAACTCAGAACGTCCTCTCTGCTCTAAAAGATACATAACAGCATAATAGCCTTCAAACAAAAAGCATTTCTTTGTTACAGCTGGTACAAATCCTAAAATAAATCTGCAGTGTTTCTACTTCCTGATTCATGGAAGCAGACATATTGTTGACATCCTGTGCTTTCAAATGAGCTTATCTGCCATCTCTGCCATTGGCAGTCATGTGACACAGGGAAAGATCAAATTACAATTTGTGATTAGACACAAATGAGGGTGAATTAGACAGGCTAAACTCACTAAATACATACAGGCTGCATTTCTCTATGTTCTCCTTCTGTCCTATGCAAGAGTTTAGGTCAACTTTAAATCAAACCTAAAGCGAAAATAAACTTATGATATAATGCATTGTATTTGTAGTACAGCTAAGAAATAGAACTTTCGTAGCAAAGAATAGAGTCTCATATTGTTTCCAGTACAGGAAAAGTTAAGAAACTTCAGTTGCTATCTATGCAAAAGAGCTTCTCTGAGCTCTTTGACCCAACTTGAGTGGAAGACAGCTGAAGCTTAGGATCAAAATCAGACACTTACCTTAACCACTTCAGCCTTCAGTGTTTTTCCACCTATGCATAATTTCAGCGCTCCTCCCATTCATTCGCCAATAATTTTATCACTACTAACCATAACAAAATGATCTACATCATTTTTTCCGCAACCAATTAGGCTTTCTTTGGGTGGTACATTTTGCTAAGAATTATTTTATTCGAAATGCATTTTAACAGGAATATTGTGAAAAAAAAGAAAATTATTTCTCAGATTTCGGCCATTATAGTTTTAAAATAAAACCATAATTAAAACCCACGTATTTTATACGCCCATTTGTCCCGGTTATTACACCATTTAAATTATGTCTCTCTTACAATGTATGGCACAAATATTTTATTTGGAAATTTTCAGTTTTGCGTCCATCACTATTTACAAGCCTATAATTTAAAAAATAATAATAATATACTTTCTTGACATGCCTATTAAAAAAGTTCAGATCCTAACTATTTATGTTTTTTTTAAATTGTAATTTGTTTTTATTTTTTATTTTTGAATACGTTTTATTTGGGTATTTTTGGGACAATGTGGGAAGTAAGGAGTTAATTTTAAATCATGTGTAGGTCTGTTTTGTAAAATAAAGGCATGTAAGTGTAATTTTACTATTTGGCCACAAGATGTCCTAGTGCATTTCTTCCTATTGCGTTATTATAGTACGCTATACAGGACGTAATGCGTGGATGTGTTACTTCCAACAAAGCAATGATGCAGGCATCTCATTGATGAGATTCAGTGACACAGGGACTTAGATTAATGAATGAGAATTGTGTTTCCATTCATTGATCTACGGGCTAACGGGCAGCAACCAGTATCCCCGCAGGTGAGCGCGTGATTGTCCACGGCAATGGGTTTTTTCATGGACGTATCTCCTCTGTCCAGCATGCATTTTTGGATGTAGGAGCTATGTCCAAAAAGCTAAACTGGTTAAGAGAGGGAAGCCTCAGGATCCTAATGAGGCTTCCCTCGCTACTCCATGGCCCCCCATTGTTGAGCGTGGCCCCACTCCACATTGGGGCCGTGCAGCTCCTCTTCCTATAGCGTAGCTGCGCGAGCACACCTGCACATGCGCAGTAGCATGGAGCTCGTGGCTCCAGCTTACTGCACATGCATGGGCAGGCTCGCAAGGCTATTGCACGGCCACGCTACAGGAAGAGGAGCTGCACAACCCCGATGCGATTAATGACAATCAGTGCCAGATTTGTACTGTTTACCGCCCAAGGCCACTGTCAGCAGCTGCCCCCCCTCTAGTATAGGTAGCCAGATAACCCTTCCCCCCACCTCCTGTTTAGTCTGCTGACCCCCCCCCTTCCCTCCAGTATAGATAGTCTAATGACACCTGACCTCCCCCTTCCCTTTAGTGTAAGAAGCCAGATGACCCACCCCTTACGTATAGATAGCCTCATGACCCTCCTCCTTCTAGTATAGTTAGCCAGGTGACCCTTCCCGCTGCTGACCCCAGTATTGCCTGCTGTCCACCTGCCCTTGATCCTGTGGTGCCATAGGCTATGGCCTATGTGGCCTTGCCTTAAATCCGGCCCTGATGACAATGCCTTATCGCTAATCTTCTGGGGGAGAGCACTCAGCAACAGTGGACAATGGAGTAGCGAGGGAAGCCTCACTAGGATCCTGAGGGCCCTTTTACACTTAATTAGTTGCTCTCAGTTAAAACGGAAAGAAAACTGATTTTCAAAGTAATGCCCATGTTTGCCTTAGGGACCTTTCACACTTAACGCATTTTAACTGAAATCTTCTTCCCAATGCACTGCTATGGAAAAAATGCGTACCAACGCGCACTAACACGTACTAACGCATACTAACCCACACTAAAGCATACCAACTGATTAAGTATAACGGGGCCTGAGGCATCCCTCACTTAAAGGGGCACTATTGCTAATTTCATCTTTTTCAGACCCTTTAACATACGTATGTCTTTTTGGAGTAATGTTATGGTACAGTATATAGTAATGTAATTATTCACTGCCAATAATGATTTATAGCCAGGCAGTCACGTCAGTAGCTTTCCCTTTCCAACGCCAATGCAGACTATACCATTGTATAGTAGGGAGGCATCTGTTATTGATGGTAGAGCTGCCGTTATTTGAATCCCCTCTGGCCAGCTCATTTACCTTTTTCCACCTTATAACTGCACTAACGTGCAGTTACTCTGCTCACAGCAGCCGCCATAAAGCGAAGGACGCAGCCTCCTCTGTACAGCGCTGGGTGTGTGCGCTGTGTGGTGATACGCTGCCCAGCCGCCACAGACTGCACAGTTCAGAAGCCAGTCGGGTTGCCATAGAAACGGACAACAATAGGCGTCCGTTTCATTGCCAGCTTACCGAAAGGGGTCCTTGGCAGCTGGGCAGCGTGACTGCCTGGCTATAAATCATTATTGGCAGTGAACAATTACATTTATATTAGACTATATACTGTGCCATAACATTACTCCAAAAAGACATATGTATCTTAAAGGGTCTGAAAAAGATGAAATTAGCAATAGTGCCCCTTTAAGGTAAGTAGCTAATTTTGTACCTGAGCTTTGGTTCAGGTACTCTTGAAGCACTTAAACAACCATGAAACAGCGAGAGACAGGTTGAGATAAGGTTTTACTACAGGAAAGTTCAAAGGGTCGTTAGCTCTGCTCTGTCTTAAAGTTTAAAATACAGAGTGTGATTTGTAAATTGCAAATATGACAGAATGATGCAATATTATAAAAAAAAGGCTATTAACTGAATAAAAAATAATGAGACTTTTCTTTGCTACTAATGTTCTATTTATTATCAGTACTACACATACAATTCAATATATGTTTTGTTTTTCACTTCAGGTTTGCTAAGTATAGTCATTTATCTACTGTACATGATTGCTAATAAAGTATGTCTTGTTCAATTTGCTGTTTTGGGCTTTCGTTTCCATCTCTAGTGAAGACTAACCTGTCCAGGATGGCTGTGTCTCCTTAGGGCTTGAGCCCACTAACGCAGTTGTGCGCAGTTGTTTCCGCTTTTCAGCAACACATCAATGTTACAGATACTGAAAAGCGGACAGAAGCGGACACAAATGCGTTAGTGGGCTCAGGCCCTTATTGTAGTATAAATTCCTGTGCAGACATCTCCCAAATTCACACTGAAAGTGCCTACTGAAGCTGTCTGATGTGGTGTCTGAGCTCAGTGCTGCTGACAGAAGGGTAGTTTGCCTTTGTTAATAAAGATACTTTGTTTTTGGTAAAAAGAATTTTGAACTAACGTCAGTATTCACACTCTTAGTTGGCTCACTTATAAGCTTGCTTGATTTCATCTTAATTTGCTGCTTGGGAGAAAATAGACAAACTAGCCCATAAGCCATTAATTTTATTTCCTAGGAGATACTGTATTTTTTGGATTATAGTCCAAATGCTGGGAGTTCCTGACTTGTGAATGCCTGCCAATACGAACCTCCAACCCGCCGCAATGTTGGGACTCCCTGTACTGTGCTCATGCAGAGGAAGACACAGGGGGACAAACGGAGGACACGGGGACACCAAGGGGTATAGAGGAGGACACAAGGAGGACAGAAGCAGGCCCATGGGGGACACAGGATGACACAAGGGGGCGTCTTATAGTCCGAAAAATATGGACATTTTTTATAATCTGCTTAAAATAACTCTTCATCACTTAGCAATTGAAGAAGTCCCACAATGTGGCTGAAAAAGTACTTAAAAATATTAAATATTAACTGTGGTCGGGTTGGAACCATGGCCCACACTTGGTGGTTTTGTCCACTTGCCCGAGATTACTGGGATCAGGTGTCAGCCCTCATCAACTCGACACTTGAAAAAGCACAACCAACCGATCCACTTCTTCTACTACTAGGCCACAAGCCTAAAGGATGGAAATTTCCTCAACATCGATTAGCTCAGCACATAGCCAAGGCTGCCAGAATACATTTGGCCAGACAATGGCTTCAACCAACCCTATCTCTAACCCAAACTAAAGAAATAATAAACGATATTCTTATAAATGAACGCCTTCTGGCAATTGCTAACGACTCCACCTTACCTTTCATTAGAACCTGGCAACCCTGGCTATCCCTGACTGAAACGCAACAGCTACGAACCATGGTCTTAAACATATGAACACCTTGATTGCCTGCATGCATAATCTGAATACCACTCTTGTTGATTCTGTATCTAACAAACCCATTGCTTTCTCATGATGTCAACCACCGTTTACTTTTTATTTTCTCCCCCTACCCCCTAAGCATACCATTGTAATTTTGGCCCTATCGGGGCAACCTTATTGCATAACTTGTTTTGTTACTAAACTTTAATAAAACAATTTGAAACTAAAAATATTAAATATTAAAAGTATTT
This sequence comes from Hyperolius riggenbachi, assembly GCF_040937935.1. Lineage (NCBI taxonomy): Eukaryota > Metazoa > Chordata > Amphibia > Anura > Hyperoliidae > Hyperolius > Hyperolius riggenbachi. The sequence continues at coordinate 271,386,824 of NC_090651.1, read as the reverse complement.
ACTTGCTCACTGGTGGTTCAACCACATGAAACCCCTCCATTGAAGGGTTAAACAGGTGCACACGTGCGCATTCAGCAAAATGGAATCCAGATTCTCATTGGAACCTACAGGAAGCATTTAGAGGCTGTAATTTCTGCAAAAGGAGGATCTACTAAATATTGATTTCATTTCTTTTTTGGGGTGCCCAAATGTATGCACCTGCCTAATTTTGCAATTATTGTGCACTTTCTGTAAATGCTATGAACTTAATTTCACTTCTCAAATATCACTGTGTGTGTCTCCTATATGATATATTTAACTGACATTTTTTATCGTAACAAACAACGATTTATACAGGAAAATCATGATGATTAACAACGTTGCCCAAACTTTCACATCCCACTGTAACTGAGGATCAATGGACTGATCTGTTTTGGTTTAGCATTTTCATAAAATGAAAGGAGCACACTTTTTTTTAATCTTAAAAAAATATTTATTACATATTGTCCCAGGAAAAAAAAATGAACAATACTGTACTTTGAAAATTATATTCTATACAATTAGCATGAAAAAGAATCATTCTATTAAAACACTTTTGAAAAAACGTTCATGATAGACTTAAAGGACATCCGAGGTGAAAATAAACTGATGAGAAAAACAATTGTATCTATCCACTTTCTCCTAAAAATGACTTTTTTAGAGATCCCAGTTTTATTTTATATTTAAAACTAGATTTTACTGTTTAGTTGTCTCTGCTCAATGACACCTTCATTGAAGTTTGCTCTAAATTATTGACTCTATTTATCTCTTTTCTGCTCTCGGAAGCCATTTACTGACAGGAACGTGTTTTATGGCTGTAATTACTAATCAGCGGGGGTTATGCTATAGTCTGACCCGGTCCTGAACCGGACAGAAACTGTTACTTCCATACCTGATGCTTAAAGGACTTACGAGGCCAAAATCATTAAAAAAGTAAAGTACCTAGAAGATGTTTAAATGCATGGAGGACGCCGTCCGCACCCTCCATGCAGTTCCGCCGGGTCCCCTTCCTGAAAGCGCCCCCCCCCCCCCCCGTGCCGATCGCGACCCCACAGGCCGGGTCGGGCTCTCATGCCGCTCCTAATATGGCCGCCGGAGCTGGCCGCGGCTGCGCAGTCCGCATTGCCCCGAGTGCGGCTGCGCAGCTCTAGGGCCAACCCCTCCGATCCACGGTACAGTGCGTGGTTCGGAGGGTTGGCCCTAGAGCTGCGCAGCCGCACTCAGGGCAATGTGGACTGCGCAGCCGCGGCCAGTTCCGGCGGCCATATTAGGAGCGGCATGAGAGCCCGACCCGGCCTGTGGGGTTGCAATCGGCATGGGGGGGCGGGGCGCTTTCAGGAAGGGGACCCGGCAGAACTGCACGGAGGGCGCGGATGGCGTCCTCTGTGCATTTAAGAATCTTCCAGGTTGCGCAGTCCGCATTGCCCTGAGTGCGGCTGCGCAGCTCTAGGGCCAACCCTCCGAACCACGCACTGTAGCATGGATCGGAGGGGTTGGCCCTAGAGCTGCGCAGCCGCATTCGGGGCAATGCGGACTGCGCAGCCGCGGCCAGCTCCGGCGGCCATATTAGGAGCGGCATGAGAGCCCGACCCGGCCTGTGGGGTTGCGATCGGCACGGGGGGGGGGCGCTTTCAGGAAGGGGACCCGGCAGAACTGCATGGAGGGTGCGGACGACGTCCTCCATGCATTTAAACATCTTCTAGGTACTTTACTTTTTTAAAGATTTTGGCCTCGTAAGTCCTTTAACACTTTCAGGCAGAGAAAGAAAAAAAAAGGAACACAGCCTACTTATTTCATTTGTGTGTTTGGAACTGTACATACACATGTCTATTTCATCATGTCACATGTCACCACGGTTGTCCTTTAATATCACAATCCACATGCTACATAAAACAGCTAAACAAACCACTAATCACTGTGGTCAGTTACATATATGAATGAGAAAGCTTAATCCACTTAATTCCGTTGCAGAATAAATTTCTCTAGATTTATTGAATGCATTAGAAAACTTATACATATTTATAAGCCATAGGCCACATTCACAGTATAACAGGAACACAACAGATTGAAAAAGTCATACCAAAGTTACAGTCATGTTGCTTCACAAACAGTGAAGCATACAGTCAATAAAAGGTATGCTTCACAGTACCTGTTACAACACGTGTGTTTCGCAGTGTGCTACCATACCCTGACCAGTTAGACACACCTGCTGCACTGGCAAGGTTGCATAAGCCACGTTACAAAGCGGTCGTTACACCACACTGCAATGCACCACTGTGAAAGAGGCCTAATTGACTTGGCACAAAGTTGCACTTTAATTAAATACACATATCTATAAATCTCTGACACCTAAAGCTGTGAATATGAAATTAAGTATAAAAACAGAGATCGAAGTATGTAAACAATATTCAAAGATATAAAGATTGTAAAGTTGCAAAATTAGCAGAGAAATTTAAAAAAAATAATAATAACAATAAAAAACATCCCTGAATGGAAAGTTTCCTTGCACTAAAAATAATGGCCAAAGGGGCTTTAAAGGAACAACATCAGTCTTTAATTCTTCATAAATATCAATAATCTTGATTGCAGTCATATGAACAAGATATCCAATCACAAAACCAAAAAATGCCTGACACGTGTTTCACGGCCAGAGGTCGCTTCCTCAGAGGCAAAACAAGTGCGTTCTATCAACAGTAACCAGAGAATCTGGATCAAAAGGACCGCAATCTCGGATGCTGAATAAAGCCGCGTGACACCATGGTGTGCTGTATTCCGATACAGGAGCGTCCGGAGAGCGTCTATTCCTCTATCGGAATACAGCACACCGTGGTGTTACACGGCTTCATTCAGCATCCGAGATTGCGGTGCTTTTGATCCAGATTCTCTGGTTACTGTTGATAGAACGCACTTGTTTTGCCTCTGAGGAAGCGTCCTCTGTCCGTGAAACACGTGTCAGGCATTTTTTGGTTCTGTGATTGGATATCTTGTTCATATGACTGCAGTCAAGATTATTGATATTTATGAAGAATTAAAGACTGATGCTGTTCCTTTAAAGGGACTCCGAGCAGTGCAGAAACTATGGAAAGATGCATATCATTTTAAAGCTCTCTTTCTCCTCTTTCCAATGATGTATAAACTGCCACCCTACGCCTTTTAGTTTTCGCTATTTTCGCGATTGAAATTGCCGTGACCGCGATTTCAATCGCGAAAATAGAGAAAACTAAAAGGTGTAGGGTGACGATTTAGGTGTCGCCAGAAAGAGGAGAAAGAGAGCTTTAAAATGATATCCATCTTTCCATAGTTACTTGTATTACACAGGATGACACTTTCCTCAGTGTCAACAGCTCCATTCAGCAGAAAAAGTCGCCCTGTGTAATACAATGTAACTATGGAAAGATGGATATCATTTTAAAGCTCTCTTTCTCCTCTTTCTGGCGACACCTAAATCGTCGCCCTACGCCTTTTAGTTTTCTCTATTTTCGTGATTGAAATCGCGGCCACTGCAATTTCAATCGCGAAAATAGCTAAAACTAAAAGGCGTAGGGCGGCGGTTTATATATCATTGGAAAGAGGAGAAAGAGAGCTTTAAAATGGTATGCATCTTTCCATAGTTTCCGCACTGCTCGGAGTCCCTTTAAAACCCCTTTTGTCTGTTTTGTATATCTTTAAAATTATCGTGGGGTGGAACCTAGTTTGACATATTTTATTGGCTGTTTGAAGTACTAAAAAATAATGGTTCCAGAGAGATCCTGGCTCCCTTTTCAGGCATATTTACATATGGAAAATGAAGTTACTGAGCAAAGACAGTTCACTGATAACATATATTGTAGCTGTAGAAAATCCTTTCTAATTAGTAGATAAAATATGCACAGAATGCTCTAATTTTTTTTTCTACTAAAAAGGTTGCTTCCTCTGTCTGAAAGTCTAGGACCAGAGATGTATCTACGGAAAACAGTGCCTGTGGCTGACACTGAAATCCACCCTGGGGCAGGGGGAGGGGATGTTCCAATCCCAAAAATGTAAGCTGTATTTAAGGTGTAGCCTCAGTTAAATTGGTTATGCCCAAGTTAAAGTGAAGCATGATCTATAAGAATGAGGTATGGCACTAGGTCATCATGTACATATCCCCCAAATAACAATTTGGCAGCATTTCGCCCTCTCAAAAATGTAACCAGGCAGCAGAATGTCCCCTAGACATGAACTAGAATCTAAATGGAGAACTCCAGGGATGCTGTGGAGAAGTGACCCCAATGCGGGGCACATGCCATGCCTGCACCTCTGTAGATACACCTCTGATTAGGACTCTGAAGAGTGAGGTGAGTTTAAATTCTTTTTTTATAAGGTTTAAAGTGTAACTGAGATGGGGTATATAAAAAATGTATACATACCTGATCGCTCCCTCCAGCCCCCTCCAGTCTGATCGATCCCTTACCGCCACCATCCGCTGCCTGCAGCCCTGCAGCCTCCGCAACGGACCCCAGCAAATCGTCCAGTCAGGGCCAGTCGGCACAGGCACAGTCCACGCTCTCCTGTCACGCTCCCGCGGCTGAAAGCGCTCTGAGCCTGTGCAGTACTACTGCGCTAGGGCAGAAAGCTCCCAGCCACAGGAGCATGATGGGGCACAAATGCAGCCAGCCTGTGCTTGCAATTTGCAGAGGCTGCAGGCAGCAGAGGACGACAGCGAGGGTGTGATCAGACCAGAGGGAGCTGGAGGAAGCGCTGTGTACATTTTTTATATCCCCCCCCCCCCCTGTCTTTTTCTCTGTGGGGAAGATGCTGTGGTGGCTGGAATAATTTTTAACATCACAGACTTAACACAATGCTGAGACGGATTTCTGGCAAGGTCACAAAGGCCTGGGCCTTAGGCGTAGACAGGAAGAGTGGGGATGAGGGTGCCAAATTTCCATGGGACAGGTATGTGTTTTTCATGCAGCGGGAAGCCTTGTGAGAATAGACACTGTTTCCATAGGCTTCCACTGTGTCAGATTTGTGTTTGTGGTATGGAATTTGCAGTCCAGCTATGGAAAAATGCAACAGGTTCGGGGCTTTGCATTTGCGTTCTGAAGATTGTGTTGTGCATTTGCGTTTTATTTGACAGTGTAAATACATCCTATTGATAACATCCGGTAAATGCTGCACTTTTCACTTTGGTGTGAACGGGTCCTTACTGTACATTCTAGAAGTGACATACAAGTATTATAAAACAGGACCCTAATCAGTACTGCAAGTATATTGCATTATTGATCAGGCCTCAATTAAGGGTTTTAAAACCTAAGCATACTAACGCATTATTATATATGCACTTTATGCTTTTTAAATCACTGTCAATGAGCAGGTGCAGAGACGAGCAACAAAATTGATACGTGGGATGGAAGGTCTCACTTATCAAGAAAGGTTAGATAAACTGGGTTTATTTAGTCTAGAGAAAAGACACCTTAGAGGGGATCTAATTAACATGTATAAATACACCAGAGGGCAATATAATAGCTTGGCGGATGAGCTTTTTGTCCCTAGGCCTTCTCAAAGGACTAGAGGACATGATCTGCGCATGGAGGAAAAACGTTTTAGCCATTTATTTAGGAAAGGGTTCTTTACAGTAAGAGTGATTAAGATGTGGAATGCATTGCCACAGGAAGTCGTTATGGCAAACTCTATACCTGCATTTAAAGGGGGCTTAGATGCTTTCCTTGCGTTGAAAGACATCCATGGCTACAATTACTAGGTAATGCCTAATGATGTTGATCCAGGAATTTTATCTGATTGCCATCTGGAGTCGGGAAAGAATTTTTCCTTTTAGGGGCTAATTGGACCATGCCATGTAAGGGTTTTTTCGCCTTCCTCTGGATCAACAGGGATATGTGAGGGAGCAGGCTGGTGTTGTACTTTATACTGGATGAACTCGATGGACGTATGTCTTTTTTCAACCAAAATAACTATGTAACTATGTAACTATGTACCTATGTCATTTTTAAACTGGATAACAGAATTTAGTTGTTAACATTACAATTCATTATTTTTCATAACAGATGGCAATAATATTTCATAAGTCATATATTTTGGACAATTTTGCCAGTTCAGATGCTGGACATTACTGTACCACTTTCAGATTCTGTTGAACTTCCTCTCCTAGAAAGTTTGTTTGCATTGCGAAGCATTGATGACTTAAAGCATCCAATACAGTTTAAAACACGCATAGCATCTTTCCTGAACTTTACACCTACAAAAGCATAGAGCACGGGATTCAGACAACAGTGAATAAAACCTAGCACTTCAGTAACTATCACGGCTACATGAAATTGTTTCTGATTGATACAACTTTTTTTTATTCCTAGTCGATCTAAAGTGTCCACCAAGATAACCACATTGTAGGGAGTCCAGCACAGGAAAAAGACCACAGTGATCACTATGGCTACTCTTACTGCTCTCTTCTTTTCTGGTCTTGGTGACTTGTACAAGGCAGCTATTATATGAGAATAGCAGTAGCTCATAAGGATCAGTGGACATAAGAAAGCCACCACGTGGTTGAGGAACCTTCCAGCTTGCCACCAACCGTTGTCTGGAAAATATCCTTGCCGATATGCACACCAGGTGTAATTATGTTCTTCATAGGTTCCCAGAATGTAGAAGTTGGGCAATGAAAGAAGAAAGCATAAAAACCACACACAGCAGCAAGGGATATGTACAGTTCTGACACATTGTCTCCTGAAGGCATTTATAGCATGGATGATGGACAGGTAGCGATCAATGCTAATACATCCCAGGAGAAGGCTGCTGCAGAAGAAGTTTAAACGGCTGATGACTCCTACAGTTTTACAGAGGAAATCTCCAAACACCCATCCAGTCATAGCCTCAACCACAGCAAAGGGGAATGTAATGAGCATGAGCAAATCTGCTATAGCCAGGTGCACAAGGAACGTATCAGTGCTTGAGTGTGATCGACGGTGTCTCATGAGGATAAAGAGAACAAGGCTATTCCCTGTGATGCCAACCAGGAATACCAGGCTGTAGAGCAAAGGGATGAAGATACGTTGGAAGCTCAGACTTTCTTCTGAATTTTCACCAGTGGTGTCCGGGCACAGGTAGTCGTACTCTAGAAGCATGGTGTCAAAACTGGTGTTTTCAGGAATCTGTGTGTAAAGCAGAGGATAAAAAACTGTAAAACAGGTGCCTGCATAAACTATTGCTGTGTATGGTTGATGATTGATATAGCTAACATGCATACATCGAATAAGGTACCAGGAAAAAGGGCCGCGGGATATAGCTGAAATTTTAAGATATTGTCTCTAACAATTTTATATTGTTTCTTCATCTTTATCTAAGATATAATAATAAATAGGTTAAAATAATGTTATTAAATATGGAAAAATATCGTCTATAACAAAGAAAAATAAAATATATTTGCAGTCATAATAAACATAGTAACACATTGTAAATACTACTGATGAGATAAACAGAAGAACACCAAGAGCCCCAATAGTGTAGTATGTATTGACAAAGTGGATAATTACAAAGAGTAATAGTTGTTATACTCACAAACATGGGTCACCAATAGGCAACCACTGTAAAGGCAGGTGGGGAGATTATCCTGACCCCAATAAGGAATAAGAAGTCGCTCTCTATAGCTAGTAGAAAGGGGTTGCAACCCTCCACCCAGGGTGGATACAATATTATATAGGAGAGAACAGAGGCGCCAAAAGGATAATAAGGGTTTTAAAGGAGCTTAAAAGCCAAAAATTTGGTAATTAGAGGAGGCAGTGGTGGACTTACCTCCTCCAAGCAGACACAACACGACTGTACATTCAGTCTATTTATTAATGTACTCCAGATAAAACAAAGCAACGCGTTTCACGGGTCAGCGCCCACTTCCTCAGGCAATAGAAAACGGAGTTACAGCATCTAGCAGTTACAGCATCTAGCAAAACAAACAACACTCGGTGCCTCTGTGAGAGGCACCAAGTGTTGTTTGTTTTGCTAGATGCTGTAACTCCTTTTTCTATTGCCTGAGGAAGCGGGCGCTGACCCTACTCTCACACAGAACCCTCCCCTAGTGGTGTCTTACCCTAAGACCCCCCTGGTGGTGCCAAACCCTAAGGACCCCCCCCCCCCCCAAGTGGTGCCTAAATCTATAACCACCTTGGTGGTGCCTAACCCTAATACCCCTTTCCAGACGCCTAACCCTAAAACACCCATTCTGAGCTGCAAATAATGTTAATACAAAAAGAGATACATTTAATAATATAAAACATTTCAAAATTATCTTTTAAGAAATTATAATTGCCAAAACAAATTTTAAAACTACATTTTTTAAAACACTAATTGTCAAAACAAAAAATAACGGATGGACAGGCTCGGCGCTCGCTAATTATCGTGCATCCCAAATTTCTTCTTCGGTGGTCAATACCATATATTTGGCATTAGCGCCTATGGGGCGCCCAAATAGTCCATTATCCCCAGGCACTCACATTTCCTGATGTTATAAAGTATTTATTTATATAGTGCAAACATCTTCCATAGCGCTGTACATAGTACAAAACAAATAGTAGGATGCATAGGTACAAACTCTGTACAATTAGGTCAACCAACAATACAAATGCATACATAGTTGATGTGTGGTTTCAGACATCACCAATTCTGGGACATGTTCATTTGATAAATGACAGCAGACTATGAAACACTAGGAGGAGGTCCCTGCCTTTCGAGCTTACAATCTAGAGGGTAGTCGGTTGGCAACATTAGGGATAGTTCCGAATGTGTTACTGCAAATATTACCTGAATTCTAAGATTACTGCATAGTTCTACAAAACTCATCAACAGCAATGTTGGCAGAAACATAACATTTCAATACTATATACAGTAGCAAGAAAACATATGTGAACCCTTTGGAATTATATTAATTTCTACACAAATTGGTCATAAAATGTGATCTGATCTTCATCTAAGTCACAACGATAGACAATAACAGTCTGCTTAAACTTAACACCACACAAATAATTAAATGTTTTCATGTTTTGTATTGAACACACCATGTAAACATTCACAGTACAGGTGGAAAAGGTATGTGAACCGATAGACTAATATAATCTCCAAGAGCTAATTGGAGTGAGGTGGAGTCCAATCAATGAAATGAGATTGGAGGTGTTGGTTATAGCTGCCCTGCCGTATAAAAAAGACACACACCAGTTTTGGGTTTGCATTTCCCAAAAAGCATTGCCTGATGTGAATGATGCCTTGCACAAAAGACCTCTCTTCTCTCTTTATTATACAATTGTAAGGTCTGCTGTGCCTGGTCAGCAGCGGAATGCCGAGACTCGGGCTATAATTCCGACTTCTGAACTCGGCAAGCCACTGACATCAGTGGAACGCAGGAGGCTTCTCAGATCTCATTGGATAGGCGGAGGACGCGTTCCCAGTATGCGCTCCGCAGATGTAAGCAGTAACTCTGACGTTCATGCTTTCGTGTCAGCTGATCCAGCTGACAGACTGGATTGCTATTGGTTTGTTTTCAATTGTGCTTTTTGTTGATTGGTTAGTTCTAGTATTTAAACCTGATGAGCTCCCCCAGTCATTGCCCGTGATAGCATTAGCTTTGGCTTGTTGCTGGGTAGCGCTCACTGTCAATATTGATTCCTGTTCCCGACTATTGCCTTGTATCTTGACCACGCTTAACCTCTGCTGGATTCCTGTTGCCAACCTTGCTTTGTACCTCGACTACGCTTTGCCTTGCTGTCTGGATTGACCTTTGCTTGGACACGGATTTGCATGAACTCTGCCTGGACTGACTTTTTCCTGCCTTGACTATGCTATCTCTGGAAAGTGTCTATCTGAACTCCTGGCATTCTGCCACTTGATTCACTCATCTGGATAACCTCACCCACTAGACCTCAGCTGACTATCTTGTGTATTTATATCGACTATGCCCATATTGCATTGCCAAGAATGATCAGGTTCTCTCTGGTTAATTATCTATCCGTCAGACTGTATGCTACATCTACCTGCAGGGTGTATTGTAGTATTGTGTTAGACAGGAGTTTGTGCAGGTGTTACGGGCTGGGCTCTGGGTCAGTCATATGGGCATACAGTCTGAACCGTGGTTATTGACCACCAGACAAGCCTGACAACAATGTACTGCTCTTTTGCTTTTGCATTACACCGTATACCTCTCTTCTCTCTGTACTACACACTGCACTGCTCCCTTCTTTCTGTAATACACTGTTTTCCTCTCTTCTCTATATATTACACTGTATTCCCCTCTTCTCTATGTATTACTCTGTATGTTCCTCATTTTTATGTATTACACTGTATTCCCCTCTTATCTATGCATTACACTGTATTTCCCTCTTTATGTATTACACTGTACAGTTTTCCACTCATCTCTCTGTATTACACTCTCTTCCCCTCTTCTCTATGTATTACACTGTATTCCACTGCTCTCTGTGAGAGAATGCGGAAAAGCCGCCGCGTGTGCTACTGAGGAGGTGGCTGATTCCGCGTCCAATGCGGCAGTTTGCATGCGGAAGCGTGTGTCTGGTAGCAGGGCAGAACGCGGAAAAGCCGCAGCATGCAACAACAGTAAGGCGGCTGGTTCCGCGACCAGCGCGGCGGTTTGCACGCAGCAGCGTGTGTCTGGTGTGGCTGAGTCTGTTAGTGCACACAGGCTTAGGAATACGCGCGGGCGCGTGCGCTGAGAGGCAGAATTCTTATACTGGGCAGAGAGAGTCAGCTGATCACGCCGATCAGCTGACTCCAGAGCAGGATACTATTGGTTGATCAATTAGGGGTGGTGCTGGAGAGCACTACTCCATATATAGTTACTGCTGGCCAGTTGCAAGTTGTCTGCCGTTGCGAACACTACGTGGAAGCACTCAGACCATAGTCAGATCCAACAGTGTGTTTGAACCAGGTGGACCTGGGAATTCACACTGAGCCAGATTACTTGAACTGTTATTCTGTTTATGCTTAGCTAGTTCCAGGGTGTAGAGACCAAGGACCTCACACCCAGACTAGGGAACTGTATTATCATTTGTGTTATACTCCAGACTAGTTCCAGGGTGCTGAGACCACGGACCTCGCACTCAGACTAGGGAACTGTATTATCATTTGTGTTATACTCCAGACTAGTTCCAGGGTGCTGAGACCACGGACCTCGCACTCAGACTAGGGAACTGTATTATCATTTGTGTTATACTCCAGACTAGTTCCAGGGTGCTGAGACCACGGACCTCGCACCCAGACTAGGGAACTGTATTATCATTTGTGTTATACATCAGACTAGTTCCAGGGTGCTGAGACCAAGGACCTCGCACCCAGACTAGGCATTGTTTGATATCTGTTATGACTTATTGCTTTCCTGACTACTCTTCTGTCCTCTGATTCAGTACCTCGCATATTTGATATTCCGTTGCTAGACCCTGCTTGCCTTGGATACCGAATCAGCCTTTGTACTTTATCTGTCCGTGTGTTACCGACCAGGCGTGTCCGACCTCGAGAGCTATCTCTCCCCTTAAGAGATAGTCTCCACACCAGATAGTGACATCCATCTTCAGGTGTCACTCACTCTCTGGACCTTCCTGTCTCCAGCCTGACTCCACCCCTTGGAGAGTCTCAGGCTGCTGGAAGGTTCCTGTGCTCTCAGAGCAGTGTTCCTTTACTGCCTAATATCACCTGCCCAGCAGGTGCATTACTCAAAGTACTACTGTTACACCAAACACTTACATACCTATAGGTGTCCAGAGGTTAGCAATATATCTGTATTATCTGTGATTCTGCAGATCATCAATAATCAGGTATATATCTGCATTCTTAGTGATACTGCAGATCACCAATAATCAGATTCTCTCTGCGTGCTGACACCAATCATTACAGAACGGCAGACCAAACCCAAATGGACGCACTCTGCAGCCGGCTTGATGTACTCATCACTACGGTGGAGAATTACACCCGAGTACTGGACAGTCACCAGACTCAAATCAACGCTTTGTCTGGGACTGTACAAGTTTATCAGACGGCTGTGGATACCGTGCGATCTCCTCCTAGCACAGGCATACGCATGTCTGTACCTGAAAGGTTTTCTGGTCACAGATCTGATTTCCGAAATTTTAGAAACAGAGTGTTATCATACTTTGAGTTAAGACCTAATTCCTCAGGGACCATGGCACAGAGAGTAACCCTCATTAAGACTCTATTGTCAGGGGATTCCCAGACTTGGGCATATAGCCTTCCCACGGGGGATAAGGCCCTGACATCGGTAGAGGAATTTTTTAAAGCTATGGCTATAATTTACGATGACCCGGATATTGCCTCTACTGCTGAGCGGAAGCTCAAGTTGTTGCGGCAGGGCAAAGGTCCAGTAGAAAACTATGCTGCGGAGTTTAGAAAGTGGGCAGTATCAGCTCGATGGGACTCATTCGCTCTTTTAGACTGTTTCTTATCAGGGTTGTCAGACGCAGTTTCTGATCTAATGCTGGGTCATCCTGAGCCCAAATCCATTGATGAGGCCATTTCATCGGCCATCAGAATTGATTGTCGTTTACGATACCAAAGACAGACCCGGGGTAGGAACAATGTAAGGTACTTGTCCTACGCAGCGTCTCCTTCTGTTCCATCTCCACCTGCTTCACCTCCACCGGAACCAATGCAAATTGGTCGGTCGAGATTGTCTCAGGTGGAACGGAGGCGTAGGGAAACAGAGCAGCTCTGTCTATACTGTACAGAGGGGGGTCATAAAGTGCAGAATTGTCCCAAGATGTCAGGAAACGCTGCCGCCTAGGTGTAGTCGGACGTAATACCCTAGGCGGGCAGTCTTTACCTCTCGATGACAAACGTTTTCTTCTCCCTTGCACTATATCCTGGCAGGATAAGACAGAGACTACTGAGGCCTTCATAGACTCTGGCTCAGCAGCTAATTTTATGGATTATGAGTTTGCTAAGAAATTGGGGATTCCGATCTCCCCACTAAAACAACAGATTCGGGTCACTGCAGTGGATGATTCCCCTCTGCAGAGTAATCACCCTCTTTCCCAGACCCCAGACTTGGGGGTCACAATAGGGGTGTTGCATAAAGAAAGTTTATCATTTTTCGTGTTACGAATGGCAACCTCCACGATCATTCTTGGCATGCCATGGTTACAAATTCACTCGCCTCAGATTAATTGGGCTACGGGTCAGCTAACAAGCTGGTCTGCCCATTGCTATCATCATTGTCTAGCGAAAGTAACGTTTGGTAAAACCAAGATTCACATGGAGGGATTGCCAGATCAGTATTTAGAATTTGCGGACGTGTTCTGTCCCAAGGCAGCAGATAAACTTCCTCCACACCGTCCCTTTGATTGCCCCATTGATCTCAGGTCTGGTTGTATGCCCCCTAGAGGTCATCTCTATAATTTATCTGGGCCGGAGAAGTTGGCCATGCAGGAATACATCCGAGAGAACTTAGCTAAAGGTTTTATTCGCCCTTCTCGATCCCCGGCAGGGGCAGGGTTCTTTTTTGTGAAAAAGAAAGATGGAGGCCTCCGGCCCTGCATTGATTATCGAGGCTTAAATAAAATTACAGTAAAAAATCGCTATCCTTTGCCTTTAATAGACGATTTATTTACTCAAGTCACCAATGCTAATATTTTCTCAAGACTGGATTTGAGGGGTGCTTACAACCTTGTGCGGATCAGGGACGGTGATGAATGGAAGACGGCCTTTAACACACCCGACGGGCACTACGAGTACCTGGTGATGCCCTTCGGGTTGTGTAATGCCCCGGCCGTCTTTCAAGAGCTGGTTAATGAAGTCTTAGTATACTTAGACGACATACTAATTTTCTCGTCCAACCTCTCAGAGCACAGAAATCATGTTAAGTTTGTGTTACGGAAGTTGAGACAAAACATGCTGTACGCTAAGCTGCAGAAATGCATTTTCAAAGTGACCTCTGTTGCCTTTCTAGGGTACATAATTTCAACCTCTGGCCTCTCTATGGACCCTGGAAAAGTTTCAGCTTTTTTGGAGTGGCCCCAACCTGTGGGACTGAAGGCTCTCCAGAGGTTTCTGGGGTTCGCCAACTACTATAGGAGGTTCATAAAGGGGTACTCTACGGTGATCTCACCTCTCACCAGTCTCACAAAGAAAGGGGCAGATACTCACCACTGGTCCCGAGGCCCATTCTGCTTTCTCCACTCTAAAGAAATTGTTCTGTACTGCACCCATTTTGAGACATGTCGACACCACCTTCCCCTTTATCGTGGAGGTAAGTGCCTCAGAGGTAGGGGTAGGGGCTGTGCTGTCTCAGCGTTCTGGGTTGCAGGGAAAATTACACCCCTGTGCCTATTTTTCACGTAGGTTTTCACCCGCAGAGAAGAACAACGATATAGGCAATAGGGAACTTCTAGCCATTAAGTTGGCCTTTGAGGAATGGCGACATTGGCTAGAGGGTGCAGAACATACCATTACTGTCTATACTGACCACAAGAATTTGGAGTACATTGAGGGCGCTAAGAGACTTAGCCCCTGACAGGCTCATTGGTCATTATTCTTCTCGAGATTCAGATTTGTAATCACGTATACCTCTGGTAGTAAGAACATCAAAGCTGATGCTTTGTCCAGATGTTTTGAGCCCGAGACAGCACAGCCCTCAGACCCAGAAACCATTCTTCCTCAGAAAGTGGTTCTGGCCGCCACTGAGACCTGGAGGGACTGGACAAAAACGTTGAGTCAGTTCCAACAGGATGTACCTGAGGGGAAGCCTGAAGGGGTCATGTTCATACCATTGCCTTTTCGTCTTCAAATTCTGCAGTTGTTCCATTCCCACAAAAATGCTAGGCATCCTGGGGCCACCAGAACTCAGGACCTCGTGGCGAGGTGTGCCTGGTGGCCATCATTGGCAACTGACTGCAAAGAGTATGTAAGAGAATGTGTAGTGTGTGCTAGAAGCAAACCCTCCCGTCAGGCACCTGTTGGGACATTGCAACCATTGCCAGTCCCGAGTGAGCCATGGACCCATCTGTCCATGGATTTTGTGGGCGAACTCCACAGGTCTGAGGGCATGACGGTCATTTGGGTGGTAGTCGATCGTTTCAGCAAGATGGCCCATTTTGTCCCCCTGAAAGGACTCCCCTCAGCCCAGGAGTTGGCCAATCTCTTCATCCAACATATTTTCCGGCTGCATGGTATTCCGGAAAATATAGTGTCAGATCGGGGATTCCAATTTATTTCTAAGTTTTGGAGGGCATTCTGCCATCAGTTAGACATGGAACTATCTTTTTCATCAGGCTACCACCCACAGACCAATGGCCAGACTGAGAGAACCAATCAGTCTCTGAAACAGTTTCTGAGATGTTATGTGGCAGATGTTCAAACCGACTGGGTCAAATTCCTGCCATTTGCAGAATTTGCACACAACAACTTGAAGAGCTCCTCCTCAGGTTTTTCCCCATTCCAGGTGGTGACAGGAAGGTCACCTAAGTTCACCCCATTACCAGTGACTGCCACTCCGTTTCCAGCCCTGGAGGATTGGCAGAGGTCTTTGAAGCAGACTCGGGGAATGGTAGAAAGAAATTTGAGGAGGGCCTTTCAGAGTCAGAAGAAACAGGCTGATAAAAGGCGTTCCATAGAGTGGGAATTCCTTCCAGGTGACTTGGTCTGGGTGTCCACACGACATTTGGCTCTGAAGCAACTGTCTCCCAAGTTAGGTCCCAGATTTGTGGGTCCGTTTCCAGTGACCAGGAAAATCAATGATGTCACTTATGCCATTGATCTCCCCACCAGCATGCGAGGTGTGAGATCGTTCCATGTGTCCTTGCTCAAGCCGGCAGTACACGTGGATTCCGCTCCCCCCCCCCCCCCCCCCGTGTTGATTGATGACCAACCAGAGTATGAAATTGAGAAGATTCTAGACTCCCGGCTTGTGCAGAACTCCGTGCAGTATTTGGTACACTGGAAGGGGTATGGCATTGAGGAGAGAACTTGGGTACCAGAATGTCGCATGCACGCAGAGGAGTTGAAAAGGGAGTTCCATAATTTGCATCCTGAGAAGCCGGGCAGGAGATGTCCGGAGTCCACTCTTCGGGGAAGGGGGGGGGGGGGTACTGTGAGAGAACGCGGAAAAGCCGCCGCGTGTGCTACTGAGGAGGCGGCTGATTCCGCGTCCAATGCGGCGGTTTGCACGCGGAAGCGTGTGTCTGGTAGCAGGGCAGAACGCGGAAAAGCCGCCGCATGCAACAACAGTAAGGCGGCTGGTTCCACGTCCAGCGCGGCGGTTTGCACGCGGCAGCGTGTGTCTGGTGTGGCTGAGTCTGTTAGTGCACACAGGCTTAGGAATACGCGCGCGCACGCTGAGAGGCGGAATTCCTATACTGGGCAGAGAGAGTCAGCTGATCACGCCGATCAGCTGACTCCAGAGCAGGATACTATTGGTTGATCAATTAGGGGTGGTGCTGGAGAGCACTACTCCATATATAGTTACTGCTGGCCAGTTGCAAGTTGTCTGCCGTTGCGAACACTACGTGGAAGCACTCAGACCTTAGTCAGATCCAACAGTGTGTTTGAACCAGGTGGACCTGGGAATTCACACTGAGCCAGATTACTTGAACTGTTATTCTGTTTATGCTTAGCTAGTTCCAGGGTGTAGAGACCAAGGACCTCACACCCAGACTAGGGAACTGTATTATCATTTGTGTTATACTCCAGACTAGTTCCAGGGTGCTGAGACCACGGACCTCGCACTCAGACTAGGGAACTGTATTATCATTTGTGTTATACTCCAGACTAGTTCCAGGGTGCTGAGACTACGGACCTCGCACTCAGACTAGGGAACTGTATTATCATTTGTGTTATACTCCAGACTAGTTCCAGGGTGCTGAGACCACAGACCTCGCACCCAGACTAGGGAACTGTATTATCATTTGTGTTATACATCAGACTAGTTCCAGGGTGCTGAGACCATGGACCTCGCACCCAGACTAGGCATTGTTTGATATCTGTTATGACTTATTGCTTTCCTGACTACTCTTCTGTCCTCTGATTCAGTACCTCGCATATCTGATATTCCGTTGCCAGACCCTGCTTGCCTTGGATACCGAATCAGCCTTCTGTCTTTGTACTTTATCTGTCCGTGCGTTACTGACCAGGCGTGTCCGACCTCGAGAGCTATCTCTCCCCTTAAGAGATAGTCTCCACACCAGATAGTGACATCCACCTTCAGGTGTCACTCACTCTCTGGCCCTTCCTGTCTCCAGCCTGACTCCACCCCTTGGAGAGTCTCAGGCTGCTGGAAGGTTCCTGTGCTCTCAGAGCAGTGTTCCTTTACTGCCTAATATCACCTGCCCAGCAGGTGCATTACTCAAAGTACTACTGTTACACCAAACACTTACATACCTATAGGTGTCCAGAGGTTAGCAATTTATCTGTATTATCGGTGATTCTGCAGATCATCATTAATCAGGTATATATCTGCATTCTTGGTTATACTGCAGATCACCAATAATCAGATTCTCTCTGCGTGCTTACACCAATCGTTACACTCTCTATCTATTATGGTACACTGTATATTCAACTCCTCTCCCTTTATTACACTGTATTCCCCTCTTCTCTATGTATGACACTGCATTACACTTTTCTCTATGTATGACACTGTATTTCCCTCTTCTCTCTGTATAACACGCTGTACTGCCCTCTTCTGTCTGTATTCCACTGCCCCAAGCCACCCCTTTCTCACTGTACATAACATCTAACTCCTCGCTCTCTGTTTTTAACGCTGCACCTCCTCCCTGTGTTTATGCTGTCTCTTCATTGAAAGTAACTCAGAACTCCAGTACTTTGATGATACCTGCCTAGAGTACATGTCTGCAGTTATTTCTGATGAAGGGATAAGTGACTGGGGTGTGTATCTAGTATGTAAAGTTGTTTGCAGAACCTGTTTTTGAACATTCCACCCTGCATGAATCTAACTACATGGCGTTGTGGTTCCACAACAATATACAAGTTACACATCAGTAACCTCCATAATAGGGCTTTCGAATACCATGTAAATTCAAGAAAATGTCAGTGCTATTCTTGTTCCATTCATATCCCATTACCAACACACCATAAATAGAAAGATGTTTACCAAATTCAAAGTGACCCAAGTATAAGGTTAAATAACGTTCAAGGATTCACTCCCTGGATACTGCGTCCCCAACAATATGGATCCATATCCAGAGTTGTCCGAAAGTAATACATGACTTGACTAGTTGACTTGCAAACAAATTTCACTTTCAAACAACCTCTCAGAATGGAATCTATATGTAACTAAGGTACCACCTGCACTAAGGTCACTGTGAAAGTGAAAAGACAGCTTCCTGCACTGTGTGTCGGCAGCACTTGTCTGATCACATCATCACAAGATTTTATGATCAGTAAAATAATATTAATTATAGGCTAGGTTAAGCTAAGCTCCACCTACTTTTCTGAACTTTAATTCCAGTCACCCAGTGACCAACTGTGCCAAAGTGTGAGAAGCCTTCGATTAACAGTCTAAGAATGGCTGCAGTTTGCATCTTCCCATTTTAAGGGAAAGTCCGAGGAGTATAAAAATAAAAAATCCAATTACATGGGCTTCCTCCAGCCCCTGGCAGCCGTCCTGTGCCCTCGTTGCAACTCTGGTGGCTCCCAGTCTCCTCCGCTGCTGATGCCGACCTTGCCAGGTCGTCTTCCAGGACAGCTTTTCCAGCGCTTCAGCATGTGGCTCACTGAGTCGCACTGATGTCATCTGGACTGTAATGCGCAGGCGCGGAGCTACTGTACCTGCGCAGTACAGTCTGGATGACGTCAGCGCGACTACGTGAGAGGCGTGCTGGAACGCCAGTAGGCCTCTGGTAATGGATGGGACTCCGGGCCAGCAGTGGGGGCACAGGACGTCTGCCAGGGGCAGGAGGAAGCCCCAGTTAAGTGGATTTTTTTATTTTTATGCTCCTCGGATTTATCCTTTAAAATTAGTGGCTGACATTTGACTGGCACCTTTATGCTCCACCTATTTTCTATGAATTTTTAACTGAGGTCACAAAGTGACCAACTGTGCCAAATTTGGGGACCCTGGATTTATTACTGGGGGAGTGGCAGCCTTTAAATGTTCACATTGACATGAATAGGTAAAATCGGATTGGCTGTTCGTAGTCCTTCCCAGGCGTGTGCGTGTGTGGGTGGTGGTGGTGGTGGTGGTGGTGGTGGGGGGGGGGGGGGGGGGGAGTTGAGACCTCCAGAACATGAGGGATCTGTATACCATGTTCCGTTGAAATCAGCAGCACACATGTCTGATTTTATAGGTATATATATATTATATATACATACAGTGTATATATATATATATATAGATAGATAGATAGATAGATAGATAGATAGATGGATAGATAGATATCCATTGAAATCAAAATCAAATAGAAATATGTAACTAATAAGGATATTAACAACAGGATGTAGTCATCAAAGAGCTAATAAATCAGGTTAACATACCTCTTGCACAGCTTATACCTGTTTGTAAATGGCTGAGCAAAAAACTGAAAACCTCTGTTTTGTGGGATTCAAAGAAGCTGGTAGAGATCATACCAGTAGCTTTCCACTAATTATCGTTGTGCTAATGGTTAGGGACAGTAGCTCTCCAAAGAGGTAAGAGACTCTAAGCTACAGAACTGCCCCTTCCCTCTCCTCTTCAAACACAAGTGCATCTCTACTGCGCCTGAGTGAGTATAGCCACGCCGGCACTTAAGCCGGAGACGCTAATAAGGGGCTCCGTGCTACTGCACAAGCGTGGCTATGCTCGCACAGCTGCAACATGGCCGTGGTCATGCCAGAAGAGGAGCACGGCCCGATCAGCTGGAAGATGAACGTGCAGCAATGGGGGACCAGAGGATGCTGTGGCAAACCTTATTATGACCCAGTCCCAGAAGCTTCCCTTTCCTCAGTATGTATTTCTGACCTCGAGCTTCAGCTCACGTTCTCGTTAAGTTTTTGTGTATTTTCTTAAAAATAAATGTTACCGTATCAACTGAAAGAGCAATGGCAAAAAAATTCATGATTTTGCTAAGCACTCTTGTTTGATTTTTTGCACAGCTTGTAACCACTTCTTTGCATATTGCAGAGGCAGAGTGCCATATTTTCCATTTACCTCCGCATGTTGACAGCTACTTCACACATATTTACATAATTACTGAAAATGAAAGTTCTCGTTTTCATGCAAAATAAATGACTGTTCCACTTCAAAGACCAAACTTGAAGGAACATTAAACAGCTCCTCACCTAAGCACTGATCTGAGGTAAGAGGCAAGATATGTTAATGTACAACGCCTACATTGTTCCTTCCTTATAATCATCAGTTGTTTTCTTTAGCAGAGAATTCCTAAGTTCAATTTGCAAACTTCGAACTTTACAAAATCAGCATTCACAGCAAACTGCACTGAAGCTAATGAAGGAGGACTTTAATTTTAATCTCATTCCATTTTCAGGGTAAATGGGAAAACAACTGAAAAAAAGCACAGGTCACTGGGCATGTGGCAAAAACAAACAATATTTTAGAAAATACAGCTTGGTGGATGAGGGTATTTTTCATGTGGCTTTAAAGGCAACTTTGTGGGGGGAAAAGACATTTTTAAAAATTGTCATGTTTGCTTGGTGGTGCAAGCAGCGGCTTACCTAGTGCCTCGATTCCAGCGGGAGCGCAGAATAGAAATGGCCCGAACCTCCAATTTTAGGTTCATGAACTGGGTTCACGAACTTTCGCAAAAGTTTGGTTCGCGCGAACTTTCGCGAACCGCAATAGACCAGTGTTGCCAACTCATCCCTTTAATTACTGACACATCTAAGTTATACAGGTTCTGGGGCTACTTACACATAATCAGTGCCTTACCTGCATCTACTGAGCCACAAAACCTGTATAATTCATATGTGTCAGTAATTAAAGGGATGAGTTTGCAACACTGCAATAAACTTCAATGGGGAGGCGAACTTTGAAAACTAGAAACACTTATGCTGGCCAGAAAAGTGATGGAAAAGATGTTTCAAGGGGTCTAACATCTAAGTTTTTGCATGGCTGAGTGGGATAGACGCCAAAAGTCCCGGGGAAAAATCTGGATTTGACGCAAAGCAGCGTTTTAAGGGCAGAAATCACATTGAATGCTAAATTTCAGGCCTAAAGTGCTTTAAAACATCTTGCATGTGTATACATCAATTAGGGAGTGTAATTAGAGTACTGCTTCACACTGACACACCAAACTCACTGTGTAACACACCGCAAACAGCTGTTTGTGCTGTGATGGACGTGCTGGACTGGTGCGCACCATGGCGAGAGTGCAGGCGAGAGCAGTTTTCAAGCCCATATAGTCGCCAGGCTGAGGTAGCTCAATGACAGAACAACAGTGATAGTCCAGCTGATCGAATTTGGTCTGTTCACAATGAAGCATCGACCTTATTATCTTGTTGTGCCACCCCCCGAAACACTCATATGGCCGGCGGTCATTGCTTCATTGTGATATGCAAGCCCCTTCACCGCGGCAAGGTAACGATCACGAAGAGGAATTAATCCATGTACATGCCTTTTGTTTTGTTGTTGCAGCCGCAGTGCAGCCAGAAATATTAGGCAGGCATGTACATGCACCAGAAAAATTATTATAGCGGCCGCTGCTAGCATTCAAAAATTCAGGAATACACCTGGAGTCCTGGACCCTGTTGGTGGTGGCGGAGAAGGCAGTCAACCGGCCTGCAGGCAGAGATGCTGTGTTTCCACACCGCTGAGCCCTGGGGTGATGGCACTTAAGTGGGGTGCTAGAATCAGCGCAGGAGGAGGAAGATATGTCACACTTCCTTGCGGAAGCTGAGAAAGATGAGGTGTTCTGTGTTAAATAGTCAACTACGTCCTGACAATATTGGGGGTTGATGGCACGTGCCTTCTTCTGAACACTGTACTTAAGTCGAGGGCCACAAGAAATCACGGCAGTGCAACCTCGAACAGACCTGCCAGGTGGTGTGCCTCTGCCTTTTGTTTTGTCCATATTGGATGGGATGAAGTGAAAGGTATGCACGGACTTGACTAATACAATGTGCAGTCACACAGGTGCAGTTAACAGGTATGCACGAAGTAGTATATCACACTGCGTGCACTCCCATAGGTAGCTGGGTGCACTGACCACAACAGGTAGGTACTTGCAGTGATGGGTATTACAAATGTGCACCTGTCACACACAGACAGGTACCGGAAAGGCACAGTGACACTGTGTGCGCTCACGTAGGTAGGTGGGTGCACTGTGAACAACAGGTAGGTATATGCAGTGATGGGTATTACAATGTGCACCTGTCACACACAGACAGGTACAGGACAGGCACAGTGACACTGTGTGCACTCACGTAGGTAGGTAGGTGCACTGGGAACAACAGGTAGGTATATGCAGTGATGGGTATTACAATGTGCACCTGTCACACACACAGGTAGTCACTGAATGTGCTGGGCCTGGCAGTGGCACACACAGTAGGAATTACCAAGGCTGTCTATGCAACACAAGTGTCAGTGGGACACACAGACACTTCTACCATCTAGAGAAGCAAAAGTAGGGTTCACCTGTCACTGTCAGCAACTCCAAAACCTGCCTCTTTTTACTTTCCCTCTGTGATAGTGACATGAATTGTGCAATTTTGCCTTTGTAATTGGTATCTGAAAGGGTGAAAAATCCTTGATGGCTCAAATCCTGGATTCCTTGCACTGAACTGAAGCTTTACCAAACCTGTTTATCTCAAATTCTATGCAGTAAGGGACAACAACTCACACCACCCATGGACAACAGCAGGATTTTGGGAGGCAGTGGAACACTCTGAGGGTTTAATGCAAGTCAATGGGAGCATGTTTTTAAAAATGAAAACAGATCAAAAAGTGCTCTGCAGTGTGTCTTTGCCCTCAATTATGATTGGCCAATCACTGACGAATTTTAACCCATTCATGTGGCATAGGGTCAATGGATATTGAATACTATGGGCAGATTGTTTAGGTAAACTCTCATACTACATGAAGGTGGTAAAATTGGTCATTTTATGGTTGGCCAATCACTGACCAATTTTACCACCACTATCTAGTATGAGGGTTTACCCTTATATACTGAATACTATGAGCAGATTGTGTAATGCCTCATGTGAGTTTTAAAATAAACAGACTAGTCTCCTGTCTTGTGCCCTTGAAATCTGAGTGTGTATGTATGCAGGTGTGTGTGTGTGTGTGTGTGTGTGTGTGTATGCAGGTGTCTGTGCACATGTGTGTGTGTGTGTGTGTGTGTGTGTGTGTGTGTGTGTGTATGTATGCAGGCGTGTGTGTGAATGTATGCAGGCGTGTGTGTGTGTGTGCGTGTATGCAGGCGCCCGTGCACGTGTGTGTGTGTGTATGTATGCAGGTGTGTGTGTGTGTGTGTATGTATGCAGGTGTGTGTGTGTATGCA
Organism: Hyperolius riggenbachi; assembly: GCF_040937935.1. Taxonomy (NCBI): domain Eukaryota; kingdom Metazoa; phylum Chordata; class Amphibia; order Anura; family Hyperoliidae; genus Hyperolius; species Hyperolius riggenbachi. The sequence continues at coordinate 271,363,380 of NC_090651.1, read as the reverse complement.
GGTGTCTGTGCATGTGTGTGTGCGTGTGTGTGTGTGTATGTATGAAGGCGTGTGCGTGTGTGTGTATGTATGCAGGCGTGTGTATATGCAGGTGTCTGTGCATGTGTATGTGTGTGTGTGTGTGTGTGTGTGTGTGTATGTATGCAGGCGTGTGTGTGTATGCAGGTGTCTGTGCACATGTGTGTGTATGTATGTGTGCATTAAGTGAAAGTCACTGCACCAATGGTTGCAAAATGATGTGCCGAGATCTCCTCTGGAGTCACAAGTTCAATGCAATGTGGTTCAAAAGATCCGCACCATTAAAGTAGATACTTTATTGTTACTCAATTAAAAACAATAAAATCCATATGTGGGTATGTACAAAGATGACGCACAGGCGTTTCGGGCCATATTAGGTCCTTTCTCAAATCGTGACCAGCCCACAGTGATAACAAATCCAAATACATTTAAAGCCCCAAAGCGGACCACATAGAAAACTGCAAGATTTGCATACATACATATTCATATCTTCCCCCCAACCAATCAGATTGCACATAGTAGCCGGGACATATATAAACTCCACATCCTATCCACATATAGCGTATATAGAGTCATACATACACAGAATATCTAACATAGTGCGTAAGGACACTCACCATTATGTCACGCGTGTCCAAATACACGCGAACAAGACATACAATAGAATAGGATCCTATTCTATTTTATGTCTTGTTAGCGTGTATTTGGACTTTGGATTTTATTGTTTTTAATTGAGTAACAATAAAGTATCTACTTTGATGGTGCGGATCTTTTGAACCACATTGTATGTATGTGTGCAGGCGTGTGTGTATGTATGCAGGCGTGTGTTTGTATGCAGGCGTCTGTGCGCGTGCGCGTGTGCGTGTGTGTGTGTGTGTGTGTGTGTGTGTGTGTGTAGTATGTCAGATGAACACTCTCCTATCTCATCTGAATTTACAAATACTGTTTTGGAAATTCCCAGCTCTGACATCTGCAATATTGAATCAAGGGACATCTGTTTACATTACATAAAGCAAAGCGACCAATGGTGACAAAGGAGGGGGAATTTCCCTTGTAATATTATAATGGGTAGTGGTGATCACAGACTCCAATTCACAAAGCTAATATTGAAAATGTGTAAGTTAACCACTGCTCATACAGTATGTACTAGTTCACAAGGCATGACAACATGAAACATCTACAATGCGCAAGAGATAAAATAGACACTGTCATCCTGGGGGTGTAAAAGTATAATGTGTTCAGTAAAAGTGACGCTCCACAGTATCTTTAATGCCTTGAAATTGCTGCACAGTTCATAGAGGGAACCTGAGGTGAGAGTGATATAAAGGCTGCCATATTCATTTCCTTGAAACCATGCCAGTTGCCTGGCAGTCCTGTTGATCTTCTGGCATTCTTAGTGTCTGAGTCAAAACCCTGGAACCAGCAAATGGCTATTCAGTAAATCCTTAGTCAGCTGAGTCAGAATACCTTATCTTCATATGCTTGTTCAGGGTTTATGGCTACAAGTATTAGAGACACAGGATCAGGAGGACTGCCAGGCAACTGGTATTGTTCAAAAATAAATAAATATGGCAGCCTCCATATCACTCTCACCGCGGGTTTTCCTTTAAAGGACCAGTATTGTAGAAAAAAATAATACATTTAAAAAAAATATGAGGATCATCCAGAATGTAACCACCATTTGCTTTTATCTGCCATGCAAAGTATTCTTATTGTGTATTTTATTTAACTTGCACCTGTCAGGTTAACCTCTTCTCTCCCTACACCTCTTGTCACATGACTGCAGCACACAAGTAAATGCTTGTTCAGCAGCATTGACATGAAAACCCCTCCCTCCACAGTACCTCCAACCCATAGGTCTGGAGTGTGATGCTACTGCAGGGACTGAAAACCTTGTAAAAAGATATAGTAAATGCTTAAATAAAGTAAGTGATTATGTTGATTAAAAAAAACAAAAAAAACAGAAAATACATTAGCCCATATGCAATTAACTTTTTCTCCAAAGGGTTTCTCCTAGGTGATATACTCACACCGTGTCAATAAAATGCCCTTTAACCACTTGACCACTGAGGGATTTTCCCCTTTAGGACCAGAGCAATTTTCACCTGTCAGCATTCCTCCCTTTCTTTTGCTAATAACTTAATCACAACTAATCACAACAATATGATCTATATCTTGTTTTTTTCGCCACCAATTAGGCTTTCTTTGGGAGGTACATTATGCTAAGAATTATTTTATTCTAAACACATTTTAATTGGAATAATAAGAAAAAAATGGAAAAAAATAATTATTTCTCAGTTTTCGGCCATTATACTGTTAAATTAAAACATTCTACTGTGGATAAAAATCACACATTTTGTTTGCTCATTTGTCCCAGTTATTGCAACACTTAAAAATTTTCCCTAGTACAATGTATTGCGCCAATATTTTTGGAAATAAAGGTGCATTTTTTCAGTTTTGCGTCCATCACTGTTTATAAGCCCGCAAATTTAAAAATAGCAGTTATATACCCCCTTGACATATCTATTAAAAAAGTTAAATCCCTAAGGCAACTATTTATGTATTTTTTTAATGTAAATATGTGTTGTGATTTAGTTTTACTAATTGGCCACAAGATGTCCTCAGTCATTATTTCCAATTTGCGTACGTAAGGACGTGAATCGGAAATAATGCGTGGCAGTGTAACAGCCGGAAGCATACGACGCAGGCATCTAATAGATACCTGCATTCATTGATTCAGGGACTTAGATTTCTGAATGGGAACTGCAATCCCATTCATTCATGTCCCCGCTAACCTGCGGTAACGGTGCTCCCATTGACTAATTTTCGTGGCCCTAGGACTTCAAATGAAGTTTCCCAGGGCGTGATTATACTGCACCTGGTGCAGTAAGTAGTTAAACCCCCAGCAAGCAAAAAAGTAATTTTGATAGTACTTTTCACCTACTTTTTGATACTTTTCAAATGAAAAGAGCTTAAAAGGTATCATAAACAGAAGCTGAAAAATTATCTCCAAAGAGCAAACTCAGGAGAAAAGTTAATTAAATATGGGCCCGTGTGTCTAAAAAAAAAGTAACATGTTTCCTTAGTTGATTTATTGAAAGCGGCTTTTGCCTTTCCGATGGTCTCATATATGTGTACCCTAGACGCGGGGCAGTGGATGCTAACTATTAGATTTGTGGTCAGCTGCTAATTTGTTTTTTTTTTTTGTTTTTTTTTGGCAACACGGGTCATGTGCATTCCTGAAACTGTCAGAAATGGAACTTTTTTTAAGGCCTTTTTTTTTAAATTAACTCCTTTCTCAAGCTGGTTTAGCCCCTTGTCCCCAAGCAGGCTCGTATTCCCCTGGGAAATTGAAGCCCTTCATATGAAGCTTCCCCCACTGAGCATTACCACCCCCACCCCCTTTGCAGGTTTCCCCTCATTTCCACCTCATGCTAGAGGAGGCAGTAGTTCATGTGATTGTAGTATTATGTGGCAAGGTTTGCCCCTGAGATAACAGCATTAGCTAGCTAGTTGTGCCCCACAGATAATACTGTAATACGATAATCAGCCATGCCCCTCAGATGGCAGTATTAAGAAGCCATGTCCCCCCCCCCCCCCCCCCAGATAGTAGTACAGGTAGTCCCTGACTTACGAACGACCCGCCGATACAAACGGCATGGTTTCTCTGTTTCCATGGGAACAAGCCCAAAAACAAAATTTTCAAATTGGACTTGTAGTTTTTGAAAAAAATCAATTTTTTCAAAAACAAATAAAAAATGGCTTTTAAACTTGTATAAACAGGTACAAAGGGCAGAGATGATACAGAGCGGGACACTGGAGGCACAGGGGGGCACAGAGGAGGTACAGGGGACAGAGATGGCACAATATTCCGACTTAAGAACAGATTCAGGTTAAGAACGAACCTACAGTCCCTATCTTGTTCGTTAACCGAGGACTACCTGTATTAGTTAGCCAGATGTACTACCCCCCTCCCCCAGATAATGGTATTTGATAGTCAGCTGTACCTTCTCAAATAATGGAATTTGGTAATGGTAATGGTATTAATGGTATTAGGTAGCCAGCTATGCCCCCCAGATAATGGTATTAGGTAGCCAGCTATGCCCCCCAGACAGCACTATTACCTATCACCTATGCAAAATAAGCTGCAGCAGAGCACACTGTTAACACAAGTTAAAAACGTACCTCTTCTGCTGCTGTGACTCCTCTTCCATCAGCATACCTGCATAGCCGGCCTTTGACCTGTGCGACCAGAGCGGTCGCTCAGGGCGCCGGCTTCCAAGGGGGCGCCTAATAGCTGGTAACCTATACTGAGGGCACCTATACCTGATTTCCTATACTGGGGGCAACTATGGCTGGCTACCTTTAAGGAGGGCACCAACACATGGCTACCTATACTGTAGGCACCTACGCCTGTCTACCTATGGGGGCGATGGAGACCTTCAACTGACCTCCTATACTGGGGACACCTATGCTTGGCAACCTATATTGAGGGCACCTACACATGAGATCGGGGGGGGGCGTTTTTTTGGGGGGGCGCACTGCGGCTATAACGTGTGGTGCAAATTTTTGGTGCTGTGCTATCATTCTAAATGGGGGGGAGGGGCGGCTAACTGTCCCACTGTTTTTATTAATATTCCTGAAAGGTTCTAGCCTTCAGGATAATGCACTCTTTCCAGCCATTCGTGGTTATTAGTAGTATTTTTCCTATTATACATATGTGCTGTGTCACAGAGATCTGAGCATTTGGCGTGATGTGCCACGACATCAAAATGGTTGCTAACCACTGTCCTAGGAGATATCTCATGAGAAAAGGTGAATTGCATATGGCCCTATGTGTGTGAGTGCGTGTGTGTGCGCGCACGTGGGAAGAGGATGAAGGGGGGCACAAAAATCAGGTTTCGCTCAGGGCGCTGTGAAACCTAAGGCCGGCCCTGCATACCTGGCCCTATCTCCCCACTGAGCTGTGTCTGTTTCCCACCCTGCTGTGATGTACAAATTCATATCATGTGTCGGCGGGTCATGTGAACAGAGACACGGCCAATTGGAAAGTCATGGAGACAACAGGTGTGATTTGTCAAGTACATTGAGAAAATTTCAGAAAATAATGAGTCTACCCAGGCACATAGGACACAGAAGATGATTACTGTTTAATTTTTGGCTATTATTCGTCTCAGGCAAATCATTTAATATTTAAAGTTTATAAAATGCACAGGAAAGTGCTCAAAATCATAACTCTATGACTACAGACTATGGCATTAACATCTTGTCTCATGTCTTTCTAGCTGGCCTCTACTTTGTGATACCCTCTATGCCAAATTCCTGAATGCTTACTAATGTTTATATTAGTGCTGTTACAAATTCCTAAACTCTTCTCTGTGTGAAGATATAATACTATATAAAATAATATATAATACTAAAAGTATTAGTCCATAAAAACCAACCATTTTTGATGCTACAGTGATTCTATTGTCATTTGTCACAATCGTCCTATGCCAAAGCAAGTGACACCCTTGAAAGAATGTCTAACCCTAACCTACATTGGTGTCTAATGTAAAACATAGCCTAGGCTAATAACTTCTAGAGATGTCGCGAACCTTCGATTTTCAGTTTGCGGAAAAGTTCGCGAACCGCAATAGACTTCAATGGGGAGGCGAACTTTGAAAAATAGAAAAAATTATGCTGGCCACAAAAGTGATGGAAAAGATGTTTCAAGGGGTCTAACACCTGGAGGGGGGCATGGCGGAGTGGGATACATGCCCAAAGTCCCGGGGAAAAATCTGGATTTGACGCAAAGCAGCATTTTATGGGCAGAAATCACATTGAATGCTAAATTGCAGGTCTAAAGTGCTTTCAAACATCTTGCATGGGTATACATCAATCAGAGAGTGTAATTAGAGTTCTGCTTCACACTGACACACCAAACTCACTGTGTAACGCACCGCAAACAGCTGTTTGCGTAGTGACGGACGCAGGGGTGAGCCTGGGGTGCCTGGCACCTGGGTGCAAGATTTTCTCTGGCGCCTATGGGAGTGGTTAAATTAACCGTGCCCAACAACATAACCACACCCATGTCCTGCCTAATCACACCCACACCTTCCACCTCTTTACGCATGCATGTGATACCCCATTCCTACCACTCTTCCATGGGCTTGCTCCTGGCTGGCTTTGGCTGCCTGCGAGTCTGCTAGTCTCTGGACTGACTTAGGCTGAGAGGCTCTGCGAGTGCAACGCAGTCACACACTGCGTATTTATGGCTGCCTGCGGCCACCCTACTCTTGCTCGCTGTCGTCGGCTCCTCCCCCCCCGCCAAGCCCAAGCGTGAGGTGGGCTGCCTGTATCTTTCCCGTTGCGCCGCACAGCCTGCCAGTGTTGCCAACCTTTCACGTTATTTTTTACTGACAAATACCTAAAAATTTACTGACAAAAGATTTTTACTGACAAAATTTCCCCACTAAATGCACATAAGAGACAGCGTTTCACCAGTAAATGCACGTAACGATGGACAGCCTTTCATCAGTAAATGCACATAATAAGAGACAGCTTTTCACCAGTAAATGCACATAAGAGACCTTTTTTTCACCAGTAAATGCACATAAGAGACCGCTTTTCACCAGTAAATGCACATAATAAGAGACAGCTTTTCACCAGTAAATGCACATAATAGGAAACAGCTTTTCACCAGTAAATGCACTTAAGAGACCGCTTTTCACCAGTAAATGCACATAATAAGAGACCGCTTTTCACCAGTAAATGCACATAATAAGAGGCCGCTTTTCACCAGTAAATGCACATAATATGAGACAGCTTTTCACCAGCAAATGCACATAATAAGAGGCCGCTTTTCACCAGCAAATGCACATAAGAGACAGCTTTTCACCAGTAAATGCACATAATAAGAGACAGATTTTCACCAGTAAATGCACATAATAAGAGACAGATTTTCACCAGTAAATGCACATAATGACAAACAGCCAGTGTCCCCAGTATATGTAGCCAGGGATATATGTGCCCAGTATATGTAGCCAGAGGTATATGGCGTACATTTGAAATCGGCGCCGGTAGACTTGGGCGCAGGATCCAGCTGTTATATGGCTGGTCCTGCTTCTGCACAAGTCCGGGCCATTTTAATAACTATTCCCCCTCCAGGCCACCATGGATAGTGGGGAAATGAAATAATTGCTGGAGGCCGAATTATTGTGTTTTTTATGCAACTTCGGCTCCGTCTTCCGACGGAGCCGACCTTCCTCACTGAGCGCCGCTATAGACTGATTCCCATTACAGTCCATGGCGGCGTTGGCTGCGCCCAAAGCTAGCAGCGCTGAAAAGCACTGCTCCGGGTATATGTCCCCAGTATATGTACGAGGGATATATGTGCCCAGTAGATGTAGCCAGGGGGTATATGTGCCCAGTAGATGTAGCCAGGGGTTATATGTGCCCAGTAGATGTAGCCAGGGGTTATATGTGCCCAGTAGATGTAGCCAGGGGTTAGATGTGCCCAGTAGATGTAGCCAGGGGTTATATGTGCCCAGTAGATGTAGCCAGGGGGTATATGTGCCCAGTAGATGTAGCCAGGGGGTATATGTGCCCAGTAGATGTAGCCAGGGGGTATATGTGCCCAGTAGATGTAGCCAGGGGTTATATGTGCCCAGTAGATGTAGCCAGGGGTTATATGTGCCCAGTAGATGTAGCCAGGGGTTATATGCATGGGCGTCCGCACATATGGCAAAACCGGGCATCTGCCCGAGCCTGGCCGCCCGCTGCCCCCCCCTGGCCGCGTGCCCGTGCAGCCAGCAGGAGGGGAACACGCAGAGAAGAGAGAGAGCGCTATGGGCACAGTGGGGAAGGGCGGACGTCTCCCCCCCCTTCCCTCACCTTAGGGGTCTCTCTCTCCCTCGCTGTCCCCTCCGGAATGAAGTGTGCAGCGGCTGGCAGCGGTGGGCGGAACTTACCTCCTCTCGCTCCTGCGCCGGAAGTTCTGGTGCCGCACTCTGGTCTGGATCAGGCCAGAGTAGCGGCTAATCCATCCGGCGCGTGCGACGAGAGGAGGTAAGTTCCGCCCACCGCTGCCAGCCGCTGCACACTTCATTCCGGACTCCGGAGGGGAGAGCGAGAGAGGGAGGGAGAGCCCCCTAAGGTGAGTGCCCATAGCTCTCCCTCTTCTCTCCGCTGCTCCCCTCCTCCTGCACACATGGCCACTTTTTCTGGGGACATATCCCCCTGGCTACATATACCGGGACATATACCCCTGCCTACATATACTGGGACATATACCCCTGCCTACATATACTGTCTGGGACATATACCCCTGCCTACATATACTGTCTGGGACATATACCCCTGCCTACATATACTGTCTGGGACATATACCCCTGCCTACATATACTGGGACATATACCCCTGCCTACATATACCCCTGCCTACATATACTGTCTGGGACATATACCCCTGCCTACATATACTGTCTGGGACATATACCCCTGCCTACATATACTGGGACATATACCCCTGCCTACATATACTGTCTGGGACATATACCCCTGCCTACATATACTGTCTGGGACATATACCCCTGCCTACATATACTGTCTGGGACATATACCCCTGCCTACATATACTGTCTGGGACATATACCCCTGCCTACATATACCCCTGCCTACATATACTGTCTGGGACATATACCCCTGCCTACATATACTGGGACATATACCCCCTGCCTACATATACTGGGACATATACCCGTGCCTACATATACTGGGCACATATACCCCTGGCTACCTGTTCTGGGGACATCTCTACCCCTGGCTACCAGTTCTGGGGACATCTATACCGCTGGCCACCTATTCTGGGGACACCTATAGACCTGGGGCTACCTATTTTTGGGGAACCACTGCTGTCAGATTGAGTGTATTTTGGGGAACTGCTGCCAGGTGAGAGGTGTCTACATATTAAGGGGGCATTCTGCCTATTTATGTGAAAAGCTGTCTATTTATGTGCCTCATGACTGCTGAATTTGTCTTGTTGCGGGCCTCATGGTTACTGACTTTGTCTTGTTGGGGGCCTCATGATTTGTTGGGGGCCTCAAGATTGCTGAATTTGTCTTGTTGGGGGCCTCATGATTGCTGAATTTGTCTTGTTGGGGGCCTCATGATTGCTGAATTTGTCTTGTTGGGGGCCTCATGATTGCTGAGTTGGTCATGTTGGGGGCCTCATGATTGCTGAATTTGTCTTGATGGGGGGGGCCTCATGATTGCTGAATTTGTCTTGTTGGGGGTCACATGATTGCTAACTGCGAGACTATGGAAAAAGCTGAATCATCATCATATGAGACAATAGCATTAAACCTACTTTTTCTGCTTTTTAAAACAGAAAATGAAACTGGGAGGTTCTAAAAAAAATGAATAATTTTTTTCAGGAGTACGATGGATGAAATTGTTTATCTTCACAGTTTATTTTCAACTTAATTTTCCATAATGTTCATGTATGAGTTAAAACGTTTGTATTTAGTTTAAATTGCTGTTGGCACTTTGTGATAGTAAAGTGACTTTGCAGTTTGGACACTCGACCTCCAAAAGGTTCGCCACCATTGTCCTAATCTAATGTCCCACCATTGCTTAGTTCATGTAAACTTGTCTCCACCCACGACCACACCCACATTCTGGTTCATGACCACACCCATTTTTCGGCGCGGCGCGCTACGCGCGCCGCATGACGTAGCTCCATTTTTTGGCGCGCTACGCGCGCCACACAACACCAGCCCAAATTTTTAACTCCCCACTTTTTGCCCCCCCCTGGAAAATTTTCTGCGGACGCCCATGGTTATATGTGCCCAGTAGATGTAGCCAGGGGTTATATGTGCCCAGTAGATGTAGCCAGGGGTTATATGTGCCCAGTAGATGTAGCCAGGGGTTATATGTGCCCAGTAGATGTAGCCAGGGGGTATATGTGCCCAGTATATGTAGCCAGGGTTATATGTGCCCAGTAGATGTAGCCAGGGGGTATATGTGCCCAGTAGATGTAGCCAGGGGGTATATGTGCCCAGTAGATGTAGCCAGGGGTTATATGTCCCCAGTATATGTAGCCAGGGTTATATGTGCCCAGTAGATGTAGCCAGGGGGTATATGTGCCCAGTAGATGTAGCCAGGGGGTATATGTGCCCAGTAGATGTAGCCAGGGGTTATATGTCCCCAGTATATGTAGCCAGGGTTATATGTGCCCAGTAGATGTAGCCAGGGGGTATATGTGCCCAGTAGATGTAGCCAGGGGGTATATGTGCCCAGTAGATGTAGCCAGGGGTTATATGTCCCCAGTATATGTAGCCAGGGTTATATGTGCCCAGTAGATGTAGCCAGGGGTTATATGTGTCCAGTAGATGTAGCCAGGGGTTATATGTGCCCAGTAGATGTAGCCAGGGGGTATATGTGCCCAGTAGATGTAGCCAGGGGGTATATGTGCCCAGTAGATGTAGCCAGGGGGTATATGTGCCCAGTAGATGTAGCCAGGGGGTATATGTGCCCAGTAGATGTAGCCAGGGGGTATATGTGCGCAGTAGATGTAGCCAGGGGGTATATGTGCCCAGTAGATGTAGCCAGGGGGTATATGTGCCCAGTAGATGTAGCCAGGGGGTATATGTGCCCAGTAGATGTAGCCAGGGGGTATATGTGCCCAGTAGATGTAGCCAGGGGGTATATGTGCCCAGTAGATGTAGCCAGGGGGTATATGTGCGCAGTAGATGTAGCCAGGGGGTATATGTGCTCAGAACATGTAGTGAGTGACAGGGACCCCCTTTAGTTAGTTAGTTAGTGAGTGACAGTCCGCCCCCCCTCGCCGCCGCCGCTCCCCCCTCACCTTGCAGCAGCGGCAGACCTCGATCAGCGGGCGACCCGACCAGTATGAGCAGGCACCGGACGCACCCTCTCTATATGCGGAAGTGATGTCACTTCCGCATATCAGTGCGACGTGCTAGGTCCTAGCGCCCGCACTACTGGTCGCCGCCTGATCGAGGTCTGACACGGCGCCAGTGCACCTGCTGCTAGAGGGAGGGAGAGAGGCAGAGCGGCCGCCACAGGGGGAGAGCGACGCCGGCAGCGCCTCTCAGAGGCAGGCGCCTGGGTGCCTTGCACCCGCAGCACCCGCCCAGGCTCGCCCCTGGACGGCCATGCTGGACTGATGCGCAACATGGCCAGAGTGCAGGCCGTGGCAGTTTTCCAGCCCATATGGTCGCCGGGCTGTGGTAGCTCAGTGATAGAACAGTGACTGTCCAGCTGATCAAATTTGGTCTGTCCACAATGAAGCAACGACCTTATTATCTTCTTGTATGTAGGTAGGCATAGGTAGGAGTCCCAGTATAGGTAGGCATAGGTAGGTGCTTCAGTAGTTAGCTAGGCATAGGTAGGAGATCCAGTATAGGTAGGTAGGCATAGGTAGGTGTCCCAGTAGTTAGCTAGGCATAGGTAGGAGACCCAGTATAAGTAGGTAGGTGCCTCAGTAGTTAGCTAGGCATAGGTAGGAGACCCAGTATAGGTAGGTAGGTGCCTCAGTAGTTAGCTAGGCAAAGGTAGGAGACCCAGTATAGGTAGGTAGGTGCCTCAGTAGTTAGCTAGGCATAGGTAGGAGACCCAGTATAGATAGGTAGGCATAGGTAGGTGTCCCAGTAGTTAGCTAGGCATAGGTAGGAGACCCACTATAGGTAGGTAGGCATAGGTAGGTCCCCTAGTATAGGTAGGTAGGTAGGTGTCCCCGTATAGGTAAGTAGGTGCCCCAGTAGTTAGGTAGGCATAGGTAGGTGTCCCAGTATAGATAGTTAGGCAGGGCCTGGCTGGCACAGTAATAACAATTACCAAGGTCCAGCTGCAACAGATAGGGCTGTATAATGTCAGTGAGCAACACACACAAAAAAAAAAACACATCAGGAAAACATTAGCTCTCAAAAGAGCTGTTGAGGGGGGCTATTTTAGCAATAACAATCAGCCAGGAGCAAGCCAAGAGCCTAACTAATCTTTCCCTAGGAGAAAAAATCTGCAGCAGCTCTCCCTAGTCTGTCTATTTGCAGCAGGCACACGAGTGAGTGTCATGGCCAGCGAGCCTGCCTTATATAAGGGGGGGGGGGGGGCGCTCCAGGGCTTAGTGTAGCCTGAATGGCTACAATGTGCCTGCTGACTGTGATGCAGAGGGTCAAAGTTGACCCTCATAGTGCATTATGGGGCGAATCGAACTTCCGACCCCCAACGTTTGCCTGGAACCGTTCGCCGGCGAACCGTTCGCTACATCTCTAATAACTTCCCCTTGTATTATCAATAACTGTAGCCTAGAATCACATCAACAGGCTGTTGTGCACCCAACAAAGAGCAGCAACACTATATATATATACACATATATATATATATATATATATATATATATATATATATATACAGTATATATATATATATATATATATATATATATATATATATATATATATATATATATATATATATAGTAATATGACCCAAGGTCACGAAAAATGCATCTGTATTAATATACAATGTATGACCATTTCTGATATAGTAAACTGATTGCCCAGGTCTTTGGAGTTTACTATAAAGGGATTCTACTGTGTATATATACAGTGTATAAATATATATATATATTTCATCAATCCACATTGACTACAAGCAACCACAGTGTCTCCACTGTGCAATACTTTTACTTTTGCTTCTTTTAAATAGTGAATTTGAATGTTTACAATTGCACAGCACTGAGATGGGATATGCCACTTCCCATTAAAGAGAACCCGAGGTGGGTTTGAAGAATGTTATCTGCATACAGAGGCTGGATCTGCCTATACAGCCCAGCCTCTGTTGCTATCCTAAACCCCCCTAAGGTCCCCCTGCACTCTGCAATCCCTCATAAATCACAGCCACGCTGCTGACAAACAAGCTTGTCAGAGCTGGCTGTGTTTATCTCTATAGTGTCAGTCTGCTGCTCTCCCCGCCTCCTGCAGAACTCCAGTCCCCGCCTGCATCCCTTCCCTCCCTGCTGATTGGAGGGAAGGGACGGGGCAGGGACCGGAGCTATGCAGGAGGTGGGGGAGCAGCCGAGACTGACACTACAGATGTAAACACAGCCTCACAGCACGGCTGTGATTTATGGGGGATTGCAGAGTGCAGGGGGACCTTAGGGGGTTTTAGGATAGCAACAGAGGCTGGGCTGTATAGGCAGATCCAGCCTCTGTATGCAGATAACATTCTTTAAACACACCTCGGGTTCTCTTTAACAATAGTGGCATTTTGCATTAATTGCACATGAACATTTGCTCTGATCCTAATCAGAGCAGTGGCAGCAATAATATGGAGAGGGGTCCTAAGGATCCTTCTACTAGTTCATATAAAAAAGGGTATTAACATTTAATTAGAAAAAGTAAATGCTGAGCTCAACAGTTCTTCTATTACGACTGATTTTGTGAATCTTAAAAGCTTAACCAAAATATACAGTAGCTGAATAAATCTGCAAATTATACATGGACAGATACATTTCATTGATCTCGCAATTAGAAAAAATAATACATTGAGAAAATTACAACTTCAATAATAGTAGTAATAAGTAATAAGTAAAACTTACTGCTAAGTTGGTTAAGTTGGTGAAGTCTATTACTAAATTGGTTAAGTTGGTGAAGTCTATGTCAATCATTTCTTCCATTATTGAGAGCGGACGTTTGTCTTGCTTGCAGTTGTAACCAGAAGTACAATGTGCCTAAACCACAAACCCAGCTTGCTATTAACCAGTGAGTGCTTTAGGCAAATTAGGATTTATAGCAAAAAAAAAAAAAAAGTGAAAGAGGATCTGAAACTGCTATATGTCGAAGCAGCTGTGCCGGGGAAGAGTGCTGTCACCTTTGCAAGCATCAGTTACTATTTTTTTGTATCAATTTACTTCACAGATATGACAAAAATAAAAATAAATAAAATGGTAAATATATTGTTAATTTTCTTTGGGCAATGTCATGCAATCATCCTTGTACATGCTTACATTGATTGTTTACCCTGTATAGGTGGCCATACATCTATCAACTCGGCAGGTGATCGATCGGATAAAAATCGGTGCTGCCAAGAGCATGCCCGATCAATGAGTAAACTGGCTGAATGTATCGATCGGACATACTGGGAAATCAGGTCGACGTGGTCCATGTAACGGCATGTGATAATCGTGGACGAATGCGATGGATGCCCTTGTCACTATCCCCCCAAATGTTTTATGTGCCGCCTCCCCCCCCCCCCCCCGTGCTTTTGTATTTATATTTTACCGGTGACCCGTCCAAGTGCCTGCCGTTGTGTATGCCAAACTTCTAAATTGCGTGGATCAAAACAACATACTACATAAAGTGATTAAAAAAATGATGACACCATCTGGTAAAGATTGCAGCTACTGTACTCCTCTCAACAGGTTCAACTGTACTTTGTGAAATCAGGCTTGGTGCACATATAGCAGAAACGCTAGCGTTGCGTAAAATGCTGCGTAACACTCTGCATTTTCACTGCTAATGGAAGTCTATGGACTGCAGGAAAAACGCATATAAAAAACGCATATGTGTTTTATATGCGTTTTCGAACCTACATTTTTAAAAACGCTGGTCTTGTTGTATAATATTTATGGATGCATCAAAAACGTACATAAGTCAATGGAATGCGTTTTTCATGTGTTTTCCATGCGCCCCCCCCAATTTTTTTGCTGTATTTCCGCTTCTTGTTGTCTTCCTTGTGATTTGCATAAATGCAAATATAAAAATGCATGGAAAATGCATATGCGTTTTGTATATGCGAATCGCAAACACATTAAAACGCACGCAAAATGAAAGAAAAAGACATCGCCAACACATCAAAAATACTGTGAAAACGCACAAAAAACTCACACAACATTAACATAAAACATGACCTAAAATCCAGCTTTTCACGTTATGTTATGTTACCCAGCCTCAAACATACTGACATATTTTGTAACTACCTCTGTGTTGCAGCAGCTTCACCTCTATATCCATTCGGTCCTGTTTCATATTTGGTGATGACTTTCCCAAATAAGAAATGTTAACAGTTGTCAAATATGCTTCTGTAAACTGGGAATTCATAAATTCAGTTTAATTTATACAATCCTCGTGGGGGGGGGAAATATAAATGTTTGTAACTATGGGCTGCACGGTGGCGTAGTGGTTAGCTCTCTTGCCTTGCAGCGCTGGGTCCCTGGTTTGAATCCCAGCCAGGGCACTATCTGCAAAGAGTTTGTATGTTCTCTCCGTGGCTGCGTGGGTTTCCTCCGGGCACTCCGGTTTCCTCCCACATTCCAAAAACATACAGATAAGTTAATTGGCTCCCCCTAAAAATTGGCCCTAGACTACAGTACTTACACTACATAATATAGACATATGGCAATGGTAGGGATTAGATTGTGAGCTCCTTTGAGGGACAGTTAGTCACAAGACAATATATATATATATATATATATATATATATATATATATATATATATACACACTGTACAGCGCTGCGTAATATGTTGGCACTATATAAATACTAAATAATAATAATAACAACTATAGTATCTCCTTGTTGAAAAAGCTCTAAATCCTTTAGCACAAGTACTCCACAACTGTAGCCATCAATTTGTAAATTGTGTTTTGGAACCTCAAAAGACCAAGGAGTGTTGACATCCTTATAATTAACACATTTCAGGATTTTTCTTTTTTTAATTATAGTTACATTCACATTAAACATGGTGGTGCCAAACATATCAGCCTAGTTGCCTGTCTTGAGCACCAGTAAACAGGTAAATGACAGCTGGTCTGCATTCATCCCTGTGGCCTTGTTCACATTGCGTTCGGCTCGCGTGTCCGTCCGCGGTGGGCTTTTTTTTCCGCGAAAAATGGCCCAAGCACCGCTTTTCAAAGCAGATTGCAAACGAACTGCTCTGATATAAACTCTCTCATAGAGAATCATTGTACAAGCGCTTTCAGGGCAATTTTGAAAATCGCCTGCGCTTAAAATTTTACAAAAACGCCTATAATGGGAATAAGGCCTGACTCCATCACTGCTCAGTGTATGCACCTGTGTTGTTTGCATTTGCTACTTTCTCTGAGAGTTAAGGTGCATACATACGCACTACTGGCGCCCACGACGGGTCCGTCAGACCCTCATGCTGGGCGGACATTCAGCTGACAGTAGCACGTGTGTACATGCTGTTGGCGGACTGATAAGGCTGTTTCTGAATGATCCGCTCTAGAAGCATCAATACAGTATGTCCAGTGAAGATCTATATAGAAACAGAAAACCAATCACTGACTCGTAAAATTAAAAGTTAGGTCAAAGTGTAAATAATGAGGGAATAAACCAGATTTAGATTGATTTTAATGTATTTATAAAATGTTGGAACAATATACAATCTAACCTATTCCTGATTTACAGTCTTACAATTGCACAATCGTGCTGTCATGTACAGCTGCCAAGGTGATTCAGTGTTGGATTTTTACATCCTGGAAATCCACTTTTCCCGTTCACTGCAAAAGTGTTTTAGACTATAAGCCCACATGATATAAAACTTATGCAAAGCAGCACAAGGAGGTTAATGTGATATAAGATACACTAATGACAACATAACTGTTTAATGGTTAATTTCATAATTTGAAAATATCTGTAGTAATCCTTGGAGTTTTTGTTAAGGCTTGTGTTTAACCACTTAAGCCAAAGTGGACGAATACATTTGTCCAGTAGGAGCCGCTAAGCAGCAATCTGGATGAGTATATTCGTCTAGTGGTATTGCGTCGGGTGTGTGCTTTGTAGCCGTCGGGTGCATGCTCGTTCCCCATCAGTATTACAGGGGATCAATTGCGGGAAAAACTGTAAAACAAAAAAAAGATCAAGCACTTCCTGGTAACTTCCAAGATAGTGCTTAGTGCCACCTAGTGGCCAAAAAGTAAAGTTAAAGTAGAGAAAAAAAAATACATAACACATTTAATAAAGCCTCCTAACACCCCCCCCCCCCCCCCCCCCCCACCCTTCCCCATAGCTTAAAAAAAAAAAAAAAAAAAAAAAACACATTTAAATTAAAAAAAAAAAAAAAAGGCCGTTAAAAAAAAAAACATAAATAGATACCTTAGGGACTAAACTTTTTAAATATGTACAGTGGGATGCGAAAGTTTGGGCAACCTTGTCATGATTTTCCTGTATAAATCGTTGGTTGTTACGATAAAAAATGTCAGTTAAATATATCATATAGGACAGTGTTTCTCAACATTTTATTAGTATGTACCCCTTTTAAAACCCTGTACTCGCCAAGTACCCCCTAGCATAGTAAACATTATCGCAAGTACCCCTTGACAAATGTATGTATATATCATATCACATGATAATTGGTTCGAAACAATTTCCAAGCATTTACTATTGCTTTTATTTTATCTAAAATACTAATTTGGTGTTGTTTAAATGGGATTTATCATTTTCTAAAACTCTAAATTTGTTATTCTTGGTTAAGTATAGCAAGTCTGAGTACCCCCTGGAACCATCAGAAGTACGCCCTGGGGTACGCGTACCGCATGTTGAGAACCTAGGATATAGGAGACACACATAGTGATATTTGAGAAGTGAAATGAAGTTTATTGGATTTACAGAAAGTGCGCAATAATTGTTTAAACAAAATTAGGCAGGTGCAAAAAAGAAATGAAATGAATACTTAGTAGATCCTCCTATTGCAGAAATGAAAGCCTCTAATTGCTTCCTGTAGGTTCCAATGAGAGTCTGGATTCTGGTTGAAGGTATTTTGGACATTTCTCTTTACAAAACATCTCTAGTTCATTTAGGTTTGATGGCTTCCGAGCATGGAAAACTCTCTTGGGCATGGGCGTGGCCGCAGCGGCAGCCCCAGGACCGCCTAACACCCAATGGCGTAAAGTCCTGGGGCTCTGTTTTGCAGGAGATCGCGCGCAGGATGCTCCGCCCCGCCTTCAGTCTCCGAGCAGCTATTGCCGCTCGGGAGACTGTCTATTTCTATGTACAGCGCTGCGATCGGCAGCAGTGCTGTACTGGGGACAGCTGTGTCACACGGCTGTCCCCCTGGGGGAAAAGAGAGCGATCGGCTCTCATAGGCAGAAGCCTATGACAGCCGATCGCCGTAATTGGCTGGCTGTGGGGAGGGAGGGAGAGAGGGAAGGTAATTAAAGAAACAGTTTTTTTTTTAAAAAAGCACCAACAATAATATTTGTAAAAAAATAAATAAACATGGGCGAGCGATCACACCCCATCAACAGAGAGCTCTGTTGGTGGGGAGAAAAGAGGGGGGGGGGGGGGGAATCACTTGTGTGCTGTGTTGTGCGGCCCTGCAGCTTGGCCTTAAAGCTGCAGTGGCCAATTTTACTAAAAATGGCCAGGTCACTAGGGGGGGTTTAGCCCTGCAGTCCTCAAAAGGTTAACTCACACCACAGATTTTTAATTATATTCAGGTCTGGGGACTCAGATGGTCATTCCAGAACGTTGTACTTGTTCCTCTGCATGAATGCCTTAGTGGATTTTGAGCAGTGATTAGGGTTGTTGGCTTGTTGAAAGATCCAGACTTAGCGCAGCTTCAGCTTTGTCACTGATTCCTGGACATTGGTCTCCAATATCTGCTGATACTGAGTGGAATTCATGCGTCCGTCAACTTTGACAAGATTCCCAGTCCCTGCAAAGGCCCCACAGCCCCACAGCATGATAGAACCACCACCATATTTTACTGTAGGTAGCAGGTGTTTTTCTTGGCATGCTGTGTTCTTTTTCCTCCATGCATATAGCCCTTTGTTATGCCCAAATAACTCAATTTTAGTTTCATCAGTTCACAGCACCTTATTCCAAATCGAAGCTGGCTTCTCCAAATGTGCTTTAGCATACCTCAAGCGGCTCTGTTTGTGCTGTGGGTGGAGAAAAGGCTTCCTCTGCATCACTCTCACATACAGCATCTCCTTTTGTAAAGTGCAACGAATGGTTGAACGATGCACAGTGACTCCATCTGCAGCAAGATGATGTTGTAGGTCTTTGGTGCTTGCCTGTGGGTTGACTCTGACTGTTCTCACCATTCGTCGCTTCTATCTATCCGAGATTTTTCATGTTCTGTCAATTCGGGCCTTAACTTGAACTGAACCTGTGGTCTTCCATTTCCTCAATATGTTCCTAACTGTGGAAACAGACAGATGAAATCTCTGAGACAGCTTTCTGTATCCTTTCTCTAAACCATGATGGTGAACAATCTTTGTATTCAGGTCATTTGAAAGATGTTTTGAGACCCCCATGTTGCTACTCTTCAGAGAACATTAAAAGAGGAGGGAAACTTACAATTTACCCCCTTAAATACTCTTTCTCATAATTAGATTCACCTGTGTAGTCACTGAGCTTACCAAGCCAATTTCAGTTCCAATAATTAGTTATAAAGGTTTTGGAATCAATAAAATGACAACAGTGCCCAAATGTATGCACCTGCCTCATTTTATTTAAACAATCATTGTGCACTTCCTGTAAATCCAATAAACTTCATTTCAAAAATTGCTTCTGTCCTAGAGGTGAAAACACATGCGGGCTAAAGTGGTTAAAGGACACAGCTGAGGATATATTTTATTGACTGCCAATATATGAATTATTGAATTTGAGGGTGTAGAAAAAAAAGTGACAGGAAATAATTTAATTGGAGTTTAACTGCCTAGAACTGAAAAAAGGCCTTATTACAATACTTATAAGTATAAAAAAAAGCCTGATAAAAATATTGTGTCTTAAAGGATCTCTGTCACGAAAATCTTAAAATTTAAAATACATGTAAACACATACAAAAAAGAAGTACATTTCTTCCAGAGTAAAATGAGCCATAAATTACTTTTCTCCTATGTTGCTGTCACTTAAAGAGACTCTGTAACAAAATTTTGAGCCTTATTTCTTCTGTCCTATAAGTTACTATTACTGTTCTAATCTAATGTGGTCTGTCTTACTGCAGCCTTTCCTACGTGCACTGTCTCTGTAATAAGTCTTATCTCCTTTCCTCTGTCGTGTCTGTCGGGCTGAGGCTGGAATGTGTGGAATGTGCAGCACTGCTTGTCATTGGCAGAAGCTTTACACACCCCCTCCAAGCTCTGCATGAGTCACACAGTAAGCTAGTTCTCAGCCTATGATACTCTGGTTAGAAGCCAGTCTTTTGTTTGTAAACACTGCCTAAAACTGTTATTTGTACAGAAGGATCCGCAAGCCAATCAATGGTAGAAAAAACGCTGGTATTCTTTATTCAGGAATTCCACATGGCAAATGCAGTAAAATCACAAGGTTCAACTAACGCGTGTCAGGCTTACAATCTGCTCTTAGTCATAGTTCAACTAAAACTGTTAATTACAGGCCAAGATTGCAGCAGGGAGTGGCAGAAACAGCACAGAGGGGTCCAGGAGAACATAATGAAGAGAATGGTATGCTTTTTATTGTAAGAATTCTAGAGTACAGATTCTCTTTAAGTAGTAGAAAGCTGACATTACCGTCAGATTTTGGACTAGCCCATCTTCTCATGTGGTGTTCTCAGGGTTTTCTTTATTTTTGAAAGCACTTAGGCCCGGTTCACATTAGCGTTCCCTATCCGGATTCGCCGGGCCGGAACCGGACCGTATACTGTACAAACGGAACTTACGTTCCGCATAGCAATGCAAAGGCTATGCGGACGTTCACACGTGTCCGTTCCGTACAGTACGGAGCCGGACCGGATCCGGACTCTTTTCCAACATGCGCTATTTTTTGGGTCTGGATCTCCGGCCCACGCACCCGGACCGGAGCCGGACCTGAGCCTGACAGCACCATCCGGAACACAGAAACCAATGGGAAACGGAAGGCACAGAACACACTGCCTACAAACACCTGACGTTCTACCCCACTTCCTATGTGTATCCAAGCGGCCATTTCGGATGGGGACACATGGGCCAAGCATGTCTGGAGTGGAGCAGCAGTGACAGACGTGCTGGAGCTGTTTGGCAAAATGTCGGAGGTGGAAGTGAGGCCTACAGCGGAGGAACCTGATTCTACAGGTGCACCAGGTGCACCTTCTGCCGACCCCAACATTTTTAATTTAAATTTCGCTATTTTTTGCCCACGGATCCGGATGGCAGCCTGATGCATGCCTGATGCAAACGGACCGGATCCGGATCGAATCCGGATCGGAACGGTACGGTGCCGATCCGGATCAGGTCCTGATCAAATCAGGATCCGATCAGGATCCGGTCCGTTTGCATGGCAAAACGCAAGTGTGAACGGGGCCTTAGTGAATGGCAGTTGCTCCGTCCAACTGCCAAAAAAGTGTGCAGGAAGCAGGGAGGCTGGCCAGCATCTTTGTATAAATCCTTTTCAGTGAATGTCTTTATAAAGAATCAAGGCCATGCTGAGAATCCCCCATTAAGCGATGGACTAACCCAAAACCTGTCGGTAATGTCAGATTTCTACTACCTACTGTAAGTGACAGCAACATAGGAGAAAAAGTAATGTATGGCTCATTTTACTCCTGAAGAAATGTACTTCTTATCTGTATGTGTTTTAAATTTTAAGATTTTCATGACAGTTCCTCTTTAAGTAACTGAACCTCTTGAAAGACTTTTGTGGTCGAACAATTAACCACACAAATATGGCAATACATATAAAATTGGCTCTTCAGTATTCATATAGGTATACATACCTCAAATTTCTAAGAAATGTTCTGCTGTATGCATCTTTATGCCCAAGATGTTCTATTACTACCAATGTTCTTGTTGAAAAGTTAATGATCTGTTAGGGACTAATTATATGCTAGGTACACACCAAACAATTTTCTGGCAGATTTACACCTGCCAGATCGATTTTTTCCAACATGTCCGATCTGAAAATCAATTGGAAAATCTATCGAGATTCAGATCGGACATGTTGGAAAAAATCGATCTGGCAGGTAAATCTGCCAGAAAATTGTATGGTGTGTACCTAGTATTACAGTAAAAAAAACTGAAAGTCTTCAGCATATCAGACCTACTCATTGGAAAAAAACAATTGTTTTTACTTGCCGTCACAATCCAATGAGCAACTGTGTTGACAGGGCACACCCATTTCTTTTGTGCAAGATACTTTCTCTGCAAAAGGAATGCTCCAATGTTTCAGGTTGTTCAGAGTATGACTAAAATATTAGAGACACAAGATCGGCGGAACAGCCAGACAACTTGTATTGTTTTAAAAGATAAAAAATATGGCAGCCTCCACATAAATGCCACCTTATGTTCTATTTAAAGCAAATCTAAAAAAAAACAAAAAAACAAAAAAAAACCACCCACACGACACTCATCTAGGGAGAGGGAATGCTCTGGATCGTACAACACATTCCTTGTCCTCTCCCAGTGTCCTTGTTGTAGCAGCGATGTTTCCTGTTCAAATTTTCTTCCTCCAGGAGCCCTCGGAAGCACTCACATCCAAATGGTTCTGTTGAGTACGTGCAAAGACTGGTGGTTCTGTACTGTACATATGCTCAGTATGGAGCTGCCCATCCTCAGAAAGCATTTGAGGACACAAGTGCTATGGAGATCCCCAAAGGTGTATTTCATGCACATGCAATGAGGGTGACAGTGCTGGAATGTGGACACCGAGGGAGGACTGGGAAGTCTCTATAGCAGTGGCATAGCTAGAGATCACGGGGCCCCATAACAACACTGTCAAGGGGCCCTCCAATGTAGGCAATCTTAAGCGATGCAATGAACGTGAGTTAATTGGGCAATTTATATCTTATACAATCAACACTACACATAGTTTATAGGCACTGAGACAAAGTCATAGGGTGGAGAAACACAAGAAAGTTAATGGTGAATTAAGTACCACCTGGGCCCCCTATGCTCCAGGGCCCCAAAGCAGCTGCTATGGCTGCTATGGCTATTGCTATGCCCCTGCTCTATAGCAGGGGTCCCCAACCACCGTGCTGTGGCCCACTGCCAGTCTGTTGGCAGTTTTCCTCCGGGCCGCGGCGTGTCTGACCTCTTGCCCCTCCCCTCGCGGCCGCCGCTCCTGTTACCTTATGAGCGGGCGGCCGCTTCCTTCCTCATATACCCCCAGACGCTGCCCTCCTCTTATCCGCATCTGGTATTACAGCATCGCGTATTGCGGCTGCTGTAGGGAGGGAAGGAAGCGGGGCAGGGTTCCCATGTAACGGCGATGCATATCGCCGCTACAGGAAGCCGCTGCCACGCTTCCTTCCCTTTCTTACAGCAGCCGCAATACGCGATGCTGTAATACCAGATGCGGATAAGAGGAGAGCGGCGCCTGGGAGAATATGGAGAAGGATGCAGCCGCCTGCTCATAAGGTAACAGGAGTGGCGGCCGCAGGGGGGGGCACTACCTACCTACCTACCCACCCATACTAGGGCGCTATACTAGCTATACTAGGGCGCTATACTAGCTATACTGGGCACTATACTAGCTATACTGGGCACTATACTAGCTATACTGGGCACTTTACTAGCTATACTGGGCACTATACTGGGCACTATACTAGCTATACTGGGCACTATACTAGCTATACTGGGCACTTTACTAGCTATACTGGGCACTATACTAGCTATACTGGGCACTTTACTAGCTATACTGGGCACTATACTACTGGGCACTTTACTAGCTATACTGGGCACTATACTAGCTATACTGGGCACTATACTAGCTTCCTGGGAACTTTACTAGCTATACTGGGCACTATACTAGCTATACTGGTGCACTACCTACCCATACTGGGACTATACTAGCTATACTGGTCACTATACCAGCTATACTGGGGCACTATACTAGCTATACTGGGGTAACTATACTAGCCATACTGGGGCAACTAAACTACCTATACTGGGGCAACCCCCGTAACCCGCTGCGCATGACACAGTCCACTAGGTCACGCAGGTTGGGGACCCCTGCTCTATAGGATACAAAGCTTTACCCCTCCATAGGCAATTGTTACTTTTTGCCTTAAATTTTACTTTAAGGTACAGTTGACCATAGATGAAGCAAGAAAAAGGTAACGGAAATAAATTATATGAAGAATAGCTTTTTAAATTGTAACTATACATGCACAAAACAATACTTTAAAGCAGGGATCCTCAACCACCGGTCAGCGGCCCAATACCGGGCCACAGGACATGTTGTGCTGCCTCTCCAGTGCCGCGGCTGTAACTCAATCTCTTTTTTGTGGCAGCGAGTTATATTACCAATTTATGCCGGGATGATCTTATTAAATGTCAACTCAAAGAATAGAACGTTTGGTGTAAGGCAAAAGAGCCAGCCGGTTGGAGGAGCCATCCTGTCTAATAGGGATGATCAAATATATGCAAATTCTTCCAAGTTGACGCAAACATATGCAAATTTTATGCAAATGTATGCAGTTTGAAAATGGACCAATCAATTTAAACCTGGGTTTAAACTGATTGGACCATTTTCAAACTGCATACATTTGCATAAAATGTGCATAATTTTGAAAGAATTTGCATCTCATTGATCATCCCTACAGGGCAGGACATCACAAAATAAATTAGCTAGGAGCTGTAGGAGCATGGCACAATTATAGAGGACTCCCCTGTAACCCTTTAGACATGACCTCTTGCCCCTCCCCCCGCTAAATACTTATTTTTGAGGGTACTTCTGTCTACCTTAAACTAAAGGGCCCCTGTAGCTACCTATGACGAGCAAGGGAAGTAAAAGAGAAGTGACAGCTGGGCCAGCCAGCACATTTGCAGTGCGGTTCAGTGGGGGTTTGTAGGTTCATGGAGGGCGAAGTCTAAAGTGCCAGGACAACTGTGCCTATAGGGTCCTGTGTGAGGTAAATCCGGGCCTGGGTAAGAGTTAATTTATTCTTACACATACAGTCCCCTATTAACAACCCAGTTTCATACACCAAAATATGAAATACTGGTTTGGTTAATTTCATTGCTACATTTTAAAATAGTGTTATTATTTGTCATGTGTTTGTTATTATTTGTCATGTGTGGGCAGCACGGTGGCGTAGTGGTTAGCTCTCTCGCCTTGCAGCGCTGGGTCCCTGGTTCGAATCCCAGCCAGGGCACTATCTGCAAAGAGTTTGTATGTTCTCTCCGTGTCTGCGTGGGTTTACTCCGGGCACTCCGGTTTCCTCCCACATTCCATAAACATACAGTTAAGTTAATTGGCTCCCACTAAAATTGGCCCTAGACTACAGTACTTACACTACATAATATAGACATATGGCAATGGTAGGGATTAGATTGTGAGCTCCTTTGAGGGACAGTTAGTGACAAGATATATATATGCTCTGTACAGCGCTGCGTAATATGTCGGCGCTATATAAATACTAAATAATAATAATAATGTGTTTTGTTAAAAAAAAGCACAATGAAACAAGCAAATGTTGTTTATTCATAGTTCACGTGTGCATACATTTGGTTGTTACAGCTAATCGTTATTCTTACTCTAGGTATCTGAAACGTCTGAAATGATAGGCATGGACCTAATTGGCCCATATCCCAAAACTCCACGTGGAAAATGCAGATTTATGGAACCTCTACCATCTTTCTCGTAACTGTGGAACTTTTCTTACATTCTCCATGGCTTTCTGTTTCATCTGAACTGTCAGAAGGCAAGTCAGCTTTTGGAGATACGCTTTTAGCCAATTCTACATCTTTCTCTTCTAATTGATAGAAATCCTTCTCAAATGAACTGTTCTTGTGAGGCTGCAGATGGGAAAGGCTGATGTTTGTTTTTACAACCTTACCAGTGCCGTTACATAGTGTAACAGTTTTGTCAGAAATGGCTTCGATAGTGTATGGACCATCAAAGTCAGCCTGTAGCCTCCCTCCTTTTCTTCATCTTTTCTGCATATTGTAGTACAGCACTTGATCTCCAAGTTGATCGTTGATATTCTTATACTTTATAATTGTCTTTTTTATGTAACCAATTCTTTGCCTCTCTTGAGACTTTGCTATATTGATAGCTATGGTTTCGGACATTTTCTTTTTCAGGATTTTCTTTTTTTTGTAATTTCTTGTTGAATTTCAAACTCATCTAGGTTTGGGAAAGTGATTGAGTTGAGCTAAGAAAAAGGAAATAAAATGTAATAAATATATTTCACACTTTTTATCCCAAAACCCCTTTGAAAATTGATTAATTACTGGAAGTTCTTTATGCACTTCAGATGATCGGACTTTGTGTTGAAACATAACATGAAACGGACTACACTTTGTTCCCATGTCAATTTTAGAACATATTAAAAATAGAGTCGAGCCAAGAAACTCGTCCCAATTGAGTCAACCTGCCTCATACAGGTTGACGCAAC
Source organism: Hyperolius riggenbachi (assembly GCF_040937935.1). Taxonomy (NCBI): domain Eukaryota; kingdom Metazoa; phylum Chordata; class Amphibia; order Anura; family Hyperoliidae; genus Hyperolius; species Hyperolius riggenbachi. The sequence goes on along the minus strand of NC_090651.1, from coordinate 271,337,055 downwards.
CATCCTGGCTAAATCAAGCTGCATGAGTGACAAAAGGATTACTTACTGATGTAGCCATATGGGGGAAGGCTCTGGATTACTTAGGCAAGTATCTATTTTATATCTGTTTGGTTTCAGGTTCGTATAAAAGGTATTGCTAGTGCTGGTCAAACATTTCCTTGCTGTGTAAAATACACGATTATCTAAATAAAATTCCTAATATTATTATCAATTGCTATATGTCACTGGAGGCTACAAACCGTGTACAGTTGATTACACACAATAGTTGAAAGAGCAAAACAGATATTGTTAATGTTTCGAATATTGCAGCTTTGTCTCCATGGAAAGAATATCACGTATTGAAGTGATCTTAATCTACAAGGATTCCGTCTTGGAACTAAAATAATTCAGACACTAAAAATAATCTAATGAATACATAACAGAAAAATGTTAGCGGGTTTGTTCCCCTGAAAATGCACCTCCATGTTTACTTCATGCTATAACTATTCTGTAAATTACACCAAGTATACAATAAATAGTATCAAACGAGATAAAGACTTACCGGTACTTCATTCACAAATTCCCATCCCTGGTCTGTCTGGATATGTTTTGGGCAGCCCTGAACATAAATTCAATTATAAAGTTTTCTTGCAATTCCAATAGCAGATTTAGTTTGCAGGGGATGAATGTACACCTATTTACTATAATACTTGACAATCGTAAGAATGTAGACTTTTCCACTTGGAGTTTGGGGATAAGGGCCAATTAGGTCCATGCATATAATTTCCCATGTTTCAGATACTTAGAATAACAATTAGCTGCAACAACCAACTTTATGCACACACAAACTATGAATAATTTGAATATTATACTGACATACAAAAATCAAACATGACCTACAAAAGAATACCATACTATACTAAAATGTTTGGCTAGTGAGAATGCATGACCAAGTAGCCATATGCGTTAAGAAATATTGTTATTCAATATACATATACAACCTCTTCCGTGATAGTTACCACCAACATAATGTAATCATACAAATGATGTCGAGGAGTTCTATGCATGTCACATATTTTTCTTTGTCATTACTGCACATTGTGGAATAGATGACTGTTTTTATTATATGGCTCATGGTTTATTTAATGGGGTATATGTTTTATTTCACTAAATAAAATAAATGCCTACTTAGGTGCAATCAGCAAACACAGTGTTTAATTTCACTAGTTTGGCCCTCCAGCAGCCTCAAGAAGAGTGAACTGGTGCTCTGTTTAAAATGTACCAGAACCACTGATTTAGAACATGGTACAAATGGGATGGTACAAATGAGAGAAAATTAAGTTGTGGTTGCTTTAAAAAGGTGTTAGTCAACAGGAAAAAAAATATAGAACACAGTTTGTAAGATGAAAGGTTTCAACCGCAAAAAATACAGAAAACAGTGTGCAAGATAAGAGATTTCAAGAAGAAAAAATTGCAGAAGACTGTTTGCAAGATAAAAATTTCAACAGTAAAAAATAGAGAAAACAGTTTGCAAGATCAAAGAATGATGACTAAACATAAGAATATCCATACATTACTCGATGTATGTGCAGATCGATCATGAGATAGATCCTTCTCTGATCGAATCTGATCAGAGAGGTATCTGCTGCCTGCCCTGCACTGCACACTGATTTCCAATAGATTTCAGCATGAAATGTATCAGAAATTGGCCTAGCGAAGCTGTCTCCACCACCTGCTTGGCCACCTCCCAAGTGTATGTGTCTCCTCCCCCGCCCGTGCCCAGGGTTAAAAGCTCACCTCTCCATGACTCACGTGACTCGGCACTTGTTGTGACGTCCTGTCTGAGTCAGGAGCAGTGGGCCTCTTTTCTTGTGGTGCCGTTATTAATCTCTGAGACATCTATGTGACAGGCCACGGTAGCAGCAGTGCAACGCAATGCAACGGAAATGGTCCAGCCGACACTGAAGCTGCAGTGCATTTATGAGCGGTGAACGTAGTAGTGAATGGCACACGACTCCATGGGAGTCAATTGCACCATAATCACTCTGTGATGTGCGCATGTGCAGATAGGAGGAATTGCTGTGACTCAGTGGCGTACCTAGGGCATTTGACACCCGGTGCTGGGTATTATAAGACACTCCCCACCCAAAAAAAGGAAAGGAGTGAGTGCGGCATGCTAAGCACGACACGGCGGGTAATGCCAGGTATAGGTGCCCCCAGTATAGGTAATATAGTTGCCCCAGTATAGGTAGCATAGTTGCCCCAGTATATGTAATAAGATTACCCCCAGTATAGATAGCTAGTATAGTTGCCCCAGTATAGGTAGTATGGTTGCCACCCGTATAGGTAGTTTGGTACCCCAGTATAGCTAGTATAGTTGCCGCCAGTGTAGGAAGTATAGTTTCCCCAATACAGGTAGTATAGTTGCCCCAATGTAGGTAGTATAGTTGCCCCAGTATAGCAAGTATAGTTGCCCCCAGTGAAGGTAGTATAGTTGCCCCAGTATAGCTAGTATAGTTTCCCCAGTATAGCTAGTATAGTTGCCCCCAGTGTAGGTAGTATAGTTGCCTCCAGTGTAGGTAGTATAGTTGCCTCCAGTGTAGGTAGTATAGTTGCCCTCAGTATAGCTGGCCCCAGAAGGGGGATGCAGTGCAAGAAGGAGAGGCAGTGGGGACAGCAACGGGGAGGGGGGCCACAACCGCCCCACCTTCACCTGGGTCCCCTCTGTCACGGAACAGCCATGAGAAACGCAGGCGAATTGGAAGGATCCGCGCAGTCCAATTTCTGATCGCTCTCTGGCTAAATTTGTGCAGCCATTGCAGTAATCAGAAACCGACATTCCTGTTTTTTTTTTTTTTTTTTTTATATAAAGACAGTTCCTTCCCCCCAAAAGGCAGGAGCCTGCTGTAGCTGTCCCCAGGATCAAGCTGTGCTGATGGCCCATCCATCAGATAGAGCTGATACGCAGCATGGCAGATCCAATTTAGTTGGGAAAAGTTAGACACTCTGGCTACTATCCCAGCAGGGGAGCTGACACGTAGCTTGCTGCCCCCAAGCTTCAAAAGAGCCTTCACTTAGGAATGACCTGCTGTAAATCCCAGATGTATATCATATTCCATAAACTGCTATATGTGTCATATTTTCTGTGTTGCCAGGCTGGCAGACCCTCCAAACTAACAGGGCATGATGGGCCCTGTCTGGCGCTGGTTCTGAGGAAGTTTCAGAACATTCTGAGGTAAAGACTGCCAGTTAGGCAGTTCGAAAGTGCCCTGATGATACCACAGGGGTCCTACCCCTAATGTTGAAATCCGCACATGGTAATCCCCTGACAGGGCACTCAGGTGTCCGCAAGACACTTGCCTGTATTCAGAAACCGTTTTATTGGCCCAGGATGAACAGGGATGTAGCCAAATACTGAAAGGCATGTGCCGTCTGTCAGGAGCTGGGAAGGTCCAGGGATTCCCGCGGGGTTCCCTTAGGTCCACAGCCACTTGGTAGGGAAACCCTGCGTGGGCTGGCTGTTGACCTACCCAACCTACTGCCCGTTGTCAGCAGTCCTGGCAGACGCCCCACCCGAACGCAGTGGCGCAAACACCCTGTCCAGAACGGTCCATGTCGGGTCAAGCCTTAGGGTAGCAGACAGCGACTTGTCCAGGTGAACCGAGCCACAGGCTCCATTAAGTTCTCCCGCCGTACCGGCAGCTCGAGACCCGTCAGCCAGGTTAGCAGCAACGTCACACATCTTGCTGATACATTTCTATCTGCCTTCTCCCCAGGGGGTGCTGTCACGAAACAGCCGTGAGAAACGCGGGCGAATTGGAAGGATCCGCGCAGTCCAATTTCTGATCGCTATCTGGCTAAATTTGTGCAGCCATTGCAGTAATCAGAAACCGACATTCCTGGTTTTTCTTTTTTTTTTTTTTTATTATATAAAGACAGTTCCTTTCCCCCAAAAGGCAGGAGCCTGCTGCAGCTGTCCCCGGCATCAAGCTGTGCTGATGGCCCATCCATCAGATAGAGCTGATATGCAGCATGACAGATCCAATTTAGTTGGGAAAAGTTAGACACTCTGGCTACAATCCCAGCAGGGGAGCTGACACGTAGCTTGCTGCCCCCAAGCTTCAAAAGAGCCTTCACTTAGGAATGACCTGCTGTAAATCCCAGATATATATCATATTCCATAAACTGCTATATGTGTCATATTTTCTGTATTGCCAGGCTGGCAGACCCTCCAAACTAACAGGGCATGATGGGCCCTGTCTGGCGCTGGTTCTGAGGAAGTTTCAGAACATTCTGAGGTAAAGACTGCCAGTTAGGCAGCTAGAAAGTGCCCTGATGATACCACAGGGGTCCTACCCCTAATGTTTGGTATCAGGCTGCTGGGTAAATCGAGACAGACCTGAAAATGTTAGTAAATCTGCCCTGACCTGTACGGTTCTGTGAGATAGAGCCCATATCGGGTTAGATATGATTTTTGGTCCCCAGGACAAGGGGAGGACTCATCTCATATTCTAAGGGGGTGTGTGGCTCCCGCCCTCACTCCCTCCTACTGGATCAGGGGCATAAGAATGGCAGAGGAGACAAACTCAGTGTCCTCCACTTTGAACATCTTACTGAATTACATCCTTGCCAGCTTGAGGATATGCTGGCATCTGATTTATTTGGACTTTGTTACTGAACTGAACCAAGAACTTTCCCAGAACGGACATATTTCCACAAACCCTAAGTATTTTCTCCCTTTTTATTTCATACTGGCTATTAACCACCCTGGCGTTCTGATTAAATCGCCAGGGTGGCTGCGGGAGGGTTTTTTTTAAATAAAAAAAAAACTATTTCATGCAGCCAACTGAAAGTTGGCTGCATGAAAGCCCACTAGAGGGCGCTCCGGAGGCGATCTTCCGATCGCCTCCGGCGCCCAGAATAAACAAGGAAGGCCGCAATGAGCGGCCTTCCTTGTTTTGCTTATATCGTCGCCATAGCGACGAGCGGAGTGACGTCATCGACGTCAGCCGACGTCCTGACGTCAGCCGCCTCCGATCCAGCCCTTAGCGCTGGCCGGAACTTTTTGTTCCGGCTACGCTGGGCTCAGGCGGCTAGGGGGGCCCTCTTTCGCCGCTGCTCGCGGCGAATCGCCGCAGAGCGGCGGCGATCAGGCAGCACACGCGGCTGGCAAAGTGCCGGCTGCCTGTGCTGCTTTTTATTTCGTTAAAATCGGCCCAGCAGGGCCTGAGCGGCAGCCGCTGGCGGTGTTGGACGAGCTGAGCTCGTCCAGACCGCTCAGCTGGTTAATGTCTCAATAATTGTTGATTGTAATGATTGTCTGTATATATTAATTATTTATCTTGCATTAATAAACGACGTTCAAAGGTCCTTTGTTTATTCAGCTACCCTGCTATTCAGCCATACACAGAAACTAATCCCAGGTCTCTGGAGAGTCACTACTTTTGTTGCTAGCTAGATAGAATAAATTGTGTTTAACCGTTTTATTTGTAGATCTAGGAATAGCCAGTCAGTGACTCCTGCGGTCTCAGAAAACCGCGGTGGTGGCAGTTATACCCTGAAATAGTGTGTAAAGTGTATTTCCGTAACCCACAGGCTCCCTTCTGGTTTGTCTGCGGCCAATTCCCAACGGTTTCTTCACATTGACTGCGACCACAGTTTGCACGATCCGTGCGCTGAAACCGTTTGGAAGGCATTTCGCGTTCCAGCCACCAGGGCTCCTGTGACACCCTCCTTCTGCACTCTCCCCCTCCAGATATGTGGGTGGCAGGAGGGCGCGGCGGGCGGGTGGGTGGAGAATAACTAATTTAATTCTTGTGTTCCAGCTGTTGGAACGCTGCGTCGCCGTCACGTGGCACAGCTCTCCACCTTAAATGTCACTCACTGTGCTTCCACTAATCAGGAAGCTGAGTGGGCGGCATTGAAGGCGGAGACCTGTGGCAACAGTGATGCACCAGCTCCAGTGCTCCAGCATGAGGTGAGTTATTCTTTGCCTGCCCACCGCGCCTGCCTGCTGCTCGCATATCTGGAGGGGCAGAGTGCAGAAGGAGGGGACCCAGGTGAGGGAGGGTGGGATCTGGCCCCCCTCCCCGCTGCCGCTCCTTCTTACGCAGCTTCCTCTCCTACTCATACTCTATGGGAAGCCTTTGTGACACCCTTCTCCCTGTCAGTTACCTGGTGCGCCACGCCCCCTGGCGCCCAATGGAAGAAACACCCCTGCTGTGACTTACTTCCTGCAGTAAGTATGTCACTGAGCAGGGGGTGGGGTCATGCAGATTTCCCTGTTAACGCAGTCTGCCGCAGGGAAAAAAATACAGGCAGTAGTGCGATATGATGCACTGCAGTAGGGCTCTTATGCCATGTGCCAATCACACTGCATGCGTGAAAGGATCTTAAAAAGAACAAACAACAATAGCAGTAGGAGGTGAATAATGAATAAAATGGTGAATAAAAAATAATTCTTAATGGACTAGGACTTATGTGCTGTGACTTATGTTTATCAGGAAATGTGAAAATCCTTTATAAAACATTTAAAAGATGAACTGGTTAATTAAAAGAAATGTAGAAATACATGTAAGTCCATGATGGTCATGTGAGAGTTGCATCATGAGACACAATTGCATCTGTAAATTGAGCAAAAGCAAGACATAGAGCAATCCTTAACCTCCTGAGCGATAATCCCGAGCTGAGCTCGGGGTATATCGCGCAGGAGGATTTCTCAGGCCCTGGTGGGCCGATTTGCATAATTATTTTTTTGTTACACGCAGCTAGCACTTTGCTAGCTGCGTGTAACTTCCGATCGCCGCCGCTCGCCGCCGATCCGCCGCCGCTCGCCGTGCCGTGCAGTCCCCCTCCTCGACCCCTTGCGCAGCCTGGCCAATCAGTGCCAGGCAGCGCTGAGGGGTGGATCTGGACTCCACGTCATCCCGCCCCATTGCCATGGCGACCGGGGAAGCCCAGCAGGAAATCCTGTTCTGAACGGGATTTCCTGCTTACTCTGATCGCCGAAGGCGATCGGAGTGGGTGGGGGGATGCCGCTGCGCTGCGGCTATCATGTAGCGAGCCCTAGGCTCGCTACATGATTTAAAAAATAAAAAAATTTAAAAAATAGTGCTGCGCCACCTCCTGGGCGATATAATTGTATCGCCCAGAGGGTTAAAGAAATTAACCCTGACTATTCATTAATGAAACAATGATGCCTAACCCTTATCCCAAAGGTTGTGCATAACCCTTAATCCCTCCGGTAGGTGCCTATCCTTAACCCCCAGCAACTAATCTTAACCCCCAGCTTGTAACCTAAGTGCTATGATAGAGGCACCATTTTAAATAAGACATGTCTAGTGCCTTTTTTAACTGCGCCTGTTCTGTGCTCCTGCACAGCTGGTGCCCAGTGCCCAGTGCCCATTATTTGTACCAGCAATTTGCATAGTGGGCGTCCCGGGCACTTGCTACTATAGCGAGCGCGCTTTTAAACATTTTTATCTGCTCCTGTTCTGTGCGCTTGCACACCTAGCACTTAGCACCTGCTATTTGTACTTGCAATCTGCATAGTGGCCCCAGCGATTATTATTTTAGTGGCGCCCTTTTAAACAAAACGCGTATTGCGCCGTTTTTAACTGCTCCTGCTGTGTGCTCCTACACAGCTGGCAAACAATGTCAAGGAGAAGTGATCAAATGGCATCACAGGCAGATCCCATCCAGAGATGAGTGATGGTTCTCTGATGCTGTATTTCTCTGTCAGGAGTGATGTCATCAAAGGGCCAATGAAGCACTTCTGACATATAGATATAGTTAGGGAGTTCCTACCAGTTCCAGGCAGGTTCAGCTTTGATGCTGACAAGGTGGCTCATCTCCTGTCTGCATCGTTTCTGCAAATAACCGCTGATACAATTTCTTTATGTGGTGACTGTTGTTTAGAGGTGAGAAAACTGGGGGATCGATCAATGACTGGAGAAGGAGGAAGTGGGGATAGAGGCATAATGAACTGAGAGATGGAGTGGAGGCAGAGATCTCCAACAGTGTGAAGAATAGTCTTGAATATCACAAACGTGTCTATCTCTCAGTTTTACACTACATTAGTGTGTATAATTAAAAACCTGGGGCTCAGTTCACAAACGATGGAAGGTCCTGAATGGTTAAAATGAACAGTGTTGGACTGGGAGCTGGAAAAGCTGAGGAAATACACTTGCTGGCCAAATTACAAATTACTTGTATGGAAGGATCAGATCTCTCTCAAAAGATATAAAATAATCAGCTAATTGTATGTAAACTGGGAAGTAGTTAGGATGATGGAGCGATCAGGAATGTGATATCTGAACTGGATAGGATCAGATTATCATCGGAGAGTTGGTCCCAGTGCAACACATATATACTGTACCTGTCATCAATGCACATAAGTGGTAAAATGCCCAGCAATGGAGCTGCAGCCAAATAAGTCCAAAACCGATCACTGTTAATCCACAAAGAGGTTCAGGTACATCACATTGTCTCAGGGCTAAAACAGTTTATTTTATTATAAACTCCCTTTAAAATTGCAAAAAGCATCAAACAGGCAAAAAACTTAGGATACAGCTCGCATGAAGATAGAATGGCCAGTATAAGCGAGGAGTAGGTTGATAATCGTTTAGTCCCTCTAATAGGGTTTTCTCAAGACCGTTTATGTCCCAGCATCTCCTCCAGCCCAAAGTAGACAGACAATACAGCCCTAAGTAGACAGACAATGTCCACCCGACATACCTGATTATTGATGATCTGCAGTATCACCAAGAATGCAGATATATACCTGATTATTGATGATCTGCAGAATCACCGATAATACAGATATATTGCTAACCTCTGGACACCTATAGGTATGTGAGTGTTTGGTGTAACAGTAGTACTTTGAGTAATGCACCTGCTGGGCAGGTGATAAAGCAGTAATGGAATACTGCTCTTGAGGGCACAGGAACCTTCCAGCAGCCTGAGACTCTCCAAGGGGTGGAGTCAGGCTGAGGATGGGAAGGACCAGAGAGTGAGTGACACCTGAAGGTGGATGTCACTATCTGATCTGGAGACTATCTCTTAAGAGGAGAGATAGCTCTCAAGGTCGGGCACGCCATGTTGGCAACACACAGACAGATAAAGTACAAAGACAGAAGGCTGATTCGGTATCCAAGGCAAGCTGGGTCTGGCAACGGAATATCAGATATGCGAGGTACCGAATCAGAGATCAGAGGGATAGTCAGGAAAGCAGTAAGTCATAACAGATATCAACAATGCCTAGTCTGGGTGTGAGGTCCTTGGTCTCTACACCCTGGAACTAGTCTGAAGTATAACAGATTGATAACACAAGTTCCCTAGTCTGGGTGTGAGGTCCGTGGTCTCTACACCCTGGAACTAGTCTGAAGGATAACAGATTGATAACACGAGTTCCCTAGTCTGGGTGTGAGGTCCGTGGTCTCTACACCCTGGAACTAGTCTGAAGTATAACAGATTGATAACACGAGTTCCCTAGTCTGGGTGTGAGGTCCGTGGTCTCTACACCCTGGAAGTAGCCAAAGCATAAACAGAATAGCAGTACAAGTAATCTGGCTCAGTGTGAATTCCCAGGTCCACCTGGTTCAAACACACTGTTGGATCTGACTAAGGTCTGAGTGCTTCCACGTAGTGATTGCAACAGCAGACAACTTGAGACTGGCCAGCAGGGACTATATATGAAGTAGTGCTCTCCGGCACCACCCCTGATTGATCAACCAATAGTAACCTGCTCTGGAGTCAGCTGATCGGCGTGATCATCTGATCTCTCCTTGCCCAGTATAAGAGTTCTGCCTCTCAGCGCGCGCGCGCGCGCGCGCTTATTCCTAAGCCTGTGTACACTAACAGACTCAGCCACACCAGACACACGCTGCCGCGTGCAAACCGCCACGCTGGACGCGGAACCAGCCGCCTTACTGTTGTTACATGCGGCGGCTTTTCCGCGTTCTGCCCTGTTACCAGACGCTCGCTTCCGCGTGCAAACCGCCGCATTGGACGCGGAATCTGCCGCCTCCTCAGCAGCACATGCGGTGGCTTTTCCGCGTTCTCTCACAGTAAACAGCTATTTTCCACAATGCAACAGGGTTCACAGACAGGAAACTGCCAAGAGTACGTACTCAGAATTTCTTTGTGGGAGGGGTTTCACCACAATATCAGCCATACTGTAGCCCCCCCCCCCCCATGGAATATATTTTTCATGTAAAAGGGGGTATCAGCTACTGATTGGGATAAAGTTCAAGTCTTGGTTGCAGTTTCTCTTTAAGGCAGAGCCAATTAATAAGAGACACAGTGGTTACATGGAAGGAGCTGAGGAAGATATTTTCATTGCCATGTTGGGTATCCAAGTTCATGCCCCTATGGGGTCTACCAGGACTTGTTCCTGGGATGATACACGAGGTCTGTATGCAATGGGAAGAGAAAGGGGTTGACAAAGTGAGTGTTTTACTGAACCTCCATGACTATAAGTGGATTACTTTAAGAGAAGCACAACAGAACTACGATATGGATTACTAAAAAAGCATTTTCTAATGTGCACACATTTATTTTTGGAGTACGGTCTGTTCCGCCAGGTTTGAAGGAAAGATATCGCTGAGCATCATTGGCATAGCAGTGGTACATTAGGCCGTGCTCTTGAATGATTGTGCAAATAGCAGAGGCGATAGAAATGAGCCTTGTGGCACTCTATATTTTAGTGGCATAGGAATAGACAGAATCAGTCCTAGGGATACTCTGTGTTCTGTCAGTCAAGAAATATCTGAACCACTGGAAGACTAAGCCATTGATACCATAGTACTGCAATCTCCTGAGCAAGATTTCATGGTCAACTGTATCAAAAGTTCCTGAGAGATCCAAAGGTGCCTGTACATCTACCAATTGTGTGGTCCGATCGACCATCTGATTCGATAATTTTATTCAACCAGATGAAAATCAGTGTCAAAGCAAGCATACCCGATTGATGATTTGATCAATTTTGGACCGCAATCAGTCAAATGTATCGATCAAGCATGCTGGAAAACTTGGTCTGACGTGGTCGATTGTATGTGTGGTGGAAACGGCATTCAATATCGTGATGACGGTACAGAAGTAGTGGGGTTAAGAGTTGCGACAGTGGGACAGGTGAGGTTTTAAACTGCACAAGCATCGGGGGTAGGCCAGGCAGGCGGTGGCTAATTCCTGATAGATTTTATGCTGAAATCATTCTGGCCTATTTCCAAACATGAAACATGACAAATAATACGACTAGTGGAAAAAAGTGGGGATGCAAGTGTATTAGTCTTTGAAATCATGCCTATTTGGTGCAGGCGGGGAAACAAGAGGGTCCCATCAAACACCAGTGCTAAAAAGTTTATCAAACAGGTAAATTATTAATTGCATACATTCATGACTTTAATTTTTTCTTTAAAAGAAGAGCAGATTTAAAGGAGATTTCTTTATCCTCAGCTCCTTCGTAAAGACCCCAGCAGACGTCTTGGAGTGAATGGTGACATCCGGAGGCACCGGTTCTTCAGAGGAATCAACTGGGATGATGTGAAAGGCCTAAAAGTTACACCCCCTTTTATTCCTCATCTAGTAAGTACAGTGAGATGCGAAAGTTTGGGCAAACTTGTTAATTTTCATGATTTTCCTGTATAAATCGTTGTTTGTTACGATAAAAAATGTCAGTTAAATATATCATATAGGAGAGACACACAGTGATATTTGAGAAGTGAAATGAAGTTTATTGAATTTACATAAAGTGCCAAATAATTGTTTAAACAAAATTAGGCAGGTGCATAAATTTGGGCAACACAAAAAATAAATGAAATCAATACCATATTTTTCGGACTATAAGACGCTCCTCACCATAAGACGCACCTAGGTTAAGAGGACAAAAACCAGGGGAAAAATATATATATTAAACCTGGTACATCCATGGTGAAGGGGCATCTTGTGGATTATGCCCCCTTTGTACCTCATGCCCCCTTGTACCTCTTGTGTCTTCCTGTGTCCTCCTCTGTCCCCCTTGTGTTCTCCTGTGTCTCAATGTGTCCTTGTGTCCCTCTTGTATCCTCCTCTATGCCCCTTTGTGTCCTCCGTTTGTCCCTGTGTCCTCCTCTGCATGGGCACAGTATAGGGAGTCCGGGTCCCCGACATTGTGGCGTGTTGGAGGTTTGAAATTGGCAGGCGTTCACAAGTCAGGAACTTCCTGCATTTGGATAAGAGGCAGTCACTTCCCCCCCCCCCCCCACTTTTGGGGGAGAAAAAGTGAGTCTTATACTCCAAAAAATACGGTATTTAGTAGATCTTCCATTTGCAGAAATCACAGCCTCTAAACGCTTCCTGTAGGTTCCAATGAGAGTCTGGATTCTGGATGAAGGTATTTTGGACCATTCCTCTTTACAAAAAATCTCTAGTTCATTCAGGGTTGATGGCTTCCGAGCATGGACAGTTCTCTTTAACTCACACCATAGATTTTCAATTATATTCTGGGGACTGAGATGGCCATGCCAGAAAGTTGTACTTGTTCCTCTGCATGAATGCCTGAGTGGATTTTGAGCAGTGTTTCGGGTCGTTGTCTTGTTGAAAAATCCAGCCCTGTGGCAGCTTCAGCTTTGTCACTGATTCCTGGACATTGGTCTCTAGAATCTGTTGATAGTGAGTGGAATCTATGCGTCCCTCAACTTTGACAAGATTCCCAGTCCCTGCACTAGCCACACAGCCCCACAGCATGATGGAACCACCACCATATTTTACTGTAGGTAGCAGATGTTTTTCTTGGAATGCTGTGTTGTTCTTCCTCCATGCATAACACCCCTTGTTATGCCCAAACAACTCAATTTTAGTTTCAACAGTCAACAGCACCTTATTCCAAAATGAAGCTGGCTTGTGCAAATGTGCTTTAGCATACCTTAAGCGGCTCTGTTTGTGCTGTGGGCGGAGAAAAGGCTTCCTCTGCATCACTCTTGCATACAGCATCTCCATGTGTAAAGTGTGCCGAATGGTTGAACGATGCACAGTGACTCCATCTGCAAAAAGATGATGTTGTAGGTCTTTGGTGCTGGTCTGTGGGACGAGTCCGACTGTTCTCACCATTCGTCGCTTCTGTTTATTCAAGATTTTTCTTAGTCTGCCACTTCAAGCCTTAACTTGAACTGAGCCTGTGGTCTTCCATTTCCTCAATATGTTCCTAACTGTGGAGACAGACACCTGAAATCTGAGACAGATTTCTGCATCCTTCCCCTAAACCATGATGGTGAACAATCTTTGTCTTCAGGTCATTTGAGAGTTGTTTTGAGACCCCCATGTTGCTACTCTTCAGAGAAAATTAAAAGAGGAGAGAAACTTACAATTGACCCCCCTTAAATACTCCTTCTCATAATTGGATTCACCTGTGTATGTAGGTCAGGGGTCACTGAGCTTACCAAGCCAATTTGAGTTCCAATAATTAGTTCTAAAGGTTTTGGAATCAATGAAATGTCAACAGTGCCCACATTTATGCACGTGCCTAATTTTATTAAAACAATTATTGCGCACTTTCTGTAAATCCAATAAACTTCATTTCACTTCTCAAATATCACTGTGTGTGTCTCCTATATGATATATTTAACTGACATTTTTATCGTAACAACCAACGTTTTATTCAGGAAAATCAGGAAAATTAACAAGGTTGCCCAAACTTTTGCATCCCACTGTACACTAAAAGGGGATCTGCCTATACTGTATATACTAAAGGGGGGATCTGCCTATATACAATAAAAGGGGGGGGGGGGATCTGTCTATATACACCAAAGGGGGGATCTGCCTATCTATACTAAAGGGGATCTTGCACATTGGCGTGCATGTGCGCAAAGAGCATGAATGGGGGGCGCACCAAAATATGGTTACGCTCAGGGCGCGGTGAAACGTAAGGCCGGCCCTGGTTGACATGATGAGATAGACATGTGTATGTACAGTGCATAGCATACACATGATTATGCTGTGTTCCTTTTTTCTTTCTCTTATCGAAAGGGCTCTTTCACACCAGAGCCCGTTTTCTGTGGTTTAACGCAAAGTCGAAACTTTGGGCTTGATTCACTAAGCGGTGCAAAGTGTTTGCACGCTGGTGAAAAGGCCCTTATCACGCCTAAACTCACTTTAGGCATGATAAGAAGAAACTCGCGCGAAGGTACCGCGCGTACGCGCGTACGCGCGTAAGTGCGCGCGCAGCACCCGACGCTTCGCGCGAAGCTCCCATTAAACCCTATGGGACGGTAACTTCGCGCGAAGAGCAGGAAAAAGCGGTGATAACTCAGTGGTGAAAAGGTCATCACGCCTAAAGTCTTTTAGGCGTGATAACTGGGTTATCACCGCTTTGTGAATCAAGCCCTTTGCGTTAACCAAGGTAAAATGAAAGTCCATAGACTTTCATTTTACCTTTCACATCTGATGCCTCGTTTCGATGCGTTACGGTTCAATGCACCCGGGAGCTTTTCATCGTCGGGAGCCGGCGTTTTCCTGTCGGGTTGAATTAATTACTACCGCCGCTGATTGTGTCGCACCGCTACATCCCGACGACACGCCGCAGGGCATATAACGTGTGCAGGAGAATGGCTCCTGCACTCGCTCTAGATGTGAAAGAACCCAAAGAGTTAACATCAGGTATGCAAGTGACAATTTCTGTCTGGGTCGCAACCCTCACTGATAAGGAATTACAGCCATAAAACACTTTCCTGGCAGTAAATGGCTTATGAGAGCAGGAAAGAGATAGAAAGGGTCAATAGTTCATAGATTTTAGCTCTGGTATACTTCAATGAATGTGTCATTGAGCAGAGACAATGAAGCAGAAAAATCTTAAAAAGTAGATTCAAATATAAAATAAAACTGTGGGATATCTAAAAAGTCATTTTTAGGAGTAGGAGGATAGATACAATTGTTTATCTTATCAGTTTATTTTAACCTCAGGTGTCCTTTAAAAGGCATTTTATTGTCAAGATGGGAAAATATCACCTAGAAAAAAACTAACAAGTAACAACTAAAAAGTTTATTGGAAATGGGCCAATGTGGTCTGAGAGAAAACAACCTCAGCTTACTTGGCTGAACTCTATTTCAGAAAATATAAAAGGTGAGAACCGAGAGCCAAATATAGTGTAGTAGGTACTGGTAAATGGGTTATATGAAAAAGAGTAAAAAGTTATACTCACAAACCAGGGTTACCTCCAGGCAACCACTGTAACAGGCAGGTGAGGAGATTTTTCTGTCCTCACTCAGGATTAAGAAGTCGCTCTATGTAGACAGGAAAAAAACAAGGGGTATCCTCCTCCACCAGGGGTGGATATTATATATAGCGTAATGGAGGACAGAGGCGCCAAAAGGATAAAATCAATTATTAAAAGGTTTAAAAAATGCTTTGGAGGCAATTGGTGGACTTACCTCCTGTAAGCAGACACAACAAGCTGTGTATTCAAACAACAAAGTAGATTTATTGGTACACTCCAGGGGATATTCGCAACGCGTTTCGCAGGTTAAAACCTGCTTCCTCAGGCAATAGCGAGTAGGAGTGCACAACAGCAGTCTGTCTGGGTATCACCTGGCGCCTCATGAGGCGGAAAGACTGCTGTTGTGTACTCCTACTTGCTATTGCCTGAAGAAGCGGGTTTTAACCTGCAAAACTCCTACTTGCTTTCAGAAAAATTTAATGTCACTTGTCTTGCCTATTATGACTACAGAGCCCTCTAGAGGAGCAGGTGTCTTTTTATGCACAAGTGCAGCTTATAATAAGTTGCAGCTTCTGAGTGTGGTGAGGGAGACTGTAGTGTCAAGGGATATCCATGTTTTTTTTGTTGTTGTTTGATAGTTTTTTACTTTGGAAATGTTGCTTTTTTTAATGCCAATTTTAAAAGGCAGTATAGATAATGTTGTTGTCTCTACTTGAACATGGACGTTAGAAGTACAGTATTGCACCTAAAGTGGAGAAAAAAGGCTCAGTTGAAATGTACTGAAAAATAAAAAGGGGTAAACAAGCACTGTGGCAAATACTGTATGGCTATCATTCATAAAGCATTTCCGCATGCGGAAATGCATAAAACAGCTGACTTTACCGAACACTCAGCAAAGTCAGCATTCATAAAGGCTCTTTCCGCATGAAAAAATGACACTAC
This sequence comes from Hyperolius riggenbachi, assembly GCF_040937935.1. Lineage (NCBI taxonomy): Eukaryota > Metazoa > Chordata > Amphibia > Anura > Hyperoliidae > Hyperolius > Hyperolius riggenbachi. The sequence goes on along the minus strand of NC_090651.1, from coordinate 271,320,946 downwards.
CGAGCAGAGTGATAAATCACCGCCTTGTGCGGTGATTATCGGAACAAATGTAGCAAAATGTTAATTCATAAAGATCACCGCAAGCGGTGTGAGGTCGGGAAGTACCGCTCCCTCTGATGTGGCGATACTAATGTAAGTGAATGGAGACACACAGACCTCCCAGGCAGCTGCAGCAGAGCGGAACACCGAGAAATGTATCAACTCGGCAGCTTCCGTGTCTCCGCAACCCTTCCGCCTGCCTACCGCCAGCCTAGTTCGGGGAATCTCTGCACTGCTACCGCACATGGATACATTTTTATGAATGCCCACCCAGAAGTCTAAAATACAGGCAGCGGTGTTTTCCTGCATTGATTCCCCTTACCGACAGCTCCTTTATGAATGATAGCCTATGTCATCAAAAAGTATCAAACAGATGACATTGCACTGGAGTGACTAAAAAGTGGAGATAAATGCCAAAAGTGTCAAACAAGTGTTTGAGAAGTTTCTACCCTGCTGTACAATCTACATTCACTGTTTTCTCTGTTGTGCCATGAAAAGTTTCTATCAGTTTTCTTGGGTGAAGAGGTGTGCTTTGCCTTTTCACATACATGGAAATGTTAACAATACTGGGCAGCACAGTGAGGCCAGAAACCCCCTAGGGGCGATTTCTAATTGCTAGCGATTTGAAAAATCTCTTGCTAATGCAATGCAAGGGTTTTTGTTTTTTATATAAAATCACATCGCAAGTGGGATCACACCCATAGCATTACATTAGCAAGAATTTTCAAATCGCAAAGCGCTCAGAAAATCGCTCCTAGTGGGTTTCTGGCCTGACTTTGTGTTTAGCATACTTGCCTTGCAGCGCTGGGTCCTTGGTTGAAACCAGGGCACTATCTGCACGGAGTTTGTATGTTCACCCTGTGTCTCTGTGGGTTTCCTCCAAGCACTCCGATTTCCTCCCACATCACAAAAACACAGTCATGCCCAAAATTGTTGGCACAGACATTTTACCAAAATGTTAAGTATTTCTTCACAGAAAAGTATTGCATTAACACATATTTTTCTATGAGACTAAACTTTCCAAAGCACGGGATATCAACCTGGAACCTACATAATGTTAGTAGTGCCCGTCTCACCTTTAAGTGATTAATCATAAATAAGATATGTAAGGGAGCTCAGAGCAATTAGTACAAATTTATTAAAGCGTATAACAATTATATAAACAACCATCACAATAGATAAAACCTTCCCCCCCTAAAATCAAAGCAATTGGGCTGGGCTAGATACATGTGTCCCTAATAGGAGTGCACATCCTATAGCAACAGGGATCCTTGCATGCATGAATTATTCTCTTCGGGCCCAGCTTATGCAATATTGGTGATCACCACCACAATGCTTGGTGCGTGCGTGTAAATCTTCGGATTCCCCCCGTGTGTCTTGTGAACACGCCTCTGTGTGATAATAACACTTACGCAACCATTACTGACACTTGCACGTGTCAAACCTCCCCAAACATCAGCCAGCTTCCCATATGCACTTTTAAATGGCTCTGTGGTCCACTCACGTGAGCAGCCTATGGAGTCCGGCTGCCGTGCGATTCCTCACTACCCGGCTGGGACTAGTGGTGCGGCAGCTCTCTCCTCCAGTAGACCGCAGCGTGCAGTGATGTATATCTTTAGACGACCCGACCATGAAGCGTTACAGCTTTGGGAGGAGGGTTGCGGAGGCACGGGGGGAAACCACGCCTACCAGTCGCGGCGGCGTCACCTGCACGTGACGCGTTTCATCCAATCAGGATTTCATCAGACGTGTGACGTCGGGATGAGGTGGCGTAACTTTTATGTCCGTCCTGGACCTCCAAATTTGCAACAAAATTTAAAAGGACAGTTGTCCATTACGCATATGAACATCATAACCAAGGTGGACAGTTAGAAACGAAAGGGCAGCAGGTAGAAAACGTGGATAATCATAGGAACACCTTAATATTCAGATCTTTATTTAGTCCTTGTGGCATCAAACTGCCACATTTGTATATTAACTCCGATTCTTTCTTTCTGAGTTCCCGATCAAAATCACCCCGTCTGGGGCTAATGTTCAATTTATATATTCCCATAACCTTTAGTTTAGACCTTTTGGATCTGCGTTATGTTCCATTTTGAAATGCATAACCATTGGGTTCAACCTTTTCTTATCCACATTGGGGTTCCTTATATTTGCAACATGTTCCCTTATGCGGACATTGAGGGCTCTATATGTCTTTCCTGTATACAGTATATGCGGTCACATGGACAGCGGATTTGGTAGACAATCCTTTCAGTATTACAATCAATTTTGTCTTTAACATAGAACGATTCAGATCGATTCCAATTATAATACATGTTGCCTCTCTGGATGTATCTGCAAATATCACATCCAGCACACGTGAACATTCATTTTTTCTTTTTCTGTATATCATTTTTATGCCTGTTCCAGCCAAACTCACTGCTGACCAGGATGTCATTCAAATTGGTACTCCTTCTAGCTGCTATATGGGGATAACCACCCACAGCCTTCGCTATTATGAGGTCCCTTCCCAACAAGTGCCAATGTCTATTGAGTATATCTCTAACTTCCTTGAAATGGCACTTGTTGGGAAGGGGCCCCATAATAGCGAAGGCTGTGGGTGGTTATCCCCATATAGCAGCTAGAAGGAGTACCAATTTGAATGACATCCTGGTCAGCAGTGAGTTTGGCTGGAACAGGCGTAAAAATGATATACAGAAAAAGAAAAAATGAATGTTCACGTGTGCTGGATGTGATATTTGCAGATACATCCAGAGAGGCAATATGTATTATAATTGGAATCGATCTGAATAGTTCTATGTTAAAGACAAAATTGATTGTAATACTGAAAGGATTGTCTACCAAATCCGCTGTCCATGTGACCGCATATATACAGGAAAGACATATAGAGCCCTCAATGTCCGCATAAGGGAACATGTTGCAAATATAAGAAACCCCAATGTGGATAAGAAAAGGTTGGACCCAATGGTTATGCATTTCAAAATGGAACATAACGCAGATCCAAAAGGTCTAAAGGTTATGGGAATATATAAATTGAACATTAGCCCCAGACGGGGTGATTTTGATCGGGAACTCAGAAAGAAAGAATCGGAGTTAATATACAAATGTGGCAGTTTGATGCCACAAGGACTAAATAAAGATCTGAATATTAAGGTGTTCCTATGATTATCCACGTTTTCTACCTGCTGCCCTTTCGTTTCTAACTGTCCACCTTGGTTATGATGTTCATATGCGTAATGGACAACTGTCCTTTTAAACTTTGTTGCAAATTTGGAGGTCCAGGACGGACATAAAAGTTACGCCACCTCATCCCGACGTCACACGTCTGATGAAATCCTGATTGGATGAAACGCGTCACGTGCAGGTGACGCCGCCGCGACTGGTAGGCGTGGTTTCCCCCCCGTGCCTCTGCAACCCTCCTCCCAACGCTGTAACGCTCCATGGTCGGGTCGTCTAAAGATATACATCACTGCACGCTGCGGTCTACTGGAGGAGAGAGCTGCCGCACCACTAGTCCCAGCCGGGTAGTGAGGAATCGCACGGCAGCCGGACTCCATAGGCTGCTCACGTGAGTGGACCACAGAACCATTTAAAAGTGCATATGGGAAGCTGGCTGATGTTTGGGGAGGTTTGACACGTGCAAGTGTCAGTAATGGTTGCGTAAGTGTTATTATCACACAGAGGCGTGTTCACAAGACACACGGGGGGAATCCGAAGATTTACACGCACGCACCAAGCATTGTGGTGGTGATCACCAATATTGCATAAGCTGGGCCCGAAGAGAAAAATTCATGCATGCAAGGATCCCTGTTGCTATAGGATGTGCACTCCTATTAGGGACACATGTATCTAGCCTAGCCCAATTGCTTTGATTTTAGGGGGGGGGAAGGTTTTATCTATTGTGATGGTTGTTTATATAATTGTTATACGCTTTAATAAATTTGTACTAATTGCTCTGAGCTCCCTTACATATCTTATTTACATATTTTTCTATACACAAGGATTACTCAAGTACATTTTAGCAAACTGTAGTCTTGCTTTTCTATGTCTCTGTGTCAGCAGTGGAGTCCTCCTGGGTCTCCTGCCATAGCGTTTCATTTCATTTAAATGTTGACAGATAGTCCTTGCTGACACTGATGCTCCCTGAGCCTGCAGGACAGCATACATTTCTTTGAAACTTGTTTGGGGCTGCTTATCTACCATCCGGACTATCCTGCGTTGCAACCTTTCATCAATTTTTTTCTCTTCTGTCCACGCCCAGGGAGATTAGCTACAGTGCCATGGGTTGCAAACTTCTTGATAATGCTGTGCATTGTGGACAAAGGCAAACCTAGATCTCTGGAGATGGACTTGTAACCTTGAGATTGCTGGTATTTTTCCACAATTTTGGTTTCCAAGTCCTCAGACAGCTCTTCTCTTTTTTGTTGTCCATGCTTAGTGTGTGGCACAATCAGACAGACATGCTAAGACTAGGGGCCCGTTTCCACCAGCCACGCGCGTGGCTGCAAAACGCGTGGTGGCACATCCTGGGAATCTCAGAAGCTGTGCCATGCATGGCTATGGGATTCACTGCCTCCCGCACGAAAAAATGCTGCAATGTCATCCAAATCGCTAAGGCAAGTGATTCGGACGGCGTTATCCCCTATGGCGGAGTTTCCCTGTGCGATTTCCTTTGGGGAAACTCTGCGGATTCGGCCCAATTTCTGCAGCAGTGGAAACAATCCCTTAGGGAACTTCTCTCCTTTTTATCTACTTTCAGGTGTAATTTTTTAATTGTCCACACCTGTTACTTGCCCCAGGTGAGTTTAAAGGAGCATCACCTGCTTCAAACTTCAAATCTTATTTATCCACAATTTTGAAAAAGTTCCAATAATTTTGTCCAGCCCATTTTTGGAGTTGTGTGTGGCATTATGTCCAAATTGCTTTTTTTCCTCCTTTTTTTGTTTTGTTCCAATACTCACAAAGGGAATAAACATGTGTATAGCAAAATGTGTTAGGTGTTGTGCAATACTTTTCTGTGAGAAATACTTGACTTTCTAGAAAATTGTCTGGGGTGCCAACAATTTCATCCATGGCTGTATAAATGAATTGGCTTCCCCCCCAAATTGGCTCTAGAATACGATACATACACTACATGATACATTCCTTTTATTTTTTATTTATTTATTGTATTTATAAAGCGCCAACAAATAACGCAGCGCTGGACATTAGTTTAGGTTACAGACAATATTTAGGGGTGACATACAGCAATATGACAATACAGGAATACACGAAAACCAGATCACACAGCACAGTATAAGTACAAGGTAATGCTTAGACACTGGATGGGAGTATGGAGATTAGGCAAGTTAGGTTCACTCAGATGCATAGCATGGGTGCACAGTAATGGAGGTGCATGATCAGGTAGGACACAAAAGGAGGAGGACCCTGCCCAAAGGCTTACAATCTAGAGGGAGAGGTAGGGACAAGAAAGGTAGGGGACCATAGTTCAGCTGCGGGTTTAGAGCACTTGTGAAGGGTGGTTGGCCAGAGTGAAAAGGTGAGTTTTGAGGGCCTTCTTGAAGATGTTGAAAGAGGGGGCTGCCCTAATGGGTGGAGGTAGGGAGTTCCAAAGTGTTGGAGCAGCTCTTGAGAAGTCCTGGAGGCGTGCATGGGACTGGGTGATGCGGGGGGCGGTCAGGCGAAGTTCATTCAAGGAGCGGAGTGAGCGGCTAGGTGTGTACCTCTGATTAAGATCGGAAATGTAGGTTGGACAGGTTTTGTGGACAGATTTGTAGGTCAGACACAGTATCTTGAATCTGATTCTGGACTGGATAAGAAGCCAGTGGAGGGATTCATGGAGGGGAGCCGCCGTGGTGGAGCAATGAGAGGAGTGGATAATTCCGGCTGCTGCATTCATGATGGACTGCAGCGAGGCTATTCAGGTCATGGGGAGACAAGACAGAAGGGCATTGCAGTAGTCAAGGCGGGAAATTATGAGGGCATGGATGAGGAGTTTGGTGGTGGCGGAGGTCAGGAAAGGGCAGATCTTGCAGATGTTACGAAGGTGGAAGTTGCAGGACTTTGTGAGGTTTTGTATGTGGGGAGTGAAGGAGAGTGCAGAGTCCAGGGTGACACCCAGACAGCGGGCTTGAGAGGTAGGGCGAATGGTAGTGTGGTTAAAGTGAACCGAGCATCATTTTTAACACCCAGTGCAGCTCTATAGCAAATTAAAAATGCATTCTAAAAATGTGGTTTATTATTAAAAAAAACTTTCAATTTACCTCATTTTTTTTACATCTAAGGGTTAAAATAGCCACTTTGTCCGTCCGTAAAGGTCCGTAAAGGACCTATGGTCGCTGAGCAGGAGATTGTGGAACACAGATAAGAAATCACCTCATTAGACTTAACTGGCCACAAACAAACCCCCATTGTACTTCAAACAGAAAACATCAGTTACAGTTGAAGAATTTCACACCTAGCCTGGACAATGCTAGTTGTAAAACAGCAGGGGTTGAGCTTCTGAACAATGGCAACCCTTGCAGCTATTTGAAGCCAGGAGCTGCTTAGTTCACTTTAAGAGTGACATGCACATCTGGGAGGTTCAGGGACGGCCGGGGTGGCAAGATCATAAATTCCGTTTTGTCTAGATTTAGTTTCAGGAACCTAGCGGACATCCAGGAGGAGATAGCTGATAAGCAGGAGGAGACTCTGTCCATGGTAGTGGGGGATATGTCAGGGGTGTGGAGGTAGATCTGGGTGTCATCAGCATACAGATGATAGTTAAAACCCATGGAGGAGATAACCTTGCCAATGGAGGATGTGTATAGGGAGAACAGTAGGGGGCCAAGGACCGAGCCTTGGGGAACTCCCATCGAGAGGTGGTTGGGGGTGGATGAGGATTCATTGAAGGAGGTTGTAAAAGAGCGGTTGGAGAGGTAGGATGAAAGCCAGGTCAGGGCGAGGTCATGAATGCCCATGGACTGGAGGGACTGGAGGAGTAGTGGATGATCTACTGTGTCAAAAGCTGCTGAAAGGTCAAGGAGGAGGAGAATGGCGTATTTACCTTCAGCTTTAGCTAAGGCAAGGTCATTGACCATTGTGGTGAGAGCTGTTTTGGTTGAGTGGGCAGGCCGAAATCCAGATTGTAGTGCATCTAGCAGTGATGTGGCATTGAGGTACTGGGTCAGGCGTTTGTGAACCAGACGCTCAAGAAGTTTTGAGGCAAAGGGGAGGAGGGAGATAGGGCGGTAGTTGGAGGGTAGTGAGGAGTCGAGGGAGGGTTTCTTGAGCAGAGGTAGTACAGTGGCCTGCTTGAAGAGGAGAAGGTGCATGTGGATAGGGAGAGGTTAAACAGGGTAGTGAGGACTGGGGCCAAATCTGTAAAGTGAGGCTGGAGTAAATCAGAAGGGATGGGGCCAAGGGGGTAGGTAGTGGTATGGGAAGTCTGCAGTAGGTGGTTGGCTTCCTTAGTGGTAGTAGGAGTGAAGGAGGTGATGGGTGGATAGGGTGGAGGAGGAGCTGGTTGGGAGGGGGTAGGAGGTGAAGATTGAAGATTGGATATTTCCTGACAGATGGAGACAATTTTGTTGTTGAAGTGAGTGGCTAAATCTGTGGCAGAGAGGGAGGAAACGGAGGGTGGGGGGTGGGGGGTGGGTTTAAGCAGGGAGTTGAAAGTGGCAAAAAGACGCCGGGGGTTGGAAGCTTGTGCTCCGATGAGCTTGGTAAAGTATTCTTGCTTCACATCAGTAAGGGCAGTGTGAAACTGCAGCAGGTTAGTCTTGTACTGTAGGAAATCCTGGTTAAGTTGAGTTTTCCTCCATTTCCATTCAGTGGCGCGTGTTACCCTCTGGAGGTTGCGAGTATGGGTAGTGCGCCAGGGCTGGCGGTTAGGGGGAGGTTGCGGCAGGATATTGGGGGAGCAGCTTTTTCTAGGGCTGATGAGAGAGATTGGCGATACTGAGCTGCAGCAAGATTAGGACAGGTTAGGGTGGGGAGAGTGGAGGAGAGGACATGGAGGGGTCAGCAAGGACACTAGGATTGAGCTTGCATAGGTCTCGCTGCCATCGACCAGGTGGGTGGGCAGGTAGTTTGGAGGTGCCTTCTGTGAGGAGGTTGAAGGTGAGAAAATGATGGTTGGAGGGTGGGAAGCGTGCGATGTCAAGGTCTGTAATGGTGGTGGATTTAGTGAATATAAGGTCGATAGTGTGACCTGCAGTGTGGGTGGGGGTGTTGGTGTGTTGTACTAGGCCAAGTGAGTTGGCTATGGTGAGTAGCCGGGTCGCGACAGAGTTGTTGGGTTCATCGATGGGAATATTGAAATCCCTGAGGATGATGGTGGGGAGGTCAGAGGAGAAAATGTGTGGGAAGGTTATCGAGAAATTGTGGTTTGGAGCTCACTGGAGGGCAGTATAAGACCGCAACAATGGCTGGGAAGGGATTGTAGAGGCGGATAGTGTGGGCCTCAAATGATGTGAATTGTAGGGAGGTAGGTGGAGTGAGGACACGGAATGTGCAGGATGGGGAGAGGAGCAGACTCACCCCTCCCCCCAGTCCTGTTGTCTGGTCTGGGGGTATGACTGAGGTGAAGCCCACCGTAGGAGAGGGCAGCCTCTGCAGCCGAGTCAGAGGGGATGAGCCATGTCTCAGAGAGAGCGAGGATGGTGAGGGATTTGGAGAGGAAGAGGTTGCGCACCCCTGTAAGTTTATTGCAGACGGATCTGGCATTCCAGAGACCGCAGGGTAAGGGGAGCATGTGTTTGTGGGTGGGATGGATGGAAATAAAGGTTGGGGTGAGGGTGGATGTTGAGGTTATTTGTGGACAGATGGCTATAAAGTGTGTGAAGCAGGCAAGCAGGGAATGTTTGTCTGGCAGCAGGCTGTGGCCCGGGATTAGGTGATATATCACCAGATGCAAGTAAGTGCAGGAAGGAGAGAGTAAGCAAATGTGAATAGACATATGACTATGAGGGACAATGAAGTGACAAGACAATATACAATGTACAGCAAGTCAGAAGATGTTGGTGTTATATAAATACTAAATAATAACAATACTGGAAATAAATAATTAAGTTAATTAAGAAGTGGCAACACAAAGGTGATATTTTGACTTGATCAGGACTTTAATAAGTGTGACAAAAAAAGAAAATGCTAACATTTTTCATAACAAAAATCATAATCGACTGTTCTCAACCTTTATAAATAGCCTGCTGTGGGTCCCAGACCTTACCATTGAGTGAAAATATTTTTACTAATCGTTTTTTCTAAGTGCCCTTTCACACCAGAGGACTTTTTCGGCGTTTTAACGCCACAGCCGAAGTTGGCGTTTTCTAAGGTAAAATGAAAGTCCATAGACTTTCATTTTACCTTTCACATCTAACTCGGCGTTTTGGAGCGTTGTGTTTCCACGCTCCCAGGAGATTTTTCAGGGCTGTTTACAGCCGAAGTTGGCTGTTGGCGTTTCAATGATAGTCAATGGAAAACGCCAACTTCAGCGTTTTCAAAGCGTTTTCAAAGCGTTTTACAGCTGACTTGTTCACTTATTTTTATAGAAAAAAAAAAAGGACGTTTTCATATGAGCTGTAAAACGCTTTGAAAACGCTTTGAAAACGCTATGTATTGGCGTTAAGCAAAAGGCTGACTTTCAGCCTTTTCTACCGCAGCCTCTAGTGTGAAAGAGCCCTAATGGGATAAGAAAGGGTTTTTTTTTACAGCTGTGGCATTTTTAATGTCTTGCTGCCACCTAGTGGTAATCCCAGCAAATACATAAAATGTTTTTGAGTCATTCGTTTAAAATGGACCTCAACAGAACTCAGAACTTTGCTCTAAAAGAAACACAACAGCATAATACCGTTTAAACAAAAATACATTTCTTTGTTACAGCTCATAAAAATCCTAAAATTAATCTGCAAGTTTCTACTTCTTGATTCATGGAAGCAGAAGCAGACATATTGTTTACAGCCTTTGCTTTCAAATGGGCTTATCTGCTTATGTGCCATAGGCAGTCATGTGACACAGGGGAGGGATCAAATTACAACCAGTGATTAGACACAAATGAGGGGAAAATTACACAAGCTTAAACTCTTTAAATACATACAGGGTGCATTTCAGTTATAGTTTCCTTGTATGTTGTACAAGAGTTCAGGTGCAATTTAAAAGGAACCCAAGGTGAGAGGGACATGGACTTTGCCATATTTATTTCCTTTTAAACAATACGAGTTCCCTGGCAGTCCTGCTTATCTTTCTAGTCAGTAGTGTCAGAAACACACACACCTGAAACAAGCATGCAGCTAATCCAGATTTTTCTCAGAAACCTCAGCTCTGCATGCTTGTTCAGGTCTGCGACTAAAAGTATTAGAGACAGTGGATCATCAGCAGGACAGCCAGGCAATGTGCATTGTTTACAAGGAAGTAAAAATGGCAGCCCTGATATGTCTATCACCTAGGGTTCAATTTACTGTTTGAATGCTATTCTTTTGTGCCATATTTATAAAGAGATTTTCATGTATATTTAATTGTAAAAGATTATTTCATTATCTTATAAAATGTTGGTAAAGGACCAGAACTTTACTAGACAGAAAACAAGAGAGATACAAAAAAAAAAAAAAAAAAAAAACAACTATAGAGAAGGGAGTGAATATTAAAATGGTGTATTTACTGAAATGTCTGAGTAGAAGAAATGTCTTGGAAAAAGCAAAGATTTTCACTGTCACCTATTTTTGTAAAGACCCCACTTCCTGGCATATTGTGCTGCATAATCCATCTGCTTCCAGTAAATTTTATACAATCAAAAATACCATTCCTTTTTGCCTCTCACACTATGGGGCTGATTCACAGATCTATTCTGTTGAACTGACTGAACTGTAGCAAAAAGGGGAAAAGGGTAAATCAATACATTGCAAAGTGATAAGTTAAAAAATAGAAGAGAGAAATGATTAATTTTCTCCATGTAATTTGTTCATATTGTTTGATCCACATTCGGCATGCACATAATCATCTTTAAAGGACCACTATTGCGAAATCGTAAAATTTAAAATACATTAAACACATTGACAGGGCAGGTTCTAGAAGGGCACATATGAGGGGACAGTCAGAAATGTGAAGGGGGCATCATGTGTACACCGAGGTGGCAGTGTCGAGAAATGCATCTTGTACGTATTTAGAGAGTCTAGCCTGTCTAATTCCCCCTTATCTGTGTCTAATCACAAGTTGACATTTGTATAGGTTATAGTTTAGCTAGGTAGGTGCCCGCAGTATAGGTTAGGTAAGTAGCTGCCCCTAGTATAGGTTAGATAGGTAGGTGCCTCCAGTATAGATTAGACAGGTAGGTGCCCGCAGCATTGGTTAGATTGGTAGGTGCCCCCAGTATAGGTTAGATAGTTAGGTTCCCGCAGTATAGGTTAGATAGGTAGGTTCCCGCAGTATAGGTTAGATAGGTAGGTTCCCCCAGTGTAGGTTAGACAGGTAGGTGCTCACAGCATTGGTTAGATAGGTAGGTGCCCCCAGTATAGGTTAGATAGGTAGGTTCCTCTAGTATAGGCTAGATAGGTAGCTTCCCCCAGTATAGGTTAGATAGGTAGGTGCCTGCAGTATAGGTTAGATAGGTAGGAGCCTCCAGCATAGGTAGCCAAACATAGGACCAGCGGTGGGGAGAGCTGGCATAGAGCAGTTAAAACTCACCTTCTGCGATCCCTGCATGCAGGCAGCCTCTATGCAGTTACATCATCACAGGGTTGCTGTTACCAAAGCAATAGACGCCTAGGAGAGGAAGAGGCTGCAGGGATCACGTAAAGTAAGTTGTGCATATGCCCGCTGTTACGCTGTCCCCCGGCGGTGCCGCTCTGCCCGGAACACCTGTAGAAACCGGCGTGCGTACGGCCAGACCATTGAGGGGCAAGACATTTATTTGAGGGGGTGCTGCCCCAGAAGCAGGAAATTTGGGCGCATGAGGCAGGTGGACAAAAAGGGCGCCGCCATTCACTCCCATAATAAATATCGTTTAATTGGCGCCCAACAGGAAAAAAGGGCGCCGGAGAAAAATAACGTTTTAAAAGCGGCACCCGGAGACTTTTAATGTTTTATAACTGCTTCTCATGATTACACATTATTTAATGATTTATAATTTTTTACACATTATTTTTAAACGAAAAACAGTACAATATTTTTTAAAACATTATTTTTAAACGAAAAATTGTGAAATTTTTCTTTTTTTTAAAAACGTTATTTTTAAACGAAAAACCGCACAATATTTTTTAAAACGTTATTAATGCTTATCACAGGGGGTCTTAGGTTTAGGCACCACCAGGAGGGTCTTAGGTTTAGGCACCACCAGGGGGGTCTTAGGTTTAGGCACCACCAGGGGGGTCTTAGGTTTAGGCACCACCAGGGGAGTCTTATGTTTAGGCACCACCAGGGGGGTCTTAGGTTTAGGCACCACCAGGGGGGTCTAGGGGTTAGGGATAGGTATAGGGAGGGTTCTGTGTGAGAGTAGGGTTAGGTATAGCTTTAGTAACATTCTTATTAATGTTTTATAAAACGTTATTATAAATTTCACTTTTTAAACAGGGAAGATTAACGTTTTTACAATTGCCGATTTCATACACATTATTTAATGATTTATAACTTTATAAAACATTATTTTTAAACAAAATATAGCACAATTTTTTTTTAAACATTATTCATGCTTATCGTTTAAAACCGTGCGCCCTTTTTTCCCGACGCCCTTTTTTAACGTACGCTGCTGCCCCCTCTCGCCCCCCTCCCCTAAAGCTGGCCCTGCACATTGAAATAAGAAGTACACTTCTTCCAGAGTAAAATGAGCCATACATTACTTTTCTCCTATGTTGCTGTCACTTACAGTAGATAGTAGAAATCTGACAGAACCAACAGGTTTTGGAGTAGTCCATCTTCTCATGGGGGGTGCTCGGGGTCCTCTTTATTTTTCAAAAGCACTTAGTGAATGGCAGTTGCTTTGTCCAACTGCCAAAGGGAGGCTGGCCATCCATTTCAGGAAGTGTCTTTATAAAGTATAAAGGTCATGGTGAGAATCCGCCATGAAAAGATGGACTAGCCCAAAACCTGTTGGCTCTGTCAGATTTCTACTACCTACTGTAAGTGACAGTAGCATAGGAGAAAAGTAATTTATGGCTCATTTTACTTCAGAAGAAATGTACTTCTTATTGTATGTGTTCACATGTATTTTACATTTTTCGTGATAGTGGTCCTTTAATACTGGCAAACATGAAAACATTAAAACCACACCCCCTACAATGTGATAGGCTAAAAGTTTGTATTTTTATAGATATACATATGACAGAGGGAGATACTGGTTGCTTGGCAGTTGGAAACAGCCGTTATTTCCCACAATGCAACAAGGCTCCCACAGTGTGATGTCAGGACCTACCGTAGGTGCTGACATCACACTGTGGGTGAGGTCTCACCACAATATCAGCCATACAGACCGCCCTGATGATATATTCGAGAAAAGGTTAAGATTTCTCATGGGAAAAGGGGTATCAGGTACTGATTGGGATGAAGTTCAATCATTGGTTATAGTTCCTCTTTAAATCATGGTTTATCTCTCCTTATTTGTTTATCTCATGCATTAGCTCTTCTTACAGTTAAGGTGAAATATAAGTAAGCTTTGGTCCGTGACCAAGTCGGGGGGGACTCTACACAATGTGCAGGAATGCACGTTACTCCACATTTTTTCGAACTTGCTAGTGGAACCCCTGTGGGCATAAATAACTTCCTCAAGCTGTAAGGTCCGTACACACGCCGGACTTTAGGCAACGACGGGTCCGTCGTTGCCTTCCGCTGGGTGGGCGTGCCAGCGACAGTCCGGCGTGTGTACGCTCTGTCGTCAGACTGATACGGCTGTTTCTGAGCGATCCGCCCGGATCGCTCAGAAACAGCCGTATCAGTCTGACGACAGAGCGTACACACGCCGGACTGTCGCTGGCACGCCCACCCAGCGGGAGGCAACGACGGACCCGTCGTTGCCTAAAGTCCGGCGTGTGTACGGACCTTTAGGAATCATTGATTTGAATGATCCACGTAACCAGAGTAGGAGGGGAAGGGCCAGAATGTAAATCAGGGAGAGGAAATATTTTACAATAGGCAAACAATGGCTAAATCATTTATAAATAATTATTGTAAAAATTAAGCACTTTTTTCATACGTTATTTTCACTGCAGTTCTTTTTTAAATAATTATCACTGGAGAATGAACCTGTTTGAACATGCAGTCCCTTATTTCTGAAGCAGAAAAAGAGGAAGTCGTTTTTTCAGCTTTTAGATCGATTTTTGGATCAATTTTGGAGTGATTGTGTTATTCATGCAGAATTGAGCTCAAGATGGATGATCACCCAAAGTATTTACCATGGTGCCAGGCTTCAGATGCAGGGAAAGGTGTTATAGGTGCAGTACATTTATTGTGAGGATTTCAAATATTTTTTTTTGTATTCATCAAGTACAGAGTTTAAAGAGGAACTTCAGCCTAAACAAACATACTGTCATTAAGTTACATTAGTTACCGTATGTTAATTAAAATAGCTAGGTAATATAATCTCTTACCCACCCTGTTTTAAAAGAACAGGTAAATGTTTGAATTCATAAGGGAAGCCATCTTATTGGTTGAAAGGAGGTGACAGGGAGCATGAGACAGGGGTGCAGCTAAGGTTTTTGTGGCCCCAAGCGGACTGTAGGAAGTGGCTCTATCCTGCGCCGCGGCGAAAAATGGGTGTGGCTATCCCGCATAAGTAGGCGTGGCCATGACATGTGGGTGGAGCTGGAGGGCGGATTGGGGCGGGGCTGTTTGCGGGGAAAATGGATGTGGGGGTGATGCGCCGCGCCGCGCCGAAAGATGGATTTGGCCATGACATTGTATGGGCGGAGCTTAACCGTAGCACAGCAAATATAGCCAACTATGACCATTAAATAATAAATGCAGCAACAGTTACCCCAGACACCAGAAAATAAAAACGCAATTTGTGCAACATTTCAGCAGAAAACAAACGCAATTTGTGCAACATTTCAACAGAAAACAAACAGAATTTGGGCCACATTTCAGCAGAAATAAAACGCAATTTGGGCCACATTTCAGCAGAAATGAAACGCAATTTGGGCCACATTTCAGCAGAAATCAAACGCAATTTGGGCACATTTTCAGCAGAAATCAAACGCAATTATGGCACATTTTCAGCAGAAATCAAACGCAATTAGGGCCACATTTTCAGCAGAAATCAAATGCAATTTGGGCACATTTTCAGCAGAAATCAAAGGCAATTATGGCACATTTTCAGCAGAAATCAAACGCAATTAGGGCCACATTTCAGCAGAAATCAAACGCAATTTGGGCACATTTTCAGCAGAAATCAAACGAAATTAGGGCACATTTTCAGCAGAAATCAAACACAATTTGGGCACATTTTCAGCAGAAATCAAACGCAATTTGGGCCACATTTCAGCAGAAATCAAACGCAATTTAGGCACATTTTCAGCAGAAATCAAATGCAATTATGGCACATTTTCAGCAGAAATCAAACGCAATTAGGGCCACATTTCAGCAGAAATCAAACGCAATTAGGGCACATTTTCAGCAGAAAGCAAATGCAATTAGGGCACAGTTCAGCAGAAATCAAACGCAATTAGGGCCACATTTTCAGCAGATATCAAACGCAATTAGGGCACATTTTCAGCAGAAATCAAACACAATTAGGGAACAGTTCAGCAGAAATCAAACACAATTAGGGCACAGTTCAGCAGAAATCAAACACTATTAGGGCACAGTTCAGCAGAAATCAAACACTATTAGGGCACAGTTCAGCAGAAATCAAACACTATTAGGGCACAGTTCAGCAGAAATCAAACACTATTAGGGCACAGTTCAGCAGAAATCAAACACAATTTGGGCACATTTTCAGAGCTGCAAAAAGAAAAGAATTTACTCACCTGGCACTGGCAGAAGTCTTCTCTCCCCGTCTCCTCTCCTGGCCGGCTCCTCAGGCGCGCAGTTCCCACGGAGCTCCCTCCCTCCTCCAATCTCCCGCGCTGATTAAATCAGAGCTACGGGAAGATGGCCACCCGAAGCCCTGTACTGGAGACATAGGCTTCAATTCATCAAAGGGTGTTCGATAACAAAATCCCAGTCCTTAAAATACCGCATTCGGTATTTTACACTTCACTGTGCTGATTCATCAATATTTTCACATGTGTGGTAGAGGTTCGTTAAGTTACCGAAGTACTACGGCTTCAGTTCATCAAAGGCTGTTAGATAACAGCAGAGTGGTGCAGAGCAGCTTGGAATGTCTCTGTGTTGTTACAAGCTGATAACAATAGAAGGCATCCAGACATCCCTTTACATGGAAACGTGTTATAGTTACTGTTACTTATACTGCCTCTGCTGCTCTGAATCTGTCCATCAGTGTTTCTTAACATTTTACTTATTTGCCACAACGTAGATAAACTTCCTGGAGACATTACAAATGCCATGCTTGGTGATTTCACCACTTGCATCTTTGCATATTCAAACAGGGGCTCAAAGGGTTAAACGACCGAAGGACATCTGGGGATATCTTTTGTCCCGTTCTCTCTGCTCACTGCCTGGGGGGTCTGAAAGCTTGTGTGAAGAAGCCTGTGACCTATCAGCACCTATCAGCAGCACTTGCAGGACAACAGGGGCTGTTTCTATTGGTTGCCTGCTCCTGCTAATCATGAAAACATTCACACAGAAGGCTTTCGAAGCCTGTAACAAGAGGGGAGAGCTGGAGATAAACACCGAATGTGCTAGCAAATGTGGTAACCTTGATGAATTAACATTTACTGACATTTGCTGACATGTGTTGAGCACAAGTCGGTAATTTATCTCATTGCTCTGTCATTTCAGCTTCTCATTCGGCAACAGCTTTGATGAATTAACATTTTCTTAAGTCCTCCGTTAACTCAGCTGTTTTCAGCATTACCGAATGCGGTAATGCTTGATGAATTGAAGCCATAGTCTCCAGAGCAGGGCTTCGGCGGGGGCCATCTTCCTGTAGCCCTGCCCTACTCTGCTCTGCCAGCCCCGTGGGTCTGCGGGAAAACAGTGACGTCACGCCGACGTCACTGAGCCGCCGAGGCCCCTACGATCTTGAGGCCCCAAGCGACCGCTTGGTTCGCTTTATGCCTCGCGGCGCCCCTGGCATGAGACACAGTTCCAACTGTCCTGTGTCCTGATCACCCCTCCCAGTTGTTAGGCAACGTGAATAACAACATAGGAAATCCCATCATGCTTTGCACAGCATCAGGGGAAAAAAAGCCCGGGCAGTTTTCTTTGATGGGGCGGAGCTTAGCTTTTGTAAAGCTAAAAATAAGGCTTATGTAAGAAAAACAAAGTTCTGATGCTGTGAAACTGTTAAAGAAACACCAAGCCTTTTCAGTGCTGCTGACTAGATTTTTAGTCTGGAGGTTCACTTTAAGGGCTAATGGATCGCAAATCACAGTCTACAATAAAACTAATGCAAATGGCAGTGGCCATTTCCATTAGCGCACTTGAATTGTGTTGCGATTGAGCGCAATCATCGTCCTGTCACATTTTGAATGCGATTGAGCTCCCATACTAAGTATAGTAGCTCAATTGCAATCGCATTACTCATAATTAGTTTAAAATGCGATTGCAACAAAGCGGGTTGAGATTGGGATCACGTTTCATAGTGAAAAAGAGCCCAAATCCATCTTTAAGGTGCCCATACACACATCAATTTTCCCAATAGATTCAATAAGGGTAAAGAAGCGCCCAGGTAAAGATATAATAAGGTTAAAATCAAATAAAATGTAGAAAAATAAGGTGGCTTACCTTAATGACAACAGTCAGATAGACAATAAGATTTATTATGCACAGGCAAGCGTTTCTGAGAGTCGCTCCATGCTATTGGCTATTGGTACTGCAGCACTTGTATTGGCCTGAGGAAGCGGGCTCAGACCCATGAAATGTGTTGCCTGTGCAGAATAAATCTTATTGTCTGATCTGATTGTTGTCATTGAGGTAAGCCACCTCATTTTTCTATTTTTTTATTTTATTTTAACCATTTCAGCCCGCGGGTATTTTTCACCTTATGGACGAGAGGGATTTTCCTATTTCAGTGCTCCTCCCTTTCATTCCCCAAAAACTTTGGCACTACTTATCACAATGAAATTATCTATACCTTGTTTTTTCTGCCGCCAATTAGGCTTTCTTTGGATGGTACGTTATGTTAAGAATTATTTTATTCTGAATGATTTTAACGGGAATAATTAAGAAAAAAATTGAAAAAAAAATATTATTAGTTTTTGGCCATTATAGTTTTAAAATACCACATGCTACCGTAATTAAAATAATTATATCCCTAGTATAATGTATGGTGACAATTTTTTATATGGAAAAAAAAGGTACATTTTTTCAGTTTTACATCCATCGCTAATTTTTAGCCCATAAATTTATAATAATACTAGTGACCTAAGCCCATTTAAAAATGGGCTCTAGGTCTGTCGCCGCGCACATGCACCCGCCTGCCGCGCAGGTTTTTTGAACAAAAACAGTGTTTATTCTCGGCGGACATGTAAGGATTTGCTTACACAACTTATAACAATACATTCAGTGCCCTAATAAGTCCCAGTCCAGACAATATATCCTGCGGTGAATGCTCAAAACTCCACTGTGCAATGCCGCGTCTTCACAGCTAATTCCACCACCACACCATATGGAAACAGACTCACCAGATAAAATGACCTCAATCAGGTCTAGTTGCACCTTGGGACACTTTAGGGCCGTCCCCCACCTCCTCTGGTGACGTCTGTTTGTCCTAAATAGGTCTTCTATATATGCACCTCCATATGTATAGTATTCCCTCAAACGGATAAAAAACTCCACATACTGTAAAACTGTAAAAATGTATTATACTATAAAAAGCAATTGCACTTACAATATGCTGACTTGTTAGTAGGGCGCAGAGTTTTATTACGGGCTCTCCCCCGATTAAGCTGGGCTCCGGCTGCCATGTCTCTCCCCTCTATGGCTATTCCCAGTGTCCGTGCGTGCTGCAGTCACCTCCACCGCTTCGGGTTACGGCTCGGCTTCCCACGCTAGATTGTATCGTAGTCTCTCACTTCTGGACCTAAGCCCCGCCCGACATGTTTCGTCATAGAAGACTCATCAGGAGCTGGGGATTGGTCCGTTCGTGAGAGTTTTTATATTATCCACCCCACCTCCTGCATACGTCATTTCCCCTTCTCCTATGCGCATCACCTGATGCGTTCCAAATACCCGGACGTATCCAAATACCCGGTATACGTCCGGATATTTGGAACGCATCAGTTGATGACAGCTTGTACTCACGTGCAACAGTCCTCAGAACGACCGCCGGGTCTGGCAACCTGTCGTTTCAAAAAGTCTGTAGTGTGTACGCTCCTTAAGTGTTATTGCTTAAATTATTATTTCACTCCTCATCACCTGAGTTCCGGATAAATCCCCAGAGATTGTTAAGGTATAATTACCTTGTGAATATGGCTTTGAAATCATGCAATGTTCATTGGGTAGAAGAGATTATTCAGAACACTCCTTGGCTACACATTTGTGAGATCATGAAATTATGATTTCATACCACAGTAAACTGTATTTAAAGGACAACCGAGGTGACATGTGACATTATGAGATAGACATGTGTATGTATAGTGCCAAACACACAAATAACTAGGATGTGTCTCTTTTTTCTTTCTCTGCCTGAAAGAGTTAAACATCAGGTATGCAAGTGACAGTTTCTGTCCAGGTCGGGAACGGTGGCACTGGGTCAAACTATAGCATAGACCTCACTGATGAGTAATTACAGCCATAAAACACTTTCCTGTCAGTAAATGGCTTCTGAAAGCAGAAAAGAGATAAAAAGGGTCAATAATTCATAGATTTGAGCTCTGGCATACTTCAATGTAGGTGTCATTGAGCAGAGAAAATGAAACAGTAAAACTTAACCACTTTATCCACCACTACAGTATAGCTACGTCGTCTGTGATTTCATCTAAGCCACAAGTGTGACGGTTTAGTGCCACAACTCAGACGTCTGATTATTTGGTGATCTGCAGAATCACTAAATAACGCAGACGCTATACCTGATTATGGGTGATCTGCAGAATCACCAATAATACCAGTATAGCTTCAAGGATGAGTATAGTGCTTGGTGCAACGGTAACTTTAATAGTAGCAAGGCCTTACCAGTGGGGCAGGTAAGGTACTATCAACACACCTACTGTACAGCTAAGAACAGGCCTTCCCAGAGGGATAGAGAAGGTGCCAACAGGGAGAATACAAAGAATAGACTAAGTAGTCCTTACCAGAGGGGCTGGCTAGGAACTACTGACAAATATATTACGAGTGCTCATCAGTGGAGCTGATGAGCCTTGGAACCAATCAGGATAGGCCTCTTCAAAGGTGCTTGTAGGCACTAGCTGCGAGCGTACTGATAAGTACGACCAAACCTTACAGAAGGAATGGCTACGTACTATCAGATACGGTGACTGAATAACTTGTCTAGACTTTCCCAACGAAGTTGGCAAGATGCCATCAGTTACCAACTATAATAGAGAACAGTAACTAATAGTCTGACGAGACCTCACCAGAGGGGCTGGTGAGGTACTATCGGTGCACTGACCGTAGTAGAGTAGTAGAGTACAGGCCCCAGCAAGCTGGAGATATAGCAACAGAAGAGATAGAATCTCCCGAGGAGCGGGTGATTCAGACAGTACTGCAGGCTAGGAGATACAAACAGTACGGCTCTAACGGTCACCTGTGGAGCAGGCGATTCAGACTGTACTGCAGTCTAGGAGATACAAACAGTACGGTTCTAACGGTCACCTGTGGAGCAGGTGATTCAGACTGTACTGCAGTCTAAGAGCAGGAGATACAAACAGTACTGCACTAATGATCACCTGAGAGGCAGGTGATTCAGACTGTACTGCAGCCTAGGAGCAGGAGATACAAACAGTACTGCACTAATGAATAACTTCACCAGAGGAGCTGGTGAAGCTAGCACCTCACCAGTGGCGAGGGCCCACTGGTGAGTAGAATGGTCAGACAGGCAAGGTTCAGCAACAGAGGGGTTAGTTTCAGAACAGAATCGTGAGACAGAAGAGTAAACAGTAATCAGGCCGAGGATCAGCAACTTTAAGGCAGATAGGCAGACGTACAGAATCAGAAAACGAGATCAGAGTCAGAGTTTAGCCAGAGTCATACACAGGAAATCAGTAATAATCAATACAATCCAATAAGCTAACTATAGATAGATGTATATCGCAATTATTGCATATACATCTATCATCAACTGGAACCTCACTACAATGTACAAAATAACAAAAGTCCTAGTCTTGTGTGAAATCCCTGGTTTCCTCCCAGATCAAAACACACCGGAACTAATCTAAGGTCTGAGCACTGACACAATAGTATTCACGACAGCAGACAGCGCTAGACTGAAGCCTGAAGGCTTAAGAAGCAGAGGAGACCCCACTGGCACGCCCCCCTGCTGCCAGCCAATCCGGGGCGCCGTGAGTCTCCTCTGATGTCAGCTGACGAGCCTCCTCCCCACATAAAGGTCCTGTCTATGTGCGCGCCTGCGCGAGACAGCGACCTTGCAGGGGAAAGACAGTTCCGTCCCTGGCGTCCTAGACGTCGGAGAGACGAGCAGGGGCCCAGAGGCAGCCGCGGTGGCGATGCAGTCCGCCGCGGCTGCACTCGCTACAACAAGTCAGTAGATATACGTCTTGTAGCAGAAGCAGTGCTGTGCAGGATTGGGCTTGCTCCTGTGCACATTTCTGGCACTATCTGATGCAGCACTAATTGGTGAACAGGAATATATGTTTCCTGAGCTAATGAGATTGATTTTTACCATTAAACATACTTTTATTTTCTCAGTTCATAGTGAAAAATACACTCTGTAGCATTATTTCAGAATCAAATATCTTCACCATAAATTGTGACAGGAACATAATCTAAGTTTTGTGATAAGTGGTAGGAATAGCCAAACAAAATTTGTGTTTTTTATCTACAGTAGCACTTTTTATTTTTAAACTGGAATTGGTAAAGCTGAGAAATAATGTGTTTTTTCTATTTTTTTTTCCTTGTTTTCCCATTAAAATCAATAGAAAACAAAATTGTTTGAAGGAAAAAATGGCATACAATGAAAGCCTAGTTTGTCTTGAAAAAAACAATATATATTTCATTTCTGTGTCATAAGTAGGGATACACTAGATTTAAATATAAAATAAAACTGTGAAAAGTCATTTTTAGCAGTAGGAGTATAAATACAATTGTTTTTCTCATCAGTTTATTTTCACCTCACATGTCCTTTAAACTTTTGTGGTTTTTTTTTTCATACCTAGCAGTATTGTGATTGCCATTTTTTTTTTACATTTCTAGAAACAGTTCTTCCCTCAACCGTTTGGTTTATAGGTGTGGTTTCCAAATTTGGTCTTTCACATTTACTAAATATATTGAGTGTAATATTAATCTTCACAAACCTTTTGTGTATGTGTATCCATTGTATGATGTTGGATAGTATGTCACTAAATTATTATTGACTGATTTATTGGCAATTTATTTGGAATGGTATCAGCCTGAAGCGCAGTGCAGGCTCCTGGGAGGACATCAGTTATAGAAGGGAGCAGTGATCACTTGGCTGCTGCTCTGAAGCAAGAAATTATGCATTTAGCTATTTTTATTCTTTAACAGCTACTACAGTAAGGCAGTCTGGAGAGCATTGTATCTATAAGCTAAATTCCAAGAGTGTATGGACAGTGTCAAAGGATTTTCTACCTCTGCTTTCCGCCCGACTGTGTTAACACGGAGTATATTTCATGTAAAAACATATCTGAATGTTATTTAGGTGCCCCAATATGTGTGCCAAAGTCTCTGTTGAAAGTTCTCAGGAAAATTCAGAAAATGTCTGTGTTCTGTCTTCTCTACGCCCAGGACTGGGTTTGTACTTTCTACCACCCAAGGCCCATTGTCATGAGCTGCCTCTAACCAACAGCCTCTCCACCAACCCTCCCCCCCTTAGTATAGGTAGCCTGATGCCATCACCCCCCTTTGTTGTAGGTAGCCTGATAATGCCCCCCCCCCTTTGGTACAGGTAGCCAGCTGCTGCCCCCCTTTAGTATAGGTGGGCAATTGCTGTTCCGCTCCCCCCCCCCCTTTAGTATAGGTAGCCAGATGCCATTTCCCCCCTTCCCCCTCTAGGATAGGTAACCAGGTGCAGCCCTCCTCCCACTTTAGAATAGGTAGCCAGGTGCCATTCCATTCCCAGGAGTGCCCCCCCCAGTATACTTAGCCAGGTGTGCCCCTCCCCCCCACACACACCTCCAGTATAGTTAGAAAGATGAGCCAGCCCCCTCTCCACCAGTATAGCCAGGTGTGCCTTACCCCTCCCCCATTCTAGTTAACCAGATATAACCCCCCCCCCCCCCCGGTTGAAGCCTCGTCCATGCAGGGCATGTGTGCACTTCCATGGCTCCTCTAGGAAGGTAGTTTAGTATAGTTGAACTTTTACTATAGTCGAGTTTCCTATAATGAGATTATACTGTACTAATGACCTTAGCCCATTTAAAAACGGGCTCTAGGTCTGTCATCGCCACGTGCCCGCGCCCATAGCGTGCACACCCACCGCACATGCCCACCTGCCCGGCCCCCTGGCCTGTCCTGTTCTAACGCGCAAACGCACAGACAGGGACAGGACACTCGGACACTTAGGTTTTATTAGGTAGGATACTTTACAGGTAGAAATATTGTCTTGGAAATCTGCAACAATCAATATAAACCAAATCAAAAACAATGACAGCTTCATTAACAGCACCTGCCATATCATTGATATGCTGTTTAGGCCTCCTTTGTTATGCTAATCCACAGTGCCCATTTAAAAGACAACTGTAACCACCAAAAGGAAAAAAAGAAAAAGAAAGATACCTAAGAGGAGGGAAGGCTCTGGATACCTTAGAGACTTCCCATTTCTCTCTGCATCCCCTCGTTATACTGCCGAGCCCCCATTCCAGCCTCCAACTTTAAATGTGGAAGAGGCATTCAGGTCTCCTCGGAAGGCCACGGAAGAACTCAGGTCTCTTGAGTCCAGAGCCGCTCGTCTTCGGAAGTTCTCAAAGACACAGCTAGGGTAATAATTGAAAAGGGTCCATCCAACAAGTGGACACAGAGAGATAGGGAGGCTCTAAGGGATTCTCTCCTCTTAGATAAGTAAGACCCTCTAAAATTCACATCTACACTCCTCTTTGTGCACAAGCTCGGCTGCGTAGCAAAAATGAGAGTCTTCCAGTTCCTGTTACGGTCCCCTCATTCCAGCGACATCTCCCCTGTTCAAATATCCCACTGTGGCAGGCTTCTGAAGTCTTCTGGAGCCCGAGTGCCCCCAAAGATGTGCTGCTCCATACTGCACATGCCTGAGTGCGCACGAGAGCACGCTCACGCACTCAAGTGCTCCCGAAGACTTCTGAAGTCTCCTGCGTGGAAGAGAGTAGTCTCGGAGACTGCTAATGGGGGTGACAGCACTGGACTGAGGGGACCAGGAGATGAACAGGAAGGAACTATACCCAAAGCCTTCCCCATTCCTAGGTAAGTATCTATTTTTTTTATTTAAAAAACACTTTGGGCCCACTTTAATGGGACTAGCAGTTGTGTATAAGAATTTCATATAGCATAGTTTGGTAAAAATAGGTTTGTCTTGTCCCCTCCTGCATAGATCACCCTAAGCATCTACCTGGTTTGGCTATGCGTAAAAATGGCCCTGCTGGCGCTGTACTCTACCCCAATGGGAGGGCATGGGGGAAAGAACAGGTTTGATGTGCATCATCAAAGAGCGAAAATCAACAGGGTAGAGCTTCGGCGATGGATGGATACTCTTACAGCAGCTGCAAGAAAGAAGGAGTGGAGAATTAAATAAAACAGATTTTCCACTATATACCGTATGCATTGTATAGTGTAGCAATTATTTTGTTGGTATTATCTGTGTGTACTCTATATTATTATCTTCATACCACTGATCTTAGGCTAGGCTTCATCTGCACTGCATGCACAAGGGTGAATTCACAGCATATCCTGAGCAGATATGCTGTACCCCATTGCGTGTCTGTCAACACATTCCACTGTCACCACCATTTAAGTCTCTGCCACACTTTAAAGGAAACTTGTATGGAAAAAAACACAGTAGTAGCACAAAGCCATATACTGTATGCACAGAGGAAATAAAGCTGTGCATGGGCGCTTCGTGCTACTGTGCAGACCGTACCCATGCAAGTGCAGCATGGCCATGCTTGTACACAGATGGGTGCACAGCCACAAGAACATATCTGACAAGCTCTTGTCAGATATGTTCTGAGGAACCCAGTGCAGGAACAATGGGGTGGAATGATGATCTAGGAAGCTAGTGGATTATCCAGAGGCTTTCTTCTACTGTGGTGGTATCTATTTATGTTTCCAATACAGGATCACTTTAGCCATTCATGGATTTCCTATACTATGCCACCCCCTTTCATCAGAAATTCAGTGACAGCTCTTTAATATCTGTGGGTTTTTATAAGGGGACCTGACGTGAGAGGATATGGAGGCTGCCATATTTATTTCCTTTTAAAGGACCACGATTGCGAAAAAAAAAGTAGGCAGTTAAAATCTGACAAAACTGACAGGTTTTGGGCCAGTCCATCTCCTCATGGGGGATTATCAGGGTGTTCTTTGTTTTCAACAGCATTTTCTGAACAGCAGTTTAACTGCCAAAATAGTAAAATACCAGTTAGCCTCCCTACTCACTTGCACACTATTTTATCAGTTAGACTTTGCAACTGCTGTTCAGGAAATGCTGTTGAAAACAAAGAAAACCCTGAGAATCACCCATGAGGAGATAGACTGGCCCAAAACCTGTTGGTTCTATCAGATTTTAACTGCCTACTTTTTTCGCAATAGTGGTCCTTTAACCCTCCTGGCAGTATGAAAAATTCCGCCAGGAGGCAGCGCGGCAGTTTTTTTTTTTTTTTTAAATCATGTAGCGAGCCCAGGGCATCCCCCCGCCCGCTTCGATCGCCTTCGGTGATCTCCGATCAGGAAATCCTGTTCAAAGAATGGGATTTCCTGGAGGGCTTCCCCCGTCGCCATGGCGACGGGGCGGGATGACGTCACCGACGTCAGCGACGTCATTGGGAGTCCCGATCCACCCCTCGGCGCTGCCTGGCACTGATTGACCAGGCAGCGCACGGGGTCTGGGGGGGGGGGGGGCGCGCGCCGTGACGGATAGCGGCGATCGGGCGCGGGGCGGCAGCGATCGGTGTGCTGGCGCAGCTAGCAAAGTGCTAGCTGCGTCCAGCAAAAAAAAAATTAAGAAAATCAGCCGAGCAGGGCCGGAGAAAACCTCCTGCGCGGCTTACCCCGAACTACGTTCGGGGTTACCGCCAGGAAGGTTAAACAATATCAGTTGCTTAGCTATCTTCTGCCTCTAAAGCCCCATACATATACTTGATTAAAGTGGATCTGAGATAAACTTTTACTCATTGCATAATTGTGTTCCTTTCATATAGTTTATAGGGCATTCCTTAAGCCAAATACTTTTTTAAATATTGTTTTAATACTCTAATTCCCTATAAACTAAACAAGCCTCGCCCACAGCTTCTCCAGTGCCTTGGCATTCTCAGACTCATGTACCAAGGGCTTATGGGAGCTCAGTCTGGGCAGGAGGAGGAGGTGTTACTAGCCAGAGATTTCAGAGGCAGAGGGGTGGAGGGGAGTTAAGGTTTCACAGTCTGAGGGCTGAAGATGCTATCATCTGGGTAATGTGTGTAATGTGAAAAACATAACATGGCTGCCCTTATTGTATCACAGGAATAAATTATCATAAACTGTTGAAGCTGTTTGCAGCTCGATTTGCTGTGTAAACTATCTAAACTTTAGATAAGATATATAGACAAGTTACTTGTTATAGTTTTTCATCTCGGATCAACTTTAAAGTAGGCGGCGATAACGACCGCCTATGCAGATAATCAGGCATGCGTACAGCAGACCCCAATCAGTGACCGCCGCTCAGCCAGCGATCTGCCAGGTGGATCAACTAGACTGATAACATTGTTGGTGCTGCTCGCCCCTCCAGTGTGACATAATATCGGCACTAATCCATTGACCCTTCACTCCCCACATAGCAGCTGACTCTGTGTCTGTACAGCCTCAGCCCAGTGATGTTGCTTGAGGGACTGGCCTTAATACTTTTAGCCAAGGCAACCAGAGCAGGCATTTCTAACAAGATTAGCTGCACGCTTGTTTCAGGTGGATGATTCAGCCACTACTACAACCAAGGAGATCAGCAGGACTGCCAGGCAACTGGAATAGTTTAAATGAAACCAGAGACTAGAGTAACTAAATGATTTATACATTCCTGGGTCTTCCTCCAGCCCCATGTGTATGGATCGCTCCTACGCCGCTGTCCTCAGTCTTCATCTTCGGTACTGGGTTCTGTAACCTCAGCCAGTCTGCACAAGAGAAGTGCGCCCTCTACTTATCTCCCCGGGAGCCGCCGGAGAGATACGTAGAGGGCACACTTCTCTTGCGCAGACTGGCCCGAAGTTACAAGACCAGGTACCAAAGAGGGAGAAGACTGAGGACTGCGGCGTGGGAGCGATCTGTGCACATGGGGCTGGAGGAAGCCCCAAGTATGTATAACACTTTTATGTCATCTCCTCTCTAGTACACTTTAAAGGGAAATAAATATGGCATCCTCCTCATCCACCTCACTTCAGGCTTCCTTCAATCATCAATCTGGCCTGGTGCACACCAGAGTTTTTCTGAGCGGTTTCAGTTTTTAAATCTGCTGCTAATGTTATCCTATGTGTCTGTGCACACTGGAGCAATGAGGTTTTGTAAAAAACCCCATAGCATTACATTGGGAAGAGCTTTTCAAAACCTCTAAAACAGTGGCGTAGCTAAGGAGCTGTGGGCCCCGATGCAAGTTTTACAATGGGGCCCCCCAAGCACTCAATACATAACAATTGATACGGCGCACCAAAATCTGCCAATGGCAACTACAGTGTCAGAGGTGCAAGAAGGGGATAGAGAACAGTTTGTTAATGATTACCACTATTCATAGTATCTATAGAAGTGATTATTATGAGCACAGGACCAATAGAGAGCTAATACTGTAGCTGAGGAAGGGCCCTTTGGGGCCCCTCTGGCCCAAGGGCCCCGATGCGGTCGCTACCTCTGCACCCCCTATTGCTACGCCCCTGCTCTAAAAGCTCTTCCCAATGTAATGCTATGGGTTGTTTTTTTTTACAAAACCTCATTGCTCCAGTGTGCACAGACACATAGGATAACATTAGCAGCAGCAGATTTAAAAACTCAAAACGCTCAGAAAAACTCCTCTGGTGTGCACCAGGCCTAAGAAAGGAGAAAGAAAAGCATACATTGCACTTAAACATTCATCACTCATACTACAAAAGGAGGAATTTATTTTTTGACCGCCCTCCTATGACAAGTACAGTATAGCAAGGCGTGTGACTGGAAACTGTCTAGGACTAGGATCACTGAATCCATCCATCCCAGAACAGAACAGCGCCAGAGCTAATGACTGCTTCATTTCCCTTCCACACTTTCACTATAATTATGTTGATGTGTCAGGCCAGGCCACAATGCTAACGTTCCGGAATAGACATGACAGCCAGCCACCCCAGCACGGCGGAAGTGTTTTTCTGCTGAACACATAGTGCGCGGAGTGATCTGCAAACACACGTATTCGAGGATCTGATTTCGTAGCGGAAGGATTCACACACACGTCGAGAGGAGGGTTTAAAGGAGGAAGGAAGCCATTTTGGAGTTTCGACGAAGAATAACGCAAGTCTTGTAAATTACACGTATGTTTAATGGTGTTGATTCCGGCAGAACGACACCGAGGCGCGGAAGAAGAAGAGGACGAGGAGACGTTGAAGACTCAGAAGTACGATTGTCAGGGTTGGTATGGGGTGGACGGCGCTGTGCGGAGCGGCGGGGACATGGCGGGGAGCGGCTCCTTGCCGTCTTTCGGCAGCCGCTCATTGTTAGGTGATGAAGGCCTCGGGAGCCTGGCAGATACGCAGCCTGGTGTCCCGGGTCCTGACTCGCCCGCGGTGTGACGGTGTAGCTGCCGGAACTGGGCTGTTTCCCGAGAGCCTCTCGTGTCCTCTGACGTCTGTTGGCCATATTGCTTGTATTGTGTACGTCTTATGGGCACGTCTAATGTTTGTCTTCAGCCTCTGATCTGTGCACGGTCGTTGTGACACTTTGTGCTGAGCTAATATATAGCAGTGGCCCGAGCAAGAATCTTACAGGGATATATCAAATATCAGCTGTTTCCCGTAAACATGTTTATGACTAGTGATCACCTGCTGTGACATATGTGTATATATCTGTAGAGCCATCAGTGTGTTGTGCTCATAGATACCTAGTCTAAATTGGCTAGAGGTTGACTGGGAAGCTTCAAGCTGGCCAGGTTTCTTTTGTATCTGAAGTTAGTGTACCATTTTTTTTTTATTCAGTTGATGGTTCGATATGTCATTTCTGACATGTCAGATCTTATATTTGATCGTATTTCTAGTAAATTTCTCATAGAAGTGAATGGAAATTTATAAGAAAATCGAACAGCAAATTGTATGGTGTGTACCTAGCACAGATTAGATTGCCACATAGTATGGCTTATGCTGGGCATACACGGTTCGACGCTAGCTTATCAATCGAGCCGCTGATGGCACGGTTGATAATATCCGACGTGTCCGATCACCGCGGGGATCGATTCCGTGCTCGATACCCGCGGGCGGACAATAGCGGCGAATCGAGTGGAAGATAAGTGCCGGTGGGGACGAACGGGAATCGATCTGGGTGCCCACGAGGATGTGGCGGGAGTTGATCCGGCGGCTAATCTGCTGCTTGATCGACCCGTGTATGCCCAGCATAACAGATAATCACTCTGAGTTGAATGTGATTAGAGAGGCCTCTTATCTCCACCCCCCTCCTTTCCATACGTCGCACACAGATTTTTCAATACCAGTTTTCACCATGAAATCTATTTACAATCTATTGAGTCACAGAGTTGTACTGTTTGATGTAGGCCGATTGTCTTCTCCAGTCTAGTTTAGACAACCCAGCAGGTAATCTGTTGTGGAATAATTTTCCAGTTACAGCACTCTACAGCACCAAGTGTTGTGATTGGCTGAATAGTTTGGGTGTAGTTTACTGCAACCTATTGGAAACTGAGCAGGTTGAGATAGTGCTGTCAACTCAATCACATTAGTGAAAGTTCCCTGAGTTTTCTTGCTACTGTCTTTTTTTGTTTTGTTTTGTTTTTTTGGGGGGCTGGTTTAAGCACTGAACACATCTACTGGCCAAAATTGAAGTCCGTATGGCCTCAAGGTAATGGTAGTATCTCTAAGGGCCTGTATACACTGAAAATTGCCAAATGCAATGCGGTTCGAATGTGTTTTTATCAGTTCTACTCCCAATTTTTGTGTGCATGTGATGCAATTTTCTTTTTTTGTACCTGCGTATGTGATTTTGCTGAGGCCATCTTCCTTCAAGTTGCAAGGTCTCATGGGATTGTTGACCCAAGAAAGCAATGACCACATGAATTGTTTACTGCACTTCACAAACTCAAAAGCGGCAGACACTACGATAGCATGGAATCTCATTGCACCACTGTGTACAGTGCTTTGTGAGATTTTCTGATCAGGAACACTCATGCGGTCATCGGATCGAGGCACAGCCAGTGTGTACAGGCTCTAACCCAGATAAGCCATTCCTTGCACAGAGTTGAGCCTTGTTTATACATACAGATGACTTGTTGGGCCTGACATGCTTGCTTTCCTAAAGAATTACTGTTTTTGCCTGGCCTGACAGTGGTAATAAAACTTCCTATAAAATGTAGTCTGAAATTATTTTTTGTGGTAAATTCAGGTGACCACTTATTAGTTTGTAGAAGACAACTGAGCAGCACGTTAGTCCTAGAGGAGATATCTGATTAGCAGTGGTTACCACAGTGGAAATCAGCTAAGAGTTATGAAGTTCAGTGGACTGTGGAAGAGGTGGTCATTGCTGGACAGAATATACATGCTACCTAGTGACACAAAGGGAAGTAAGGCCTGCACACGTCAGGTCAAACTCAGCCGAGGCAGCCGCCGATTGCTTCTGCCGAGAATTCAGAAGTTGTACGGCAGCCTCCAACCACTTAGCCAGCGATGCATCCTGGCAAATGATGGCGAGCACCATTGCTTTCCCCACTTATCCCGCATGCAGTGTGACTTCACTCCCACGCTGCGCCATCCCCCTGCATAAAACAGAATGTATTGCTTGCAAGCAACGCATCTGCACATCCCTGGCCCTACAATGTTGCCCCAGGGATCAAGTCACAATCAGACATTGAGCAAGTGCACAGGCCTTTAGGGCCCATTCACACTAGAGCGTTTGTCGGAAAACCGCTTAAGCGCTAACGCTTTTTAAAGCGCTAGTGCAATGATGCCTTTGGGCCTGTTCTCACTTGGGCGATTTGCGTTAATCACCCAACGCAAACGTGTAGCCTGCACCATTTTCAGGCGATTTCCTGGCGATCGTTTCACTGCTATGGAAGCGCTAAATGTGGTCGCTGAAAAATCGATGCAATGTCCAGTGATTTTTTTTTTTTTTCTCCGTGTTAAATCACGGAAAAAACTCCCGCAAAACGCTGGCGAGTTTTAAACTTTTGTGTGAATGGGACCTAAATGTTTTAGTTGACAATTTAGTATGTAAGTAACTTTACTTCAGTATGTTTTTCTTAAAGCAGTAGAATTAGCCATACTATGCCAGGGAAAAAAACATAAGTAGATAAATATTTGATCTACTTGCATAACACATGTATTGTACTGTCCAGGTTTTGAGTTCAGTAAATTTTATATAGTAAATTAATAGAATTCTGTTCCTGGTGGAAACCATGTCTTTTGCCCACAGTTTGAGGTTAAATCCTGATGTCATTTCTGCCCTTAACTTTTTTTCTTTTCTCCTTCAATCGCTGAGTCACCTCAGCCTTGCTTGTAAACACAAGTGAGCAGAGGATCGTGTATAGCTAAAAAGAACCCCTAGCATGCAACTGTTTGGCACTGACTATTAAAGGGCCAGTGCTCCTAAAGTATGTGATAACTCCACACCATAACAGCAGAAAGTTTTGAATGCAGGATTAGCATCTTTATCACTTACTACACTCAGACCAGTTGCTGTTGAAAATTTATTTTTATGGTTACAGTCCCGCTTTAAAGGACAATTGTAATGAGGTATATGGAGGCTGCCATATATATTTCCTATAAACCATACCAGTTGCCTGACGATCCTCTGCATATAATACTATTAGCCATAGACACTGGACAAGCATGCATCAGATCAGGTGTTTTTGACATTGTTAGATCCGACAAGATTAGCTGCATACTTGTTTCTGGTGTGATTCAAACACTACTGCAGCCAAAATAGATCAGCAGGGCTGCCAGGCAACTGGTATTTAAAAATAAATAAATATGGCAGCATTCTTATCCCTCTTGTTACAGTTGTCCTTTAAGGCCAGCAGCAATATGCAAGTGGCTCCTCAGTAGTGAAGGCCATTAGGTAAGGGTCCATGCAAGATTAAAATTGGCACACAAGCAAGCAACATTACTCAAATGACATTCCCTGCAAAAAAAAGTGCTTTAAATGGTGTTCGCCCTGATATTGAAAACTATTGTCGCTTGAATATTGCACCTGGACGTTACATTTCACATGATGTGCACACATGTTCTGGAATGTTTGTTTCAACGACTTAGTACGCACTGGCTGACTACACGATATATTTTCAAGTCGACAGAAATTATTAGCCAGAATACATGAAATTGGTCGCTTCTTGTTTAGACACTTAAAGTGGTCTAACACCCAGCATTTCAACTTTGCTTTAAAAGATTGCTTACAGCTTAGAAACGATTATGCCAGATTTTTTTTTTTTTTAGCAGTAATTCACTGAATGGATTAAACATGACATTTTAGTGCTGCATTTAGCTAGAAATCCTCCTCCGTGCTTGCTTGTTTAGTTACAGATGTATCTATTTACAAAGTAGTAAACAAACACTGCTCTGAGAGAACAAAGAGGGCTTCCCCAGCAGGCTTTTCAGAGGTCTAATTGCATTCCAAACAAAGATACATTTGTAACTAAAGATAAGAATGGATGCGGATTTAAATCCAACACTTAAGCAGGCCATACACTGGCTCGATTCCCGGCCGTTTCGACAGCAGATTCGATCCTGGGATCGAATCTGCTGCCAATAGTTCGTGGTAAACGCAGCCGCTGATCCGATTTCCTCCCGAAATCGGATCGGTCCGTCAATCGCGCCGTGCGGGAAATTACCCTCGATCGCCCGCGGGTAAAGTGCGCGTCGCTAGCGGCGGCCGATCCGATCAAGTATACATTACCTGAGGCTGGCTCCCGGGCGTCTTCTCCGTGCTGCACGGCTCTGTTCCGGCTCCATCCATCCCGGCGCTTCCTGTGTCACTGCAGTGACTAGGAAGTTCAAATAGAGGGCGCTCTATTTGAACTTCCTGGTCACGGAGTAACACAGGAAGCGCTGTAATGGAGCCGGAACAGAGCCGTGCAATGCGGAGAAGATGCCCCGGAGCCAGCCTCAGGTAATGTATACGGGGGGGGGGGGGGCAAGGCGGCAGGAGCAGCTCAGCAGATGGTGAATCGGTTTCAGGCTGAAATCGATTCACAATCTGTTTGCAGTAAAGGCAGCCATACGATCCCTCTCTGATCAGATTCGATCAGATAGGGATCTGTCAGCTGGTCGATCTAATGGCACATCGACCAGTGTATGGCCACCTTAAAATGTCATGTTTAACCCATTCAGTGAATTTCTGCTTAAAAAAAAATCTGGCATAATAGTTTGTAAGCTGTAAGCAATCTTTTAAAGCAAAGTTGTAATGCTGGGTGTTAAACCGCTTTAAAGGGAAGGTTCGAGCAAAATAAAGAGTTTCCCTTACCTGGGTCTTCTACCAGCCCCATGCAGCCATCCTGTGCCCTCGTAGTCACGCACTGCTGCTCCAGTCCCCCGCTGGCAGCTTGCCGACCTCAGAGGTCGGCGGGACACATTGCGTACATTTTTACGCATTCCCGCTAGTGCAGGAACATTAACACATACATTTTTACGCGTTACTGGTTTAATGCATACATTTTTACGCATTGAATCAGTAATGCGTAAAAATGTATGTGTTAATGTTCCTGCACTAGCGGGAATGCGTAAAAATGTACGCAATGTGTCCTTGCCAGCGGGGGACTGGAGCAGCAGTGACTACGAGGGCACAGGATGGCTTCATGGGGCTGGTAGAAGCCCCAGGTAAGTAAAACTCATTTTTTTTATTTTGCTTGGACATTCCCTTAAAGCCTACAAAAAAAGTTTTACTCACCTGGGGCTTCTACCAGCCCCCTGCAGCTGTCTGGTGCCCTTGCAGTCTCGATCGGATCCTCCTGTCATGAGCTACTTTCACTTGACCGACCTGTCCACGCGTGGCCTTCTACGCGTTCCTGTCTGCAATAGTCCTGCACAGGGTGCTATTACGGACAGGAATGCGTAGGAAACGCATGGCCAGGCCTGCACAGTAAGCCTGTTGGCTGAAAATGGAAGTAGCTGGCAGCAGGGGACAGGAGGATCTGATCGTGACTGCGAGGGCACCAGACAGCTACAGGGGACTGGTAGAAGCCCCAGGTGAGTAAAACTGATTTTATTTTTTTATTTGTAGGCTTAAAGGGAACCTAAACTGAGAAGGATATGGATTTTTCCTTTTAAAATACCAGTTGCCTGAATACTTGCTTATCCTGTGTCTCTAATACTTTTAGCCACAGCCCCTGAACAAGCATGCAGATCAGGTGCTCTGACTGAAGTCAGACTGGATTAGCTGCATGCTTGTTTCAGGGTGTGATTCAGCCACTATTGCAGTCAGAGATCAGCTGGATTGCCAGGCAGCTGGTATTGTTTAACAGGAAACATCCATATCACTCTCAGTTAAGGTTCCCTTTAAGGATCCCTTTGGGCTACATTTTATTATACAAATTGTCCAATACAGTGATGTCGTTTGGTTGTTTATTATGACTTTGTTTACAAGGCTTAAGGCTCGTCTACACGTAGCGCTAGCGTAGCGGTCCGGCGGCTCGATTAGCCGCCGTATCGCCTCTTCCACATCCCCGCGCGTACCCGCCGCATCAACGCCCGCGCATGCGTCGCATTCGATCCGCCCTCGTCCCCGCCCGGCGCCGCTTATCTTCCGCTCGATTCCCTGCCATTGTCCCCTCGTGGGGAACGAGCAGGGAATCGGCGGTGGGGAAATCCGACCTGACAGATCTTATCATAAGTCACATCGCCTGCACATCTCCACGTGTAGACGAGGATTAAAAGGGAACCTTAACTGAGAGGGATATGGATGTTTCCTTTTAAACAATACCAGTTGCTTGTCAGTCCTGCTGATCTCTTTGCCTGCAACAGTGGATGAATCACACACCTGAAACAAGCATGCAGCTAACCCAGTCTGACTTCAGTCAGAGAACCTGATGTGCATGCTTGTTGAAGGGCTGTGGCTAAAATTATTAGACACACAGGATCAGCAGGAGAGTCAGGCAACTGGTATTTTAAAAGGAAAAATCCATATCCTTCTCAGTTTAGGTCCCCTTTAAGTTGTATTTCTTCTGTGTACTTACAGGATTGATCACCTGGAACAATTGTTAACCTTCATAGGTTGGAGCACAAACAGCTTGTGCTCCTTTCCATAATCGAATTGGCTGTTATGCTGGGAATTCACAATGCAATTTCCCATCCGATCGAAGGGTGGTCAGACAGGAAGTTGTAGCGTGTCATGTCCAAACTGCTCCTGATCGATAAAGGGATTGATTTTAAGATAACTTAATAAAACCGATTCCCGCCGATCTGGCGGGAAATTGCATTGTGTTCCTGGTGTTAAACAGTGCAGGACAGCACATCTGTACGCTGACTGGGGTAAACTGTCATCTGAAGCGACCACTAAAGTTTTAAGGTGGCCTTTATCGTAAGTATATATGTAGTGTTAGGTTGGTGGTTTGTGCATCGCTCAATGTTATGCCCAGAAGAGATGATAGCCAAACACTGAAAGATTTTGACAGCATTTCTCCTCCTCGTTGATGTAAAGTAAAACCGGGGGTCTTCTCCCTTCGAGCCTGTTTCCACTATGGCGAATTTGCATGCCTTATCTACATGCAAATTTGCATAGCTATGTATTGCAATAGGCTTGTTTCCATTACAGGCGAAATTTACTTCTCTCACTGGCGAAAAAAAGTCTGCCTCTGTAACCATTTTCCACGCGGTTAACGCGCGGAATTCCATAGTGATGAATGGCGACAGGGAAATAAAATAAATACAAAAATTTGTATGGTAAACCCGCATGCAAATGCACGCAAATTCGCATACACATGTGAATCCACAGGCAATTTTCTTTGCGGATTTGCCTAGGTATAGTGGAAAGGTAGCCTGCTGTGGATCAGGACTGGAGTGGGGTGTTGAATATGTGGCTGCCTCTTACATTGTATTGAGAATACAAGGAACACTGAATATTTTCCATGCTGCCCAGTTTCAATTGTTGTTATAGATGTCTTTTCACTTCAAGAAAGCAGTGAAGTATACAAAGCTGTTCAAACATCATTTGACATTTGAGCTGCTGACATGGAAGAGTACAGCCAACAAATGCATTTACTGGTCCTAAAGCTATGTACGGACGTTTGTCACTCAAAGCACCTGTTGTGATTATTTTGGATAACATTCTGTACAGGCGATCTTGATGCGCCTGTGGCTTTCTCTTGAAAAGCCTGATGCTTTGGATAACTGGCAGTTTGTAACTTAATTTTCCTTCACAATGTGCCAGTGGAGACATTTCCTAGTTCCCATACTGTCATAAGGCAGTATATTATTGTACTACTATACTAGCAAACAGCCAAACAAGCATTTTTGTATGGTAGTTATAAAGTCATTGTTCACATTTGTGTTTCAAATTAATAACACACACATTCTGAATATTAAAACCTGCACATTCTTTTTTTCTACAAATGTAAATGCCATGTGCAAAGTGTACAGCTCAGTTTTTCCCATGAAAATACTGGATTACATTAATGTTGCTGTCTAGGGTAATGCAATTCTGCATTGAGAACACAGACATATGCATTGCAAATGAGGCCGAACTATCACAGTAAACAATTGTAAAAGATTGTGGGTGAGACAGCATAAACATAACATGTGCCTAGGCAGATTACATGTTGCAGGGTTTCTGCTGTCTAAAGAGAATACTAGGTGGATATTTGAAATCTTAATAAGACACAGGCATGTCCTGTTGACAATGACATGCCTCTGTGCTGTTGTTCTGGACCGGCCCCAGTCCTTCCCCATGCTCTCCTGTGATAACACCCCCCTCCCCCCTGAAAAATACTGCCAGGCTAGCGACAATCTACTTGTCGCTAGGCTATTTACCTGGACATGTCAATCCTCTTGTGCTCCATAGCGTGGCTCCCTGCCTCAGCTTGCTTCCTCCAATTGGAAGCTAAGCCACGACCCAAGAAGCGCTTCCTGGGACCTTTTCACAATATTCTATAATCCATGTTTCACTTTTTAACCCTCCTGGCGGTTTGCTAAAAAATCGCCAGGGGGCAGCAAATCTTTTTTTTAAATTTTTTTTTTTTTTTTTTTTTATGTAGCGAGACAAAGTCTCGCTACATGATAGCCGCTGCTCAGCGGCATCCCCCCAGCCCCTCCGATCGCCGCCGGCGATCAGGAGATCCCGTTCAAAGAACGGGATCTCCTGGAGGGCTTCCCCCGTCGCCATGGCGACGGGGCGGGATGACGTCGTGACGTCAAAGGGGATTCCTATCCACCCCATAGAGCTGCCTGGCACTGATTGGCCAGGCAGCGCACGGGGTCTGGGGGGGGGCGCGGCGGATCGGCGGGTAGCGGCGGCGATCGGGCACTGCACGCAGCTAGCAAAGTGCTAGCTGCGTGCAGCAAAAAAAAAATTATGCAAATCGGCCCAGCGGGGCCTGAGCGGTTCCTTCCGGCGGCATAGCCCGAGCTCAGCTCGAGCTTACCGCCAGGAAGGTTAAGTTGAATTACTGAAATGAACTTTTGCATGATCTGATTTTTCAAGTTTCGCCTGTAGGTGGCCAGCATGCTATAGTATAGAATGGTTGAAGGCCTGGAACCCACTAAAAAGAGCAAAGCGTAATCGCTAGTGATTTGTGATAGTGTTAGCAATTTTGAGAACTATTTCCCTGCTCCTATACATTTAGAATAGAAATGTTCCCAAAATGCTGCATGTCCTGCAATTGCGATTTCCTTAATCGCAATCGCTCCAGTGGAATCTGTCCCATCGGTTTACATTAGCTGAGCATTTAGGGAAATCGGTAGCGATTGAAAGCGCTCAAAAAACTGCTCTAGTGGGTTCCAGGACTCACCAGTTTGATTCATAGCATATTGTAGATTGTATTAAGTTTTTGTGATTGTATAATCCTGGTGCAGTTATTTAAACTGGGCTATATTTGTCAACTTGCCTGGGTTTGGAATTTGCTTTATAAAGATCATGGCCATCCCATTTTTTGCATCTCGTTGTCTATCCTGGTCTTTTAGCATGGAGGTAGAAGTAGATGGGAATTTTTTTTTTTATAGTTTTGCTTATTTACAGCTTCGTAGTAATTGTTACTTTTCTTTCAGGTTTTATTCATTGAACGAATTTCATCAACGTCTAAAGGCTTTTTTATAAAGTTGATTTGGTGCATCAGAGCAAGTGACTTCGCAGTTCAAAGACTTCAGCAAGAACAAGCACTTGTTTATGTTGCATTTAGGACTCATTTACTGAGCAAGACTTTATCTCTTCATTTGAAGAGTCTTATAAGCTGTTATTACAGTCTCTGTACTGACTTTCAAACCTTGTGAAGTTGAAAAACTTACAAAGGGACACTAATAGAAAACAAAATGAGCACCACAAGAACAGAGAACCCTATTTTAATGGGTCTATCCAGTCAGAATGGGCAATTGAGGGGCCCAGTGAAACAGAGCCAAGGGCCTGGAAGTGGGGTAACACAGACACAGCAAATAAACCAGCTGAAGAACGCCAGCACAATCAATAACGGAAGTCAGCAGCAAGCACAGAGTATGGCAACTGGTATTAAGTAAGTATACTTTTGTTCTTGTGAGAGCCTTCCATACATAGAGCAGAGAATCATCAAAATACTACACATCAGCAGGACAGTTGTATACAGCCTTATTTACACATTGCATGTTGGTGACTGTTTAACCATTTCAGCCCGCAGGTTTTCACCTTATGGACGAGACGAATTTTGACATTTCAGCGCTCCTTCTATTCAGTCCCCAAATTGGTGTTCTTTATGCATGAAAAAAATTGCGCTATTTCATCATTTCCATCCACTGTTTTAAAAAATAAATACCGTACATAAAACCCACACATTTTATTTGCCCATTTGTCCTGGTAAACCCAACATTTACATTATGTCCCTAGTGCAATGTATGGGGATAATATTTGGAAGTAAGGGTGTATTTTTTTTCTACATTGTTTTTCATTCTCTAATTTTTCCCTTGCAATAACTGCAAGACTTTATATGCACATATAACAGTAATACACCTTCATGGCATACATATTTAAAAAGCGGAGTCCGTAAGGTAACTATTTATGTAGTCTGTTTTAGATTCTGTAACTTTGTTTTATTTTTACAAGCTTTATATTTTGTTACTGAACATATGAAAATAAAAAATATTGATTTTGGTTCAGAATGTGACTAAAAGTAATTCACAAGACATGCCTCAACCCAAAAAACCCTAAAATCTATTCTACAACTTACCACGCTTAAAAAAAAATAAAAAATACCCCATATATGTAATCTGATAACTATCTGGGCAACTAGCATGCCATTAACGACGAAGTGTCCTTCGTGGCTTTGTACAGCGCAATTTTTCCACAAAATATTTTAGCGCCATACTTTCCATAGCTCCAGAAGTCAGTACATGAGAAAAAAGCCACACATGTCACCATTGTGGAAAGCTAACAACCAGGGCTATTCAAATATGGGTGTTTTGTAAGCTGCCGATTCGTGTAGTTTTGCTGAAACTTTCCCACATTTGATCATATTGAAAATTACATTATTTTTCATGATGCATTGAGTATGTCCCTACCTATTTTCTATGTAACGTGGGTTCAAGCTATAAGGCGCATCCAAATGTATTCGTCAACTCGTTATGATAAAAATGAGACCACATATGCATCATTTGAAAACCATCTAGATGCACAGCAGGCAATTATTCTCAAGGTGCGTCTGGCATTTTTGCAGTTCATTTTTTGCAGGAATTGTTATAGTGCCATTCTTTCTTTCCATAGCCCCAGAATGAGAAAAAGGCCACACATGTCACTATTGTGGAAAGCTGACAACCAGGGCTATTCAAATATGGGTGTTTTGTAAGCTGCCGACTCGTGTAGTATTTCCTGACATTTTCCCAAACTTGACCATTACCTCCCTAGCGGTATTGACAGATATGTCCAAACAAAACATGCTGTGAACAGTATACACGTGCATACACATCAATATACTCCTGCACTGTATACTAGACCCTTGCTTGACACATTTTGGCAAGTTACAGGAAAAAGTTATAAATTTCATCACTGTTTGCACAGACATCCTGGGGAAATTGAATGCTAGGGAGGTTAAATTAAAAATCACATTTTGCAAAATGTTTGACTGTTAAATATATTTTCATATGACATAGGCCTAAGCTTTATATCGCCTCAAAATATATTGACATGATACTCCATGGTTTAAAATGGTGCCACATATGGCCAATTTCTAAAATAGTTGGGCCTGTAGTAGATTGTTAGCTCTAAGGTGTGCATTGTTTTTAATGAGCAATTCTGCAAAATATACTGAGGGCATGTATTGCTGTTAGCATTAGGCCCACTCTGAGTGAAGTTCATTCTCTCAGCTTTCACCAAAGGATGGATGATTAAAACAAGGCCTATATTTCCCTAGAACAAGCATGACAAACATATTGGGACTTACCCTTGGAGGTCTAACATGCAGCAAATTCAGTAGTATAGTGGAATCGATCCAAAAGCCAGTCGCAGGAGGGTGGTTATCAGCCAAGCCAGTGGTAGCCAAGAAAAATAATCAGCCAAGGTCAGAAATCCAGATTATGGTCAGCAGAAAGAGTCCAAGACATTAGTAGTCTTGCTTTGCAATGTTAGGGCAATGGTTCAGTTATTGCAAAGAAATTATTTGCAAGGAGTTTGTATGTTCTCTCAGTTTCTGTGTGAAATTCGATGTTTGCAAATCTTTAGCTGTCAGGGATAAGTAATAATAAAAAGTCTAATAGTTCAGCAGTGAATGGTAGGCCTCAAAACAACCAATAAGGCACAGTCCTGGTCGTGATGGGCAGTAATATCGGGAGTCTCTCCTTATTTGGTGTCTGGCACACACTCTGCACTTTTTTGGGGGGTACTGTTTTCCAGGATTTGGGGGCAGTGGGGCAATAAAATGTGTTGCGAAGTCGCATTACCTCTTCCGAATCCTGTTGGCC
The DNA here is from genome assembly GCF_040937935.1 of Hyperolius riggenbachi. NCBI lineage: Eukaryota > Metazoa > Chordata > Amphibia > Anura > Hyperoliidae > Hyperolius > Hyperolius riggenbachi. The sequence goes on along the minus strand of NC_090651.1, from coordinate 271,279,292 downwards.
TGTGTGCTGATTACCTGAGGTGTATACATCTGGTTAGAGGAATAATTAGCTGGTCACCAGGGTGTAACGTTGGAGGCTTCAGTGATTGCGTGGGACTTAATAGCTGCCAGGTGGCTAGCAGGAGCCCTAGGTAAGTGACACTTTTTGTTTTAGATATGAGGCTCCATTGCCAGATTTTTTTGTAAACCACAAAAGTTATTGCCACCTTCTAGTACCATGCCTTTCGCTTCCTCCGCACTTAGTATAAAGCCAACATTTTGTCTGCAAAATCAACGCCTCCCATATTCTTGGTGTATTCAACAATAGCCACGGGCTTCTGGATCTCCTCTCTCCGTGACAGTGCTGTCGTGGTAGTCTCATTGTGGATGGTTGTCAGCATCAACACATCCCTCTTGTCCTTAAATTTTAATTGCTGCGGAGACTACACACCTCTCCCTTATTCAATTTTGTTGACGACCTCCAGGGGCAGACCTTGGCGATTTGGCTTTGCGGTTCCACAGGCTACGGTTTGTGCTGCATACAAAAATTTAAAGTGGTACACGGACATAAACTGTCAATGTACAAATGGTACCCTTTGTTCATTGACTTATCAAGTCAATGACAATTTTGCCAGTACTAATGTACGGTGGGCACCCAGCAACTTCCAGATAAGTCCTCGCCTTCATAAACCCTAAAGTCAAATGTGTAGCCTGTACCTCTTTCACACAGTTTATAAAACTTAATACCATACCAAGCACATTTGCTGGGGATAGATTGCCTGAAGCCAAGCCTGCCATGAAATGACATAGGGACTCATCTACCGCTATATTCTTTCCAGGCATTTAGACCCCTTTTGAATTTATCACTGAGGGCTCTTTTCCACTATGAAATGCGATCGCGATTCCGATCGCAATCGCGTTTCAATTTCCACCATGCGATTGCGATTGAGCTACTATACTCATTATAGTCCAGCTCAATCGTATACAAAACGCGGCAGGACAACTATTGCGCTTTGACCAAAATCGCATCGCAATCTGATCGCACTAATGGAAAATGCTGCTGCAGTTTCCATTAGTTTAATGTACCTTGCGATTTGCGATCAGAAGCAAATCGCAGGCTAGTGAAAAAAGGCCCTTAGATGGGATAAAAGAGGCCTCAATTTGAAAAGGTGGTTATGCGCTGGATCGTCCCTGTGCAGATGTGTCATTGAAATGCAAACCTTTCATCAGCATTTCATAGCGCTCCCTCTTCATAGTTGCTGCGTAAACGGGCATGCAGGTGATGGCGTTTCTTGACCAATAATCACAAAGCTGAGTTTTTTTCTAGGCCCATGTTTAACGTCAGGCCAATAAATACCTTCAGCTCAGGCACATTCGTGGGGGTCCAGCTCACAGCTAAACGAGTGGTAGGATTGTCAGATATACTGTGTAGCATAGAGGTTAGATTGCTGCACAATATGCTATAAAATGCTCTCCTCTATAAAGAGCAAAAAAGTCAGCAGGCTGCAGATCTTCGGTGGGCACTAAAAATACCGCTTGCTGCTGTGAAAGCAGGGATGTCTGGCAGCACCATACATGGAGGCGACCACTGAGCGATCATTATCTCTGATGGTAATTTGCTTACCCTTGGCCACCTCCTGGCTGACCACTGCCACTAGCCACATTGCTGGGACCTGGCTGCTCTTCACTAGCCAAACTACTGTCCCTAAGCTGTGCCTCTACTTCTACTCTCACCCTGTGAGATGGCCGCTCTGACTCTGAGTTTGAGTCCCTGTCGGACAGCGACTCAGTCAGTGAAAGGTATCCACTTGCTGCCTGATGACCCCTCCTCACTCTCGCTGCTTTGCTGCAAATAGACGCAGGCCTCTTCAACGGTGAAAAGCCTCTTTGCCATTATGCTACCTGGATAGATACAGATGGAACGATAGATTGATCAATCGATAGATCGATCGTTGGATGGATCGATCGAGATAGAAAGATGGGGGTTTTTTTGTGGGGCTTAGGGAGGGACGTATATGGAGATGTATACGATAATGTACACAGAGAGGTATACAGAGGAGAGAGAAAAAAATAGAAAGGGAAAACTAAAGTTATTTACCTGAGTGGGACAGTATTATAAGGTTGGTATGGGATATAAGGTTTTTTTTTTGTTTTTGTTTTTTTTAATTGTGTGAAAAACGTTCTTTTATTATCAAAGAATATCTTTAGCAGCTCCTTTCAGCTCTTTAATCAGCTCTGAGGTGACAGATCTGCTTAGAGATACTCTTTGATATACTGTGTCACTGTGTATGTTTTGCAAACTTTTATGAGGATGACTGTTCATTTGCTGGAACAGCCATCATTCTCAGTTTCCTGGCTGGGATTGGCTCAGAGGACACATGTCCTCTTCTGCCAATCCCCCCTGCTGCTGTGCCAATCACGATTGCGCATGTGCACGCCTGTGCTCGTGCACAATCACAAAAACACGGTCTGCCTGTTCCTGATTAGAATGATCGCTGTTTTTGATCAAAAACCGCGATCATTCTTGCTGCACACTGATGGATTGGCTTAGGGGACTTCAGACCCCGGTAGCCAATCCTACCTGGCTCCAGACTCCCCGCGATCGCGCACACAGCTGGCAACTGCAGGGACGTGACTGATGCGTCCCTGCGGCTAGAGCACCCGCCGCTGCAGGCGTGAAGGTCATGTCTGCACAGCTGAAATGGTTAATTGTGTTTTTAGTGCATGAGCATATTTGTACCTAACTATGCATTTTTTTTAAAGCAATGCATATTTTATTGCACCTATGTGGTCCTGAAAAATGCACCGAAGTGCGCCAGTTTCAACCCTCTAAAGTGGGTTGAAACTGGACTTTAAAGGGACTCTGAGCTCAACTAAAGGAAACGTTTTATACATACCTGGAGCTTCCTTCAGCCCCATACGCTTGGATCGCTCCCACGCTGCCATCCTCTGCTCGCAGCTCCGATACTGGATCCCAGCACTACCGTCAGTCGGCCAGTCTACACAGAAGTGGGCTATTTGTGTATCTCTCCAGCAGGCACTGGAGTGATACGTTGAGGGTGCACTTCTCTGACGTAGACTGTCCCCAAGTGACAGAAGTGCGGGGACCCGGTATCGGAGCTGCGAGCAGAGGATGGTGGCGTGGGAGCGATCTGATCGTATGGGGCTGGAACGTATAAAACGTTTCCTTTAGTTGAGCTTCGAGTCCCTTTAAGGCCTCTTGCACACTGCAAGCGATTCAGATTCTGCTTTTTAATCAGTTTTTACATCCGATTCAGATTCCGATTTGCAGTGTGCAGGGAGCAAACTGCAAATCGGAATCTGAATCGGCTGTAAAAACTGATTAAAAAGCGGACTCTGAATCGGAATCACTTGCAGTGTGCAAGAGGCCTCAAGGTGTTCTGTGGGCTGTAAAATAAAACTGTCGCTTACCTGGGGCTTCTACTGGCCCCCTGCAGCTGTAGCCCCAAGCCCCCTGGTGACCAGCTAATTCGTCTAACTAGACGAATAGCGCTGCGTGTCCTCGGGAGCTTACTGCGTAGGTGCAGTACAATGTGTTCTTGTACTGCGACTGCACAGTAAGCTCCTGATGACTCGCGCGGCCACAGCCTTAGAGCTATTCATCTGGTTAGAGGAATAATTAGCTGGTCACTAGTGACTAGCTTCGGAGGTTTCAGTGATGGCGTGGGACTTAATAGCTGGCAGGTGGCTAGTAGAAGCCCCAGGTAAGTGACACTTTTTGTTTTATTTTACCCCCCACAGAACCCCTTTAATACTGTGTCCAGTTTAAGTTGGTCTACCCTGCATCTTTTTTTTTTTTTTCTTTAATGAATATAAATTATACATTTGCTTATGTGTCTCTGCAGTACCTTCATAAAGAAAGGTGCCAGTTATATTCTCTGTTGGGACATGTTGCAATTGGTAATGCATCACTTGTAAATGGACCAAAACTCTGTGGCTGCCTCCGGCCCAAACACTGCCAGTGGCAGCCACACAGTTTGGGTCCATTTCAGTTGCCACGGCAGTGCTCCCCTACAAGGTGGAAGGAGAACGACGAGCAGAGACTCCTTCACTCTAAAATATATATATAATTATAGTGTGTGAAGTGTGTAGAGATTTAAAGTGTACCTGAAATTTAAGATAAGATAGGCATAATAAGCTTTAAAGAAAAACATTTTTGTTACAACTGATATCCTACAATAAATCTGCATTGTTAACTTCCTGCTTTCATGGAAGCAGGCATATTAACATCTTGTGTTTACAATTGAGCTCTCAGCTTATGCTGGGTACACTGAGATTTTATGTCCGATTTACTGTCAGATCGATTATTTCCAACATGTCCGATTTGCTTTCCAATCAATTTCTGAGCATTTTCTGATCAATTTCCGTTCATCTTAATAGAAAATCGATAGGAAAGTGCTCGGAAATTGATTGGACAGCAAATCGGACATGTTGGAAATCGATCTGACAGTAAATCGGCCAGAAAATCTGTGTACCCAGCTTAACAGTTTAATACCTAGTACACACTATACAATTTTCTGTTATGCTGGGCATACACTGGTAGATATTTATCAATCGAGCTGCTGATGGCTCTATTGATTTCAGACAGGTCCGATCACCGCGCGGATCGATACCCCGCTCAATACTCGCAGGCGGACAATAGCGGAAATCGAGTGGAAGATAAGGAAGCGCCCACGGGGACGTGCGGGAATCGATCTGGGGGGACGCGGCGGGAGTCAATCCAGCGGCTAATCGATCCGCTGGATCTAATCGTGTATGCCCAGCATTAGATTTTAACATACAATTTTCTGTTAAGCCTAGTACACACCATACAATTTTCTGTTATGCCTAGTACACACCATACAATTTTCTGTTATGCCTAGTACACACCATACAATTTTCTGTTATGCCTAGTACACACCATACAATTTTCTGTTGGGCCTAGTACACACCATACAATTTTCTGTTGGGCCTAGTACACACCATACAATTTTCTGTTGGGCCTAGTACACACCATACAATTTTCTGTTGGGCCTAGTACACACCATACAATTTTCTGTTGGGCCTAGTACACACCATACAATTTTCTGTTGGGCCTAGTACACACCATACAATTTTCTGTTGGGCCTAGTACACACCATACAATTTTCTGTTGGGCCTAGTACACACCATACAATTTTCTGTTGGGCCTAGTACACACCATACAATTTTCTGTTGGGCCTAGTACACACCATACAATTTTCTGTTGGGCCTAGTACACACCATACAATTTTCTGTTAGGCCTAGTACACACCATACAATTTTCTGTTAGGCCTAGTACACACCATACAATTTTCTGTTAGGCCTAGTACACACCATACAATTTTCTGTTAGGCCTAGTACACACCATACAATTTTCTGTTAGGCCTAGTACACACCATACAATTTTCTGTTAGGCCTAGTACACACCATACAATTTTCTGTTAGGCCTAGTACACACCATACAATTTTCTGTTAGGCCTAGTACACACCATACAATTTTCTGTAAGGCCTAGTACACACCATACAATTTTCTGTAAGGCCTAGTACACACCATACAATTTTCTGTAAGGCCTAGTACACACCATACAATTTTCTGTAAAGTACTGGTAGAGACTGGTCATTATCTCTGGTGCATTGTCTTCTGTTTATCTCCTGCTGAGTAGAACAATGCTTCATTGCTAGGCAGATAGATGGTTAGATAATTTCCAACGTGTTGGAAATTATCTATCTGGCAGGTAAATCTAATGCTGGCAATACACGGGTCGATCCGGCGGTCGATTAGCCGCTGGATCGATCCCCGCTCGTCCGCGCGGATTGATTACCGCTCGTCTTGTGAATATTATCAGCTGGCCGGATCAGCTGGTCGATACACAATACAGAAACGTACAGTGTATCCCCAGCATGACGGACAATCTTACAGAAAATTTTATGGTGTGTACTAGGCAGATTTTTTTCTGTAGAGACTGGTCATTATCTCTGGTGCATTGTCTTCTGGTTATCTCCTGCTGAGTAGAAAAATGTCTAATTGCTAGGCAAATGGTTAGATAATTTCCAACATGTTGGAAATCTGTGGCAGGTAACTCTGAATCTGGCCATACACTAGGCCGATTACCCGCCGATCGACAGCAGATTTGGTCACTGGGATCGAATCTGTCACATCGTTCATGGTACACGCTAAATTTCGATCTATCTCGTACCGAAATAGATCGGTCCTGTCGATAGCTCCGTGCGAAAATTAACTGCCGATTGCCCGCGGGTAGGGAGCGCATCGCTAGCGGCGTACGATCGACGCAGGTATACATTACCTGAAGCTGGCTCCCAGCATCTTCTCCGCATCACCTCCTGGCTGGCATATTCTCCGCATCACCTTCCGTATTCTGGCATCCGGGCACTTCTTGTGTCACTGCAGTGACAGCGGAAGTACAAATAGAGGGCGCTCTATTTGAACTTCCGCTGTCACTGGAGTGACAAAGTTTATACGCGGATGCGGAGAAGATGCCCTAGACCAGGCTTCAGGTAATGGAGGGGGACAAGCGGCAGCTCAGCAGATGGTAAATCGGTTTCAGGCTGAAATCTATTCACAATCTGTTTGCAGTAAAGGCAGCCATACGATCCCTCTCTGATCAGATTCGATCAGAGAGGGATCTATCTGATGGCAAATCGACCAGTGTATGGCTACCTTTATGCTGGGAATACACTGTATGTTTTTGAGGCTCGATTATCCCGCCCGATCGATTCCCAGCTCGATTTCGAGCCTGAGTCTTATCTTCAATTTGTTTTTCTTATCTTTTCCCATTGTTCCGATCGAGCGCAGAAGCGATCAGGCCGGAGAACGGACATGTCGGAAATTATCTATCGAGCCATCTAAATGGCTCAAAATCGAGCTGTGTATTCCTAGCATAAGGGGTCAAATCAGTGTGCTTAGTCACAGATGAGGGGGAATTAGACAGTCTAAACTCTAAATATACAGGGGGGGTTTCTGTTTTCCTTTTTGTCCAGTGCAAGAGTTTAGTCTTCATCAAACACCAGAATATTCATTTTCCTATGTTGCTGTCGGAGTAGACAGTAAAAAGATGACAGATTTTGGAATAGTCAATTTCCTCAGGTGATTCTAAGTATAATTTTATTTTGTTACAAAAGCATGCCTTAGAAAAGATCTAGACAAAGATGTCAGTCACCTTCTCTATACTTTTTCATACTATTTTGGTAGTAGGTGCTTTTGTAAATAAAGAAAATAAGACCCCCCCCCCCCCCCCCTCCTCAAGGAGATAGACTTGCTCAAAATCAGTCAGATTTTGAGCACTACCTACTGTGACATAAGTAATTTATAGTGCATTTTACTCAGGGAGAAATGTACACTTCTATGCATTAATTTTTATTTTTCGCGATTGCCTCTTATCTAAGTCAATCTGTCAATAGCGCAATCTCTTATCAGGGTATTCAACACTCAGTTTTGAAACTGATACCCATATATCAACCTTTTGCTATGAATGCGTTCAAAGTTTATGGCCGAATCGTGTAGCTGGCAAATTTTAAATCAAATCAAACTGACCCAGTCCACCAGCCAGCATTTGAAACCTTTACAACTTTCTAACACTTCCCAGTGTCTTATAGAAGCCACTATGCAAGTCACATAAGCCACTAGGTTGTGCAAATTTATGCTGCTTCAAAATGGAGCAGTCATATGCAGTGGCTTCAAACTGAATACATTTACTATCTAGTGGGCTGTACTTGCAGTGAAACTCATTCCAGGCAAGGTCAGCACTCTTAAAGTACAATTGTGCTTAGAAGTTTAAATACCCTGGCACAATTTGATTGCTTAAAGGAAACCTGAGACTTATAATAGTGCTGTACTTATACTTGGGGCTTCGTCCAGCTCCATGCGGTCCATGGCCTTCCTCGCCATCCTCTCTGGCCACTCCGTTCTCTGGTAGTTACATCCGCTAATTTGGCTGGTTGCGTGCTCCTCTGCCCATGTGCCCTCTGTCGGGCTCCTGTGCATGGGGGCATGCATGTGCAGAATAGCGTGACTGGATACAACTGGCCAGATTAGCACAGGTGAAAACAGGAGGGCAATGAGGGAGCCCACGCACAACGCTAGGTTGAAGAATGCCCCAGGAAAGTGTAAATACAGCACTTAAAGGGGCACTACAGCGGAAAACTGTAAAATTTAAAGTATGTGCAAACATATTCAAATAAGTACATTTTTTTTTCCAGAGTAAAATGAGCCATAAATTTTATCCTATAATGCTGTCACTTACAGTAGGTAGTAGAGATCTGACAGAAGTGACAGGATTTGGACTAGTCCATCTCTTTATAGGGGATTCTCAGGGATATATTTATTTTCAAAAGCACTTAGTGAATGGCAGTTGCACTGTCAAACTGCCAAAAAACTGTGCCGGGAGCAGGGAAGCTGGCCAGCATCATTGTTTAAATCCTTTTTAGGGAATATCTTTATAAAGAATAAAAGCCTTGCTGAGAATCTCCTAGGAAGAGATGGACTAGTCCAAAACCTGTCGCTTCTGTCAGATTTCTGCCTACTGTAAGTGACAGCAACATAGGACAAAAGTAATTTATGGCTCATTTTACACTGGAAAAAGGTACTTATTTGTATATGTTTGCACATATTTTACATTTTTACAATTTTTCGCTGTAGTGCCCCTTTAACTGTTCCATAGAATATGAATGACTGCACAAACTTTTTCTCTTGCTGTTAGTGGTTGGCTAATCATTTATTGTCAGACTACTGTTTACTATTTTGAAGTCCTAATCACAACACAAACTGCCCAAATTACCTTGATCAAAAGTTTACCCTGGTGATTTCACCTGATAACATGAACACAACTTGAAACAGACCAGTTTTTAATGTCTATTAAAGGTTACCATCTTCACCTGTGATCGGTTTTATTGTAATTAGTGGGTGTGTATAAAAAATAAATGCGTTTTTGGGCTCCTGACTGAACCTTCAATCTGTCATCCAGTGCTGCACTGTTTTTTGGATTCTGAGTCATGGGGAAAGCAAAATAAATGTCTAAGGATCTGTGGGAAAAGGTAGTTGAATGCTATAAAACAATGAAGGGATATAAGAAAATATCCAAGTAATTGAGAATGCCAATTAGCAGTGTTCAAGTCGCACGGGTCCCCTGCGCTCGTCTCCTGGTCACAACTATCTCCAACGATCTGAGGTGGAAGACCAACACCACCTGCACCCAGAGAAAAGCCCAGCAAAGACTATTCTTCCTCCGCCAACTGAGGAAGTTCGGCATGGACCAGAAACTTCTGACGAGCTTCTACTCAGCCACCATCGAATCCGTCATCTGTTCTTCTATCCTTGTCTGGTACGCTGGCTCCTCTGCCAGCGACAGACACAAACTACAGAGAGTCAGCGGAAAGGATCGGAAAACCACTTCCCTCACTGGACCTACTCTTCAACACTAGACTACGCTCCAGAGCCTTGCGGATCGCAAATGATCCTTCGCACCCAGGCTCCCGCTTTTTCTGTCGTCTCCGTTCAGGCCTGAGGTATTGGGCCATCTACACCAGGACCTCAAGACACAGGAACAGCTTCTTCCCCTCAGCTGTCAAATCACTGAACTCTCTGGACTCATTCCCATCCCCCACCACCAAAAGAAGAGCGGACCCTCCTTAGGCTGCTTGCTTTACTAGCTGGAATAGTCCTAAGCAGGCCTGCACTAAAGAACTCTTCTTTTAAAAATGCTTATGTAATTACTGTTACCGTATTGTACTTGTTTGATGTATTGCTATCTCTGGTGTGTCATTTACTGTTTCTATGCCCTGTTTGTGCCAAGCCCAATTCCGGGCACGACCCAGTCGTGCTTGGCGAAAAATAAATTCTGATTCAAACTGAGTGGAAAATTATGGGTTCTTTTGAAACCAAACCACGGTCAGGTAGACGAACTAGAATTTCAGCCACAACTGCCAGAAAAATGATTTGGGATGCAAGGTAAAATCCATAAATGGCTTCAGGTGAATTTCAGGACTAAGGAATGTGATGTGGCAGTTCAGGATGCACAATACAGAGGCACTTGAAGGTTAGGCTTCATGGTCGAGTTGCCTGAAGAAAACCATTACAAATGAGAAAGTATCCCGCTTACAATATACCAATTGGCACAGACATGCCTTCTGGCAGTCATTTGAAGTGATGATACTAAAATTGGAACTTTTTGGCCACAGCCATAAACACTACATTTGGAAGATGTCAACACGGCCTATGATGGAAGTACACCATTCCTACTGTGAAACATGGTGGATCACTAATGTTTTGGGATATGTATGAGCTAAAAATGCACAGGAAATTTGGTCAGAATTGTCAGTATGAATGAAGTTACCAAAAATATTGGAGAAAATGTGCACTCATTAGCCAGGAATCTGAGCATGGGACATGCCTGGACGTCCCAGCATGACAATGATCCAAAACACAAGGCCAAATCGACCTGTCATTGGCTACAGCAACATAAAGTGAAGGCTCTGGAGTGGCCTGCTCAAATAACTGCATAGTGCTTGTCACTAGGGATTGTTAATAAGATGCAAATAATTCAGTGTTCATGTAGAATTGTGCAGATTGAAAATGGACCAATCAAAGCAGAGGTTGGGATTCATTGATTGTTTGAAGCAAAATAAATTTGTGTAATTCTGCATCTCACCATTTGCATCATATTAACATTATTAAAGAGAATCTGTATTGTTAAAATCACACAAAACTAAACATACCAGTGCGTTAGGGGACATCTCCTATTACCCTCTGTCACAATTTCGCCGTTCCTCGCTGCATTAAAAGTGGTTAAAAACAGTTTTAAAAAGTTTGTTTATAAACAAACAAAATGGCCACCAAAACAGGAAGTAGGTTGATGTACAGTATGTCCACGCATAGAAAATACATTCATACACAAGCAGGCTGTATACACCCTTCCTTTTGAATCTCAAGAGATCATTTGTGTGTTTCTTTCCCCCTGCAGCTATCTTCCACTGAAGTGTCAGGCTTTTTCTTAATGCAGAGTGTAGACAGCTCTGCCTGTATGTAATTCCTCAGTATGTGAAAGCCCAGCCAGCTCAGAGGAGGATTTATCCAGCTTGTAAAAGATAAGAGAGAAGCTGTCCTAATCTAAATAATACACAGTGTGCAGAGAGGGGCCTGGAGGGGGGAGATGCATCACAGAACCACAGCACTGAAGAACTTGGCAGCCTTCCAGACACAGGCTGACAAGTCTGACAAGAGAGAGATAAGTTGATTCATTACAGAGATGGTGATAGTAGAACATGCTGCAGTAAGCCAGAACACATTAGAATAGCTTTTGGAACTTGTAGGATGATAAACAGGATGCAATTTTTGTTACGGAGTCTCTTTAAGCTGTGTACATAATCATCCTTTCCACAAGATAGTTCTTAAAGCGGACCCAAACCAAACATTTTTTTAATGAAAAATATTTAGTTGCACCACTCTGACACATACAAAGATAAATGAACACTCCTTAAAACCTATGATCATTTCAGTGCGTACTTTTCACCCTTCTCTTTTCATAGCTAGGGTTATACTGGGGGCAGCCATTAGCAATTCCTCCATTGCCGGACACCATCTACTCCACCAGTTTGCCGGAAGAATCCCGGCAATTTGAAAGGAAGGGAGGGGTTCCTCCAATAAATGTAAAATATTTTATATTTGTCATCATGCAGCTGAAAAAAGGCTACGATTTATTATAATTTAGAAAATAGATTTTATTTCTGAAATCTTGTATTTTTAATTTGGGTCCACTTTAACTGCTGTGTGAACAGCACAAGGGTAAACTAGTAAATGGACTACAAAAAGCATTTCTTGGGATTTGTGTGTGTAAAACATCAGAACTATCAGTCGGGCAAACCTTTCAGACAAGCCTATAGGAGATTGAGTACTGCTGTTATCCTGGAAAAGATCAGTGTTGCAGTGAACATTTGAGGTAAAGGATCACGAGGTTCACTAAATACATGTATTTTCTTACCTGGGGCTTCCTCCCGCCCTCAGAAGCCTACATGTCCCTCGCCGCAACTCTACTCTAGTCACATTTCAGGGGTTACCTATGTAGGGGCCTGTTGCATTCTGCACAGCGCAGAAGACTCTACGATGATTCTACGTGTGCAGAGGTTGCCGACCCTGCTACGAAGGGAACCCCAGAAGAGTAAGCTGAGAGCCATCTTCACTTCCCTAATTAACCCTCAGTCCAACACTAAGGCCTAGTGCACACCAGAGCGGTTGTGCTGCGTTTTGCGATCCGCTTGCGGGTGCGGATCCGCTAGGGTAATGTATTTCAATGGGCTGGTGCACACCAGAGCGGGAGGCGTTTTGCAGAAATGCATACTCCCGGGCTGCTGCAGATTTTGGATTACAGGTGCGTTTCTGCCTCAATCTTAAGTATGGGAAAAACGCAAACCGCTCTGAAAAACTGCACTTCAGAGTGGTTTGCCAGGCGTTTTTGTTACAGCAGCTGTTCAGTAACAGCTTTACTGTAACAATACATGAAATCTACTACACCAAAAACGCTTCACAAAACCGCAAAATGCTAGCTGAAACGGTACAGAAAAATAAGTTTCAAAATCTGCTAGCATTTTGCGGATCTGCTAGCGGTTTTTGGTGTGCATAGTCCTTGTTGTATTTATGTCCTGGTAGAGCACTCTGATCATGGATCGCCTCAATCCGAATCACTTGTTGGCTAACTTAAGACTGCCAACCAAACTTCCAGTGTCCTCCTCTTATGATGACCTCAGAGAAGGATCCAGCATATGTCAAATCATTTTTTTATATCAATCGGTAATGCTCGCACATTTAAAAACCATAAAACAGCGTTTTATCACCATAACTCATTGAGTGGATTTCTGCTTTCTGCTGGTTCCTCTCAGTATGGCCTCCTCTGAGCTCCAAGTTGTGTCCTTGCCTCCGCCCTACTGGTTTCGACAAATCATGACTATTCTAGACCGTGACGAGACATGACGAAACAGTCGGCTGCTGCCAAGGACACGCTGGAGAGCACAGGGGGTCTATATACAGTGGAGGAAATTATTTGACCCCTCACTGATTTTGTAAGTTTGTCCAATGACAAAGAAATGAAGTCTCAGAACAGTATCATTTCAATGGTAGGTTTATTTTAACAGTGGCAGATAGCACATCTAAAGGAAAATTCGAAAAAATAACCTTAAATAAAAGATAGCAACTGATTTGCATTTCATTGAGTGAAATAAGTTTTTGAACCCTCTAACAATAAAACTTAATACTTAGTGGAAAAACCCTTGTTTGCAAGCACAGAGGTCAAACGTTTCTTGTAATTGATGACCAAGTTTGCACACATTTTAGGAGGAATGTTGGTCCACTCCTCTTTGCAGATCATCTCTAAATCCCTAAGGTTTCGAGGCTTTCTCTGTGCAACTCTGAGCTTGAGCTCCCTCCATAGGTTTTCTATTGGATTAAGGTCCGGAGACTGACTAGGCCACTCCATGACCTTAATGTGCTTCTTCTTGAGCCACTCCTTTGTTGCCTTTGCTGTATGTTTTGGGTCATTGTCGTGCTGGAACACCCATCCACGACCCATTTTCAGTTTCCTGGCAGAGGGAAGGAGGTTGTCGTTCAGGATTTCACGATACATGGCTCCGTCCATTTTCCCGTTAATGCGATTAAGTTGTCCTGTGCCCTTAGCAGAAAAACACCCCCAAAGCAAAATGTTTCCACCCCCATGCTTGACGGTGAGGATGGTGTTTTGTGGGGGTCATAGGCAGCATTTTTCTTCCTCCAAACACAGCAAGTTGAGTTAATGCCAAAGAGCTCTATTTTGGCCTCATCAGACCACAGCACCTTCTCCCAGTCACTCACAGAATCATTCAGGTGTTCATTGGCAAACTTCAGACGGGCCTGCACATGTGCCTTCTTGAGCAGGGGGACCTTGCGAGCCCTGCAGGATTTTAATCCATTGCGGTGTAATGTGTTTCCAATGGTTTTCTTGGTGACTGTGGTCCCTGCTAATTTGAGGTCATTCACTAGCTCCTCCCGTGTAGTTCTAGGATGCTTTTTCACCTTTCTCAGAACCATTGACACCCCACGAGGTGAGATCTTGCGTGGAGCCCCAGAGCGAGGTCGATTGATGGTCATTTTGTGCTCCTTCCATTTTCGAACAATCGCACCAACAGTTGTCACCTTCTCTCCCAGCTTCTTGCTAATGGTTTTGTAGCCCATTCCAGCCTTGTGCAGGTCTACAATTTTCTCTGACATCCTTGGACAGCTCTTTGGTGTTTCCCATGTTGGAGAGTTTGGAGTCTGCTTGATTGATTGATTCTGTGGACAGGTGTCTTTTATACAGGTGACTAGTTAAGACAGGTGTCCTTAATGAGGGTGACTAATTGAGTAGAAGTGTCTAACCACTCTGTGGGAGCCAGAACTCTTAATGGTTGGTAGGGGTTCAAATACTTATTTCACTCAATGAAATGCAAATCAGTTGTTATCTTTTATTTAAGGTTATTTTTTCGATTTTCCTTTTGATGTGCTATCTGCCACTGTTAAAATAAACCTACCATTGAAATGATACTGTTCTGAGACTTCATTTCTTTGTCATTGGACAAACTTACAAAAGCAGTGAGGGGTCAAATAATTATTTCCTCCACTGTAAATGTCCTGCTGACGTGCTTGCATGCCACAGGAGCACACATGCATTTATACCCTACAGCCCATGGCATGCATGAAGTGGTTCAATTTTGCAAAGTGTTGAATTGAAATATACAACTTGCTACTTTAATATTAGTTTACATCTTGCAATCCACTGAGAATTTCTCTTCCATTCTCCTAACCAATAAAAATAAGTTTGTTAGAGGTTTTGCCCCAGGAATGCATCTACTGAGATGCGTTGCAAAATGCCTTAGACCCATCTCACATGCAGAAATGAAGTTGCAAGTTTTTAATAAAACAGAGCTCAGTTAACATGTTTTCCCCATGTCCATGTGGGTTTCTACTAGGAACTAAAGTTTCCTCCCACACCCCAGATGCATACAAATAAGTGAATTTGTTCCCCCTAAATTGTTCCTAGACTACAACAGTCATAACTTATGTGAAAATTGGATTGAGAGCCCCTCTGAGGGACAGTGACAAGATGTTAAGGGACCTGGCCTAGTAGTTCACTGCAGTGTTCCCCAGCCCTGTCCTCAAGGCCCACCAACAGTGCATGTTTTGTGGAAATCCACACATGTATGTAATCAGCTCTGCTGAGACACTAATTACCCCCACCTGTGCAGGTTTGTGGTTTCCTGCAAAACATGTCAGTCTTGACCAACCAAGCTCTGGTTTACTTTTATCAGGTTACTACTGTATATACTCTGATATAAGTAGACCTCGTGTATAAGTCAACCCTAAAATTTGACCCTCTTAAACTGTAATTTTCTAAAGACTTAAGTGTAAGTCAGCCCAGCTCATGCTGCAGTGGGACCCCTTCTTTCTATCTCGTGAATGCAGTATTTTTTTCCAAGCCAATCTCCCCCTCCCACCTTCCCAGCCGCTAGTGGGCCTGCCTCTCTATCCTTCCTGTGTGGCATGTTTGTATTGTAAAACTGCTGAGTGGATATACAATACCTATTCCACCACGGAGCGCTTTTACTATGATCTCCCTTCATAGCCGGCGAGTGACCAATGGCGTCGCATGACAATAGCGGCACATCACCGGAAGCCCGAGAGGGAAATCCTAGGACAGCGCACCGTGGTGGAATTGGTATTGTATATCCGCTCAGCTGTTTTTCAATACAAACATTCCACATAGGAAGGAAAGCGAGACTGGGCCACTAGCAGCCGGAAGGTGGGAGGGGGAGATTAGTTTGGATTCACGAGCAGGAGAACGGATAGAGAGAAGGGATCCGCTGCAGCATAGTTAGAAGAGAGGGAATTTAGGACTGACTGGCTCTTCTTTAAGTCGACCCCTACATGTTTTGCTTTAGTGAGTCAGTCCTAAATTTACCAACTTATAGCAGAGTATATACGGTATATCAAAATTGGTCATAGTATATTCATACAGGCGCATGGTCAGGAGCTGGAGTCTGAGTTTTTACTATAGCCAGAGGTTTACTAGAGGAGTTTATAACAAAATTCTACTATACTCTGTAAAGCAATGCAGAAGAGGTCAGTGCTGTATAAATACTTGGTAATAATGAAACTGCTGATTAATTTAGAAATTTGACACATTTTTACTGGTACATCCTCATTGCCCAGCTAATGTGAGCACTAGAGGAACTTGAATAGTGGGAAAAGGGTAAAAGTTACAGGTTTTCCATCAAAACTGTAATGCTGGAGTGGTTCCAGCATAATGCACCTTGAAGATGTGAGACGTAACCTTTCTTCGGCTTTACATTTAATTCTAACATAGTAGATGGCACTTAAATCTAATCTAAAGAATCTTATCTAAAGAAAAGCTTTTATACATACCTGGGGCTTCCCCCAGCCCCATACGCACGGATCGCTCCCACGCCGCCGTCCTCCGCTGCCTGGATTCGCCGGTACCGGGTCCCGCCATTTCCGCCAGTCGGCCGGCGGATGCAGCCAATTCTCTGCATCACAGGGGCTCCCTCCATACTTACTCGTGTGGCTGCCTACTAGTTGGCTGATGGTGTAATGGTTAAGGGCTCTGCCTCTGACACAGGAGACCTGGGTTCGAATCTCGGCTCTGCCTGTTCAGTAAGCCAGCACTAATTCAGTAGGAGACCTTTGGCAAGTCTCCCTTACACTGCTACTGCCAATAGAGCGCGCCCTAGTGGCTGCTGCTCTGCTCTGGCGCTTTGAGTCCGCAAGGAGAAAAGCGCAATATAAATGTTATTTGTCTTGTCTTGTCTTATCTAGTAGCCGCATAGGCTAAGGCTGGGTGATCAATACGGTGGTATACCATCATAGGGACAGTGCGATGTTATCATTGGAAGCTCACATGTCTTAGTAATTGGTTTTAGAATTTTAGATGTAGTGTGAACCATGTTTTGTATGAATACATTTTGTAGGCTATGAATAAAATTAAGCACATGACACTCAGGTTAATAGTTTATTTGCCGACTATTGTTCAAGGTACGGGAGTGACTCCCCAATGGGTGGTGCGTAACTTAAACATGTGGCTGCCAAAAAAAATGAACTGTCAAAACATGCTTAGTCTGTTGGCCTTGAGTGACACAAAGGGCTTTTTTGCGTTTAGATTAATCCTGACATAAAAGATATAAGGTCTGAGTTGTCTTCTATTACACACTCCAAGATCACGAGAACTGTGATCCATGCTGCAATATACAGAACAATGGCATTCCAGACTCCTAGGCTGACCTTGTGGGCTACTTGATTGCATGTTCTCCTTGGCCACCAACTTACCGGACAATGAGCTTCGCTTGGACAATGGAGCTTTGCAGCCAAAGCATAAAGATGAAGGGTTCTATTTATCTGTATGCCTTCTGTTTCTTTTTTCATGTTGCAGATTTTTAATGTTCATATGGGTGATAGAGTTTAGCGCACCAATTTTGAATAAAGTTTATAAAAGTTCTATTTTCATAGTCTATTATCCCATATTGCACCAATTACATTAGTGTAAAAAGGTTGGCAAAGGGATTTCTTAATGCAACCTTTTTGGTTTTATTTTAATGTAAGCCTTCTATCACCTTAGTGTCAGTGCCTGAGACATATGTAGCTAAACTGTGAAAGTTCAGTATTGCTATAAGCAAACCTCTTCTGCATCGTGAATTAGTATAGAATGGTTTCCTTTTTCAGAAGTATAATAAACTACTGTATACTATTGTATCAAACTTTGCTTTTTTTTTTTTTGAATGGTTCACATTATACAGAAAGCAAGGTAAGTAGTCTTTTAAGCGTGTTACTCTTTGCATGGATCTTAAACAATAAGTGACTATGCAATGAAAGCATAAATATATACTGGGTCTATGTAAACCTAGCAAACCGGCCTGGCACTATCCTGGTGACGAGCTGGCGTAGTGTTGCATTTAGTTACATCATTCTAATCTTACATAAACATAACATTTGTTTAACAGGAGAAGCAAATGCAAACTGTAATCTATGCTAGAAAGCAATAAATCTAAATATTATTTTTTTTATCCCCATTAATTTGATCATCTCCTGCTTTGTAAATTAGAGTATAGAACTAACTTTTCTGAAGATTTAATGTTCTAACTTATTACTGTGTATGTATACTGAATTACTGTACAATGCAGAAATCAAAATAGATTGCTTTAAGAGTGTTGATTCTTTTGTAGGCCTGGTGATGACTGGAAGAAGACATTAAAACTCCCTCCAAAAGATCTTCGAATTAAGACTTCGGTGAGATATAGATACTTTTTAGTTACATTTCATAGTTAATACAGGTATTGCTGCTTTACTATATATTTAAAGCCTCTGTTCAAACACAACTTGTCCAAACACAGCAGTCTTACTACTCCCTGTTCTAGTAATGCTGTAAGATGAGTTAGAAGCCCATTTATAGGAGAGCTGCCAAAAAATTGCATAAAAGTATACATGTCACCTATATCCTAGAGCAAAGCAAAATCCCCACTTTCAGCCTAATCTAGCTCCTTTTATACCATAAGACTTGCCCCTTCATTAATTGCATACGTATGCATGTAGCAATGTCCATCACCAGAATATTTAGTTTCCAGTAATGAACTGACCACTTTCATTTCTCTACTCTCCTCAACTCTGTCATGCAAGAATCCTCATGCCAAAAAATGTCACTTTGCTTGGGAAACATTAACACAAGGTTTAACATGAGCTGTGATCCACACTTGGATATACGCATATAGTGGTACAGTAGAATATTATAGTAAACCTCTGGGTGAAGTAAACTCATTCCCCAGGTCCTAACAACTTTCTGTATAAATATACAATATATGGCCAATTGTGATATGGTAAACTACTTTTCCTGGTCCCTTGGAGTTTACTATAAGAGGGTTCAGCTGCAATTAAATTGTCACATACGCATGTTATTTAAATCTGTTTCTATTTTTTATAACTTGACTTAAAAATAAAATTAGGCAAAAATTATGAGCCTTGGAGAATGCTATACTGTATACTGTGACAGCGCCACATGTCTATGGTATTGCAACATGCCCAGTGCCCTTAGGGAGAATTAATTAGAAGCAGTCATACAGAGTGTAATCATTAAACCACTGGTAAAACTAGCATTACATTGCTGAAAGCTCACACTGGTGCCAAAATGAGTGTTGTCAAATGTATACATATACTGTATATGCAGTGCTGGAGCAACAGATTTGCAAAATATATTTTTTCCGTCTGTATTAAATGGTTTTGATGACGGTAAGTCTTTACAATTGTTTAATCTGGTTTGTGCAGGATGTCACCTCCACGAAAGGCAATGAATTTGAAGATTACTGTTTAAAAAGAGAGCTGCTTATGGGAATTTTTGAGATGGGATGGGAGAAACCATCTCCAATACAGGTTTGTTGACTAAAATAAGGTTGACCTTAGGGAGTTGGGTTTTGGCACTAAACAAATCTATTTTTACTTCAGGAGGAAAGCATTCCTATTGCTTTGTCTGGTAGGGATATCTTGGCTAGAGCTAAGAATGGAACTGGCAAGAGTGGAGCCTACCTCATTCCCTTACTTGAACGGCTAGACCTTAAGAAGGACTGCATACAAGGTAGGTGTAGAAAAGCATTCCATGTTCTAATAAAATAACTTTGTGCCTTCTATATAATTTAGCAAATGTTTCATGGCTTCCAGCAGTGCTAAAACATTGATGGTCCACAGACGTGCCAGGTACTCCCAACCCATGAGCTGTGAGATGTCATATTTCCATCTGAGGGAAAGTATATGTACATTTATCTAAACAATTACAAAAACAAAATTCTTTCCACCCCCTCTCTCCCCCCTAAATCATACTACTTTATTGGTTCTACTTTGAGAAATGACTACACAGATGACCAACTGGATAGGAACTCTCAACCTGTTCTGGACCAACGTAGTTTTCTACATCCTGCTGGTGGCTGTCTGTCTGATAGATATCAGCTATTCACTGCTGTACTCGCGCTATTCTTTGCTCGCATTACTATTGCTCTCTCAGCTGTCCTTGTGACAGCTGAGCTATATGTATGCTGGTTGGCTCCTGACTTTGTGAATACTGAGCCAGTCATAGCAATCTGTGTAAAAATGGGGAAAGGATTGCAGTGTTCTCCCCAGAATTTTTTTCCAGCCGGGTGGCATGAAAAAGTAGCCGGGTGGGAAATTAAAGGGAACCAGAGACGTTGGGGGAAAGGTTTTATACATACCTGGGGCTTCCTCCAGCCCCATAAGCCTGGATCGCTCCCACGCCGCTGCCTGGATCTGCCGGTACCGGGCCCCGTCATTTCCGCAAGTCGGCCAGCGGACGCGGCCAATTGTCCACATCACAGGGGCTCTCCTCCATATACCTACGCGTGCAGCTGCAAACTGAGCAGCTGCATGCGTAAGGGTATGGAGGTAGCCCCTGTGCATGCAGACAATTGGTCGCGTCCGCCAGAAGTGACGGGGCCCGGTACCGGCGATACAGGAAGCGGAGGATTGCGGCGTGGGAGCGATCCAGGCTTATGGGGCTGGAGGAAGCCCCAGGTATGTATAAAACCTTTTCCTATTTTTCCCTATCCTTCCTCTCTGGTTCCCTTTACGGTCACCATGGGTGGGTAAGGAGGGTGATGCTGTCTGCTACTACTAGGTGAGAATGGAGAGGGAGGATCATGCTGGGTGCTGCTTGCTGGGGAGAAGAGTAGGTGGAGCACGCTGGTTGTTATCTGGTGAGGTAGTCATGCTAAGCCACTGGGTAGAGGATTACACTAAATGATGCTAATGGAGAAAGAGGCATCTTGCACTGAGTGGTGCTGTTTTGCTGGGCAATCAGATAAAGTGCTGCCAAAAGCCGGATTAATACCAGAAAGGGGCTGTGGACAGGGTGACTAATTTAGGGCCAAAACCACACATCCCCACAGACTGTTTTATCTCCTTCAAAAAGTCTCACAATAATTTTGGCTGACACAGTAGTAGTAAACCCAATGTAGACATGCTTGTTGTTTGTCTATGCTAAACAACATACACTACAAAGGAACATAAAAGTGCTTGGGAGTTTCTGCTGTGGCTTCTACCCTTAAACAAAATCAAGTACTGGTAAGCAGACATACATACTGTATACAGGAAATACAGTATATAGAGGACAGAGGGGGGTTGAGTAGAAAAAGGTGAATGCAAACTGAAGGGAAGAGGAATAGGTGTGAGTCTGGGAGGGAGATAGTCTTTGTGTGAAAAGAACTGGGAAAGGGGAAAGAAAAAAAGAGGGAGAAAGTGTGTGAGGGAGACAGAGGGAAATGTGTAAGAGGGAGAGTGAGAAACAGACTAATGCAGGAAGTCTGCAGACTGATGTTCAGGACAGCTAGCTATGTAAAGTGTCCGGCAGAGCAGTGGGGGAAGGGAAGCAGTAGTAGCTGTAAAGTTTTCTAATACCTGTCTTGAGAGACGGCAGCTGAGTCACAAGGATTCCTTTGCTGGGGGACCATTACTGATTTCAGATAACCATCTGCCCTGCTGTTGCTCTCCCCGGCATGAACGAGCGCTGCTCCACGCTGGTCTCTATGTGCTCTGAGCTCTGATCGGGGGAGGCTGGAGCACGTGCTGAGAAAATTCCTGCATGATGGGAAGACAGGAGAGCTCGTACTCTGCACTACTCGGGCAGATCAGTGACTCAGAGGGAATACAGTAAGCCCACGTTCTCTCGGCTCTTTCTCTGTGTGCCCCGACCTCTTCAAAGCTCCCGCGGTCTGGCTTGTAATGTTAGGAGCTGAGGAGGAGGGCGGAGATTGTGTCAGAGTGACAGCGGCCAGCTCCAATGCCACAGCCACTGCGCACTTGTGCTGGATGAGTGTGGAGGACTCAGAGGACGGCAAATATGATTAGTGATCACAGCAGCCGGGCGGGGACTGACCACCAGCCGGGCGCTCCGCCCAGTTAAAAGGCTCAGTTAAAAGGCTCTGGGGAGAACACTGGGATTGCTATGGCCCTTAAGGGGCCAGAATGTCTGGTTCTGACGGTGTTAAAAATAATCTGTAACCAAAAACATTCCCCTGGGGGTACTCACCTTGGTAGACGGAAGCCTCTGGATCCGATCGAGGCTTCCCCATCCTGTGTCCCACGGCTGTCTTGCTGTGGCCCTTCCGAGCAGCGGGGATGTAAATATTTACCTTCCCAGCTCCAGCGCAGACATAGTAGTGGCTCTTTGCTCGAAAATAGCGGATCTCTGTCGGTCCGCTCTACTGCGCAGACGCAAGTCACCTGCGCAGTAGAGCGGACCCAACAGAGATCGGCTATTTCCGAGTGGAGAGCAGCATCAGCACCTCCGTTGGACCCAGAAAAGGTAAATCTTGCACAGCCTGACTTTGTTGGCTGTGCGTACCGTGTGCTGCAGCGAGACCTCCGTGGGACACAAGACAGGGGAAGCCTCGATAGGAGCCGGAGGCTTCCCTCTACAGAGGGGAGTACCACCCAGGGAAACTTTTTTTTTTTTAAAGTTAGTCTCTTTAAGCAACAAATATCATTGCATGTCGGTGAACCATTGAATGTTGAGCACTGCTGGATTACAGTACGTCTTCTGATACCTTTTTATATTTACAGCAATGGTGATTGTACCCACTCGAGAGCTTGCACTCCAGGTCAGTCAGATCTGCATCCAAGTTAGCAAGCACCTTGGAGGTGTTAAGGTCATGGCAACGACGGGAGGCACCAATTTAAGAGACGATATTATGAGACTGGATGACACAGGTAGGTGTTTCTTTTTTTTATAATGAAGCCCTCGTGGTTATACTTTTATACAGCTAGTGTTTGTGTTGCTTCTAAGAGCAAAACGCACCTTTTTTTAGTCAGAGGTTTTATCAAAGCTTAGTTTCCAGATACATATGTAATTTTATTGTCTGACTATGCATGTTTGGGAAAAACCATACATGGGATTTGTAGCCTTAACATTTTTCCATCACTGCTCTCCACAGCCCATGGTACAAAATGTTTGAAGGAGTAGTAAGTATCATTGATTATGGTTCTCAGTTCTACACGGGGGGGGGGGGGGGGGGGGGAATTATGAATTGTGACATATCTTTTAAAGTGTACCTGAGGTGGATTGGGCAAAAAAAAATAGATACTTGTAGATAGAGGGACAGTTGTGTTCATGCACAAAGCGGTGCTCGGTCATGAACATCCTAAAGGTCCTGGTGAGCGTAGATGGGGCAAGGATGCAGGAAGATTCCCTCTTCCTAGGTTAGTATCTTGTGTTCCATGCCGCCACCAGGTTGTTTAAAGGGAAGGTTCAGGGACTAACTAAAAAAAATAAAAATCCATTTCCACTTACCTGGGGCTTCCTCCAGCCCGTGGCAGGCAGGAGGTGCCCTCGGCGCCGCTCCGCAGGCTCCCGGTGGCCGACTGAGCCTGGTTCTGAGCCTGCGCAGTACAGCCCGGAGGACGTCAGCGCGCCGGCGTGGGACGCAGAAGTGCCGGGCCTTGGAGCGCAGAAGAGCCTGGCCGGGTCGGCCACCGGAGACCACCGGGAGCCTGCGGAGCGGCGCCGAGGGCACCTCCTGCCTGCCACGGGCTGGAGGAAGCCCCCGGTAAGTGGAAATGGATTTTTTTTTTTTTTTTTAGTTAGTCCCTGAACCTTCCCTTTAAGACTAGACCGAACATTTTATATTGTGCTTTTCCCCCGTTGGGCTCAAAGTGCCAGAGCTGCAGCCACTATGGTGCGCTCTGTAGACAGTAGCAGTGTTAAGGGAGTCTTGCCCAAGGTATCTTCATTGAATAGGTGCTGACTTACTGAACAGGAAGAGATTCAAACCCTGATCTCCTGTGTCAGAGGCAGAGCCCTTAGCCAGTACATTATCCAGCAACTTAAAGGGGAGCTGAAGTGAGTGATAAAGTGGCTGCCATATTTATCTCCATTTAAACAATACCAGTTGCCCGGCTGTCCTGCTGATCTATTTGGCTACAATAGTCTTTCACACCAGAAACAAGCATGCAGCTAATTTTGACAGATCTGACAATGTCAAACACCTGATCTGTTGCATGCTTGTTCAGGGGCTATGGCTAAAAGTATTAGAGGCAGTGGATCAGCAGAATAGCCAGGCAACCGGTATTAACAGTAAATGAATATGGCAGCCTCCATCTCTCTCACTTCAGTTGCCCTTCCAAGACATTTGCTTTGTGCAAGGTGAAGTAATTTAAGCCAGTATTGTTCATTGGATGTTTCACTTATTGACAATATCACAAATTATCACATTTACATTTTAACACTCCCTTTAAACAGCTATTAAAATCCCCCAAAATGTGAAACCTTTAGGTAATTGGCATATGATGGGCAAGAAGTTACTGGAGTGAACATGTGTATTTTAAGACCTGTTATATGCAGATATGTCCTCTTATGATTCAAACATTCATCTGTATGTCTATAACCAATAAATAGTGATGCTTGCAAGCCAAAGAGCACCATCCCAGCTGTCATGGGTGTGGGAACATTGTTGGGGTGCATTGCAAAGCAGAGGAAAGCCCAATCATAAATGGGTCTATCAAATGAACAGCGACTCCGTAGCATATATCCCAAGCTGTGGCAAAATGACTAAGAGCGGTCAGCCATACTATCTCAGAACACACACATGCACACACAAACTATAAATACTTGCTCTACTTACAAATGTATTGCATTGTTCACATTTTGATTTTGGTGATTTTTCTATAGTAAAAAGCGAAAACCCTTCTAAGGATTTTCCATTTGACTGTATCTTGAAGCCAATCCTGACATTTTCTCCCTTGCTCTATCATTCAGCCCTCCTCCTATTTTTCAGAAAGTTCCACCCAGCTCTGCAGTAGAAAGTGCATTGTCTCAGCATGAGAAATATTGGCCAGTTAGAGAGGAACAGAGGTGTGGGAGGGGAAAACGGGAGGGAAAGAGGCTTCAACCAATCAGGCTGCATTAGTTCTTTCTGGGGGGAAAGTAAAGGGAAAACCCAGCATGCCCTGCAACTTCCTTTGTGCAGTAGATGTACCAAATAAGAGCCAGGGAAACTAGGGAATGGTTTATGGAGAATAAAAGTAAGTGATTTTTTTTTTTAACTTTTGGAGTGTCTGGTTAGCACTGCGCCGCTGTCAATCACTTGCATGTGGGCTTATTACGTGTTTACCAGATAAAATAACTTTTAATCATTGACACTGACTCCAAAGTTGCAGTACACAAATTAGCTGCTTGGCTGCCTGTCTGCCAAACTTTGGTTAGGCATAGATCTAGCTGCACCTTTACAATGATGCCCATACTTGGGGCTACAACAGTATGCGGCTTTCCCTTAAAGCGGACCCAAACCAAACATTTTTTTAGTTCAAAATATTTAGTTGCACCACTCTGACACAAGATAAACACTCCTTCAAGCCTATGAGCATTTCAGTGCATGCTTTTCACCCTTCTCTTTTCATAACAAAGGTTATACAGGTGGCAGCCATTAGCAATTCCTCCTTTGCCGGACACCTCCTACTCCACCAGTCTGCCAGATTCTGCCCCGGCAATATGGAAGGGAGGGGTATGCGCTTTGAGTCCTATGGGAGAAAAGCGCTTTACAAATGTTATGGTATGGTATTGTTCCTCCAATAAATGTAAAATATTTTATTTGTCATCATGCAGCTAAAAAAGGCTGCTATAATTTAGAAAATGGATTTTATTTCTGAAATCTTATATTTTTAATTTGGGTCCACTTTAAGCTAGGTCTAAACAAACCTTTGTTTCACTCTAGCCCCAGGAAATATGTAAAACTTAAGATGCAGCTGTGCCCAATCACTGGGTAGGCTGTGTACTGTTTTTTTTTTGTTTTTTTTTTTTTGTAGTGCCATTCAAAATAAATTTCAACTGTTAAAGGAAATATCAGCCAATGTAAGCTGGGTAAGCTCTACTTACACGGGGCTTCCTCCAGCCCTTTGCGGCCAACCTGTTCCTCGGCGCAGCTCCGCTCCCAGCCGCCGGCCCGGGGTCCCCGCCGGTGCAGAAGCCGGCCTCACAAGGTCGTCCTGCACTGCGCCGCTGTCAATCACTTGCATGTGGGCTAGCGTGTTCTGTGCAAAAAGGGCTGGAGGAAGCCCCCAGCTAAGTAGAGCTTGCCTAGCTGAAATTGGCTATTTCCATTAAAAAAATTGGTAAGCAAAGTAGATTTACCTTCTGTTTGATTTGCAGTTCACGTGGTGATAGCAACTCCTGGGAGGATTTTGGACCTCATCAAAAAAGGCGTGGCTAAAGTAGACCATATTCAGATGATTGTTTTGGATGAGGTAATTTTTTTAAATTTGCATCTTTCCTTAAAAAGGGTACCAGTAGTTGGGAAATAGTTACCGTATAGCCTTGAATATAAGTTGACCCCAATATTTGACACTCTTAGCAGGAATTTTTTATTGATTCAAGTATAAGTCTACCCAGCAAGTTATTAGTTGCTCTTGGGGACCAGGAAGAATGAACAGCTGCACTTGGGGACCAGGAGGGTTTAGTATTGCAACCAATAACGCCTCCGTGCCCCCAAGTGCAGCAATTATTCACTCCCCCAAACCCCCCCTCCCCTCCCTCCAGCCCAGTATTTCCCCCTCTGCCTCTTCCCCTGTAAAAGGTTGTGGCCAGGACTTTCAGACCTGTCGTTGGCATTCCCTTTAGCAAGGAAGTGACATTTGCCACTGGGTAAATTACTGCAAATGGTAATGTCACAAATAGTAGTCTGCTCACTGTTGCTTGTGACTCTTGTATAATTCTACCTCATACTTTTATTTAGTGAGTCAGACCTACATTTCTAGACTTGTAGTCTAGTGTATATATGGTAGATTGTTGGGATGAAAAGTCTTCCCCGATCTTCAGAAGCCCCTCCACTGGGACACTCAAAACAATATTTACCATGTGTCTAATAATCACATAAATGCTAAATTTTTTGTTTTTATAGCTTACTGAATTTGTCAGGACCTCAGCATTCATTTGTTTTTGTTTTTTCGTTTAGGCTGACAAGTTGCTTTCTCAAGATTTTGTCCAGATAATGGAGGATATAATTTCTACGTTACCTAAAAACAGACAGATTCTCCTTTATTCAGCCACTTTTCCTCTTAGTGTACAGAAGTTTATGGTAAGGAATGAACTACTATACTTGAATGATCTAATAAAGGGGGTGGGTTGGAATTCACTTTACAAAACCCTTGTACCTATTAGGTGTGATTGTAGCAGTGACTGCTTTGTAGGACGTTCTTAAGGTGCACGCTCCTACTCCTCCCCACACTTTCCTAGTGATTCCCCACCGTAGCAACGGCTGACGCGTCGCTCATAAATGGGCTGATCTGCACAGCTTTCCACTGCCCCAAACCTGCTGATGTCAGTGAATGACAGTGGGTTGGGACCAGTGGAAAGCTGATCTGTTTCGGGTCTTTGATGCATCAGCAGTTGCCATAGTGATTCGTCACTGGGAAGGACGACATGAGTGAGCTGCACATAACTTCCTACTATTCTGCACTCTTCTACAATCATACTGGGGATCAGCCAGGTAATGGTTTTGTTAGGAAAAAAAAGGGGTGGTAACTGTAATACTCATGTACCAAATGGGTACAAAAGTCCTGTAACGTATGTTCCAATCCACTTTTAAACCATTTATATAATGCTGGTACAATTTCTCTCCCCTGAACCTTCCCTTTAAAGGAGTTATCAGGCAAGGTTCATAAAATGAGCTTTACTCACCTGGGGCTTTCTCCAGCCCCTTGCAGCCGGCTGTCCAACGCTGGCCACTCCACTCTCCGCCGCTCTCCCGGGCTCCGTGATCGGTATTCACGGGGTCTGCCTTACTGCGGCTGCGCAAATCGCCGTGGCCCATCATGGCCACATGGGCCGTGGCGAACTGCGCAGGCGCAGAATACCGATCACGGAGAGCAGCGTGGAGTGGTCGGCGTGGGACAGTCTGTTGCAAGGGGCTGGAGAAAGCCCCAGGTGAGTAAATCTAATTTTACGAACTTTGCCTGATAACTCCTTTAAGGAACAATGAAGTTTATTGTTCCAATGCGCACACCTACAATTATTTGTCTAATACAACGATCATTTCGGGGTCAGATAGGTCCCCTTTGCTTTCTTTGTGCCTTGACAAAGGTGACCTATCTGGCCTCATAATGATCATTGCATTGGACGAATCATAATTGTATACGTGTCCATTGGGACAATAAACCTTAATTGCTCCTTAAGAAGTCTGTTAAAGAATCAAAAAAGGGGATCCGCACACAAAACAACCTTTCACATGACAAACTGTCCCTCAGTGAGACTCTAAATTTGTATACTTATTATATTAAATATCCTTACCATAGTCTAGATAGAACAGGCATGGGCAAACTCTGCCCTCAGCTGTTACGGAACTACAAGTCCCACAATACATTTGCCTTTAAATTATGACTCTGGCTGTCAGACTCCTGCAATGCATTGTGGGACTTGTAGTTCCGTAACAGCTGGAGGGCCGAGTTTGCCCATGCCTAGTCTAGAATCAATGCTGTTGGGAGCTTGCTAGCTACCTTGAGCACCTAGAGGAAATGCATGCAATTCAGAACATTCAAACTCTGAGTGTCTCTTCATAGGCGCTCTCTCAGAAGTCTTTTACCAACTGTTTAGCCATAATTTTGCTAACCGTTTAGCTATACTTTTGAAGTGAACTTTTAATTGCATGAAAAATTGCCTTTAAAACACCAGCCTGTCCTTACCTGTCTACCGGCGCTTTCTCCTGCGTCCTTCTCTCCACGCCAGGCTCTCTTCCGGGCACCTGTTTCGAATCAGATGCTCTAGAAGTAAGGCAAGCGCCACGGTGCACCCATGTCTCTGGCATGTGTTTCAGTACACAGATGCCCGGGAAAGAAGACACAGGGAGGAGCACCCAGCAGTGGGGAGGTGGACAGGTGATTGTAAGTTCCGCTGCCCCTTCACTCTGGGGGTGACTGGGGACCAGACAGGGAGTGCATACTAATTTTCAGACTCGGTCTTCTTTTTTGCACTGCGAATCCAATCCCAATGCAATTTTCACTGGATGCTAGGAACACAAGGAAAAAACATAGCATGCAGGACTAAAATCGCATCACAGCAAAATTGCGCGCAGTGTAAAAAAAGCCCTTATGCTGATATCTAGTGACAATCTCTGTACAGTGGAGAGATTTATCAGATTCCTCTTTGATCAGATTTGAGGGATCTCTGTTGGCCACATTGACCAGTGTATGGTCAATCTTTAGGGCCTATTTCCACTATGCTTGAATCTGGGCTAAATCTGCAATGTTTCCCTGCATGCAAGCTGCACAGAGAAATGCTGCCTATTAACTGGCCTGCGTCCAGATCACACTTCATTGTGAAATCTGATAGCATGCTTAAGATTTTTGCAGCACGCAGCTGAATCAATGTAGCCGTGCATAGACAGGAGCCACAGCCAAATTGCAGATGGCTGCAGCTCCCAGTGGAAATAATCCCCAAGTCTTTTAAAGTAGTTTATCTGGAGAATTGAAATTAGCAGGCATCTAATACATTATATGTATGTATTTAATTAAAGGGAACCTTGTGACATGTGACACAATAGAAATGTACAGTGTACCTAGCACACAAATATGCTGTTGCTTTTCGTTTTCTGCCTAAAAGTTAATATTCGGCTATGCATCTGACAGTTTTTCTCCAGTCGGGACCCAGTTAGAATATAGCGTCCCTCACTGATAAGGAATTACAGCCATAAAATACTTTCCTGGCAGAGAACTGGGCTTCTGAGAAGAGTGGTTAGATAATGTCAATAGTTCATATATTTTAGCACTCTGAGACAGACATGGTTTCATTGAGCTGAGTCAAAACAAATCTACCGTTTACATTTTTAACCACTGCGACCGCCTAATGCAGGATGGGGGCCGCAGAGTGGCTCCCTTGTTCCTCCATCACTCACAGGTGCGTCATCTCGTTATGCGTGAGATTAGCTGGGAACAAGCACTTGCACGCGCTCCCTGCAGGAGGAACTGGGAGATGACCGCCGACAGCCTGCCAGTCGCGATCAGAGCTGGCAGGCTGTTAGGGGGCGCAATTTTTTTTTAAAACTGACATTCTTATTAAACAATAGAATGTTTTAACAAACATCATAACAGCAATCAGATCCCAATCCCACCAACAGAAAGCTCTGCTGGTGGGCAGAAAAGGAGATAACATTCATTTTGGGTGCTAAATTGTATGGCTGAGTAATAAACTGTTAAAAGCTGCAGTGTGCTGAATGTGCAAACATTTTTTTAAAAAATCGCCTGTCACTAGGTGGGTGTTAGCCTGTGGTCCTAAAGATGTTGAAGTGGCTCCGAGATGAACTTTTATACGTTGCATAATTGTCTTCCTTACATATAGGTTATAGGGCATTCCTCAAGCCAAATACTTTTAGTTTTTTTGTTTTTAATACTCTAATTCCCTATAAACTAAACAAGCCTCGCTCACAGCTTCTCCAAAATGCCAAGGCACTCAGACCCATGTAGTAAGGCCTTATGGGAGCTCAGTCTGGGCAGGAGGAAGAGGTTTCTAGCAAAAGGTTTCAGACGCAGAGGGGAAGGGGAGTGAATTTTTCACAGGCTAATGCTAGGGAAACACTGTGCGTTTATGCACCGGAATCGAGCCACTGGCTCGATACGACGCGTCCCTGCGGGCGCCTGCATCGATTCCCGCTCGTCCCCGCGGGCACTTCTAATCTTCCGATAGTCTTCTCCCATTGTTCCGCCCGCCGGTATCGAGCGCGGAATCGATTTGGCGGGTTATCGGACACGTCGGATGTTATCAGTCGAGTCATCAGCGGCTCGATTGATAATAAAAAACGCACCATGTATGCCCAGCATAAGGGGTGGAGATGGCAGTTGCAGATTACCTGTGTAATGACAAACAGAACATGGCTGCTCTCATTGTATCACAGGAATAAATAATCTTAAACTGTTGAAGCTGTTTGCAGCCAGATTTGCTGTGTAAACTATCTAAACTTTAGATAAGATATATAGACAAGTTACTTGTTAGTTAGTCTTTCATCTCGGATCCGCTTTAAACATAGCGTAAAACATAACAAAACTGTGGGATAAATAGTAATTTTTAGTAGTAGCATGAGAATAGAATTATCGCATCGGTTTATTTTCCTTTGAAGGTTTCACTTTAATGTGGTTTGAGGTTTATCAAAAAATGCAAATATCATTGAAAGAAATTAATGCTTAGGCTCCTTTTACACCTGATCCACTGCATTGGGCATGTGTTTGCGTTAATGCGCGTTGGTACGCGTTAGTGCGCGGTTTTCCTGAAATGTAATCGAAAATCTATTTGTTACAATCCCCACATGCTGGAATCTGTACTTTTTTTTTTTTTTTTTTCCCCGGATGCAAGAAAAGTGTACCGACGTGCACTAATGCAAATGCAGCGGATCAGGTGTAAAAGGAGCCTTAGTTTCTACATGTGACTTGTCAGCTTTCAGACAACTAGTAGAGTGAGGACGTCTGTGGCATTTTAATAACCTGAACTATGGAAAACTTTATATATTACCTGTATGTGTATCTTGCGTCTTCGGGTTTCTAACGTTGTATAATTTCTTTATCTAGTCCTCCCATTTGCAAAAACCATATGAGATTAACTTAATGGAGGAGTTAACGCTGAAGGGAGTTACACAATATTATGCCTATGTGACAGAAAGGCAAAAGGTTCATTGCCTTAATACGCTTTTCTCAAGGGTAAGTGTCAGCTTTGTAAAGGTGTTTTTTTTTTTTTTTTTTTTTTTTTTTTTTATTCTTCCCAAATGTCCTTGAGCGTGATCTTACCTTCCACTAAAAATCCATTTGCGGTTTCAGCTAGTCTTAGGACTTTTTTTCCCGTTCTGCTGCGTAGCCGCATTCCAGATTGCTTAACCTTCCTGGCGGTTTATTTTTTCTGCCAAATAGGCAGAAATCCATTTTTTTTTTTAATTTTTGTTTTTGTTTCATGTAAAGCTACCAGAGTGGTAGCTACATGAAACACCACTAGAGGGCGCGTGTGTCCCTCTAGTGCGATCGTCGCCGGCATCAATAGCAAACATACATACATAACTCGTTCCCCTGTTTGGGTTCTCCTGTCGCCATGGCGACGATCGGAATGACGTCATTGACGTCAGCCGACGTCCTGACATCAGACACCTCCGATCCAGCCCATGGCACGGCCTGGAATTCATTGGTCCGGGCAGCGCAGGGCTCTAGCGGGGGGGGGGGGGCCTCTTTCGCTGCTGCGTGCGGGCGATCGCCACAGAGCGGTGGCGATCAAGCTGTGTGCGCGGCTAGCAAAGTGCTAGCTGCGCGCACAGCACTTTAAATGGGGCAAATCGCCCCACCAGGGGCAGATATGTCATCCTGCGCGGCATAGGGCTTACCGCCAGGAAGGTTAAACCGTGCCATGCATGGCTTAGAATTTCTGTGTGCTGCATAAATCTGCAGTATGCAGTTTCCCAGCGCTGCTCGCAGGTGGGGAAACTACTGCACATCTGTAGCTTGTGGAAATGAACCCTAGAGTCCATCCTATATTTAGTTGTAATGCATCTCTGTTCACTTTTTGTCCCAGACCAGTATTCCTAACATCTTGCTCAAGTGTTACTCATACAATGAGATGCCCTGGGAAGCAGCACATCACTACATTCTGTGTTCTCACCCCCTAAAATTTTCACCTGGGAGGCAGAAAAATATAACTGGGTCGAATGGGACAGCAAAGCTGGTAATCTGGGCGCACGCATGGAGGTGCATAGCGCCAGATGACTACGTGGCTATAGCTGGAATGCTATAGTCCGCGCCCCGCTCAGTTCCTACGACACGGAGGGGGAATAGTATTAACATCACGACCGCCTAATGCCAATTGGTGGTCGCAAGGTGGCTCCCCCAGGACCGTGCAACGCCAATTGGTGTCAAGTCCTGAGGGAATGGTTTGCAGGCAATCTCGTGTGCTGATCCCCGCGCATCCCCGCTTGAATGACGGGGTTTTGCTCAGTCAAGTCTGCCAGCAGTGATCACCGCTGTTAGATGGCGAAGCTGTCGTCTATTTACATTGTGTAGCGTTGCGATCTGGCTGTCGCCTTGGGAGGCTCAGAGCGATTGGCTCTCATAGGCTGATGCCTATGAGAGCTGATTGCTGTGATTGGCTGTCGGGGGGAGGGATAAATACTTTTTTTTATAAAAAATTAAATGACCTATAAATTAAAAAAAAAGCAGCAGCGATCAAAACCCACCAACAGAAATCTGTTGGTGGGCAGAAAAGGGTGGTGGTTCATATCTGTGCTGTATTGTAACGCCCTGCAGCTAGCAGTTAAAGCTGCAGAGGACTTAACTGTAAATAAATCGCCTGCTCACTGGGGGGGGGGGGGGGGGGGGGGGGGGGAGATACATATGAGGAGCCTGTGGTCCTGAAGTGGTTAATGCTGACCGGTGATGCTCGCCTTGCACCCAACTGACAGGGCGAAGTACTAATACGTAGACGCAGGACAGGGAAATTTAGGGATGGCTCCTACATAATGGGCAACCTGCACAATTGCCAAGGGCCTCTGACAGGACACAGAGAACACACCCACTCCACACAATTTCCATAATTTGAATTTACACAAATATTATCTGTATCATTTTTAGCATATAGGATAAAGTAAGGAAGTGTGGTATTGTATTCAAAGCATCTTATATACTAGTTTCAATATGATCTTAATCATGCTGTTCAATACATTTTGACATTGTTTTAGATACCGACAGTAATATGTAAATAAGCATTGCTTTAATGTCTTCTTACAGCTCCAGATAAACCAGTCAATAATTTTTTGCAACTCATCTCAGCGAGTGGAGCTGTTGGCCAAGAAAATATCTCAGCTGGGCTATTCCTGCTTCTATATTCACGCGAAGATGAGACAGGTTTGTAGCACATAAGTTGTTCATCGTGCAGTCCTTGCGTTGTCTGGCTGCTTTAAAATCCATTTATGATGTAATAGTGGATTAAAGGGTCCCTTAACAGAATACAGAAATAAAATTGATGGATGAGGCCGGTTTTATGAATTTGAGTTGTGGGTGTCTGTGTTCCAGTGTCTTCCTGTTCTGGCTGCAGTTGGTTGAATGACTGCCAGCCCTGCAGTTGGTTGAATGACTGCCAACCAGTCACCCGAAAATGACCATGCTGTGATGGCACTGGACGTGTGCAGGTTCATAAAACGCACATGCCCTGTACACAGGAACAGGTGCACTTTTACTGTGCGAGTCCACAAACTCTGCGTGCCAAGTTCAGATGCGTGAAAAGGAGCACTCGTGCGCTTTCAAGCACAAGCACTTCCTTTTACTGGACATGGGCTGAATGGCAGTTTGTGTTGCGCACAGCGATCAGTATGCTCAAGTGCAAGCACATGGGGGGGGGGGCCTTAAAAGGCACTGAGCACCAAAAGGAAAGTTCATGACCCGGGGGGGGGGGGGGGGGGAAGCCATATTATATCCTTCCCATCCCTGTAAAAAGTCCCCATCTCATAGAATTCTCCTTGGAAGGTTGCTCCCAGATGCAATGCATTCCTGGGAACTGTGGTTCACAGATGCGCGTACATCTCCTGCCAGGGAGATGTACGGACTACAGCTCTCAGAATGCATTGCGTCCGAGGCCAGTTTCTGTGAAGTGCAGACATGGTGATTTTCACAGGGATGGGGGGGGGGGGGGGGGGGGGAGGTCAACAATGGTATCCGTAACCTCCAGCCTCCTAACGGCATAGTGTTGGGAGGTTAGTTTTTTGCTCAGTGCTCTTCATAATTGGGTCATGTCTACCTATGGTGAAGCACGCATTGCTTGAAAATGAATTATACTTTGTCTTACAGGAGCACAGGAATAGAGTTTTCCACGATTTCAGAAATGGCTTATGCCGAAATCTTGTTTGCACTGGTAAGTGTTTATTGCTACTACAAGAAAAAACAAAACCGTTATTAGTGAATTGAATGGGAGGAGCATATGATGTGAAAATTGCTGTGGTATTTTAATAGGGAAATAACCTGTGGTTTAATCAATTGTATTTTGTCGTCTTTTTTGTCAGATTTGTTTACCCGTGGTATTGATATCCAAGCTGTGAATGTGGTGATAAACTTTGACTTTCCAAAGCTGGCAGAGACCTATCTACATCGCATAGGCAGATCAGGTAAACATTCCAATATGCTAGCAATCTGTCTCTGCAACACTACACATCTCTAGCTCCTAGTTGCACTATTGAATAGGAATGTCACCTTTGCCAGGAAAATTGTTCTCCTGCAGTGTTAGAGGGTTGTTTTGGTATCTACTGTGTGTCCCATGTCCATACTTTTATATTGGAAGGTGCCGCATTGCAGGAAGCTTTTCTCCTTACAGCTCACTCCTCCCTCGAGGAGACGTGTCATTCAGAAATAGCTTTCCATTGGCCTGATACCGCTGTCATGCAGTGACATCAGTATATTGAGCCAGCGCAAAGCTGCACAGTTTGGGTCCATTTCCAAATGATGTGTCAGTGCCGTGACAACACAGCTCTACGAACGGAGCCAGCGCGTGGGAGTGGGCTGTAAGAAGAGGGCTATCTGTAAGGCACGGTATACAGGCACTGGACAAAATGTTTCTAATTTAAAAAAAATAAATTGTGGCAAACTGACATTAAGTACTTTGGCAATAGGTGCAAGAGTTTTCAATTGCCAGTTCCAAACCCCTTTAAACCTATTGGACCGTATTCCCTTCATCACAAATTCCATCCAATCAGTTTTTAGTAGGGCAGGAAAGGTGTTCCGTTATGTATGAAGATTCCGCACTAAAAATTGGACTTTCACAATGGAGAAATTGTTCATGTAGTCATTTTACCACAATTCTTAATGCGGTTTATGGCCTTTTGTAACATAGTATAGGGTTAGACTCTTCTAAGCTGTTTTTCTCCACATTGTAACTGTTTTATGACAGTATAACAAAGTATGCCATATGTGACTTGCAGAGAGAAATGATTGGTCTTGCACAAGCTGAACTTTTCTTTCTTTTTTTTCTCTAACAGGTCGCTTTGGCCACCTTGGCCTCGCCATAAACCTTATTACATATGATGACAGATTTAACCTTAAAAGTATTGAAGAGCAGTTGGGAACAGAGATCAAGCCCATACCCACCAGTATTGACAAAAGCCTGTATGTTGCAGAGTATCACAGCGAATCTGGAGAAGAGAAGCGCTAATTGCAAGTCAGTATTTCCTTTTGTGGCTTTTTGTATAATGGGGGTAGGGAAATGCTTACCATATTAACCTTTTTATCAAATTGCCTTTTGCATATAACCCTACAAAAAAAATGCAGTTAGTAGTTACCAAACAAACCTTGCAGTGCCACCTCCCTGGTTAGCTGTGGCAGTCTTTAATTTGGGTAACCTATACTCATGAGTAGTTCAAGGGAGACCAGCTCTCTAGTGTGACATTAGACACCACTCTCTTGCACTGTGACATTCAGTTTCAAAGTAGTTAGTCAAGCTGAGATGTTATGTATGCACCTCCAGCTAATATTTTGCGTGATGTCAGAGAATAGATTTTAGAATCCATGGCTCCAAAGCTTGTAAATTGCAAAGAGCAGCCAAGTTCCATTCTGGTAACTAAACAGGTTGTACTGAATGTTTGCAGAGCTAATTACTGTATTTTTAGGACGTAGGTTTAGAGGACAAACAAGTCAGGGGATCCCTGGATTCGGTCTGTAAGGCGCAGAGACTTTCTCCCAACTTGTGGGGGAGAAAAAGTGGGCATACATGTAATTTGGGCGCAGGTTAAAGCTGGATAGTCACCATAAAAACAAATTTCAAAGGCAATTGATCTGAGTGTATTAAGCGATAAAGATGCCAATTCTGCATGAAGACCTTTCAAAACTTTCTGCTGTTACGGTTTAGAGTCATAAAATACCTTAGGTGCACTTGCCCTTTAAAAGCCATTGCCAAACCTTTGCATGCTGGTTGTCTTTTTATCTATAATTCTACTCTTCCGTTTATTTCACCCTCCTAATGAAATAAGACCGTGCACTTCCTAGTATAGACCTCAGTGGGAGTGTCTGAGGACTCTGGGAGGGTGGGTAACGAATATACAATTGGCAAGAGGAAAAAAGTGAGGGAGGAAATGTCAGGATTAGCTTCATTCAAAGGTAACCAAGATGGAAACTGTCTAGAATAGGATTATCTGCTTTTCCTTTATAAAATTCACAGGAATCGAATGTGGACAGTGCAATAAATCTATGCAAGTAGAACTAGTATTATCTACTTAAATTTTTTTTATTTCTAGGTTAGTTTGCATGTCACTTGTTCTTAAAAGCCAAAAAAGTCTCAATCTGCTCCTGCAAAAGACCCGGCAGCTTCAATTACTATTCCCCCTCCAAGCTGCCATGGGCTCTGGGGTGAAAAGCAATTCAGCTTCCAGCTATTGCTGATGGCGGTTATGCTGTATTTATTGTAATTTGGGCTGTCTTTTGACGGCACCAAAACGACTGACTGAGCACCTCTATAGCCATAATTCACATTTTGGCCTATGGTGGCTCCGGCTGCGTCCAAATTTCCAGCACAGTTTTTTCCAAAAAGTGCGTCTTATGGTCTGAAAAATGTTATATATATATATATATATATATATATATATATATCTCTGCAAAGGTCTGATAAAATCAATCTCTTGTAATTTACGTTTAGCATTTAAATTGTTTTCTGAAGAGAATTAATTTATTTTTTTTCCTCCTGTCTAGGCTTCATCTGCCCCTAGAAGATGAGGGAATTCCAACATGCATGATGATCTTTGAGGGCTTCTTCCCCAAATTTCAGCTTTTTTTTTCCCCACCCTCTGTCTTTTTCTTTCTGCCTTTTGGAACTCTTACCAGCAGTTTTGAACATGATTTTTTTTTTTTTTTTTTTTGTTCCTCCCTCCTACGCAAACCTTTTTAATTAATGACCTCAACGTTTGCACTGTGTGCTCATAAGGTTAATGTAGTTGCACTTAATTGTTTTCTCATTCTGTTCAGATGGGCGAGGGACTTTATACTAGAAACCCTCAGGCCAGTTTTCTGCTTGAAGACCCTTGCACTGCTATAGGCTTAATGGTTTTGATTTCACCTCAGTCAGCAATGCAATACTTATTTTAAGAAAATCCATTCTGTTAGGAATTTGCAAACAGTTGAAAACTAGTTTATTGTTTTCTTGCACATCATCTGTGGCAGTTTGGAGTTCATGTTTTAATGGTATATATATATATTTTCCATAAGCAAAATATTTTACTTGTGCGAAGTGCCTTATGTACAAGACCATTGAAGATTCTCTCCTGCAGCCCTTTTTAAGACAAGAATTTTTTTTCCCCCCTCTTAAAACCTATTACTAACCATATGTGGAATCAGGAAATCACTAACTACTAGCTGTGAAACTGTTCCAGACCTACTTTCAGTTGAGAAAAATCAAAACTTTACAATTTCAGGGGTCCCAATATTTTGTAAATACTACTTGTAAATTACGCAAGCAAAATGAGAGCCCAAGTCAGGAAAACCATTTAGGGAGTTAAGAGAACTCGATATTTTGTCATTCTTTCCACTTTATTGCAGTTGCTGGCTTAAATATGATTTTGAACACTAAGTGTCATTTCTATCAACCTGCAGCAACTTTTGTGTTCAAATATATTCCAAAGCCATGCCCCCTCTTTTACAAGATGTCCCTTGCATGAGGGTTTCGGGGGTAATTCTGTGGAATTTGATGTGTATACTTGTACAGACTTGTAAATATATATATATTTTTTTTTTTGATGGGGGTGGTATAAATTTTAGTTCCTTTAATGGTTTGCTGAAGGTTTCTGCGAGTTTAGGACTGCATCTAAATTTTTGTGAGGCTCAGTTCAAGGAACAATTTTCATAAATAAGCGGACATTAATCGCGGCCGGATTATGTAAAAAGAAAATTCCGCTGGATTATGTGTAACTTCTGTTGACTTGTCTGGAAATAGTTCCTTCTCAATTCAGAATGGATGTGACCTGTCATTGCACATCCTTAAATATTGCTCATTAATGAAAAGACCCTGTTTTTGTTTTTCAATTGACTTGAAATGAGCCTTGCACTATTCTAAATATGTCAAGCAAAATTGAGTTTTGTTTGTTTTTATTTTGGCCCCTTCATGTCTCTCCTGGATTGTGCTGTCTTAAGTGCCACTGTTTGCTGTAAGTTATCTCCTTGTTTAAAGCTTCTGCTAGAATTTGTTCTAGAATTTAGTGTTGCACATCCAGGTCACCATTAAAAGCACAGGAATTGACAACTGCTGTGTAAACATTCACAAAACCCACAGGCTTCAGTTGCAAGGAAAACTCAAGCAGCCAAAACATTAATAGGAATAGCGAAATTCAGTTTAACTTAAACGCTTGCGACTGAAGAGTTTTTCTCCTGGGTGTATTTTTTGTTTTGTGTTGGGATCATGGTGCAATAAATGACTATTTCTTTGCCCAGTTATTCTGCTGAAGCTGTGCTTGTCTTGCGGTAATTTTGCTGCATGCCAAGTGACAGTGTTGCTGGTGCTAGAGCTATGATCCATCTTTAAATTAACTTTGATACTCAGAGAAGAGCTTAAAATTCAACTATGCATGCAAGTTTCTTCTGAATTGAAACTGAGCCAATCAAACCACAGTGGCCGTTGGCTAAGAACTGCCAACTAATGGATAAGCAGATACTGGGTTTGATTGGCTCTGATTCAAATCTGTGGCTATTTGCATGCAAAGCTGAATTTCAAGTTCATCTCTACCCCTGGCTAAATTTAAAAAATAAATATTTTTTCAGTGCCCAATTTTGATATTGCACAAAGCATTGATCCTACTGAGCACTGGAGGAATATAGTCATTTGAAAAGTTGCCTTTGTGTGCTGTGCAGAGTTTCCAGGCAATTAATGGCAAAGTGAAAGATGCTCTTTCTTTTTTTTTTTTTTTTTTTTTTTTTTCTTTTTTAATTATTTGTCCCTCGTGCAAAGTTTGCAAATTTGGCTTTAGTCCTTTAAGTTGCATTCTTCCGAAGACTGGCAAAAAGTGGATTCAGTTTTGCCTACGAATGAGCTTTACGTTTAATTAAAAATAACTCCAATTGAATTTCTTAAATGGCAGCATGTGTAATGCAGAGAACCCCAGGGCTGCCAGTGGAGCTTTTATTAAAAAAAATTTAGTTCTACTTAAAATTGTAAAATGACTGAGCTCCACATAAGTGTAGGGACAAGGAAATCAGTTTTATTTTTTATTTCATTTTTTTTTTCCAGAATGAGATGGGAGCATCTTTAACTTTGTAGAAATTTGTATTAAAATGATTTGGCAAGCAAATGTAAAATTCGGCTTCAGTTAAATTCCGTACCTCTGACACAGTACAGATTAAAAAAATCAATCTCATTCTGGAAAATATATAAATATATAGATATATATTTATATATTTTTACTTTTTTTTTTTTTTTTTTTTTTTTTTTCAGGGATGGGGGGAGGGGTGGGTCTGGGTCACGTGTGCTGAGGAATGGTTCACCATATTGGGATCAGTTTCCATAGTGAGGGGCGAATTGTTTACGTTTTGCCTGTCATGTGACCTATGAGCAAGCTGACACCTTTATTTCCTTAGATTCTACTTGCTTAGTCATTGTACTAATTCTCTGCTTTTAAGTTGTCTTTACACTCATGCAAAATGTGATCGCGATTCCAGCGTTCTGCTTTACACCTGGCTACAGTGGCTGCCTACCATTGGTGCAAATTATACTCTGAGGATCAGCATGGCTGCTAGAGAGCTTGCAAGTTTAAGAGAATAAGTGTGGCAGCTTTGATATTGCTCACTGCAGGTTTCTTTTAGACATTTTGGTTCTCAAGTTATTGAAACGTTTCCCAATATGGTTCAGTGGGGATTGTGAGCCATTACTACACAGTGAGTTTTTTACCCTTAATATGAGGGGTGGGGGGTTGGTAATAGCTACTTGAATGCCAATAGATAACTGTTGCAGAGCATTCAACTGTCTTTTGGCAGACAAATAGACAGAAATATCCTAACCTTTTAAGTGCAGACTGATTAAGCGAATAGTAACCGCACTAAAAGGTTAACTTGCCATTTTCTAATATAAATAGTAGCTTTGTTGCACCCACTAAAGAGGC
Source organism: Hyperolius riggenbachi (assembly GCF_040937935.1). NCBI lineage: Eukaryota > Metazoa > Chordata > Amphibia > Anura > Hyperoliidae > Hyperolius > Hyperolius riggenbachi. Next base: position 271,238,148 of record NC_090651.1, on the reverse strand, counting down.
TGTGCAGCGAGTTTAGTGGTGCAATTGAGTTGCTGGAATTCGACTTTAAGAAAATGGCCCAGTGGGAACTTTTTTCCCCCCTTCCCTTTCTCCATTTGTCATTGGTGGTTGTTACCAGTCAGAAGTATTGGAGATAAATTGGTACAATCTGGATGTTTTCCTCTTTATGTTAATAAATTCCCACTGGAAATTATTTTTGTCGTCTTCATTATTGAACATTTATGTTGATGATTCTGTGATATTTGACATCTCAGGGTGCAGAGAGCACAAATGTTTGCATGTGCAGGTTTTTACAAGAAAGCTCTAAAAGCCCATTTCCATTATATGCAATTTGTTACGTTTCCCCGGATGCAAATTCAGACAGGGAAGGGCAGCCTATTGAAATCAGTAGGATGCGGTCTGATTCACATGTGAAAAGAAATGACTCACAAGATGCATACTGAGCACAATGGAAACAGGCCCTTAAAGATCAGTGTCTGCTCTGTGATGAAGCATTGTAAACCATGAAGCTTCAGTTGAAACAGAAATTATAGTGCAAATAAGATGCCATTTGGACATCTTAACCATTTGGGGACATAGAGCAGTTTGCCTGGTTTAGGTGTCCCCAGTTTATATAGCCAGGCAGCAGTATCCCCAGCATAGTAATTAGTGACCCCTGTATTGGTAGTTGTCCCCAGTGCAGGCAGCGGTTATTATTTACCTCCCTGGTTACTGCGATGAGCAGCTCTCCTCACCGCCCACCAGACTGCTGCTAAGTTCTGGGTCCTGCGGGACCTGAAACTTCAAGACAGAGCAAGGATGATTGCAGGGGGGGGGGGGGGGGTGGATAAGCTTCAGCCGCTGTGCTTCAGTGGTCACTACATTCAGCTGCAATCCTAGTGATTGCATGATCTCCCCTCTCTCGGGTACACATGGGGGGGGGGGGGGGGGGTGTGACTACACAGGCGTTAGTGTGGCTGGCCATCAGCTAGGAGGCTGAACTGCCTCATGAGCATGCAGTTCAGTCTCCTGTGTGAGAGAGGCCTAACAGTGTAGAGAACTGCAATGGACAGGTGAAAGGGTCCATACTTTGTAAATGTTTATGTATTTAAAATACAACTCTGCATACACATTATGGAAATATCCCTTACTATGGGGTAGTAAGTGAGATGCAATTAGCTCTGAGTTGGTACAGGGCAAATTTTGTAAGCGAATTTACACAGCTTGAAAATAAACTATTTGACTCTAACCAAGGTCGCATTCAGTTGGTCCAGTTTCAAGCTGCTTGTGTAATGCTGCATCTAGTTGGTGTTATTTGCATCTCATTGACCATCCCTACTGGACAACCCATATAGTCCAGCAAACATGTATTTTCCAGTAACTCTAATCAGGTCTGACATGGGTTTGGAAAAGGTTGCAGAAATAGCAGTGGTGCCATTGGAGTAGCATGCAGCCACTTGCCACAAAAACTTCAGTCACATCACACGTCTCATCAGTATTGCATTTAGGAACTCCTTTCACTTGGTCACTATATAATTGCATTGAAATGTGATGCAACTCCTTTCAATAGCACTTTCATATTTGCATGTTTGTGGAGCAACGCATTCTGTCAAGATGACACACTGCATGTGTTGTGATCGTATTTTCCTGGATCCACAACAGATAGTGTAAGTAGCCTAGGTGGTTTGGTGGGGGGTGGAACTAGGTGTTTGTTTTTTGTTCAATGCTTTAAAGGTTTCCTCTTAGGCCCCGTTCACACTTGCGTTTCTGTGCCAAACGGACCGGATCCGGTTCGGTTGCATCAGGTATGTATTCGGCTGCGATCCAGATCCGTTTGGTAAAAGAAACTATTTTACTTGGGGTCTGGGAGGTCAGCAGAAGGTGCATCTGTAGAATCAGGTCCTCCGCTGTTTAGGGACTCGCCTCCACGTCAGACATACTGCCAAACAGCTCCAGCACTAAGTCACTGCTGCTCCACTCCAGAAATGCTGGGCCCATGTGTCCCCATCCAAAATGACCGCTAGAAAACGCATAGGAAGTGGGGTAGAACGTCATTTTTTTTTTTTTTTTATGGCCAGTGTGTTCTGTGCTTTCCGTTTCCCATTGGTTTCTATTTCCGGATGGTACAGTCAGGCTCCGGTCCGGGTGCGTGGGCCGGATGATCCGGACACGAAAAATAGAGCATGTTGGAAAAGTGCCTGGATCTGATCCGGCTCCGTTCTGTACGGAATGGACGCATGTGAACGTCCACATGGACTTTGCATTGCTATGTGGAACGTACGTTCCGTTTGTACAGTATACGATCCGGATCCGATCAGGTGAATCCGGACAGCGAACGCTAATGTGAACCAGGCCTTAGACAGACACCTTTTAAAGAGAAACTGTAATCCCCTGTTTGGCTTCTCCTGTCGCCATGGCGACGATCGGAATGACGTCATGGACATCAGCCGACGTCCTGATGTCAGACGTCTCCGATCCAGCCCATAGCGCTGCCCGGAACTCATTGGTCTAGGCAGCGCAGGGCTCTGGCGGGGGGGGGGGGGGGGGCAGGCCCTCTTGCGCCGCTGCGTGCGGGCGATTGCTGCAGAGCGGCGGCGATCAAGCTGTACGCGCGGCTAGCTAAGTGCTAGCTGCGCGTATAGCACTTTACAGTATCAAAATCTGAGATCTCCTGTGCGGCATAGCCCGAGCTCAGCTCGGGCTTACCGCCAGGGAGGTTAAAGGATGACTTGCACTACAGGAGCTTTTTAAATGCTAGTGACTTGAAAAGCTCTTACCAGCCCCTGGTTGCCTGTGAAGCGGACTTCTCAGGTGAAGGGGGGGCAGTGCCATGGGTGGGGTGTAGTGGGCAGTGCCGTGGGTGGGGTGCAGTGGGCCCCCTCCCTCACCTGGGGCTCCCCATCCACTCACCCACTTCAGCTATGAACACTAAATTTAGTTGGCAGTGAGCGGGGAAACTACTCGCTTACTTCCTTTGCAGTTCACTGCTCGCCATACCACTTCCTGCAATGTCTCCCACTGTAGTTCAGTGGGTGGCATTGCAGGAAGTCAGTGTGCAGTGGAACGGAATTGTTTCCTCACTTGCTACGGCTCTAAATTTAGCGATCATAACTGGAGAGGGAGCCCCAGGTGAGGGAGGGGAAGGTCTGTCCCCCACCCCTGTGCCTGCTGCTACCCCTTCCAGGCTACCGGTGGGGGGGGGGGGGGGGGGGGGGAGAGGAGGGGAAGTAGCATTCTCACACAGGTGGCAAAAAGTCTAGAACTGACCCTGGTTCTTGCTAATGCTATGGAGAATTTTTTTTACAAAATCACATCACTCCAGTGAGAACACGCAGGCTAACATTAGCAAGAGCTTTTAAAATACCAAAGCGCTTGTAGTGTGAATTAGCCCTAAAGGATATCTGAGTTGAAATAAGACTGTTACTCACCTGGGGCATTTTCCAGCCCCTGTAGGCTTATATGCCCCTCGCCAGGGCCAGGCTGACACAGGCACACAAGGCTCTTTGAGTGGCAGGTCAGGATGGGGTGCTTTGAAAGACCTTTCAATCCACAGGCAGTCCAGGGGAAAAAAAAAATCTTTCTCCTGTCCTGAGAGACTGATAACGGTGCAATGAGAAAAAGCTTTCTGCACAGTGCTCTCTAAAGACTGCATTTGCTCTGCTGCTAAGGCGTGTAGACTAATAATTGCAGACAGTCCCTCTATTCAGTGCACACCAGTAAGGGTGCTCAGCAAGCTTTTTTTTCTATTTTTTTTTTTATTATAAATTTTCTTCTCTGTTGGTGATATGTGGGGCTGCTGCCACACTCCCAGGATGGAGTAGAAATTCAGGAAGCCAGTCAAGCGAGGCTGGCCAATGGAGTATGGATTTCTAAGAAGTGTGTGTATAGCTCTTTGCCTCCCTTCTGAATCCGGAACCTGTGCTCTAAAAAGACAGGCTGTAAAGCTTTCTGTACTTCTCCCTACCCCCCTCCACTCCCAGTACTGATAAGGACCTGGACTTGCAGGAATGACCCAGCAGGGACCCAATGCTGCCATGCTCTAGAATAAAGCCCCATCTACACGATACGATTCTATTTACAATACTATTAAATCTGACATGTCTGATCAGGATTCAATTCGATTTGCTATTGTTTTGCAATAGCAAATTGAATCCTGATTGTACATGTCTGATTTAATCGGAACGTAAATAGAATCCTAATCGAATTGCACAAAGAATCATATTGTGTAGATCTGGCTTTAAGGTAACCATACTTCTAGTGATGGGCAGATTCAACCAAAAGACAAATCTCTCTCTGAATCTGATTAGGGAGAAATCTGTCAGCTGCTCACACACAGCAGGCAGATTCCCAATCGATTTCATACTGAGATTTCTGGAATTAGCCTAGTCCTCTGCATCTGCTGCATCCACTGCCGACCCCACTGTATCAATGTACCCTTCCCTTGTGTGTTGTTATAAATAACCTGTCCTGTGTTGCACACCGTGTGATGCCCATCCATCTTCCGCTCCATTTGCGCTTCACGCTGCTGGCATTTAGCACACATGACATTACACATGCTTCATACACTATATGCTGTTGGCATGTGAGCCACAAATGGTAGAGGAAGATGGATGGGTAACACGCAGTAAGTGACACAAGACTGAGTATATAAATGCACACTTGGGGGAACAGTAGCAGGGGTTTTGTGCGTGTGTATTTGGGCAGTTCAGCCTCTGGTGGTGGACCATGTCCTGGCCCTGTCCCTTGCTATCCTCCTCTCAGCTGTATGGCCTACTAGATAAGCCAAATTACACTATGTATGTGTTTAATTGCACTCCTGTGGCTGGTGTGTTGGCAGTCATTAATCTAGAGATCACAGCTGAGTGTGGAGGACAGTGAGGGACCTACAAGCCTGTGTGTGCTGGTTAGAAGCCCCAGGTAAGTAAAAAGGGCTATCTTAAAGGGGAACTGAAGTAAGAGGTATATGGAGGCTGCCATATTTATTTCCTTTTAATCAATACCAGTTGCCTGGCAGCCCTGCTGGTCTATTTCTCTGCAGTAGTATCTGAATAACACCAGAAACAAGCATGCAGCTAGTCTTGTCAGATCTGACTTTAAAGTCTGAAACACCTGATCTGCTGCATGCTTGTTCAGGGGCTATGGCTAATAGTATTAGAGGAAGAGGATCAGTAGGGCTGCCAGGCAACTGGTATTGCTTAAAAGGAAATAAACATGGCAGCCTCCATATACCTTTCTTCAGCTCCCCTTTAATTTGGCTCAGGCAGGGGCATAGCAATAGGGGGTGCAGAGGTTGTGACTGCATCGGGGCTCTTGGACTAGAGGTTCCCCGAGGGTCCTTCCCTCAACTGCAGTATTAGCGCTCTATTGGTCCTGTGCTCATAATAATCACTTCTATAAATAATTTGAATATACTCTTTCCCTGAAAATAAAGCCTACCCTGAAAATAAGCACTAGCTGGAATTTTGAGTATGCTTGAAATATAAGCCCTACCCCAAAAATAAGCCCTAGTGGAAGTTAAAGAGGAGGAAGAGGCAGCCAGTAAGTGGGGCCAGTGTGGTGCAGTGCCAATCGGGCACCGGTCCTGTCACCCCAGCACACAGCAAGGTTATCAGCTGTGTGCAGGGAAGACAGGGCAGGTGTTTTCATGGTTGCTCTTTTCATATGTGTATTAGAGATTTTGTATGTCCTTAACTGATTAACCACCCTGGCGTTCTATTAAGATCGCCAGGGCGGCTGCGGGAGGGTTTTTTTTAAATAAAAAAAAACTATTTCATGCAGCCAACTGAAAGTTGACTGCATGAAAGCCCACTAGAGGGTGCTCCGGAGGCGTTTTTCTGATCGCCTCCGGCGGCCAGAAGTAACACGGAAGGCCGCAATGAGCGGCCTTCCGTGTTTTGCTTACTTCGTCGCCATGGCGACGAGCGGAGTGACGTCATGGACGTCAGCCGCCTCCGATCCAGTCTTTAGCGCTGGCCGGAACTATTTGTTCCGGCTGCGCAGGGCTCAGGCGGCTGGGGGGGACCCTCTTTCGCTGCTGCTCGCGGCGGTTCGCTGCAGAGCGGCGGCGATCAGGCAGTACACGTGGCTTGCAAAGTGCCGGCTGCGTGTGCTGCTTTTTATTTCATCCAAATCGGCCCAGCAGGGCCTGAGTGGCACCCTCTGGCGGTAATGGACGAGCTGAGTTCGTCCATACCGCTAAGGTGGTTAATAAATTTTGATACTTGGCACATTAAGGCGGCTGGTAACCCATATGTGTTTAGATATATTTTGGGAGCAATTTATGTTGGGGTTGGCCCTACCCATTATCCTTCACGTGGGTAAGATGGACAAGTATTCAGGGACTACTTTTTTGCTCTTTGTCTCTATATAGCTGAAGACAGGGCAGGTGCCTGATCAGTACAGGAGCATACTTTCAAATCCATGAACGCGTACATTTGAAATCGGCGCTGGTAGACTTGGGCGCAGGATACAGCGTTATATAGCTGATCCTGCTTCTGCACAAGTCCGGGCCGATTTAATTACTATTCCCCCTCCAGGCCGACATGGATAGTGGGGGAATGAAATAATTCGGCTTCCAGCGATTGCTGGAGGCTGAATTATTATGTTTTTAAGCAACTTCGGCTCTGTCTTCTGACGGAGCCGACTTTACTCACTGAGCACTTCAATAGGAATGATTCCTATTGAAGTCTATGGAGGCGCTGGCTGTGCACAAATCTAGCAGCGCTGAAAAGCACTGCTCCGCCATGAACATCCCAGTACAAAGGAACAGGAAATGTTCTGCTGAGACACTTCCTAATAGAAATAAAAGACATCCCCTGAAAATAAGCCCTAGCACATCTTTTAGAGCAAAAATTAATATAATACAGTGTCTTATTTTTGGGGAAAGACTGTAGTAGTAATCCTTAAAGGAGAACTGAAGAGAGGTATATGGAGGCTGCCATGTTTGTTTACTTTTAAGCAATACCAGTTGCCTGGCAGCCCTGCTAATACTCTTAGCCATAGCCCCTGAACAAGCATGCAGCAGATCAGAGGTTTCTGACTTTAAAGTCAGATCTGACAAGACTAGCTGCATGCTTGTTTCTGTATACCTCTTACTTCAGTTTCCTTTTAACAAGTTGCTCCCCTTCCACTTCTAGCACCTGACACTGTAGTTGCCATTCGCTAAGGAGCCCACAGCTTCTTAGCTATGCCACTGGGCTCGGGTATCATTTAACTATTAGAACTGAAGTTGCTCTATAGAAGTGATGAAACTTATGTTTGAGCTGCCTTGGTTTTCTGTGTATATACCTTAAATTAAAGCAAAGTAATTCCTGGTTTTACACTTTATGGATGCTATAAAGCGGTGGTGGCAAACCTTTTTGAGACAGTGCCCAAACTTCAACTCAAAAGTCTTGTTTCTCGTAAAGTGCCAACATGCCAATTTGAACAAAATGACCCCCCCCCCCCCCCCCCCCCAACCCTCAGAACATAAGAGTTGACAAATACCAGGCCCTCAAACCTACAGTGACCAGATTTTTCTGGATTCATCCTTGGGGGGGAGAAAGAGGGTTGTGCTGTGCTGAAAAATGGGTGTGGCCATGACATTGTATGGGCGGAGCTAATGTCATTTGTAACAGCGAGGCATAAGAAAGCAGTGTTTCTGCCATGATGTGGTGAAACGAGGATTTGCATCATGGGTATGCAGAAACTGCGTGTTACTATTTATTTAGTATACCTGCCGTAACCTCAAAGTAGCAAATATAGCCAACTATGATCATTAAAAGGAACTAGAGAGGAACGGTAATTTAAAATAGAACAAGCTTTTATACATACCTGGGGCTTCTTCCAGCCCCATAAGCCTGGATCGCTCCCACGCCGCCATCCTCTGCTTCCTGTATCGGTGGTACCGGGTCCTTTCACTTCCGGCGGACGCGGCCAATTGTCCGCATCACAGGGGCTCCCTCCATACCTGTACGCATGAGGCTGCGCAGTAGGCAGCCTTATGCGTACGTATACGGAGGGAGCCCCATGTGATGCGGACATTTGGCTGCGTCTGCCGGCCGACTCGCAACAATGACGGGACCCGGTACCGGCGGATCCAGGCAGCAGAGGACGGTGGCGTGGTAGCGATCTGTGCGTATGGGGCTGAAGGAAGCCCCAGGTATGTATACAAGCCTCCCCAACCCCCCCCCCCCCAATGTCTCTGGTTCCCTTTAAATAATAAATGCAGCAACAGTTACCCCAGACACCAGAAAATAAACGCAATCTGGGCAACATTTCATCAGAAAATAACGCAGTGGGCAACATTTCACCTGAAAATAACGCAGTGGGCAACATTTCACCTGCAAAAAAAGGAGTTTACTCACCTGACAGAAATCTCCTCTCCCGGGCGGCCCCTGGTGCGCAGCTCCCCGGAGATATTGCTCCTGCATACCTCCCGCGCTGAATGCAATAGCAGGGCTATGGGAAGATGGCGCCCGAAGCCCTGTACTGGAGACGTAAATAGTCTCCAGTACGGGGCTTTGGACGCCATCTTCCCGTAGGCCTGCTTTGCCTGCTGAAAAACTATGCAGCCTGGAGTGGGGCTGCAGGCTATGAACTGGCGAGGCGTGTACTTCATGCAATGGATGGGATATAGCGCAGCAGCGATGGCATCCCAGTAGATTTGGCTACGCGTCCCTGGTCTGGCACGTGTGCCATAGGTTCGCCATCACTGCTATAAAGTCTTCCCATTCCTCTGTGCTGGCTGTCATTTCTGCAGGGGCGTTGCTAGGATCTTAAAAGATATTGGGCACCCCTGCGCTACATCAAAAAAATTGGTGTGGTCATGGGTGGAGCCAGGGATGCATGCAAGCACCTCAGATACATGCACTCACTTCACACACACATGCACCCAATTGTGGATGCTTCTAGGATGTAGTGAATACATTAATGGACAGGGGACCCTGGAAAAGTGTCAAGTTCAAAATTGTTTAAATTCAGAATGGTGTTCTGAATGATTTGGATCAGAACTTGAATGACACACATGCGGACCACGACGGGGGATTTAACTCACCCTTGTTGCTGACTCCATGTTGCATTCTAGCTATTGAAGCGCTGGAATGCAACATGAAGCGCAGAGTCGGCAATAAGTGTGAGTTAAGTCCCCTCTTGTGGTCTGCATGTGTGTCATTCAAGTTCTGATCCAAAACATTAACCCCATTCCAAATTTGAACAAGTCAACACTACCTGGACACAATGCAGATATCTCTTTATTAGAGCACATGGACAAGGCACTCTTTTCACAGTTTTTTCTTCCTCCCATCATTATGAACTCCTCTGCGACTACCTAATGCCAATTGGCATGGGGGAGTGGCTCCCCTAGGACCAGGGATCAGCTTGCCAGCTGCGATCGGTTAAAAAAATAAAAATAAACAAATTGGACAGGGCTGTACTGGGAACAGCCTTTTTACGTGGTTGTCCCTCTGGTTGGCTTACAATCTAATCCCCCTCATAGACACCAGCCTCAGGATATTAGAGAGCTTATGCAGCGCTCCCACAAGTCTTTGGTATATAAGTCCAAACAAAGTTCTTATGAGTCTTGCATCCACAACTAGTAAATATAATAGATCTGTAGGTTAATCAGCCAAAGGACCTTGGATTGCCACAAAAATGGGGAGTATCAACACCCTATAAGTGCATAGAACAGAGCTTATGCAGCGCTCCCACAAGTATTTGGTATAGAAGTCCAAACAAAGTTCATATGAGTCTTGCATCCACAACTAGTAAATATAATACTCTTGCCAGATGATGGTTTCATGCTGAAATTGATTCACAATCTGTTTGCAGTAAAGGCAGCCATACGATCCCTCTCTGATCAGATTCGATCAGAGAGGGATCTATCTGTTAGTCGATCTGATGGCAAATCGACCAGTGTATGGCAGCCATAAGCCCTTGCTATTGTCTGAAAATGCCTTGGCACTCTGAGGGCTGTGGGCGAGGCTTGTTTAGTTTATAGACAAAGTATTAAAACAAAGTATTTGGCTTGAGGAATGCCCTATAACAGTGATGGCTAACCTTGGCACTCCAGCTGTGTCAAAACTACAAATCCCATCATGCTTCTGCCTCCCCAAGATATGCTTAGAGCTGTCAGAGTATTGCAATGCCTCATGGGACTTGTAGTTCCACCACAGCTGGAGTGCCAAGGTTAGCCAGCCCATCACGGCCCTATAAACTATAGGAAAGGGACACAATTATGCAATGAGTAAAAGTTTATCTCGGATCCACTTTAAGTGTTATTTGCCTACTTCAGCATGCCTGACAGTCCATCCCTGGCTGGCCTCAGAGATTTCAGGCTGCTAAAAAATTGTTTTATTACAAGAAGTAAACAATACCTTTTCATCAACAGAGGCGGTGGGTAATTCGGACAACTTCTCTTCAAAGACCTTATCTAGAGGGAAAGTGTTAAGATAGCATCTATGAGTTCTATAACTAATGTAGATAAGGATGGTGAGAAGGGGAGGGGGGAACATGGCGGCTCCTATAGGCAGGAAAAATTCTAGTGAAAGAAAGGATGCTTAATTCCCTTTAAAGCTTTGCAGTGCTGAATTGTAAAAAAAAATGCCTGGTCACTAGGAAGTATAAACCTGTTGTCCTCAAAGGGTTAAATCAGTGCTTGTTGCATTGTTTCCTACCTCCCCTTTCACTTAGTAAGCTGAAACACTCCCTCTCTTTTTCTGATGACCCTGAGAGAAACTATGCAGACTACAGCTGGCCAGCCAGTACAGGGGAACAGCAAGTCACAGACTGACTTAATGGCCCATACTCACGGGCAACTTTTTGGCCTGTCGGCAGCACACGTGAGCGTGTGCGCGACAGGCCGGCGACAGCTCGTCGCCAGGTCCCTCCGCATACACACGGCGGAGGAACCTGGCAACTGATGCGGCGGAAGCTGTCGCTGTTGCTCCTCCCCCCGCCGGAAGCCCAATGCATTTCTTATCTTGTTGCTGGCGCTAGTCCGCGTACTCACGCGGACTAGCGACAGTTCCGGCGGCGACTGTCGCCGGGCGATTGAGCGGTTCAATCGCCCAGCGACGAGCGACGGTTCGGGGTGCGCGCCCATGCAACGCCGCATACTCACAGGCGACCTGTCGCTGCAACACGCGCGCCCCGCGTGTTGCGGCGACATTTGTAGCCCGTGAGTATGGGCCATGAGACTCTCCAGTGCTGTTTTGGCTACACTGACACGCTGATACATTGACCTGTGAGAAAAATCAAGCAGCTGCAGCAGATCCTCCAAGCACAAGGCAATGTATTGATCATGTGAGGCTAGGGGGTGGGGTGGACTGCACACCAAGAAGCCGGGATTCAGCTGAGCAATTCAGGTACTGCACTGGCTGTAATCTGCACGTGCTACGGATCTATGGGGCTAGCGACGTGCCTGCGTTCCTGTACCATGCCTGGTTAAACTTTATTGTTCTGTCAGTCCTTTGGTAGTCTTTGAGAAGCCTTCAGAAGTACTTGGCAGCATGTGAATGTCTGAAGATTTCCCGAAGACTAAAAACTGCTATTTGACTTAGTAGTTTGAAGAAGTTTAGCTATGAACAACTGCCAGCAAAGAGGAATGGAAAGGCTGTATAGCAGGGCTTACCAACCATGTTCTTAAAGCGGATCCAAGATGAAAAACTAACTATAACAAGTAACTTGTCTATATATCTTATCTAAAGTTTAGATAGTTTACACAGCAAATCTAGCTGCAAACAGCTTTAATAGAATATGATTATTTCTTCCTGTGATACGACAGCAGCCATGTTGTTTGTAAACATTACACAGAGGCAGGCTTATCTACATCTTGAGCAAAAAAAATTAATCACCCCACCTCTCTTCTGCCTCTGAAATCTCTGGCTAGTAATACCTCCCACTCCTCCTGCCCAGACTGAGCTCCCATAAGCCCTTGCTACTGTCTGATAGAGATGTCGCGAACCTCCGATTTTTGGTTCGCGAACCGGGTCCGCGAACTTCCGCGGAAGGTTCGGTTCGCGGAAAAGTTCGCGAACCGCAATAGACTTCAATGGGGAGGCGAACTTTGAAAAATAGAAAAAATTATGCTGGCCACAAAAGTGATGGAAAAGATGTTTGAAGGGGTCTAACACCTGGAGGGGGGCATGGCGGAGTGGGATACACGCCAAAAGTCCCGGGGAAAAATCTGGATGTGACGCAAAACAGCGTTTTAAAGGCAGAAATCACATTGAATGCTCAATTGCAGGCCTAACGTGCTTTAAAACATCTTGCATGTGTATACATCAATCAGGTAGTGTAATTAGAGTACTGCTTCACACTGACACACCAAACTAACTGTGTAACGAACCGCAAGTTACCAGCTGTTTGTGTAGTGGCGGCCATGCTGGACTACTGTGCAACATGGCGAGATTGCTCTTCCTCACTCAGTGATGTCAGGTAATGTGTGACTGCCTTATCAACTTTCCATGGCATTGTTAAAAAGCTTACGTTTTGTTTTTAAATTACATTTTCTACTTGCTGTGTACTTGTTCAGTACCGCTACAATGAGAATCCTATGGAGGCGGGCAAGTCTGGCATTGTGACCCCAGGTAATGGCCGGGGAATGAGGGTTTGAATCCGGTGTGGAGCCTGAGCAACGGCTACCACTACACATCCAAGGAGGGCAGCAGGCAGGCATGCACGCCCGCCCGCCCCAAGGTAGTGACCAAAAATAACAATACAGGAGGAGGACTTTCGAGGCCCTGCTGTGTATTTGAAATGAATTAACTTTAAATCCTTTAATGAGTACCAGTTATGGCAGGAAATTAGTATATGGTTGGCAATCCAAAAGATCTCCTTTCACGAGAATCATATGGAGGGCAAGTCTGCCATTGTGACCGCGGGGAATGAAGGTTGGATTCCGGCCCGAAGTGGGAGCCTGCTGAGACCCATGCTGTAGCTGCCCTGACCGTGCTTTGCAGACCAGGCATCTGTGGTCAGATGGACCCTTGAGCCAGCGGAAGACAAACCAAGTCGAAAGCATTTGCCAAGAATGTTTTACGGAGGGCAAGTTTTTTTGCCCTTTTTTTACATTTTTTGAAAATGATAGATGGTTGTATTTTTAAATTGTTTGAAAGTTTACATGGTTGTATTTTTAAATTGTTTGAAAGTTTAGATAATTGTATTTTTAAATTGTTTAAAAGTGTATCCATTCTTCCTCCCCACAGCCACGAACAATACCATGGGAACGTGGAGCAGCAGAAGCCCCCTGTGACGGCTGCCGCGGTTGTTCTCCGCGGCTTGTCTTTTGAGGGGTGCTGCTTTTCCTCAGGTGTTCTTGCCAATCATAGCTGTTTGGGCCTTCTCTCCAGGTGCCTTCATAAAGCAATTGTCCCTATGTGACAGTTGGCCTTTCCACGGCTCAATTTTTGCTGGCAGAGACAACAGATGGCTTTGCTCCGATCTGAGACACACACGTTCAAAAATTTCCAAACCGCTGAGCCCCCCTGGGCTGATGGCGCTACGGTGGCATCAGCAGCTGAGGTTGAAGGGCATGTTGGCTGTCTGGCCATAGCGGGCGATACATGGCGCCGGACACTGCCCCCAGCTGTTTCTGAGGACGAGCTCCCTCTTGTATTGCGTTCCGGAGTTGGAGCCTGATCAACGTCTACCACCACACATCCAGGCAAGGAGGCATGCAGGCATGCACGCCCGCCCCGAGGTAGTGACCAAAAATAACAATACAGGACTCAGGAGGACCTTTTGCGGCCCTAATTGAAATGAATTAACTTTAAATCCTTTAACAGGAATCCGTTATGGAGGGCAAGTCTGCCATTGTCGCCGCGGGGAATGAAGGTTGGATTCCGGCCCGAAGTGGGAGCCTGCTGAGACCCATGCTGTAGCTGCCCTGACCGTGCTTTGCAGACCAGGCATCTGTGGTCAGATGGACCCTTGAGCCAGCGGAAGACAAACCAAGTCGAAAGCATTTGCCAAGAATGTTGTACGGAGGGCAAGTTTTTTTGCCCTTTTTTTTACATTTTTTGAAAATGATAGATGGTTGTATTTTTAAATTGTTTACAAGTGTATCCATTCAAGTGCAAGTTATGCACTGACTGCCAGGTATAATGTGCAGTCACAGATGCAGTGAAAGGTATGCAGTGACTGCAAACAGCCGTTTGTGTAGTGACGGCAGTGCTGGACTGGTGCGCACCGTGACGAGAGTGCAGGTGACGGTGGCTTTTAAGCCCATATGCTCGCCCGGCTGATGTAGCTGAATGACAGAACAGTGACTGTCCAGCTGATCAAATTTGGTCTGACCACAATGAAGCAACGACCTTATTATCTTGTGTGCCACCCCCACCCGAGACACTCAAATAGCCGGCGGTCATTGCTTCATTGTGATGCGCAAGCCCCTTCACCGCGGCAAGGTAATGATCACGAAGGGGGATGGGCACATGTACACACACCAGAAAAATTAGTGTAGCGCCTAGGAATCCGCCTAGAGTCCTGGACCCTGTTGGTAGTGGCGGAGAAGGCAGTCAAGCGGCCTGCAGGCAGAGATGCTGTGTGTGGGGAATGACTTAGTCTTCGGTCGTGCAGTAGCCCTCCGTGATCCATTCCTCATTCATTTTGATAAAGGTCAGGTACTGAACACTGTCGTGACTTAGGCGACTTCTCTTCTCAGTAACTATGCCTCCAGCTGCACTGAAGGTCCTTTCTGACAGGACGCTTGCGGCAGGGCAAGAGAGAAGTTGTATGGCAAATTGGGACAGCTCTGGCCACAGGTCAAGCCTGCGCAACCAGTAGTCCAAGGGTTCATCGTCGCTTTTCGCAGAGTCTACATCCACACTCAAGGCCAGGTAGTCGGCTACCTGCCGGTCCAGGCGTTGGTGGAGGGTGGATCCGGAAGGACTATGGCGAGGAGTTGGACTAAAGAACGTCTGCATGTCCGACATCACCCTGAGATCGCTGGAGCGTCCTGTTCTTGCCTGCGTGGACTTGGGAGGAGGAGGGTTACTGCCAGTGGTACCTTGATTGCGTTGTGCAGCCACATCACCCTTAAATGCATTGTAAAGCATCATCGACAGCTTGTTCTGCAAGTGCTGCATCCTTTCCGCCTTTTGTTGAGTTGCTAAGAGGTCCGCCACTTTGTGCATGTACCGAGGGTCTAGTAGCGTGGCCACCCAGTACAGGTCATTCGTCTTGAGTTTTTTGATACGGGGGTCCCTCAACAGGCTGGACAACATGAAAGAGGACATCTGCACAAAGCTGGATGCAGACGTACTCTCCATCTCCTCTTGCTCTTCCTCAGTGAGGGGACGCAACTCCTCTTCCTCCCCCCAGCCACGAACAATACCACGGGAACGTGGAGCAGCAGAAGCCCCCTGTGATGGCTGCCGCGGTTGTTCTCCTTCCGCCGTCTCTTCCTCCTCCACAGAAACACCTTCCTCATCATCACCATCATCAGAGTCTGACTCCTCTCCTTCCCCACACGACTCCTCTTCTTCCTCCTCCTCCCCCCTCTGTGCTGCCGCCGGTGTTGTGGAAACATCGGGTTCGTGTGTAAATGGCTCCCAAGACTCCTGCTGCCCTAACTCTTCTTGTTCACGTTCCTCCACACTGTATCCACCACTCTACGCACGGCACGCTCCAGGAAGTAGGCGTAGGGGATCAAGTCGCTGATGGTGCCCTCATCGCGACTCACCAGTTTGGTCACCTCATCAAATGGCTCCATGACCCTGCATGCATTTCGCATCAGTGTCCAGTTGTTGGGCCACAACATCCCCATCCTCCCTCCCTATTTCTGAGGACGAGCTCCCTCTGCTTCTATCATGGAGTCGTCTCCTCCTACTCCTCTCTGACTCCTCCTCTGAACTGTCCACCTGGTCATCTCCTCTACCGGGAACATATGTGGTATCCGTATAATCGTCATCATAATCCTCCTGGCCAGCTGCGCTTTCCTCAGACACCTCCTCAAGTGCACCAACTTCAGGTGGTCCACCATCATCCCCATCCACACACGTTACGTCCATACTTTCGCCACCTAACTCAGACGTAGGAGGTGGTGTACCTGCGCCTTCTTGTTGTTGTTGTTGCAGTAGTGGCTGGGAATCAGTGATTTCACCACCACCACCAAATAACTCCTGCGAAATGTCAAATGCAGCGGATGTGGTGCTTGTTGTAGCGCTGGTGGCTGCGGGAGATGAGGTGTTCTGTGTTAAATACTCAATCACCTCCTCACGATTTTGGGAAGTGATGGCACGTGCCTTCTTCTGAGCACTGTATTTTGGGGCAGGTCCGCACGAAATCACAGCAACACCACCTCGCACAGCCACAGACCTGCCGGTGCCTGGTGGCCTTCCTCTGGGTCTGCCTCTACCTCTTCCTCTACCTGGTTTGTCCATTTTGTCCATCTCGGGGGTATGCTAGCTATATGCACTGAGGTGGGTTCTCACTCAACACAACAGGTAGTTAGATGCAGTGAGCTGGGTTCACTCAACAGTAAAGGTACTTAAGATGCAGTGAGGTGGGTTCTCACTTAACACAACAGGTAGTTAGATGCAACAAGGTGGCCAGGTGGGTTCACACTCAACACAACAGGTAGTTAGATGCAGTGAGCTGGGTTCACTCAACACAACGCTAGGTATATGCAGTGATGAGGTGGGTTAAGTAAACACAACAGGTACTGGGTAGTTAGATGCATTGAGCTGGGTTCACTCAACAGTAAAGGTACTTAAGATGCAGTGACTGAGGTAGGTTCTCACTTAACACAACAGGTAGTTAGATGCAGCAAGGTGGCCAGGTGGGTTCACACTCAACACAACAGGTAGTTAGATGCAGTGAGCTGGGTTCACTCAACACAACGCTAGGTATATGCAGTGATGAGGTGGGTTAAGTAAACACAACAGGTACTGGGTAGCTAGATGCAGTGAGCTGGGTTCACTCAACAGTAAAGGTACTTAAGATGCAGTGAGGTGGGTTCTCACTCAACACAACAGGTAGTTAGATGCAGTGAGGTGGCCAGGTGGGTTCTCACTCAACACAACAGGTAGTTAGATGCAGTAAGCTGGGTTCACTCAACAGTAAAGGTACTTAAGATGAGGTGAGGTGGGTTCTCACTCAACACAACAGGTAGTTAGATGCAGCAAGGTGGCCAGGTGGGTTCACACTCAACACAACAGGTAGTTAGATGCAGTGAGCTGGGTTCACTCAACACAACGCTAGGTATATGCAGTGATGAGGTGGGTTAAGTAAACACAACAGGTACTGGGTAGTTAGATGCAGTGAGCTGGGTTCACTCAACACAAAGCTAGGTATATGCAGTGATGAGGTGGGTTAAGTAAACACAACCGGTACTGGGGTATATGCAGTACTGGGTAGTACAATGTGCAGCTCCCTGTCACACACACAGGTAGTCACTGAATGTGCTGGGCTGCTGGCAGTGGCACACACACTATCAATTAGCAAGGCTGTGCATGCAACAAAACTGTCAGTTTGACACACAGAAAAAAAAAATGTACAGGTTGAGCTCTGAAAAGAGCTGTTGCTGGGTGCTTTAAAAGCAATAATAATCAGTCAGGAGCAAGCAAAGCAGCCTAGAACCTAACTAATCTGTCCCTAGGAGAAAAAGTCTGCAGCAGCTGTCCCTTTCCTCTCACTAGCAGGCACACGAGTGAGTGTAATGGCCGCCGGAGCCTGCCTTATATAAGGGGGGGTGGGGCTCCAGGGCTTAGTGTAGCCTGAATGGCTACAATGTGCCTGCTGACTGTGATGCAGAGGGTCAAAGTTGACCCTCATAGTGCATTATGGGGCGAATCGAACTTCCGCAAAAGTTCGCCTGGTGCAGACGAACGCGAACCCCCTAAGTTCGCCTGGAACCGTTCGCCGGCGAACCGTTCGCTACACCTCTACTGTCTGAAAGTGCCTTGGCTCTCTGAAAACCTGTAAACCTATAAACAAAAGGAAAGGAACACAATTATGCAATGAGTAAAAGTTCATCTCGGATCCACTTTAAATATTACCAACAGTGCATGTTTTGTGAAAACCACAGAGGTAGTTAATCAGTTCTACTGATATTCTAATTACCTTTTCTGTGAATGTGTGTGGTTTTCTGCAATAAAGTACTGTTGGTGGTACTTGAGGAAAGGGTTGGGTAGCCCTGCTCTATATTATCCAGAGCCTTCCCCCTCCTTGGGTAAGTTACGTCACTTCAGATTTACTTTTAGGTCAGGGTCACACTTTCCGATTACCTTCCCAAATTCCATTTCACTAAACCTAATACTGCACAGAAAATTAAAATGATAGACTCCTGCACCATTTCCTGAGTGTTGCGCTTAAATACAAAGTATACAAAGCGATTTCCCCAGCGCTTTTAAAGAGACACTGAAGCGAGAATAATTCTCGCTTCAGAGCTCATAGTTAGCCCCTGCTAAAATGCCGCTATTCCCGTGCCTAAACGGGGGTCCCTTCACCCCCCCCGCAAAATCAATGACCAAATTGGTCGTAGATTTTACTGCTCCCAGAGGCAGGGCTTACGGCCGCAGCCCTGCCTCTAGTCGCGTCTATCAGCGGCGCATCGCCGCCTCTCCCCTGCCTCTCTCAGCGAAGGAAGGAAGAATGAGAGGGGCGGGGGAGAGGCGGAGATACGCGCTGACAGACGCGCGTGGGGCAGGGCTGCGGCGGTTAGCCCTGCCTCAAACAGGAAGTAATCCCCCGCTGCACGGAGGGGATTTGGGGGGTCAGGGACCCTCGTTTAGCCGCGGGATAGCGGCGGTTTAGCAGGGGCACACATGCCCCTGCTAACTATGAGCTCTAAAGCGAGATTTATTCTCGCTTCAGAGTCTCTTTAAGAATAAATACATTGTATTTATTCTGTTCCAGGCAAAGAGTTCGCTTTCTGTCACCAGGAAGTTAAAAAAAAAAAAAGAATCGCTGGGCAAAAGCGCTGAGAAAAGCTCTTAACAAAGAGCTCAGCGCTTGCAATTGTGCTGGCGATTTATAATGTGAACAAGGCCTCATTGGAAGCATTTTTTTTTTAAATGAGAAAGACAGACAAAACGCTTTTTGGTGAGTCAGGGCCCTGAAGCTGATTTGGTCTGGCACCCTGGAAGGCAGGACTTCACTCTGGCAGAGCAGGTTTAGGTTACATCTAATGAAGCTTTTTTGCATGCCTTTAGATGTGAAAATTTGTATACTGGCATACAGAAGAGCTCCCTTTGGACAGAAAACCCCAACTCATACCGTACACACAGCTGACTGCTGACTTTCTCCACAACTGGTGGTAAGTGGGACTTACCAAGCAGGGTTTAGTGAATGGAAGCAGGTTTGTACGGTAAATTACCAAGCTAGTACCGTATGCTTGAAATCTTTAGTGAATTTGGGAAAAAGTGTAAAATACCGAATGTAGTCATTTACTAACCTAAATGACTTTACTGAACTGCCCTTAGTAAATTGAGGCCATAGTCTCACCACATGAGGTTAGTCCTCATGCACCAGGGGGAACCCAGGACCCACTACACAAGTATGGGGTATGAGAAATGTGAGAAATGGTCCAAGGTGCTGATGCCCACACTGTAGAGGTCTGTGTGTCCCTACATGGATATGCCTCCCCAGACCATCACTAATCCACCACCAAACCGTTCCTGCTGAATGATGTTGCAGGCAGCATAATGTTCTCCATGGCTTCCCCAGCTTCTTTCATGGCTGTCATGTGCGCCCAAGGTGATCTGCCTCTCATCTGTGAAAAGCAGAGGGTGACTGTAGTTGAACTTCCTGGTGTTCCATGAAAATGATAAATCTAGCTCCATGGCAGTGGGCAAAGGGCCCACTAGAAACATCAGGTACCTAGACCAACCTCATGAAGGCCAGAAACCCACTAGGAGCCATTTGTAATCGCTAGTGATTTGAAAAAGCTCTTGCTAATGAAATGCTATGAGGGATTTTTATAAAATCACATCGCTCAAGTGGGATCATACCCATAGCATTACATTAGCAAGAGTTTTCAAATCACAAAGCGCTCAGAGAATTGCTCCTAGTGGGTTTCTGGCTGAAGGGCTGGTGCACAGCAAGAGCGCTTTTAAAAACTTTAGTGCTTTGAACACCGCTTGGCTAATGTATTTGATTGGGATGGATCACACCAGAGCAATGTGATTTATTTTTTTCCCAAGTGCAAACCCACAGTACTGCAGCATTTCTGAGGCGATTCGTCCTCAATGTTAAGTATAGGAAAGTGAAATATCGCTCTAAAAAGCGCTATAACAGAGCAATTTTCCAAGTGTTTTTTTTTTTAATTTTTTTTTTTTATAAAAGCTGTTTACTTGCTACACATGCCTAGACTACTGCAACACCCTGCTCTGTGGTCTACCAAAAAACAGGCTAGCACCTCTCAAATCCCTTCTAAATTCAGCGGTCCGCCTCATTCACCTTTCCACACGCTCTTCCGACGCAGCCCCACTGTGCCGTTCTCTCCACTGGTTACCCATTACCCAGAGGATCCAGTTCAAACTCCTGACTCTAACATACAAAGCCCTCCACAAGTTGTCTCCTCCATACATCTCCTCACTAATCTCAAAATATTGTCGCTCCCGCAACCTTCGCTCCTCCCAAGAAATTCTCCTGGCCTCTAAGCTGATCACCTCCTCTCATGCTCGCATCCAGGACTTTACACGAGCATCACCCCTTATCTGGAACTCTCTTCCACAGCCTGTACGTCATGCTCCAAACCTGGACATCTTCAAATGCACTCTTAAAACACACCTTTTCAGACAAGCTTATAACATTCTATAGCCCTTATTTACTTATCTGTCACAATGTAATCAGAGGCAAATGGTCACTGCCTCATCCATTCTCCACCCCCACTACCCATTAGATTGTAAGCTTGCAAGGGCAGGGTCATCCTCCTAATGTTTACTGTTTTGTAGCAATATTTGTGCTACTTGGAACTCTGCTGTACATTTGTTAGTTGTATCTATGTTCCCCTTGTCGTCTTATTGTGCTTCGTAAAGCGCTGCGGAATATGTTTGCGCTATATAAATAAAAAATAATAATAATAATTGTTAAGCCCCATCTACACCATACAATTTGTTATCTGATTCGATTCACTGATTCGATTCAATCCAACATGTCTGATCGGGATTCGATCCGATTCAATTTGCCATTGTTTGGCAATGGCAAATTGAATTGAATCAAATCATATCCCGATCGGACATGTCGGATTAAATTGAATCGAATCAATTAATCGAATCGGACAAAAAATTGTATGGTGTAGATGGGGCTTTAGTAGAGCGGAGATTGCTTGTAGGATGGTATCTGGAAATAAGTTGATTTAGAAAGGAAGGAGCTAGGTTGTACAGAGCTTTGTAGGCGAGAGTCAGGATTTTAAATTGTATCCTTTGTGTAACTGGCTGCCAGTGAAGGGACTGACAGAGGGGGATTGGGTTGGAGAAGCAGGAGGAGAGGTGAACGAGTTGTGCAGCAGAGTTTATAATGGACTGTAGAGAAGTCAAACAGTTAGCGGGTAGGCCACAGAGCTACAGTAGTCTAGACATTAGTCAGGGCATGCACAAGAAGTTTGGACGTGTCCTGCGTGAGAAATGGACAGATGCGAGAGATGATTTTTAGGTGAAGGTGACAAGAGGAGGATAGTTTGACAATGTGTGGTTTGAATGAGAGTCAAGTCCAGTATTACACCTGGGAGAAATAGCCCAGGGCTCGCAGGGCTTTACTTCCTTGAAGAGGCAGAGCTTTGCGCTGTAGCTCTGCCTCCTCCACAGTCAATCTCTGCCGATCGCCGCCTCCTCCCGCACCTCTGTTTTCTTTCACTGAGAGGGGTGGGAGGAGGCGGAGATCCGCAGAGCTACAGCACAAAACTCTGCCTCCCCGGGCAGCATAATATGCAACCTGCAAAGTTGTGGAACTTTGCAGGTCTATTTCTCAGTAGTAAATCACTCATCTGCCGCGGAGATGCGGAGATTCCACTTTAATTAATTAATGCTGAAGAGGATTTTATGACAATATAAGGTAAAAAAAGAGACTTCAGAGTCTTTAAATTGTGGTGGAAAAATAAATATTTTGTTCTTGTCCATGTTGAGTTTTAGAAAACGGGAGGACATGAAGGAGGAGATAGCGTTCAGTCAGGAACATGAGCTGTCATTACCAATGCACAAACGGAACCGCATTGTGTACAAACGCACGCCATCTGCGCTTGCATATGTTGTGTGGCTGATTCCCATTTACTGTAGTGAATGGGACAGCCATGTGTCAGGAACCGGCCCGCGGCACGCCTGCGTATACGGTTCCCGACTGCGGGTTTGACCAGATCAAGCTGGGAGCAGCCTTATTCGAGCTAAAACAAGGCTGGGACCCCTCAGAACACCTCTCACTGCCACCACTAACGGTTCGCTATACACTTCCACTCTGCTGTCAAGTCCTCAGCGTGCAATCCGCATTTTTGTATTCGGGTCAGCTTTGTGCTTAGGCCGAATACGGGAACGCCACGCACCCACACACACACAATTGCAATCTTACACTGTAGTGAAGCAAAACCACTAACAGTCGTTCCGAACGATACTGTTAGCTACTCTGCTGTCGAGCTACTCGCACTGGCGTTTTCGTACGTTGGGTCAGCTGCGCGCTTTAGGCCAACGTATGACAAACGCCCCCACACACAATGCAATTACAATTTCATATGGTAGTGTTGCTCAAGAATACAATTAGGCATGGACTTATACACAGTTACACTGCAGTCTCCTCTAGGCTATGAGTGTTAGTTTAGTACAGCAGAAGTCAAGCAAGTGTTTCCTTGCTAGTGTTTAGGTAGACAGTTCCTAATTACTGTCCAGGTTCCTTTGCCTATTGAAGGTGACTGGTCTATTCAATGAAAACAATGGCAGTTCCCTTGATCTCTGCCCTCAATGCAAATTGAATCTACATACAGACATTATCCAGGTGACACCTTCCAAAAGCCAGACTGGCTGACATACAATCCCATATAATACAGTAGTACACAGCAGACATAAAAATGGGAAAATGAAAATACATTACTGTATTATCCTTAACAGCATCAGCACCCCAATATATCACCACACCTCCGTCGTTAACTTGGTGCAAGGCAGATGATCTTCCCAGATCATCCTGCCTGCACCTACACTGTTGGTTCTGCTTGACGGGACAACCCGTTCGCATTCCCATGATTGCTCCCCTTCCAGATGGCGCTGGCAGACGATTCTAGCGAATCATCCTGCCAAAGCCTACATTGACGGCCTGGCCGGGTTCCCCACTTGTCAGTTAGCTCCAAGCTACGCGACTGGAAAGCTCGGTCAGGTTGCTGCAAGGTGTCGTTGCCCTTGGCAACCTGACGTAACCAACCAGGGGAATGCGGGTCAGTGACGACTGTGAATTCGCGACCATAGAGACAGTGCTGCAGCTGGGGACGGGTTCCGACCGTCACTAACCGCACTCTCTCTAAAGTGGCAGGAGCTATCTCTCGGGCCCTTTGAGGAACGATTATCTGCCGGTCTGCCTCCTCCACTTCAGACAGCTCTGAGGGAATAACTTCCCAGAACCCTCTCAGCCCGCCCCTCCCAGCTGGTGACCTGCTGGCCAGACCCCTGAGCTGTCCCAGGCTGCTGTCAAATCGAACAGCCCCAGAGAGCTCAGTGCTGCCTGTCACACATTCCAGGAAGGCTGCAGACGGAGAGGCTCCTGGGCCCTCAGGGCCAGGTTCCGAAGTGGATGTTGCTGACCCAGCAACCTTTGTCACTTCAGTGGACAGTCCCTCTGCTGTAGACCCGCTAGTGCTGCGGGTTACTACTGCAGCTGAGGGAGTGCCCACATTACACACATCATAAATCACATCACATTTGGTCTTAAAAACATCTGAAGGGGAAAGATCTGGCCTGGTGCCGCCTGCCCCTTCAGTGGACAGTCCACCTGCTGCAGCCCAGCGACCACTGCTGGTTACTTCTGCAGCCGACGGAGTGTCCACAGGACAAGCATCATTACGTAGCACAACACATATGACATTAGCATTGTCCGTCTTACGCATATTGCCATTTAGAACATCACATTCCACATCAACATTATCTGCAGCATTATACCCAGTGCTACTCAGCACTTCACAGGTAGCATCAACAGTTCCTGCATCGATCGCCTCGATAGTCCGTGCGTCATAAATTACATCATAAGTTTCTGCATTCTCCGTATCAACATGTCCCACTCCAGGCCTAGGTACTGGAAAATCACTAGGGCTGGCTCCTAGTACACAGTCCATAGCCCCTGGGGCCTCACCAGCACTCCCCACTTGCACAGCATTATCAAACAGTACCTTGCAAGAGTTCTGAACTTCTGCTGGGGATGCCGGCTCCACGGGGTTTGGAGTAGGCTCATACCGGGCCACTAACCGTCCCAGGTCAGTACCCAGCAAAACGTTGGTGGGGATTTTGTCAGTTACCCTAACTTCTTTCATTCCGCTGCCGGCCCCCCAATCCAGGTGGACCAAGGCGGTGGGTATGGCTGGGGCGACAGCCCAAACTCCTCTGACAGCAATCATTTTCCCAGGTATGTACTGCTCCGGGTTCACAAGCTGGGGATGTATGAGAGTCACTTCTGCTCCAGTGTCTCTCAGCCCAGTGGCAACTGTTCCCCCAACCGTGACAAGCTGCAGATTCTCTGCATAGCCAGTGGCATTCCTGGTAGCACACAAAGCCGTTGGGACTTCACTGGGGTTTGAGGCCTCACTGGATTTTGGGGCCTCCCTCTTCCTCTCTGGGCAAGTCATGCTGATATGACCCACCCTGTCACACACAAAGCATTTCCGAGTGTCAGTGGTTGGTTGGTTGCCTGAATCCAGGAGACAGCGTTGCTTGCCTCCTCTGGGTGCTGGGTGACACAGGTTTAGCAATCTGTTCTCCCCTCCAGCTGGGCGTAGTAGTCCTCCGGGACTCGGGTGCTCTATGGGCGGTGTAGGAATCGGCCATTTCCGCAGCCTCATCCACTGTCTTTGGTTCTCGGTCCAGCACAAACAGCCGGACCTCAACAGGACAAGTGTGGAGGAACTGGTCTTTTATCATCAGCTCCTGCAGGGCGTCCAAGGTTTCCACTGACAGTCCTTTTAGCCACTGCTGGAAGGCAGTGCGCAGGTTGCAAGCATGATCCAGGTAACTGTCATTAGGACCTCGCTGCACTGTCCTGAAACGTTTTCGATACACCTCTGGCGTGAGGTGGTATCACGCAATGATGGCTTTCTTAATCGCCTCAAAGTCTGTTTCTTACTCCTGGGGGAGACTCACAAACGCCTCCAGGGCCTTGCCTCTCAGCCCTGGTGTGAGGTATCTTGCCCACTGCTCACAGGGCAGCCCATACTGCCGACAAGTCCTTTCAAACCCCTGTAGGAAAGTGTCTATGTCAGAGTCCTTGTCCATAGTGGGGAACTTATCCAGGGGGATTCTGTGGACTCGCTCACCTTCGCGTTCTGCAGGTCCAGCAGACCGGTTCTGCTGCTGAAGTTTAGCCAGCTCCAGCTGGTGTTGCCGTTCAGCTCTTCCCTCCTCTGCCCGGAGTCGCTGGGCAGCTTGTTCCCTCTCTGCTTGCCGATGTTCCAGGATCAGCTTTAGGCACAGTTCGGGCTCAGCCGAACCTAGTAGCTGTAGGTCGGCTTCCAGAGATGTCATCTCCGTGTTCGGCGGATCGTCCAGGACATAGTCTCCACTCACATTCTGTGGCGGGAGCGATTCCTCCTCTGGCGTGTCGTGAGCTTCATCCGCTGGCGTTGGAGCACGGGCTTGCTCTGCCTCATACTCCTCGAAGGCACGAACCAACTGCTCCTTAGTCTGGCCGTTCGCCGTCTCGATGCCTCTGTGCTCACACAGGTTGAGTAGCATCTCTTTGTTTTGCCTTGCATAGCTGGATGCTTTCTGAGCCATCGTGTTGCAAAAGAAAAAGAAAAAGGGGGGGGGGGAAGCAAAATACTTGTGTGTATCTTTGAGAAAAAAAAAGTATATAAATTCTGCACTGAGTAGACTTCTGTAGGCTAGTTGCTTCTAGCAAGCTTCCAGCCTTTAGTACTCAGAATAGCGAGCTAAACTGCATACTAATGTACTAAACGTTCCCACCACTGCCAGCCAATTATGTCAGGAACCGGCCCGCGGCACGCCTGCGTATACGGTTCCCGACTGCGGGTTTGACCAGATCAAGCGGGGAGCAGCCTTATTCGAGCTAAAACAAGGCTGGGACCCCTCAGAACACCTCTCACTGCCACCACTAGCGATTCGCTAGACACTTCCACTCTGCTGTCGAGTCCTCAGCGCGCAATCCGCGTTTTCGTATTCAGGTCAGCTTTGCGCTTAGGCCGAATATGGGAACGCCACGCACCCACACACACACACAGTTGCAATCCTACACTGTAGTGAAGCAAAACCACTAACAGTCGTTCCGAACGATACTGTTAGCTACTCTGCTGTCGAGCTACTCGCACTGGCGTTTTCGTACGTTGGGTCAGCTGCGCGCTTTAGGCCAACGTATGACAAACGCCCCCACACACAATGCAATTACAATTTCATATGGTAGTGTTGCTCAAGCATACAATTAGGCATGGACTTATACACAGTTACACTGCAGTCTCCTCTAGGCTATGAATGTTAGTTTAGTACAGCAGAAGTCAAGCTTATTAAATAATAATTTAATATTCCAGGAAAATGTGGAACAATGCAGAACTTAATATATACAAAAGATGTACAAAAAAACAAAGTAAAAAAGTTACAAAGATAAAAGTTACAAAAATAAAAGTTACAAAAATACACACAAAACAAGTTGCCAAAAATAAAAATGGAATAAACTAAAGTGAACTTTTACCATCGCAAATGTCCAACCGTGGAGAGACGCGGATTTACCGATTTCCTCGGGATCATCTCTAGAGATGAGCTACTCTCGGGAAAAGATCCCTGTGACTGCCCTTGACCAGCTTAAATAGTCTGAATTGTCCCCTGGGGCATTAAATGTCCAGCCCCCAGGAACTAATGCAATTTTCCAGTTTGTGACATCACCGAACGCTTGTCATAATCTTCCTGTGATATGCGAACTTCAAAGGGTTCCTGTTTCAGCTTTTTGAAGGTTGCAGATTTCACAGGTAAGATTGTATCCTGAGAACAACAAGTATCCTGCTTACACTTTCAGATTTCAAAGCAATTCCACTTCCAGCCCACTATTCAGACTAAGAAGTAGCCGAACGCCTGTGTGGGCTTCAACCTGGTCGGGTAAATGTCTAAGTGTTTCCTTGCTAGTGTTTAGGTAGACAGTTCCTAATTACTGTCCAGGTTCCTTTGCCTATTGAAGGTGACTGGTCTATTCAATGAAAACAATGGCAGTTCCCTTGATCTCTGCCCTCAATGCAAATTGCATCTACATACAGACATTATCCAGGTGACACCTTCCAAAAGCCAGACTGGCTGACATACAATCCCATATAATACAGTAGTACACAGCAGACATATAAATGGGAAAATGAAAATATATTACTGTATTATCCTTAACAGCATCAGCACCCCAATATATCACCACACTATGCATTTGGACAAGAACCGCACTGGTCCACAACGCATGCATGTTGAACATCAGACAGTCTATGCACTTCTGATGTCGTGCGTTTCTGCCTTCCGCATGTGTTACCGACATACGGATGACAACACGTATAATGTGAACGGGGCCTTAGAGTAGCCAAGTCAGGAGCTGAAAGGTACATTTGGGTAAAAACACATAAATCCAGACACATCACCTCAAGTTAGGACATTATCATACAAAAGGATCATACAAATGTATTCACAGAAATTAATCATCCAGGAACCACTGCTATCCCTACAGCTAAGTTAAAAAGCGGGGTCTTGGTACAAAAATATATTTTCTTGCATAGTCCCCTACACCACGTAGAGGTACCCAGGAATTCGTGGGTGTCCTAACTCTGGCCCTGTAACATGCATAGATAGTGCAGACATGCAAGCATTCATTGCATCATACCTATGTAAACAAAATATATCCATGTGCAGCATGCACACACCACCATAAGCTGTGTGCATACTGACAATGGTCACATACAGGGGAAGGAGGGAGTGCACTGGATTAAACTGTGGCAACAAGGGTAACTTAGAAGAAAAAACACATAAATCCAGGCACATCTCCTCAAGTTATGACATTTAAATACGTTATTAGGGAGCTGCTAAAAGGGGTGTGGCCAGAAAAATGGCAAAGTCAGTTAACTCTCTGCCCACTCACATGGAAATGTTCATACAAATCCATTCACAGTAATCAATCATCCAGGAATCACTGCTATGCGTTTCTAGCATTTTTGTCACTCCAGGCAAGAAATCCTGTGGTCCTTCCCCCCCCCCCCACACACACACACAATAAAAAAAAATAAAAAAAAATCACACCTATTATAGAACGCTTCCCATATGATATAAGCCATAAGCCATCAGAAAAGGATTACTATGAAATGGGCCCTAGACAAGATAACACTTTTTGCCCTCCACTGATGGTCACTTGGCTTATTTAGTTTAGGCTTGCATCCTTCCAGCCCCTACACTCTCTCCAGGCCCTAGGAAACTGCCTAGGTTTGCCTTGTGGATGATCCAGCTCTGTATGCCATACAGCACGTGCTGCCACTATGCACCTCAAATAAGAACACCCACACTACCAGTTCAGACATAATGTCATGTCCTTCACATTGCAGGATCAGATTATCAAGCAAGACGGTTTTTATTTCAGAATAATTTTTTCACAAATATTATGGGATATGCAAATATGTTACTGTCTGTGAGGATAGAACTGGAGTGGGTTTATCATGACATTGAAGAGCTGACATAGTGAGATGGTACAATAGTTTAGCATTCATAACCCATTCTGGAGATAAGCACAGTGTGTTGGTAGTGTAAGTGAGACAAGATAAAGGTGGCCATACACTGGTCTATTTGCCATCAGATTCGACCAACAGTTAGATCCCTCTCTGATCGAATCTGATCAGAGAGGGATCGTATGGCCACCTTTACTGCAAACAGATTGTGAATCGATTTCAGTCTGAAACCGATCACAATCTGTGGAGCTGCCGCTGCTGCCGCCTCCCTGCATACATTACCTGTTCCGCCGGCGCGACTCCCATGGTCCCCGCTGTCTTCTTCTCCGCTCCGGGCTCTGGATCGTTCCTACAGCTACTGAACTTCCTGTCCAGGGGAAGTTTAAACAGTAGAGGGCGCTCTACTGTTTAAACTTCCTGCCGGGACAGGAAGTTCTGTGTAGCTGCAGCAGTATGGAACCCAGCGTGGAAAAAAGACAGCAGGGACCAGGGGAGTCGCGCCGGCGGAACAGGTAATGAATACCCGCTGTATTGCGTCGGTCGTCAGGCATTCGAACACCGCTATCGACGCACTCCCGACCCGCCGGTAATTGAGAAAAATCTTCCACACGGACGGATTGACGGGAACGATCGATTTCGGACGGAAATCGATCGCTCTGTCAGCGGTGTGCGCGGCGATTTCACAGCCGATTCGATCACTGTGATCGAATCAGCTGTATATCGGCGGGAAAATCGTTAGGTGTATGGGCCACTTTAGAGAAGTAGAATGGAGGGAGGAAGGGTAGTAGAGGGTCAGAATTGATTACATGGATGAGCAGATAGATACCAGCGGAATAGAGGCATACTGGATAGCACTATTGTATTATAGTGGTTTCAACATTGGCTAGGGCAAAATCTGCATGGAGTTTCATTAAGACACTTCATATTCTCCTACATCCCAAAAACATACTAATAAGTCAACTGGTTTCCCCCAAAACAATACGCTGAAAATAGTAGACTATAACTATGGTAGGGATTATTGTGAGCTCCTCTGAGGACAGTCAGAGACATGACTGTGATCTGCAAAGTGCTGCAGAAGATATCAGTGCTCTATAAATACATAGAGCAATAGTAATATTGCAGGGATATTAGACTATGACTATGATAGGATTAGACTGTGAGATCCTCTGAGGACAGTCTGTGACATGACTATGTGATCTGCAAGGTGCTGCAGAAGATGTCAGTGCTTTACAAGATGCCTTCCACAAATGGCAGAGCCCTCATAAGAACACAGACCTGCTTACAGACACTTACAGCATGTCATACGATGCAGACAACAGAGGCTGACTGGGGCACATGTATCTCACAGCTTCTACTCCTGGGTCCTGATCTCACTATGCTGTCCTGTCCTCAGGCTGGGAGCGCACTTGTCTGTTTCTGTGTTTTCTGCAGAGGAAAACTATGTATTAAAGAGACTCCGTAACAAAAATTGCATCCTATTTTTTATCATCCTACAAGTTCCAAAAGCTATTCTAATGTGTTCTGGCTTACTGCAACACTTTCTACTGTCACAGTCTCTGCAATAAATCAATGTATCTTTCCCCTGTCAGACTTGTCAGCCTGTGTCTGGAAGGCTGCCAAGTTCTTCAGTGTTGTGGTTCTGCTATGAACTCCCCCTTCCAGGCCCCTCTATGCACACTGCCTGTGTATTATTTAGATTAGGGCAGCTTCTCTCTTCTCTTTTACAAGCTGGATAAATCGTCCTCTGAGCTGGCTGGGCTTTCACATAGTGAAGAATTACAGACAAGGGCAAAGCTGTTTGCAGGAAGAAAAGAGCAGCCTGAAACTTCAGTGCATGAGAACAGGGGGAAAGAAACACACAGATGATCTCTTGAGATTCAAAAGGAAGGCTGTATACAGCCTGCTTGTGTATGGATGTATTTTCTATGTGTGGACATGCTGTACATCAACCTACTTCCTGTTTTGGTGGCCATTTTGTTTGTTTATAAACAAACTTTTATAAACTGTTTTTAACCACTTTTAATGCGGCGAGGAGCGGCGAAATTGTGTCAGAGGGTAATAGGAGATGTCCCCTAACGCAGGGATCCCCAACCTGTGGTCCGCGGCCCACTGGTGGTCCGCAGGACGTTTTCAGTTGGGCCGCGGGACTGTCCTCTTGTCTGCCCCCGCCGCCCCGCCCCCTCCGCGGCCGCCGCTGCTGTTACCTTTGGCAGCCGCGTGGTCTCTTATATTCCCCTTTTCTCTCTTCCCAGCGTGTGAGTCACAACAGCGCGCCCTGCGGCTGCTGTGATAGAGAGGGAGGAAGCAGGAGAGAAAGAGCGGCCTCCTGTAGCGGCGCGCCGTTACTATGGGAACCGCTCTCTCCTTCCTGCTTCCTCCCTCTCTATCACAGCAGCCGCAGGGCGCGCTGTTGTGACTCACACGCTGGGAAGAGAGAGAGAGGGGAATATGAGAGACCTCCGGCCAAGGTAACTGCAGCGGCGGCCACGGGGGGGGAGGTGGGGGCTGCTATACTGGGGCACTATACTAGGGCACTATACTTGCTATACTGGGGCACTATACTTGCTATACTGGGGCACTATACTTGCTATACTGGGGCACTATACTTGCTATACTGGGGCACTATACTAGCTATACTGGGGCACTATACTAGGGCACTATACTTGCTATACTAGGGCACTATACTTGCTATACTGGGCACTATACTAGGCGTAGTGGGCACTATACTGGGGCGCTATACTGGGGCACTATACTAGCTATACTGGGGCATACTAGCTATACTGGGGCACTATACTAGCTATACTGGGGCATACTAGCTATACTGAGGCACTATACTTGCTATACTGGGGCACTATACTAGCTATACTGGGGCACTATACTAGCTATACTGGGGCACTATACTAGCTATACTGGGGCACTATACTAGCTATACTAGCTATACTGGGGCATACTAACTATACTGGGGCATACTAACTATACTGGGGCATACTAGCTATACTGGGCACTTTACTAGCTATACTGGGGCACTACCTACCCATACTGGGCACTATACTAGCTATACTGGGGCACTACCTACCTATACTGGGCACTATACTAGTTACACTGGGCACTATATTAGCTTTACTGGGCACTATACTAGCTATACTGGGGTAACTGTACTAGCCATACTGGGGCAACTAAACTCCCTATACTGGGGCAACTATGCTAGCTATGCCCCCCCCAGTAACCCGCTGTGCACGACACTGTCCACTAGGACGCTAAGCTACGCCACCCCCCCTGTGGCCCCCGGAGAAAAATTTGGTCAGAGAGTGGTCCCCGGGCCGGAAAAGGTTGGGGCCCCCTGCCCTAACGCACTGGTATGTTTACTTTTGTGCGATTTTAACAATACAGATTCTCTTTAATGTTAATCAATTGGCACAAGCACTGCACACATTATTTTCTATCAATTATATTCTCTTTTGTGATATCCTCTTTTGTGATAAAATGTGCATGTTTTCACACATACAGACACACATGGTGTGCAGAAAAAGCATACAGTAAAACGCACACAGAAAACTGACAGACGAGTGTGCTTCCAGCCTCTGCTTCATATTACACCCACACTGTCGTCCTTTGATGAAACAGAACTGGCTCTGCAGACTCAGTAGCATCGCTACAGTACAGTGCCTTTGTGAAGGGTGTGAAGAGGCTAGGTGAATAGCGCTGCGCCTCTGTACACAAGATCCTGCTGTGCACTGAATAGGGACTGCCAACAAATCTCTGCAAAACTAGTCAACAAAACACTCCTAGGAGTTCTGGTTCACCATGAGCTCACTGGGTAGTCTGTAACTCTACAAAACTTTGTATGATTCCTTGTTAGTGGCTGAGCAGTTTTTGTCTCCTGTACCCTTCGCTGTCAATCTCTCAGGAGGGGAAAATAAACTTTTTTTTTTTGTAATCAGCTCTGTGGTTTGAAACCCTATGGAGGGGTGGAGAGGCGCTTAGAACAGCTATAAACAAAACCTTCTGCGCAGGGAGAGTCTATAAATCCAAGTTCTGAATGATTCTTTATCAGTGGCTAAACAGATGCAGTCATTAGAACAATTGTGAAGAAAGCAGAAAGCTTTTTCTCTCCAGACCCTTAAAATGGACTGACAGCAATTTACTGTGGCCTTCCCCAGCATTGCGCTCCAGGCCATCACCTGGACTGCCTATGGGTTTAGACACCTCTGATCCCTACAGCTAAGTTCAATGTGACTATTGTCAGTATGCACACAGCTCATGCTGGTGTGCACATGGTGCATGGAGGTGGAAGTTGAGAATAGATTCATACCAGAAGAAAACAGATATTGCAGCCTAGTAGAGTAAATGCATGGAGGTGGAAGTTGAGTTCAGGTTCATACCTGTGGATGGAGAAGAAGACACTTTGACATCGACACCACCTTAGGACCGCCTAACACCAATTGGTGGCCGCAAGGTGGCTCCCCCAGGATCGCCTAATGCTGATTGGCGTCAAGTCCTGGGGGAGTGTTTTGTAGGCGATCGCGTGTGCCAATGCGCACGCATCCCCGCTTGAGTGACGGAGCGGAGCTCTGTCAACAGTCTGCCAGCTTACAAACTGAAAAAAAAAAGTAACGGCCAATTCTTTTTATAGGCTCTCTCAGACTATCCTGCTGATTGGCTCTTGGGGGGAGGGAGAAAAAAATACACCATTTTATAAAAAAATAAAAAAATAAATTAATATAAAAAAGAATACTGCCTGCAGCAGCGATCAGAGCTCATCAAAAGAAAGCTCTGTTGGTGGACAGAAAAGGGGGAGGGGGGATTCATTTGTGTGCTACCTCGTATGGCTCTGCAGCGAGCTGTTAAAGCTGCAGAGCACTGAATTGTAAAAAAATAGCCTGGTCACTACGGGGATGGGACGCCTGTGCCTAAGGAGCCTGTGGTCCTTAAAGGAACCTAAACTGAGAAGGATATGGATTTTTCCTTTTAAAATAATACCAGTTGCCTTACTCTCCTGCTGATCCTGTGTCTCTATTACTTTTAGCCACAGCCCCTCAACAGCATGCAGATCAGGTGCTCTGACTGAAGTCAGACTGGATTAGCTGCATGCTTGAGATCAGCAGGACTGCCAGGCAACTAGTATTGTTTAAAAGGTAACATCCATATCCCTCTCAGTTAAAGTCCCCTTGAAGTGGTTAAAAGGAGACACACAACCAAGAAATATTGTGTAATTTTGTACAACTAATAACACTTATGTAATATCTGTTTATAAAGTATTAATTCAGTTCTAAAAAAAAAAAAAGCAGTGTTTGATTTGCATAGTAATTGCTTATGGTTAGAATACAATTATAGATGTTGCTAATCATTGGGATATGAGTAAATAAAGCCTTTGGCTATAGTATAAGGAACAGAACCATTAAAATCACTTAATATGTAAAGCTGTTCTGTGTTATAAATGTGTTTTATAGTGGGAAGATTGTAACATTCATGAATTGTATGATCAATAACTGGTCCGAATTTGTATAATAGGAAGTCATACTTAATTATTGTACACTAGGCTACCTAAGCCCGTTTAAAAATGGGCTCTAGGTAGTTAAACTACCGCCGCCACTCAGAGCGCGAGCGCGATCCCGCCGCAAGCGTGTGCCCACCGCGAGCGCGCGCCGTCCGCCGCTTGCGCACACGACCGCCCTTCTCCCTGGCCCGACCTCCCGTCCCAACGGCTGTCTGTACTGCGCACATGCGCAGTACAAAAAAGCTTCAGATGGACGGACAGACAGGGAAAGTGGATGACTGTGTACTGTGTGTGTGTGCGTGGCGTTCCCGTATTCGGCCTAAAGCGCAAAGCTGACCCGAATACGAAAACGCGGATTGCGTGAGCACTAGACAGCAGAGTGGACGTTTCTAGCAACAGCTAGTGATGGCAGTGAGAAGTGTTTAAGGGGTCCCAGCCTTGTTTGTAGCTTGAATAAGGCTGCTCCCCGCTTGATCTTGTCAAACCCGCAGTTGGGAACCGTAGACGCAGGTGTGTCGCGGGCCGGTTCCTGGGACAGTTAGGTTTTATTGTATAGGATTGACCCATAAAATAATTAAAGATAACCTGTTGGCTTTATTACTTTGGGCCCAATTCAATGACAATTAGTGACAGTGTAAAAAAACAACAACTTGCAGTGACATGGATCATGATGAGGTAAACTTGTGTACTGTATTTTACAAAAGTGAAAACACCCCTCACTTTTTTGTAAATATTATACCTTTTCATGAGACACACTGAAGCTATGACACTGATGCAAGGTAAAGTAGTCAGTGTACAGCTTGTATAACAGTGTTAGGCTCCGTTCAAACTTTTAACCGCAATTGCATTGCTGTGTTCTGCAAGTTTTTCGGCTATTGAGTTTTGCGATTCTCATTTCAGGGAATGATAATTGCGACGCAATCGGCGGAAAAATGTTACATGCAGCACACCTTTGTGAACATCAGAAATCACAAACATGCCGCAATCGCTGCAGTGCGAGTAATCACTTGGCTTAATTGTACTGCATCGCTTTACTGATTGCTGGCAAAGCACAAAACGCGGGCTAAAAGTGCCTAAGTGTGTACAGTTTCATTCCTGCCAAAATAACTCAACACACAGCTATTAATGTCTAAACCGCTGGCAAAAAAGTTAGTACATTCCTAAGTGAAGAATGTTCTATTCCAAAAAAAAGGACAAAAGATTTGGTATAAAGCACCATTCAATCAATAACTTTATGATATAGAAAAATTGGTATCAGTGTTGGCCTGACCATTCTGTACATTCACACCAACACACGTGCGCATAAGGGCCGGTTCAGACGGACGTCTTCCAGTGTCCTGTTCTGTGGCGTGTCGTTCGGGGGCTTGTGCGGGCTTTCAGCGTTTTTAGTCCCCGCATGCGGTTTCCAGGGTCGTCTAGAACGACAGAAAAAAGGGATCGGAACGCCGCATTCACCTAAGTGACGGTAAACAGCCGATATAAACGCTCCCATTCACTTGATTGGAAGCGTTGTATAAGATGCCCGCGGTAATCGGCGTCAAGCGTATGTGTGAATTGCCCCTAAAGGGACATGCAAAGCAAGTCCAGTACTGTTGGGTGTCCTGCTATGCAAAGCAAGTCCAGTACTGTTGGGGAACCCCATAAGTTATACATAGGTCGATCCAATTCTGCAAATGAGCCTAATTAGACTCAGGAGAGCAAATCCTGTATGGGGGGGGGGGGGGGGGGGGGTATCCGGCCAGCCCACAACAGAGCCAAACAGTTCATAGGAAGCTCATTCAGCAGAGAGCAAGCAACTTCAATAAGGCTGTGCCGATCACCCACTTCGGACAGCCAATTACGTGTTAACTCAGTAATTCTGTCCTACAGCGTTCTTCAACTACAGGAGCTATAGGGTTGCATTTAAAAATATGAAGTCAAGCAGCCTGATCTACATATCAGCAAGAAGGTACTGAGGCACTTAATTTAGAAGTAGGAGAAGATATTGGGGCGTTCAAGTCAGTCAATCTAAAAGATTCAGGGAGAGAGAGAACTTTCAGCTGCTTAGTGGAATTTGAGAGCATCTTTAAAGGTAATCTGAAGTGAAAATACATGTATGAGATAATGATTTGTAGTAGTAGTACAGCTAAGAAATAGAATGTTGGTACAGAAGTGAGCCTCATATTATTTCAAGGAATAAAAACGGGGCAGTGGAAACACCCCAAGCGCAATCAGACCACCCACTCTTTGCTTTGCTAGTCCATACCTACGCATAGAAATTCATTAGATTAAAGAACTGCAAAACTGACACAAAATACATATATAAATATCCCATGCTCTCACACAAAACCCACTGGTCATAAGTATACAGATAAATATCCATCTATACAAAAAATAAAAAATTACATATATGCATATATACCATCATAAAAAAAAATATTTTTTTATGATGGTATATATGCATATATGTATATGTAATTTTTTATTTTTTTGTATAGAAGGATATTTATCTGTATATTTATGACCAGTGGGTTTTGTGTGAGAGCATGGGATATTTATATATGTATTTTGTGTCAGAGTTACGCAGTTCTTTAATCTAATGAATTTCTATGCGTATGTATGGGATATTGTCCTTTTAGATCTAATATAACTTGATCTTGGTGAGAAGAATACAGATGCTAATGCTTTTTGCATAGCTCATCAATTTACGTTAGTCTCCTCTTGTCCATCTATTAGAAGTGCTACGTTTGTCCTGATTACTATGAAGATTATGGTCCTAATCTCTGCCCCACACAGGACCGATTGGTAGAAAAGCTTATGATGTCATGTATAAAATGAACTAATTTTATTTAGTGTATTAGACTTGAAAAAGCGGAGGCTGATCCTCCGTGAAACGCGTTGTCAGTTTTAATAAATTAATATAGACCCTTTTTGCCTTATGGTGGCTTCTTACAATAGACCACCTCCTTTCCTTAGCCTATAGACGCTGCTCGCAGTGCCTCTGCGGTACGAGCGCGCGCCGTGGTTTCCATAGCTACCATCCAGGAAACGCGCAGGAGAGTGACGTCACATCCGCCCAGTCCAACTCGGAGAGCCTGGTCCCCGGCTCGGCAGAGGGGGTCATATGCTGATCGCGGCCAAGTACGCTGTGCTGGCCAAACTGTAAACAGGTGAGACCTGTCCTGGAAGTGGGTTAATCCTGTTTGACTTGAAGGCTCAGAGCGCTCCTCTTTTTCTTTTATATAATATTATTTCAAGTACAGGAAGAGTTTAGAAACCTCATTTGTTATCTATGCAAAAGAGCTACTCTGAACTCTCTGACCAAACTTGGTCGGCTACAGTGCTGTTTTCTGAAGCATTTATCTCAACCTGTCTCTCACTGTTTCTTGTTTGTGTAAGGTTTTCCTGCCAGGGAGTTCGAAGGGTCATTAGCTCTGCTCTGTTTCATCATTTAAAATACAAAGTGTAATTTGTAAACTGCAAATATTAGAGAATGATGCAATATTATAGAAAAACAGGTATATAACCAATGTCACTTTAACCTTGAAGCACTGAAATTTGAGAGACTAGTCTACAGACAACACCACTGCCAGGGATTAGAAAACCACTCTAAAACATAGAAGTATTATATTATCACTCACTACCATCTGTTCAGTTAGGGCTTGTTCACACCATAAATTGCCAGCGCTCTCACAGTCATTGATCGATTTATTGAGAGGGTTTTCTTTTGCTTTTCCTTGCGCTTTGTGCTTAGAAAAGCTCTTAGAAAAGCGCTTTTGCAGAGCGATTTGGCGATTTTGTTTTTTCACTTCCTGATGTTAGTCAGGGATTGAACACTTTCACCCGGAAATGAAGAAATACAATGTATTTATTCAAGAAAGCGCTGGGAAAATCGCTATTCCAAGCAGGGCCGGATTTGTACTTTCCAGTGCCCTAGGCCTGCTGTCACCAAGCGCCCCCCCCCCCCAAAAAAAAATATTTTGTCCAACACTCTGACTAGCGATCATTGGTTTGAATGGGCTCATTTCAGTTGTGCTGCTCTGCCCCCATTCAACAAATAATTCCTGTAATTTGCGCTCCTGCCCGAATGTGCACAGCAGCCGATAGTGTTCTGGGCATGCATACTTGAGAAATGACGCTGATGTATGACCGGTACTTGTCAAGAATGCATAATACTGTACCGGCCATAGGCAGAAGCAAGAAATTACAGGGAGCGCGAGTTGCCAGAGCATGCGCTGCTTCTTTGTCCTCTGTGCGACTGGCTGCAGTTGGAGCCACAAACAGGTGGCAGAGCAGTGCAATGGAGAGATGCCCATCCAAAACAGAGAACAGGTAAGAAGCAAACATCCTATCAAGACCCACTTTGGATATTCTGTTGTAATTAGAGTGAACCTGAACTCAGAACTTCCTCTCTGCTCTAAAAGATACACAACAACATAACCTTTGAATAAAAACATTTCTTTGTTACAGCTGATACAAATCCTGCAATAAATCTGCAGTGTGCCTACTTCCTGCTTTTATGGAAGCAGACATATTTTTAACATCTTGTGCTTTCAAATGAGCTTAGATGTTGTGGCAGTCAGGTGATACAGTGTAGAGATAAATTACAACTTGTGATTAGACACAGAGGAGGGGGAATTAGACAGGCTCTCTAAATACATACAAGGTACATTTCTCTGTTTTCCTTCTGTCCTGTGCAAGAGTTCAGCTCCACTTTAAGGCCTCTTTTCCAAGAACTGTTGATAGGCAGTGAAATGCCTCTCAAACGCTCACAACTGCTCGCTGCTGCCTGGTAACTGCTCACTGCTGCCTGGTAACTGCTCGCTGCTGCCTGGTAACTGCTTGCGTAGCACACCGCTCAACAGTTCGTGAAAACAGGCCTAAAGCATCTGAATGACATTTATTTATATTTGCTGAAAAATATATGCATCTCTTTGGAATGTTGAATGTACATATGGTGGTGTGCTCTAACATATTGACAGTATACAGCAACAAAGTATGAAGAAGGCTTATTAGCAGAAAGCTTACTTTTTCTTTTAAGCCAATAAATGGTATCATCCTGATTCAAAACTCTCTGCTTTCGCTGATGGCTAAGATGGTACAATGCTCTACTACAGGAAAGTATAAGGATGCCAAACCTTACACACTAGCATAGAGGTAGTAACAGCTCAGGTGTCCTTTAAAGTGACAGTTTAGCAATGAAAGGGAAGCAAACAGCATTTTTATTCCTGCAATTTTCAT
Organism: Hyperolius riggenbachi; assembly: GCF_040937935.1. Taxonomy (NCBI): domain Eukaryota; kingdom Metazoa; phylum Chordata; class Amphibia; order Anura; family Hyperoliidae; genus Hyperolius; species Hyperolius riggenbachi. Next base: position 271,198,657 of record NC_090651.1, on the reverse strand, counting down.
AGATGGTAGGAGCAGGACATAAAATGAGACAGGAAAGAGTTAACTGAATCAGACAAGAGATCACTGCTAGCTAGTAAAAATAAAGTTATAAATTAGGATTAGTAATTAACAACTGCTGGGGTCAGTGTCAAAGCTGTAAAAGAGGTGAAGAAACTAGCAGAGCTCACTGATGTTTGGGAATGCCTGCATTAAAACTCAGTGGAACTTAGTTCTATCTGCTTTGTAATGTAAATCTCTGGTATTTCTCACATCATCTGTATGTCTATCATACAGAGGAATGGATTATCAGGTGACAGTTATGATTGATCCTGATTGTCATAACACATCAGGAAATGTGAGAGAGAGAAGCAGGGATTGGGGAACTCTGGAATTCAGCTATTAGTGCAGAGCAGGGCGCTGGCTGGCTGCACTGCTGGATCAGAAGAGATGATTTACTTTGACATATGACCTCTTCTCTCTCCAAGTCATGCCGCCCTTCTTATCTTTTCTGATTTTTTCGCCCTAGGCCATGGCTTTTCCGGCCTTTCCGGAAATCCGGCCCTGATTCCAAGCTCTTTTTCAAGCACTTTGTGATTTCCCTATACCTTCCATTGAGCAAAAAGCGCTCCGAAAATGGTACAGGATGCGCCTTGCTGCGGATAGAAATCAAACCAATCAGATGTGAACACTCTCATAGGGAATAATTGCACAAGCGCTTTCAGGGTGATTTTGAAAATCGCCAACGCTTAAAAAAAAACCCCGAAGAACGACCTAGGTGTGAACAAACCCAAACAAGGCAGATCCAGTTGTAAACAGCTTGGACTGTTGGCACAATTTTGTTAATTTCCACCACAAATTTCAATAATGAAAAAAAAAACACAAACTGCTGCCTGAAGGCAATTAATAATTTTACCTGAATTATTTGAGTTGCACACTGGCTTGATTTAAAGGGCAACTGAAGTGATAAGAATATGTAGGCTGCCATATTTATTTCTTTTTAAACAATACCAGTTGCTTGGCTATACAGCGGATCCTCTACCTCTAATATATTTAGCAACAGACCCTGAACAAGCATGCAGCAGATCAGGTGTTTCTGACATTATTGTCAGATCTCACAAGATTAGCTGGATGCTTGTTTCCGGTGTTATTCAGACATTACTGCAGCCAGAGATCAGCAGGGCTGCCAGGCGGCTGGTATTGTTTAAAAGAAAAATTATATATGGCAGTCTCCATATCCCTCTTGCTACAGTTGTCCTTTAATGCACTTGCTACACACAAAAAAAATGTATAAGTTCAGTGCTGAGGCAATATACTGTCTTTTCTTGTTGCACATTGATTGACAGCTTCTGCAATCTTTAATTACAGGTATCTTTTTCAGGAGGGCAGGAACTTTGAACCAAGCTAGTGATAATTCAGGTTGACGAGTATTCCATAACGCGAGTTGAGTGGACCGAATACCTGGGCGTGGTGAGAGGATTCGAGCAGAATGCCAAGGAGCAGATTATTAATAGTTCATTAACTCATCTGAACACTGTTTTTCTTCACTGGAACTTTGAGCAGCCACTACATTTGCTTTACTTTCTGCAACGCATGATGAAGCAGAAGGGTTGGTTGGTGACATTTTTTGTCATATTCTATGTTTTGAAGACAGGTCTTCTTGCTGACCTACCTCCTCCATGTGATAGGTAAGTCATAAGCTTCATAAAAATAGGATGAAATTAATTGGGTTGTAGCAAATAAATTGAAATCTGAAATCTGCACATCTGTGCAATTATAATTGCAAGTACTTTTCAAGGGAAATATCAAACATTTCACTCCTGGGCCCATATGCAATTACCATTATCTCCTGAGTTTTCTCATAGGCGATATTTTTGTGAATAAAATGTTTTTTTAAACCACCAGCAAGCAAGAAAATACTCAAAATAATTTCTGATCTCTGTAAAGGACAAGGACAAGAGTGGGGAGGGGGGAGAGCGCACTCAATAGACCATTGATAGCCAACCGTGGAATAATCTCACTTGAGATTCTTGCCAATTAGCCCATATGGGTTGGTCGGCTGGAGAGCTTTTGTCCCACTCAGAACTAGGGATGAGGTATTTTCAGCGATCCTCCTCCACAAGATGTACTGGCACATACGCTTCTCCGGCCACCAAACTTCCGTTTGAGCTTGTGGTTCCAGGAGCTGGCTTGGTTTGCGTGAGGGGTAATGGCTGAAGGAAGCTCCACTCTGCTCTGCGTGGCTTACACAAGCAAGCAGCAGGCAGCTGGAGAGGTTTGTAAGCTGACAAACGTGGTGCGTGGTAGTAAGCATCAGGGGCGTCGCTAGCCCTGTTTTGGGGGGGCACGTGCCCCCAATCTATCCTGGGGTGCCACGGATCTCCGCCCAGCCCCCTCTGGCAGCGGCTCCCTATAGCCGCCGCCGCCGCGTCACTCAGACCTCAGGATCAGGCGGCGAGCCGGCGACCAATCGTGCGGGCGCTAGGACCCAGCGCCCGCACTGATATGCGGAAGTGACATCACTTCCGCATATCGAGCGGGTGCGTCCAGCGCCCGCTCTTACTGGTCGGGTCGCCGCTGATCCTGAGGTCTGCTACAAGGTAAGGGGGGTGGGGGAAGCAGCGGCGGCGGCGGGGGGCCTCCCTGGCACTCACTCACTCCCTAAAGGGGCTCCCTGGCACTCACTCACTCCCTAAAGGGGCTCCCTGGCACTCACTCACTCCCTAAAGGGGCTCCCCCTGGCGCTCACTCACTCCCTAAAGGGGCTCCCCCTGGCACTCACTCACTCCCTAAAGGGGCTCCCTGGCACTCACTCACTCCCTAAAGGGGCTCCCTGGCACTCACTCACTCCCTAAAGGGGCTCCCCCTGGCACTCACTCACTCCCTAAAGGGGCTCCCCCTGGCACTCACTCACTCCCTAAAGGGGCTCCCTGGCACTCACTCACTCCCTAAAGGGGCTTCCCCTGGCACTCACTCACTCCCTAAAGGGGCTCCCTGGCACTCACTCACTCCCTAAAGGGGCTCCCTGGCACTCACTCCCTAAAGGGGCTCCCTGGCACTCACTCACTCCCTAAAGGGGCTCCCTGGCACTCACTCACTAAAGGGGCTCCCTGGCACTCACTCACTCCCTAAAGCGGCTCCCCTGGCACTCACTCACTCCCTAAAGGGGCTCCCTGGCACTCATTTACTCCCTAAAGGGGCTCCCCCTGGCACTCACTCACTCCCTAAAGGGGCTCCCTGGCACTCACTCCCTAAAGGGGCTCCCCCTGGCACTCACTCACTCCCTAAAGGGGCTCCCTGGCACTCACTCACTCCCTAAAGCGGCTCCCCTGGCACTTACTCACTCCCTAATGGGGCTCCCTGGCTCTCACTCCCTAAAGGGGCTCCCCCTGGCACTCACTCACTCCCTAAAGGGGCTCCCTGGCACTCACTCACTCCCTAAAGGGGCTCCCCCTGGCACTCACTCACTCCCTAAAGGGGCTCCCCCTGGCACTCACTCACTCCCTAAAGGGGCTCTCCCTGGCACTCACTCACTCCCTAAAGGGGCTCCCTGGCACTCACTCCCTAAAGGGGCTCCCTGGCACTCACTCACTCCCTAAAGGGGCTCCCTGGCACTCACTCACTCCCTAAAGGGGCTCCCCCTGGCACTCACTCACTGCCTAAAGGGGCTCCCCCTGGCACTCACTCACTCCCTAAAGGGGCTCCCTGTCACTCACTATCGGGGTCCCTGTCACTCACTACCTAACTGGAGGCGCCTGTCACTCACTAGCTAACCTGGGGGTCCCTGTCACTCACTACCTAACGTGGGGGCTACCATATTAAGGGGGGATTCTGCCTATTATGTGAAATGCTGTCTATTTATGTGCCTCATGACTGCTGAATTTGTCTTGTTGGGAGCCTTATGATTTGTTGGGGGCCTCAAGATTGTTGAATTTGTCTTGTTGGGGGCCTCATGATTTGTTGGGGTCCTCATGATTGCTGAATTTCTTGTTGGGGGCCTCATGATTTGTTGGAGGCTTCATGATTGCTGAATTTGTCTTGTTGGGGGCCTCATGATTTGTTGGGGGCCTCATGATTGCTGAATTTGTCTTGTTGGGGGTCACATGATTGCTAACTGCGAGACTATGGGAAAAGCTGAATCCTTATCATATGAGACAATAGCATTAAACCTACTTTTTTAGCTTTTTAAAACAGAAAATAAAACTGGGAGGTTCTAAAAAATTGAATACATTTTTCAGGAGTAGGATGGATGAAATTGTTTATCTTCACAGTTTATTTTCAACTTGGATTTTCCATAATGTTCATGTATGAGTTAAAACGTTTGTACAGTATTTAGTTTAAATTGCGGTTGCCACTTTGCGATAGATAAGTGACTTTTGGGTTGCAGTTTGGGCACTCGGCCTCCAAAAGGTTCGCTACCACTGTCATAATCTAATGTCCCACCATTGCTAGGTTCATGTAAATTTGTTTCCACCCGGCCGTTACCACACCTATATTCTGGTCCATGGCCCACCCATTTTTCGGTGCGGCACGTTAAGCACACCGCACAACGTGATCCTCATATTTTTGGCACGCTAGCTGCAGTGTGCTGAATTCTGCTGCCTACAGTATGTACAGTATACGCTGTTCTCTAGTTGCTGCACTGTGTGCTGATTTACCTCCAGTGTGTACAGTGTAAGGTGTTACTCTGTGCCTTTACTGATTGTAAACCAGCTATATTGTATGCTGATCCCTGCTACTTTCAGTATGTACAGTATTAGCTGTAAAGCCTGGTACACACATACAATTTTGATTAGCCAATTTTAGCTCTGTTCATAAAATTCATTGTCTGTTGGCCCACTTACTGCACGGGGGTGGTAAAATTGGGGGTCAGTAATTGACCAATCAAAATTGTATGTGCGTATACATCTTTGAACTATGCCTATACTGATTGTAAATTATCCAAATAAAGGACAGGGGGCTCCATCCAATATTTCGATGGGCAGGCCCGTTATCTGTAGCTTACACCGCTGCTAAGTTCATGTACATTTGGCCCCACCCATGGTCACGCCCACTCACCGCATGGCCACGCCCATTTTTTTTGCCGCGGCGCGCGCACTCCCCGCCTGGTGCCCACAGGTGCCCCCGATCTCCAAGGACCCTAGAAACGCCCCTGCTACACTATAGTTAAATCATTAATTAGCTTGATTGATGTCATAGTGTGACAGTTAGAGTGTGTGCTCCAGTGCTGCTAGCCTAGGAAGGGCTGTACACAGTGATAAAGCTGTTCAGTGATTAACCCCTTCACTATCACTACACTATTGTTAAATCTTTAATTAGCTTGATGTCATTTGTGTGACAGTCAGTGTGTGCTGCATGCAGCTGCTATGTGTCTGTGTGTGTGCTGTGCACAGACCAGGCCAGCTGCTGCCTGCTGGCCAGCTATTAGCCTTAGGTATAGGTTAGGTAGGTTAGGGATTAGGGAATATGATTACTGTGTTATTGTGTAGTTAGTTAGTACTGTAGTACTGCAGTCAGTGTGCTAGTAGTTGTTAGAGTAGTAGTACTACGATGTTAGCTTTGTAGAGAACTGCTGTGCTGTGAGCAGTGCCAGTGTGACAGTTAGTGTGCACTAGTGTCTTAGCCTCTGCTGTCTGACTGTCACTCGGCACGTGTCCCATGGCACTTGGCACATATCCTGTGGCACGTGTCACATGCCAAGTGTCACGTGTCACATGCCAAGTGTCACGTGTCACATGCCAAGTGTCACGTGTCACATGCCAAGTGTCACGTGTCACATGCCACGTGTCACATGTCACATGCCACGTGTCACATGCCACGTGTCACATGCTTAAAGCGGACCTAAACTCAGAACTTCCTCTCTGCTCTAAAAGATATGCAAGAGCATAATAACCTATAAAGAAAAACATTCTTTGTTACAGCTGATACAAATCCTAAAATAAACCTCCAGTGCTTCTACTTCCCGCTTTCATGGAAGCAGACATATTGTTAACATCCTGTGCTTTCAAATGAGCTTATCAGCTTATCTGCCATGGCAGTCATGTGACACGGGGAGATATCAAATTACAACTTGTGATTAGACACAGATGAGGCGTAATTAGACAGGCTAAGCGCTCTAAATACATACAGGGTGCATTTCTCTATGTTTTCCTTCTGTCCTGCGCAAGATTTCAGGTTCACTTTAAGCCCGTTTTCCATGGGAGGCTCAAGTAAGCGAATTTACTGCCTGTCAGCAGTTCACATGTATTGGATTGGTGCTTGCTAGCACTCAGTGCAGGCATTGGAGAGGGGGAACCCCATATAGGGGCGGCCACAGTGTATACGTCATTAGTGGTGAGATGACTGATAACCCTGAAGCAGTCACACCTCTCTAGGGACTAACAAATACCAGATAATGTGTCAGTTACTAGGGATGCACGGGTGCAGTAGATATCACAATATATCTCATCACTGCATGATGTAGACTGCATGACTTCATGTACTTTGTAATTCCCTGTGGTTGCAAACTAATAATTTTTACATTATAATTTAAAATACACTTTCTACGGTGTGACATGATAGGCAAAATTAGGATTAACCAAGGCTTTAGTTTAACATTTTTTATTTTAAAGTTATACATGTCTCCAAAAGCTGCATGAAAACCAGCACCACTCAATAGAAGATCTAAGCTTTTCTAAACTAATAAAACATGTTTTAACAGTCATTTGACTTTAAGGGTGGGCAGCACGGTGGCCATTGGTTAGAACTCTTGCCTTGCAGCGCTGGGTCCCCAGTTCGAATCCCAGCCAGGACACTACATGCATGGAGTTTGCATGTGCTTCCTGTCTCTGCATGGGTTTCCTCCAGGCACTTCAGTTTCCACCCACATTCCAAAAACATACAGATAAGTTAATTGGCTTCCTTCCAAAAATTGGCCCTAGACTAGGATACATACACTACATCATACATACATAGATATACAGTGCTGCCCATAATCATTCGTACCCCTGGCAAATTTTGATTTAAATGTACTTTTATTCAACCAGCAAGTATTTTTTTTATGTGAAATTACATCAGTGTCTCCCAAAAGATAATGAGATGATGTACAAGAGGCATTATTGTGGAAAAATAAAAATTTTCAGCTTTTATTTACATTTGAGCAAAAAATTACTTGCTGGTTGAATAAAAGTTTAATAAAAGTCAAAATTTGCCAGGGGTGTGAATAATTATGGGCAGCACTGTATGACTATGGTAGATTGTGAGCCCCTCTGAGGGACAGTTAAGTGACAAGACAAATATACTCTGTACAGCGCTGTGGGAGATGTCAGGGCTATTTAAATACTAAATAATAAAGGGTGAATTTGCTATTACTATGTAATATTTTGTATGGATTTTGTCACATTGACTGAAGTCAGTAAATTCAACAAAACATGTTGCAATAACTATTTAGTCATCCTCTAAATGGTCAGGCACAACATTTCTGTGATAACTTGAAATTTGTCTGGCATTTGATGTGAGTACTGTGTATTTATTTTAAAGGTCATTACAGGTAATGTTCTAGATTTCCAGATTACTGGGACAGATCTCAACAGGTTTTGACACATTAATAATGTACCTAACTGATAGCAACCGGATCCAACATTTAAATAAACACACACACCTTCACGTTAGACTGTAGGTGTGACTGAGTATGTATGCACTAAATTTGTATTTGGGAAATGTGTTAGTTTATAATGTAGCATTATATGTTTTAATACTTAATCCACTCTTCACCTCTACCAGTGTTAGGAAAAAGCTCACCTTTATTTATCTTCCAAATCTCCAACCTCCCAGCTGAATCAAAAAAAGTTAAGCTTTACTTACCTGGGGCTTCTTCCAGCCCCTGAAGTCTATGTGGTCCAGAGTTTCAGTTCTTCTGCCCTCCAGGTTGCATCTGACCACAGTTGTTGGTTGCTGGCTTCTGCACATGCACGGGTACACAAAGTGCCTCTCGTGATCGTGCTTCCATGGCTGGGAGCATTTTGTGCTTGTGGAGTTCAAGTGTTTGTGAACTGCGCAGGTGCAGAATGCTCCCAGTCACAGGAGCTGCACATGCGCAGAAGCCTACAACTAATCTCATGGAGGGGACTGCGGCTCCCAGGACGGCAGTGGAACTGAAGCTCTGGACCAGATAGGCTTCTTGGGGCTGGAGAAAAGCCACAGGTGAGTAAATCTTAACTTTTTTTTTTTTACAACTTGGATATCCTTTAAAGTACACCTGAACAGGTTTTTTTTTTTTTTTTTAAATTACCGTATATTCCCACGTATAAGACGACTGGGTATATAAGACGACCCCCCAACTTTTCCAGTCAAAATATAGAGTTTGGGATATACTCAACGTATAAGACTACCACTCTTCCAATGCACACCAACTAAAAATTAAAAAAAAAACATATACGGGGGCTATGTATGAACAGATACTGGTGCTGTACTGTATGTGGTACCCAGTATATAGGTGACTGCCTGGTTGGATTGGCCAATTCTCCCTCTCCCTAAGTGGATTGGTTAGCTCTCTTTGTCTACCTGTTTATCACAGTGGTATGGAAGAATAGATCACGCTGTGCCAATAAAACACGCCTCTTCCACCCTTGTATCCTATTTACCTCCTTCTCTGCCTCTCAGATCCTGCACATGTGCGCCTGCGCCGCTTCACTACAATCCTCAGCAGCGATATCTAAAAGACAGTAACAGGATAGGGCATATTGCCTGGCATCAATGGCACCTGGCATATAAGACGACCCCTGACTTTTCAGAAGATTTTCAAGGGTTAAAAAGTAGACTTATACGCCAGAATATACAGTAGATACTTAGATACTTCCTTGATGTTCTCTTAGACATCACAATCATTATTCCTAATGTATCTCTGAATGTTTTGGCTTCCTTTGGCAAACAAATAGCCTTGGTTTACATTTTCCTCATTTTGATATTCAAACAAACTAGTAACTACGATTTTTTTTTCATTATTATTTACTAATCACCATCTTAACTTGCCCGAATTCTCTGATGTTCTTCATTTCATGACTTTCATTCTCAGCCAGATCTATTGCACAGGAGATATCATTCATGAAGTCCAGATGCAGAAGCTTTTTGAAGATGATAAACATTTTGTTGACATGGGTCTCCGCGATACACCTGGTTAGTCCCACTTTTGATTTTGTTTTCCGTAGTATTGATATTTTACATCCTACACATGATTTGTATAATTCTAAATACCAACCTTAGCCAGGAAAGGAAATCAAATTTAAAAATAAAACAAAAATTACTGATTTATTCACAATCAAACAAATTAAAGAGGACCAAGGTTGTAAAATATAACATTAGTAGTATAATGAAAACCTCTGTTTTAGTTCTGCAAAAATCGGCGGGTGCCAGGGTAAGCAACTCACCTGTTCCCACATAAATCACTGTATGTCTGAAACTCCACCCCCTCGGGTGCCGGAAGTGTTCACAAAGCTCTGTGACCACCCCCACCTGTGCTCCCGTGGCCCATTCACAGCTCGGCAGCCACCTTTTATGCTGTGGCTGCTGAGCTGGAGGTGGGCCATAACAACACAGGTGGCGGTGGCCACATGACTTTGTGGAAAAACTTCAAGCAAAAAACACCATGGTGGCTTTGCCAGGGGGCTGGGTTCCAGACATATAATGATTTACAGGTTAGAGGGTGTGTTACTCACCTTGGCACCCATTGATTCTTGCATTAATAAAAAAAGATCATGTTTTATATTTTACAACCTTGGTACACTTTAATACTTGTAGTATACTGATCATGCTTGCATGCTCTGTATAATGATTCTGTAGCTGAATGTTACCGCCCTGGTTCAGATAGAAATGCTTTCCTAGATCTGTGCAGCACTTGGTTGCTTGCAGATATTGTTTTTATTAGTCTACAAGTTACTTCATTTTCTGTTGGCAGAAGCTCTAGTTCCCCCTTTCTGAGTTTATTTAATTAGTAAAGGTGAATAGGGATCTGTACTGTTACTCACACAGTATTCAGTGTTGAACATCAAAAGATAGCATTGTATATCATAGGTGCCCACTCTTTTTCGGCTTTCAAGCTAGTTTAAATATTATGAATTAAAAATGATCTACCTACAGGTGCAATCCGCAACTGCAGCGTATGCACAGCAGCAGTCCATTAGTGATTACCACAAGCTGCCAGTCAATAAGATGCATATCATAAAGTCCCGCTCAGTAAGCCAAATATAACAGTGATTGACCACAATATCATGCCTACATTATTTTGCTCAGTGTCTGGCAAAATTATATTCAGCAGTAGCACATAATGGGCCAGATTAATCAAATGCCAATAATACTGTGGTGCCAACATAGAGCACGGTAGCATTAGCATCACTTCAGCACGCAGCACAGCGACTTACGCCAGTAGCGTGACTCGTGGTACTAGAGTAGCGTGACTTGTTAGTAATGGGTGTTACTGTAGCAACAGTGGTGCTACTGTAGTACTGCAAGTTGCGCTAATGGCGTAACGTGCTGTGCTGCATGCAGAAGGATGGTGATGCTGCAATGCGTTGTGTGCGCTGCAGTATTACCACTATTTGATGAATCTAGCTCATTGCTTGTAAATAAATGGCCCCCCACCTTGCAGCATCATAATCCTCTACACTGCAAAACTTGAGGACAGCATAACACACTAAGCTTAAAACAAAGAGATGACGCAAACATCACTCAGGCAGTAGGTGTGGGATCTACCCAGAAGTCCTTTACGATTTACCAGTAGATCACAATCTATGCAATGGGCACCCTGTTGTATATAGTATGGCATAACACACACACTTGTGGTCAAGCTTTATATTGTTTGTATTGATTTATACCAGTTACCCCTGTCTTAGATCAATTCCACTCCCGTCCGGACAATATCATCATCCATTATAACTGAAACAACACTGATGAGATCATAAGTAGGCATGGTCTTCCACATTGTATAATGTCATATATGTATATTTGTTCATAATAACAGTGATCTGGTGCACCCTATCAGGCTGGTTAATGCACTTAGCACACACTTTGTTTGGTCTATACTACTTGCTGTATTTAGAACTGGTTCAAAAGGTGGCAAAGCTTGAAATCTTTGCACTTAAATGTGAAATACTATGTAATGTATTAGGTGCAAAAATGATAAATGACTACGGTATTTAATGAGACTGATGTGTTCTTACTCCTCAGAGAATACAATAAATAAATTTAAGAGTCTATATACGAGAAATCCTATGAGAAGTATATCTAGGGAAACATTGATTGAATTTGTCAACACATCGTTCCATGAACCGGGCACAGAAATACAACAATGGGATCCACCAGACTGGAAAGAAAGGTAAGAAGATACATTTTGTCAATTGTATTTAATTCTGAGCGCTCTTTCACACTAGCTAACATGTGCACGAACCCGATTCTGTGCTTGTGTTATGACTTACGACATGACGTCTGGAAGTTGCAACGGGTGTTGTGTTGAACACTTGAGCGGTACGATTAAACACTCTCAGATGCATTACAATGTAACGCTCTGGAACAATTTGTCTAATATGAAAGGTAACATGGAAGCCAATAGACTTTCATGTGACCTTTCTTACTGCATCTTAGGTGCGTTCCTTCAAAAAGGACGGAACAGCTCCCAGTGTGAAAGAGCCCTGATGGAAATATTTATGGCACAGTTTGTTAGTAACAAAAACCTTTTTATAGCAATTTATTTTGCACTGACATCTTCCACAGCACTTAACAGAGTACATAGTCATGTCATTCAGAGGAGCTTACAATATACTCCCTACCATAGCCATAGTCTAAAGTACTTATCATAGTCTTAGCCAAATTTTGGGAGAAATCAATTAACTTTTGAAACATGGGAGGAACCCCACACAAACACAGGAGGCAGGCCCGGATTTACATCACAGGAGCCTATAGGCACAGATGTCCTGGCACCCTAGACTCCGCCCTCCATGAACCTACAACCCCCGACAAAATGCACGGCAACTTCTCCCTTACTTCCTTTGCCCGACATAGGTAGCTACTGGTGCCGCCAAGTATTAGGTAGCGATGACCTCGACTGAAGGGAAATCTGGTCAGTAGAATGCCAAAAGACAGGTAAATACCCTCTCATTTACACTGGGACTCTGCATAGGGAATAACGGAGGGAGACACTCGAGGGGCAGAGTGAGCCACCTTTCTATAATCGGGTACCTGTAGGCATGTGCCTACAGTGCCTTATGGTAAATCTGGCCCTGACAGGAGGGAACATACAAACTCTGTGTAGATAGTGTCTTGGCTAGTGCTGTAGGGCAAGAGTGCCAACCACCACACCTCCATTCCACCTTGGGCTCTTATCTCATCTATAGATCTACTTTATACATTGATCACTCAACTCATAAATGATGGAGCATTTGTTGCTTTTTATGTTAGTGTTCTTGATTATAATAATTTGTTTTGTTTCTTTTTGCCAGTCCTAAATTTGTATCTAACATATCCGATTCAAACCTCCAGAAGTGGGCGAAAGATCTTAATGATCTCTGGAAGTTTTTGGGGAGAAAGGTCAGTGAATAAATAAGACAAATTGTGATATGTTGAACACTGAATGCATTTTGTAAACTGTATCAACCATGTTAATTTACAGATCAAAGATGAAGTAAAGGTGGAACCAGAAAAACATTCACAGATCTATGTTCCAAATCCACTGATTGTACCTGGAGGTAGATTCCGAGAGTTTTACTACTGGTGCGTTAAACACTGCAATTGCCCTTTTATTTATCCCCTAATGAAGGTAGAGAAAACTTTATAGTAAAGTCTTAATGTACAAAGCAATTAATGACAGGGCCAAGAGTCAGTAATTGCTGTCTATCTTTGAGAGCATCAATCCCAATTCAGAGAAAAAACATGTAATCTGTGCCATTTGTAGTCTAGCAAGAGAGAGGGTCAGCCTGGAAGTCATTGTCGTTGGCGACGCATAGATTTTTAAGAAAAGCAACGACGTGAAGGTGTGGCGTACATGTGCGTAAGTGTATTTAATCAATACACTTCCATATACCCGAAGCAGGAAGTGACGACAAGCACGTGTCATGTTCGTGTCACTTCTTGCTTGGCCGGTGGCCAATAGCGTGGTGTTCCCTGAAGGCCTGTTTTTGACAGTGCGATGCGGTACTTTGGGCGTGACACACTACATTGCTGACACTGGTTTGGTGTGAAACCAGCCTCAGGGTTAGTTTTTTTTAAGGATTGACAGATTGGATCTTCATGCAGTCCATTGAACTCTCAAAAGTGACTATTACGTTTGTACTAGTTTTACTTTCATTTTTTTTAATACTGTTTTTGACAAATCTGTCAGACGTTCCTTTTACTGATTATAAACAATCTACAGTCTGTGTAAATCCCCTTCTGAAAAAATGTCCAGCTCCCTACACTCATTACTGTCCCTCTGGTGAACTCAGGCCTGGATTTACATCACAGAAGCCTATAGGCACATAAGTCCTGGCACCCTAGACTTTGACCTCCATAAATCTAAAAATCCCTGCTGAACCACACCAGAAGTGTGCTGGTTGTCTCAGTTGTTGGTTCTTCCTTACTTCCCTTGCCTGTCTTTGATAGTTACAGGTGTCCCTTAGCATTAGGTAGCCAGAGGTACCCTCAGTATTAAGTAGCTAGTGATGCACCCTACTGAAGGGAGAGCGCGTCAGTGGAATGCCCAGAGCTGAGTGAGTAACCTCTTATTTACGCTTTGCTTTGGACTCTGTATAGAGAAGGAAGGAGGGAGGCAATAGGGAAGAGGAGTGAGCCTCCTTTTTATTATCAGGCGCCTGTAGGCGAATGCCTACAGTGCCTTATGGTAAATCCGGCCCTGAGTGAACTGCTGATCACATCTAGAAATGCTGGGGGGGGGGGGGGGGAAGGGGGATTTACTGTATAAAAGAAAGGTGGTTTGGAGCAAAATAGGTAGAACAAATACCAAGATTAAGGATTCAGACCAGTGACCTGAAGCAAAACTGATGCAAAAGGTGAGCAGTTGCTCAGATTTTTATTGTACTGGTTTTGATAAATCTGCCCCTATGCATAGAATATGTCTGGTGATTACCGGTGCTCATTTCTGTAATTTGCCATCAAGGGGTGAAGAAAGTATGGGCAGGTTTCTTAACAAAAAGCCATAGTACAGGCATTCCGCTTAACTACAGATTTTTTTTTTTACTTTTAAAATGCCTTACATTTCTTATTCAAGAAATACACATTTCAAACTAGTGAAACTAATATAAACCACACCTGCCTAAATGGACAGCCATGTGAATTTTGCCATGTTTTGCCCCACTGCTAATATCCTATATAATAATTTGCAAGTGTCTCTGCGTCCCATGTCCCTGTGTTTCTGTGTCCCGTGTCCCGGCTTTCAGACCTGACAGTTTGCTGCCTGCGAACCTCATTGCATTGTGGGAAATAACAGCTTTTTCCAACTGCCAAACAAGCAACAATTCCCTGTGTGCATAGGCTTTGGACAGGGGTGTTTCTAGCCACTTTGTCACTCCAGGCAAGAAAACCTGTGGCCCCCCCCCCCCCCCACTCAAATCTCAGGGCCAGCCAGGGGAGAGTGGGGCATATAATATCAAGAGGGGTCACGCCACTCACTATGAGGGTGTCCCCTCTGCTGCTCTGTACACTGCGCAGCAAGTGTGTCTCCCTCCCTCCGAGTCCTGCCCAGACCCACACAGCAGCAGGCATGAAGCTATATATGCCTGTGTTTAATATCCATTCCCAGGAGCCACTGGGCGAGCGGGGGGGATATGGGCGAGCGGGGGGGCGGAATCAGGGCCGGCCAGCCAGCCAGGATGCATATAAAAAAATTATCAAGAGCAGCAGTCAGATCTGAGGATTGGCACTCACTGTCTGTGTGTGTGTCGTCTCTCAGGCTCTGCTAGTTTGTGCGCTGTGTGCACACTGACTCAGGTCAGGTGTCAGCCGGCGGTAGCACTGGTCCCTCCGTCTGGCGTCACACACGGTGCCTTCAAGCACGTGTGACAGGCGGGGGGCGGAGTTAGGGGCGGCGCCGGCGCGGCGTGTAAACAAACTAGCGTGCGGCGGCCGCACGCTCTAAACAGAGAGGGAGAGAGGGGGCGGGGAGAGGGGGCGAACCAGTAGGCGGCGGCACAGCACTCCCACATAAACTAATGTGCGTGCTGCTGCTGCTCGCTCGGAAAAGAGGAGAGGAAGGGGGCGGACCAGTAGGCGGCGCCGGGCACAGGCTGAGCTGCCTGTCACAGCCGGCGCCGACCTGGCTGAAAAAAATAAATAAAATAAACACGAACAGAGCGGTGACTTGTCGGGAGGGCGCCCACTTCCACCAATGGCGCTATAGGCAAAAATTTAGAGTTGCCTAGTGACTCAGACGCCCCTGGCTTTGGACAGCGATGGTGGATGGGCAATCGGGATATGTCTGTGCACGCAATGTGCGGGGGGGGGGGGGGGGGGGGGGAGGGATTGGGGTCTGGCTGCCATGGCCTTTTTAACGGGCGGGCCTTTTTACTAGTTTGTATATATCTTTAAATCAAGTCTGATTTTTATACTTTTTTTCAGGGATTCGTACTGGGTTATCAATGGACTTCTTCTCTCAGAGATGAGGGACACAGCTAGAGGGATGATAGAAAATTTTCTCTACATGGTGGATAAGTAAGCTAGACCATAATCTACAAATCAATATTATTATTATTATTATTGCAAATTGAATGATATCAGCATGCATTACTCATAGGCTCAATATAAACCTCTCACAAATATTAAGGTTAAAGTGAGAGATATATGAAAAGTGCCATCGCACTACAATAGATACTATAGAAATAGGATGCACCACCAGTAATTGAAATACTCACCCGTAAGAACGGATGGAACTGCTCTCAACTATTGTACAATAGGCGAAAATAATAGCAATAGGCGCTCTATATAATTTCAAAAAACCATTGTGCCATCAATACAAATACATCAAGACAAAGCCATCCCCTTCCTACCCATTGAAATCCATAAAATCCCATATGCTAATCGGACCTGCAGCCACATAGGCGCTGATAGTCTAATTGGACTGGTCCCACACTCACACCACTCCCACTCAGCAGACAGAGCCAATACATCCTAATACAATGGCCCTGGCCATGATAGACATCCACAGAGTGAGGAGACTATCAATATGAGCGGTGATCCAAGTGCTAAGGACAATATAACTGATCTCACCCAGTCCCAGTATCCCCAAGTCTCTAATGGGAGCTATACAACAAGTGCTTCAGGGTCCACAAGGCATGCCCTAGTCCTGCAGGTCCAGTTTCCACATTTTCAGCAACAGCATCCAGATGTCCATCGTGTGTCTCAGCTCAGAGTCCCAAGCGCTAATAAAAGAGTGTGCAGCCATGGCTGAGTCTCAGTATGTGGGAGTGCTTCCACTGTGGCCAGATAGCAATCTGGGAACCCTCCAAACCAGCTATCTACATGTTTTGACTGATGTTTTGGGCTTTGCCATGGCTGTGCAAGGGGAAAGTATGGTGAGAGTGGACTGGTCGAATTAGACCAGTGGTTCTCAAACTGTTTTGGGTGAGGGCGCCCTTGATGGCTTTAAACTTCAACTTGCCTGATTATTGCACCCAGAGCCATATAGCATGCAAGCACTTAGCCTAGGGCCTAGTGGGTGTCCAGGGGCCTAAGTGTCATTTTCTATGAGCCCATGACCATGTCTTATGTTAGCAGAAATAACACCTGGTCTCACAGAATGCTCTGGGAGAAGTATTCTGCATAGAAAAAACAGCCTAGGCTAAATATCACTGGGAGGGCGGGGCTGTGTACCAATATACAGCAATACAGTATATAGAATTAAGAAGTATTTATGATGCAGAAACCAGGATAATTAAAGCAGATCTGAGATGAAAAACTAACTAGAACAAGTAACTTGTCTATATATGTTATCTAAAGTTTAGATCGTTTACACAGCATATCTAGCTGCAAACAGCTTCAAAAGTTTATGATTATTTATTGCTGTGATACAATGAGGGCAGCCATGTTCTGTTTGTCACATTGTCACAGGCTGAGGGCTTGAGATGCTATCAACTTGCCTGTGTGTAAATTCAATCCCCTCTCCTCCTCCCTCCTCCCCTCTGCCTCTAAAATCAATGGCTGGTAACCTCCTCCTCCTCCTGCCCAGACTGAGCTCCCATAAGCCCTTGCTACAGTGCCAAGGCACAAAAGGAGCTGTGGGCGAGGCTTGTTTAGTTTATAGGTAATAAGAGTATAAAAGTATTTGGCTTGAGGAATGCCATATAAACTATATGAAAGGAACACAATTATGCATTGACTAAAAGTTTATCTCGCATCCACTTTAACGTAAAAGTGGGTATCCTGAATCATATATTACATTTTACTATATTTCACTGGAGTTGCTTTTTAAACATGTACTCTGTATCGGCATTTGCATAAGCCCTACCAATAGAGCCATATCCAACCCATACATTGCACTTATGAAGGTTGTGTGTGTGTTTATAGATAGAAGAAAGAGCAGTATTTGCATAGACCAATTTAGGTGCTTTTTTCTGTTGATCTCACAGATATGGTATAATTCCAAATGGAGGAAGAGTTTATTACCTGTGCAGAAGCCAGCCACCATTCCTTACTTTAATGATGGAGAGCTACATGGCCAATCAAAACAACCTCACTTTTCTCAGGTAATGCTCTTAACGGACTTCATGATTTGATGAATCGTGGTCAATTCAAAATAACTTACATGCTGTCAATCTCTAACAAAGGCAGAACATCCATTTGTTGGCAAAAGAATATGACTTCTGGATGAATAACCGGAGCGTATCAGTTACACTCAATGGAACAGATTACACCCTGAATCGCTACTATGTGCCAGCAGGAGGACCAAGGTGAGACAATAACATATTATTAATGAACGATTTTGACAGTTACAGTTGCCCAGTCTATTTTAAGAAAATCAAGAAAAATTAGTTCAAATATAATTTTCCCGTATAAGGAAACCACTCAAAAAGAAAAAGGGTAGCAAAAAACACTATAAATAATTATAGATCAGCTTTATTTTACACATCACTATATATAGCATTTAAAAACATGAAACTCTTCCGTATGATATAACATTTACAAATAACATTTATGTAGCGCTTTTCTCCTGGCAGACTCATTGCAATAGAGCTGCAGTCACTAGGGCGTGCTCTACAGGCAGTAGCAGTGTTAGGGAGTCTTTCCCAAGGTCTACTCACTGAATAGGTGCTGGCTTACTGGCTTACTGGGCAGGAAGAGCTGAGATTTGAATCCAGGTCACCTGTGTCAGTGGGAAGGATGAGAAGGATGCAGCTCAAAGCAGAACTACAATTCATGGCCGGTGAGGCATTTTCCCACTCAATGGGCTCTATTCAGATGACAAAACACTGAAAAATTTTACCAAAAAATTTCCGCCAGCGGTAAACTCCACATTTTTTCCACATTCACTAATATTTTCCGCATGTTTTCCGCATGCGGGAAAAAAGATGTGGTAACAGCCATTATTCATGCGGAAATCATGCGGTAAAAAGGTCGCATGAAAAAGTGTTTAAAAAAAAAATGTTAAAGTCCAGCAAGCACAGCCCATAAGCCTCCAGACTTCATTAAAGTCAATGGGATGGGGAATATATCTTGTAGGTGATAAAAAAAAATCGGTAAATAATGACGAAATGATGCGCCTGAACAGTTTTGAGAATTGATTTTTTTTCCAGAAAATACCGACTTTTGCGGAAATGTTTCCCGCACTTTTACCGCACTTTTTCTGCATGCAGAGAAAACATGCGGAAACCTTTGTGAATGTGAACTTGCCGATGTTTTGGTCGCAATCTTCCCGCATGTACTTTACCGCATGCAGGAAGTCATTGAGAATAGAGCCCAATGAATTGATGAAGGTGAGGCCGCCTCTTCCCATGCTAGCTTACCACCTGATATCACCATAAATGATCAATCTTGGCTACAAAAATCTAGCATGTGTACATCAGTTCCGTAGAATAGCATGTCTGGTAATAAAGTATAGGGAGACTTAATGTCCATTTTAAATAAACATTTTATTTTAACCAGCTGAGCGGTCTGGACGAGCTCAGCTCGTCCAACACCGCCAGCGGCTGCCGCTCAGGCCCTGCTGGGCCGATTTTAATGAAATAAAAAGCAGCACACGCAGCCGGCACTTTGCCAGCCGCGTGTGCTGCCTGATCGCCGCCGCTCTGCGGCGATTCGCCGCGAGCAGCGGCGAAAGAGGGTCCCCCCAGCCGCCTGAGCCCAGCGTAGCCGGAACAAAAAGTTCCGGCCAGCGCTAAGGGCTGGATCGGAGGCGGCTGACGTCACGACGTCGGCTGACGTCGATGACGTCACTCCGCTCGTCGCTATGGCGACGATATAAGCAAAACATATATAAACATATATATATAACACAATATAAGCTCATTGCGGCCTTCCTTGTTTATTCTGGGCGCCGGAGGCGATCGGAAGATCGCCTCCGGAGCGCCCTCTAGTGGGCTTTCATGCAGCCAACTTTCAGTTGGCTACATGAAATAGTTTTTTTTTTATTTAAAAAAAACCCTCCCGCAGCCACCCTGGCGATTTAATCAGAACGCCAGGGTGGTTAACAGCCAGGACTATTTATTTGTAAGCACTAAAATGATGAAATGAAGCTTTAGAGTAGGAACACATTAGGCAGAATCGCATATGCGTTTTCCATAGCACATCGTGGAAAACGCATATGCGATTCTGCCTAGTGTGTTCCTACCATTAGAGATTTATTTACAGCTAGTGGAACAGGATCTGTCAAGCCCTGCCATATTATTATCTCAGTATGTGAATTTACTGTATCGTTAAGATTACTATAAAGACTAATTACGCTGATCTGGGGTTTTCATCGCTCCTGCGCTGATTAGGTGCAGCTGGAGCCAAAGTCTGCACAATCTTTTATTGCAACTGTATATTTGCTATCCTTAATTGCCACATCATCTGTTTTCTGAAAAACACGTGGCTCAGTCATATGCTGAGTCAGCTCGTTTGGAATCTTTTCCATAAGGAATTTCATGTCCCTATGGCCACTGATTTTATGTGAGTTTTTCTGGACGCAGTTGCCAAATTATATACATCTTAGTTACATAGTTATTTTGGTTGAAAAAAGACATACGTCCATCGAGTTCAACCAGTATAAAGTACAACACCAGCCTGCTCCCTCACATATCCCTGTTGATCCAGATCTGTGCAGCCCCATTTCTAGGGGCGTGCAGGCCATACGAATGCCATGAGCGCTATGAGAGGGAGGGGGCGCCGTGATGGAGAGGGAAACCGCGGCCACACTGAGTCTCAGCCGTGTGGAGGGGAGCCCGACTTCTCCCTCCATTCCTCTCTTCCATGCTCCTGCCTCTATGCAGAGTTAGCGCAGCGGGAAGCCTGGTATGCGCAACTCACCTTCCTGCTCTCTCCAATCGCTGAGCTCCTCTTACCAGGCTTCCTGCTGCGCTAACTCTGCATAGAGGGGGGAGCACGGAGGGGAGCCGTGGGGAGAGGAAGGGAGGGAGAAGTCAGGCTCCATGCGTCTGAGACTCAGTGTGGCCGCAGCTACTGCCTCTATCACCTATAGGGGGGCACCTACCTATCTAACATATACTGGAGGCACATACCTAGCTAACCTACACTAGGGGCACCTACCTATCTAACCTTTACTGGGGGCACCTACCTATCTAACCTATGCTGGAGGCACCTACCTATCTAGCCTATACTGGGGACACCTACCTGATACTGTGGGCACCTACCTATCTAACATACAATGCGGGAACCTACCTATCTAACAAAAAATGCGGGCACCAACCTATCTAACCTATACTGGGGGCACCTACCTATCTAACCTATACTGGTGGGAACTATACTGTCTACCTATATTAGAAGCACCCACCTAGCTAATCTATACTGGGAGCACCTACCTATCTAGCCTATACTGGGGGCACCTGCCTATCTAACCTATGCTGGAGGCACCTACCTGGCTAACCTATACTGAAGGCAATTATACTGCCTACCTATACTGGGGGCACCTATGCCTGGCTACCTATACTGGGGGGACCTATAGTCCTATATTTATACCTTCGCCCTAGATGCAATTTAGCCTAGAAACTGCCCTGCATCTGTGCATTCATCTGTGTAGAATGTTCCACTGATTTAGGATTTTAGCTATGTGATGTTGTTTTTGAGTCATTTAAACTGTTACTTTCTTTGTCATTTGGCTGAGGGAAAGCATAGAGAAATGCACCCTGTATGTCTTGAGATAGTTTAGCTTGTCTAATTCCCCCTCATCTGTGATTAATCACTGCTGTAATTTGATCTCTCAGCTGCATCAGCTCAGGAATCTCCTCTGCCATGAAAGCAGGAAGGAGACACACTGCAGATTTATTGCAGGATTTCTATCAGCTGTAACAAAGAAATAGGTTATTATGCTGTTGCGTATCTTTTAGAGAACAGAGAGGAAGTTCTGAGTTCAGGTCTGCTTTAAATAATTTTTTGATGCTGGGCATCCAAGGATAAAACATTCCGGTGCCAAAATGAGTTATAATGGAAGTACAAGTACCACCGGCAGTTATTGTTTGTAGTGCAGGAAGGAGGTGATATATTGATGATGCTTACGCTTTTTTACATACTTACGAGCTGCAAAAATATAAGACAGTAATGCTGCATTTGTTTCAATATTTATAATTTTGCATTTTTTTCTTGTTTGAAATATCAAATATTTATTGAGATCTGTTTTATGTTTGATGCATTATTTTATAAACTTTCTTTATGAAGAATTTAAATTAACAAGCAGCTACATGAACATGAACGGATATACGGTACCGTTAAGACACCATGTTGGGGAGAGATATTTAAATTTGTAAATTATAAAAATAAAGAAGTCTGTAATGATGCAAACTTTAAGAAATATAAGTCCCTTTGAAGATTATGTCATATCTTTCGCAGGCCCGAGGCTTATTCGGCTGACTATGAACAAGCACAAAAACTTGCAGAAGGTAAGAATTATTTTTTGCACGTATCTAAGGGCTTGTCTTTTTTTTTGTTTTTTGCATCAAACTGGATTTAAATAGCATCTGAACTTGTATGTGAAAAATGTGTTGCATTTGAATAAGAGTTTTATTTGCCCAAGTCACATATTTGCTTGTAGCCATGCACTAAATTCAGTAAAATTAGAAAAGCACTGCAAAAACAGGATGACAACACTTCTAAACATTGTTTAGAAAAATTCAAAGCCTGACAAAAGCTGTAAAAAAAGGGGGGCATGTTTACACTACTCTCAGGGCTGGATTTACCATAAGGCACTGTAGGCACGTGCCTACAGGCGCCTGATGATGGAAAGGCAGCTCCCTCCCCCCTCCCCGAGTGCCTCCTTCCCTATGCAGAGTCCTGATGAGAGTGTAATTGAGAGTTTACTAACCCGGGTCTCAGCACTCCACTGACCTGATCTCCCTTCAGTGAGGGGTACCTCTAGCTACTTAATACTGTGGTTCTGCTAGCTACCTAATACTGAGGGGCACCTCTAGCTACTTATTAAGGGTTCTTCTGCCTACCTAATGCTAAGGGGCACCTGTAGCTACCTATGACGGGCAAGGGAGGTAAGGGAGAAGTGACAGTAGGGACATCCAGCACACTTGCGGTGCAGTTTGGTGGGGGTTTGTAGGTTCAAGAAGACTTAAGTGCCAGGACATCTGTGCCTATAGGCTCCTGTGAAGTAAATCCGGGCCTGACTACTCTACATGCCATGCAATCACTGTCACAAGAATAAGTACTCAATCCTTCACGCAACAGTTTGGGGTCCAAATTTTGTAGAGATGTGTCACTGGCCTACAAGCTACCTACGCATTCTGTTGCTGTGAAAGGCGGAGGATGGCTGATGGCTTGGCGCATGACAGTGTGTGGAGTAAAAAGAAATCTGAAGCAAAATCATTGGTAGCGGTTTAAATGACGCACATCAACATCAAATAGATAATCTTGAATGAACATCACGTTTATTTCTTAAAAATAGTCCATATTCTTCTGTTTTCATGTAACAAAGTAGACTGGATATAGCTCCAAGAACAATACTCAAAACAGATGCCTGACACATTTTGAAAACCAAAGATTGCTTCCTCCGAGGCAAACACATGTACACACGTTCATATTCCAATGACCAAAAACTTAAAGGGACACTGTCTGTTACGCTTTCCAAATAGGCCAAAATGTGTCGGGACACATCTATCTGACCACGAGGATTGCAGTGCCACCTCTCACTCACCACCAGGACAAAAACTATGCATCTCTATCCCTGTGGCAAGGGAGACATGGCATTTCTAATAGTGTCCCTTGAACTTTTTGTTCATTGAAATAGGATCATGTGTAATCGTTCATTGGAATTGGATCAGTCGTTATGTGTGACGACTCTACGAGCAAGGGGAGGGGGAAGAGGCAGGAAGAAGAGAAACACTGTGTGTGTGCAATTCCTTAACTTAGTAGCTAAGCATTGCTGCAGTCTGGAGCTTGTATTTTACAGACAGGAAGTTTTGAATCAGGATAATACCATGTATTGGCTAATTTAGAAGAGAAACAGTAAGCTATTAAGCATTCTACAGATTCCTGTTTACTGACAATGTTAGAACATACATTCAGATGGAGGTAGAGAGATTTTTTTTTTGCAAATATAAGTGTCATCCAGATACATTAATTACAAGGGATCTTGCAAGGATTGTGAGGTATTTATGGCAAATAGATAAGGCCCTTTGTTTTCTTAATGCCCATAAAGACTCAGGCTGACATGGACCCTGTCCCGTGCGATGTACTCTGCTGGAGCCGTGAAACAGTTAACTGTATGTTACTGAGCAGGAGGGGCACTGAGAGGGACACAGTGATTCCTAGGGTGAGCCAGTGCCTTTGCATGCCCCATTGTAGCGCTGCCACTGGAAGAAAGGTTGTTTACGTCCATATATGTCCATCATAGTCTAGGGACAATATTAGGGGGAAGCCAATTAACTTATCTGTGTGTTTTGTGATGTGGGAGGAAACTATTTCTGTGAATGGAGTTTAGGTATAGCTTTTGTTTGCTAACAAATTGCAGAGTTCTGATCCACCCAAAGTGTTTCAGAAATGCATATCAGATGTAAAACACAAGTGCTCATATACATAAGTATTCTTATTAATGTTAATGTAAAAGCCCTATGTACTAACAACATAATGTTTTATTTATAAATAGAAGAAAAAACACCATTTTATTCAGATATTAAAGCTGCTGCTGAGTCTGGCTGGGACTTCTCCTCTCGCTGGTTCTACGGTCCAAGAGGTAATCTGCTGGATACAAAGACAAATTCTGTCGTACCTGCGGACTTAAATGCCATACTGTGCCGTGTGGAGAGAATACTGGCCAACTTCTACACGCAACTAGGTGAAATATTGGATTTAATTACATTTTGCAAACATTATTTTCAATCAGGAAGGTAACTTATAATCAGTAAAAAAAATGTAGGTACATACTAGAGCAGTCGTGCTCCGCTTTATACAGTTTACAGTACTAAAATTATATCTGAACTCTTTGAGGGGTGGAGGGGGTGGGGTGCTACCATAATAGTCCCTAAGCTATTAAATATACAAGAGTTTATTATTCTCCTGTGATCTAAATGACTATTGATGCTCGGTACACGCACACACACTATCTCACAAAAGTGAATACACCTCTCACATCTTTGTAAATACTGTTCTTCCAGTGTACACTACAGTGTGTGCTTTCAGAATAAAGCTGCTTCAGTTTTTGGATTAGTTGAGCTTTAAATCACTGTAACATTGTTTGAATGGATGAATTTGTTTCTCTGCCTCCTGGAGTGTAATACTTTTAGTTTTCATTCTTCCAACGATGCCGAAATTGTTGGCA
Source organism: Hyperolius riggenbachi (assembly GCF_040937935.1). Taxonomy (NCBI): domain Eukaryota; kingdom Metazoa; phylum Chordata; class Amphibia; order Anura; family Hyperoliidae; genus Hyperolius; species Hyperolius riggenbachi. The sequence continues at coordinate 271,173,756 of NC_090651.1, read as the reverse complement.
CCCCAGAATTTTTTCCCAGAAAATCAATTATTTCTCAGAGTAAGTATTGCAGCAACACGTTTTGCTATAAACATGTTTATTCCCTTTGTGTGTTTTGGGACAAAACAAAAACAAAAAAGTGAGGAAAAAAGCAAATTGGACATAATGTCACACAAAACTCCAAAAATAGTCTGGACAAAATTATTGGCACTCTTAACTTAATATTTGGTTGCACAACCTTTGGAAAAAAATAACTGAAATCAGTCGCTTCCTATAACGATCAATAAGCTTCTTACACCTCTCACACAGAATTTTGGACCACTCTTTCTTTGCAAACTGCTGCAGGTTTCTCTTATTGGAAGGGCGCCTTTTCCCAACAGCAATTTTAAGATCTCTCCACAGGTGTTCAATGGGATTTAGATCTGGACTCATTGCTGGCCACTTCAGAACTCTCCAGCACTTTGTTGCCATCCATTTCTGAGTGCCTTTTGACATATGTTTGGGGTCATTGTCCTGCTGGAAGACCCAAGATCTCGGATGCAAACCCAGCTTTCTGACACTGGGCTCTACAGTGCGACCAGAAATCCTTTGTTAATCCTCAGATTTCATGATGCCTTGCACACATTCAAGGCTCCCAGTGCCAGAGGCAGCAAAATAACCCCAAAACATAATTGAACCTCCACCATATTTCACTTTAGGTACATTGTTAATTTCTTTGTAGGCCTCATTCCGTTTTCAGTAAACAGAATTATGTGCTTTACCAAAAAGCTCTATCTTGGTCTCATCTGTACACAAGACGTTTTCTCAGGATTTCGGCTTACAATTTAACAAACTGTAGTCTTGCATTTTTATGTCTCTGTGTCAGCAGTGGGGTCCTCCTCGGTCTCCTGCCATAGCGTTTCATTTCATTTAAATGTCGACGGATTGTTTGCGCTGATACTGATGCTCCCTGAGCCTGCAGGACAGCTTGAATTTCTTTGGAACTTGTTTGAAACTCTTTCTGTTGTCCATGCTTAGTGTGGCACACACAGACACACAATGCAAAGACTAAGTGAACTTCTCTCCTTTGTATCTGCTTTCAGGTGTGATTTTTAAATAGCCCACACCTGTTACTCACCCCAGGTGAGTTTAACCACTTGCCGACCAGAGGATTTTTCTGTGATCGGTGCTGCGTGGGCTCTACAGCCCGCAGCACCGATCAGGAGTGCAGCAGGGCGATCAGACTACCCCCCTTTTTTCCCCACTAGGGGGATGTCCTGCTGGGGGGGTCTGATCGCCTCTGGCTGCATTTGCTTAGCGGGGGGGGCTCTTCAGAGCCCCCCTCCGCAGCGTTCTCCGCCGTCTTGCCCGCTCCCTCCCTCTCCCTCCCCCTGTGAGCTGCGCAGGACGGATTTCCGTCCTGCGCATTGAAGGATAGGCTTTAGCCTATCATATGCTGGCGATCCCCGGCCAATCAGAGGCCGGGGATCGCCGATCTGCCTTACGGCGCTGCTGCGCAGCAGTGCCGTATGATGTAAACAGCGGGGATTCCTTCCCCGCCTGTTTACATTTTGCCGGCGAGCCGCGATCGGCGAGCGGCTGTTTCCATGGTAACCCGCAGACGACCAGTTTATGCCAATCGGCGTTAGCTGGTCGTCAAGAGGTTAAAGGAGCATCGCATGCTTGAAACAATCTTATTTATCAACCATTTTGAAAGGGTGCCAATAATTTTGTCCAGGCCATTTTTTGGGGGAGTTTTGTGTGACATTATGTCCAATTTGCTTTTTTTCCTCCCTTTTTCTGTTTTGTTCGAATACACACAAAGGGAAAAAACACGTGTATAGCAAAACATGTACTGCAATTACTGCAATACTTTCTGTGAGAAATCTGTATTCACAATTTTTTTTCTACCCAACTCAGTATTTGATGAATCAAAAGTAATGCATCACGTCTGCTCAGGATAACTATGCTTTGTTCCCGTTCTGTGTTCCTTTGCTATGTACAGATATGCCGCAGGAGGCATCTCGGTTTTCAGCAGCCCATACTCAACGGATTGATGCTGTGCATAATGTACTGTGGGACGACAAACTGGGAGTCTGGCTGGATTATAATGTAGAACTTCAGTACCGGAATCCAAACTTTTACCCCAGTAATTTGGCTCCTCTTTGGGCTTCTTGTTACACCAACAGTGCAGTTGTTGACAAAGTGGTTTCTTATTTAGAGGTCAGTTCATTGTATTTATTAATGCTTAACCTCCTATTCCACAAATAAATGTTCATACTGTAATTTGTATTGCTTTATCTCCATAACAAAAGTGATAACTGAGGCTCCTTGCCAGCTTCCCTGTTTTGATGTCTTTCATCTTATAAAGTGTAATTTATTGAAGCAATTTCCATATAAATGACAGAGTACAGCAAAAAGTCATACAAATAGTTTAACAAAGCATGAAAGATAATACATGAAAGTTGGATGAATCATATGGTGATACAAAGAACCACATGAATAGTGCAAATAGTCATCAAAGCAATAAAACAGAACAGAAAGCATAACAACAACAAAATTTGTGCATCACATACATTCACACGCTAGGCAATTTGTGTGTTTTGATGTTTTTCAAAGCATATTTTGGTTGTCACATTTCATTGGGTAAATGCAAGGGTTGTGGGTGGGGTGTGTATTTCACTACACTGAACCGTGAAGCGTATGACAGCATACCCCCCAACAGGGCTCCTGTAATACGGCCTATACGCTATGCTATAATTGTATACAATGTATATTTTTTGCACCTTGGCACGTTAGCACTTTACTGTCTGCACTTACCCTTGAAAAAGGTTCCTTATGAATTGAAACATGTCGGGTTTTATGGTGGAGGGTGTTTAATTTTAATATACAAACACTGCAATTGGAATGGGTGTTCCATAATACAATACTTACCTTACAATGGTTTCCAACACAGTCTATTGCTATCTGTCCATCTCATACATGATAGCATTTTCACTTGATATTAAACTTGCTATTAAAGGTTAAGTTTTAGTATTCAGTCCCTCTTAGGGAAATTCCTATGTATCTAGGTTCTGACCCTAGCCAGGATTTGAACCCTGGTCTCCCATGGCAAAGGCGGTGCCCTTAACCAGTACACTATCCAGCCCCTAAGTTAGCAAACGATCATATTACTTTACATAAGTGCAACGGCTTTAGACCATTTTGTGTCAGTTGCCCTTTGTCAAGCGATAGTCATCTATTTACTTCTTTTACTTGTCAGTTATTCCACTTTATCTTGATTATGAGCTTCACAAATAAAATTACCTTAGACAACAAGCCCTATGGACTGCTTGTTTCCTTACTTATTAGATATAAAAACAAGGCAAAAATAAAGAAAAGGAAAACTCATCTGCATTTAGTCAAGTTCAAGTAGAAGAGTTTTATTGGCATATAAAGTACTCTTAGGATATTTAATGGCAGTCAGGGGTGTTAGCTGTTGCTAAGGCCTGGCCTCCAGTCCAGTGTGTAGCCAGTCAGTCAGGTAGGATCTGCAGATTCAGTTTTTCTTATTGTACTCACCAAGCAGCTTAATTTGCTGACATTATCATCTGCCTAACAGCAAAAGAGAAAGTGTCATCTGCACAGGACTACCAAAATATTTGTGCCTAGATTTGGTCTTTATGAGGATGATTCTGTTGTAGAATTACTTGCTAAATCCACCACTGTGGTTAGTTTCTTGCCTGCAGTTCAGTGTAGGAATGGTCGGAAATTACGATTTCTGTCAATTACCGATTCTGCGGACTTCCAAAGAGTCTTTTTTTTGTGGTCATTTTTGGCATTCTCTGATCGGCCAATCACTTCCAACTCTCCGAGTTGACTCTGCATAATCTGGTCCAATGCGTCCAAGTTCTGTGATTGGGCTAAAATTACCGAGTTGCGGTAATGCGGTATATCCACGGAAATCCGTTTCCGGAAATCCGATGAGAAATGCAGAGATTGTCTGTACCTTTATATCATTTCACTGTTGGATTTCACTGCCTAAATCGGAGCCTGGTTGGTTTTCAGAAATTGTTAAAGCGGTTTAAAACTCTGACAAAAATTTCAACAAAAATGTGTTTTCCTACTTTTTATAACCCATACAATTATCATATTTGCGTTTGTGCACAAGTATTATTATTCATTCAGACATAACTTCCCAAAGTTCAGTTAATTTATTTTTAAAGCTGCTGGTGCATTTTATTCATAACTGTTGTAATTATGTTGTGAATGCAGCCACCAGTGATTTCTGACCTGTGGTTCACCCCAGGACTCATCAGCTGAAGTCCTGCACAGCCAGAGAATGTTTACATAAATGTATCAAGTAAAGAATGTGTACACAAGATAAGCTTAACAGCAGTTTGGATGCGGGTTCTCCCTGCAGAAGAAAGAGTCAGCCCTGTGATGTAACCCTTTGAATGCTGTTTTTACTAAAAAAAAAACCCATTGTGTTAGTATATTATATGCTGTAAATAATCTTTTAGAGCAAAGACGAAATTCTGGATTATATTCCGCTTTAATAGTGTAACGATTGTGGAATTCTCTCCGTGATCAGCGCACAAGACGTGCGCTGACACTGCGGAAATCCTCCACAAGCATGTAATTTGAGGGAACCCAGCAAAAGGTGCAATGCACCTGTAGAGGGAAATTCCTGTCGACAGGTGGAGCTGTGGAGTGCAGAGGAACAGCTCCTCTGCCCTGCCACACACGCCAGACAGGAATTGCACGAAGGAAGAAATGCAGGGCAAGATAGCCCTGAAAGAGAGAGATCAAAGCGACAGAGGGTATGTGTGTCCCCCAAACTAGTCGCCACCCTGCGACGATGAACACACAACCATGAAGACAAAGTGAGAAGGCAATCGCCAGAGATGGCGATTGCTAACAGCGACACAAGACCGAATAAGCACAGATGAGGAATGTATGTATGTCCACCAATCTAGCCGCCACCCTGCGACGGCGGACACACAACAGGGGAAACCAAGTGAGAACGCAATCGCAAGAGAAGCGATTGCAAAAGAGAATGAGCACAGGGACAGATTGTATGTGTGTGCACCAAACTAGTCGCCAACCCGCGACGGTGCATACACAACAGCAGATATGAAGTAGGAACGCAATCGCGAGAGATGCGATTGCCCGAGGTGACACAAGGCTACAGCAAGGCAGAGCACGAGAGTAGCAAAGGCACAGCAAATGATACAATGAGAAGATAAGGAAAATAACAAACGCTAGCTAAACGCGAACACCGCACTCATTCGCAACAGTGCACGCGTTTATGCGCGGTCTCCGCGTGTTAAGCACAACAGAGACAAGCACGCCTAACTAACCACCGACAGACAAACATGAAACAGAGGACGCGAGCGCTTGCTTAACGGTTACCTCACCGAGCCTCCAGCAAGCGTTCGTAGCAGACAAGACAGATACACGAAAACAGGAATAAGTGAGAGAGACGGATCGACAGCACTAGCGAAAGGCGAGTGCGATCCAGGCGAAACAGATTAGAGGAGATAGCTGGTAGCAACCGCTGCTCCAGCTATACTCCAAGAACAAAAATCAGAATGACTTCCTGTCGACCACCGCTGGGACAGAACAATCGCAACAGACAAACAAAACAGATATGCAATCCTAACTGCACTAGGGAAACTGCCTAGTGCAGTTCCAGGAATTACTCTAAGCTAATCTTCAAACAATGAGCAAGGCTGACACTCCGGGAGTGTTCCACAGGACTAACCCTCATGACCAGCAAAGGACTCTGGGAAACATAGCTCTTTATACTGCCAGTCATCAAAGGAGGCAGGTAGGGGATTTGCATAACGAGTGTATGCAAATTCCTCAGCAGCAGAACAGACAAGAAACTTGTAATGGAAAGACAGGTCTCTCTTGCAGAGACCTGCAGCCCACAGACTAGAGAAATGGTCAAACAGCTGTCTGCCAGTGCATCCAGCTGAGCGGATCATTACAAATAGTAGTTTAATGGATGACAGATTTCACATTTTGAAGGAATAGGTTTATTCCTTTGTAGTTTACCAGTTTTTCATGATTCAAAATAACCAGACTGACATCATACTTTTGGCAGAAAAGTGGAGCGCTGTCTTACAAGAATGGGCTTCCAACCTCTCTCAACAACACTGGACAGCAGTGGGACTTCCCCAATGGCTGGGCACCCTTGCAGCACATGGTAATTGAAGGTGAGAATCACTAACTGAAGCAGTAAGTACAATATATGTGTATATCAAGAATATATAGTCATGTGACAGTGTACAAATGTCTACAGGTCTCTGAAGATCACTGTTAAAGGGAACCTAAAATGAGAGGGCTATAGGGGTTTTTAATTTCCTTTTACACAATACTAGTTTCTAGCAGTCATGGTTATCCTCTGCCTCAAATACCTTTAGCCATAGACCCTGAAAACAAGCATGCAGATCAGATCTATCTGACAAAGATCTGAAAAGATTAGCTGCATGCTTGTTTCAGGTGTTTAATTCAGGCACTACTGCAACCAGTATAATTAGCAGGATGCCAGGCAACTGTTATTGTTTTTAAAGAAAATGAATATGGCAGCCTCCATATCTCTCTCACTTCAGGTTCACGTTAAGCCTCGTACACATGTATGAGGACTGTCATCTGGGAGGGATTGAGACTTGATACCTCAGGCAACAGCGCAGGCCCAAGGCTGTACAGACAAGTCACCATCTTCCAGGCTAGCAACACAGTCTTTTTCTGTGTGTGGGGAGGAGGGCCTATAGAGTGGGGCACAAAGAGCATGTAGGTGAGTTAGGAGGACAATGCCCTTAGCCATATTGATCCAACAGGTGGATCACTCGCCAACATGCCAAGTGGGGATCGGGGCTGCTGTACACGCACTAGAATCACAGCAGAGGCAGTCATTATTAGCTAAATGTAATCTTGCATGTGTACGAAGCTCTAGACTCACATCTGAATAGTGAAGTCTGCACACAAGGGCACTTGAGGCTTATGTGAACATGTACATTTATTAATGGGTGAGAATATATTTATTAATGAGGTGTAAGGAGCTTATCATAATCCCCTTTGCTCTATTAATACAATTGAGCATCAATCTTGATGATCTTCATTTTTAATAGTTATTCAAATAATTCAATGTTTTCATAAAGTCTAACATCTAATGTCTTAAAAATGTGGAATAGTATATGCTAGAATATCATATAAATAATATCATAAGACACAGTCAGCTTAGATTTAGGAAAGATAAATGTTGTGGAACAAACCTACAGTACTTGCGTTATTATAGAGCAGTTAGTAGATATTTAGACAGGCTTTAAGCCTGGTTCACACTTTCAATGATGATTGGCCAATCACTGACAAATTGTTCCACACTTCCACCTCCATGTAGTGTGAGAGTTTATCCACACAATCTGCTCATAGTATTCCATACCTGTTGACCTCATACTACATGGCGGCGGTAAAATTGGTCAATGATTGGCCAATCATAACTGAAAGTGTGTACCAGGCTTTAAACTTTTTTTTTTTCAACAAGAACATTTTATTGAGGTCACCAACAAATTTTGCAATACAACTTTCAGAGAGCAAACAGTGAAATTTATAAACAAGGTACATATAGTGAAGTTTACAGAAGGACATACTTATCAAGTGTTACTTACAAAACTTCTAGATAAACCAATATTAGCCAAAATTCTTTCCCTAAGGCAGGGCACACACTCACAGGGCCGTTTTCCCCTGCGTTTCCCAGGTTTCCGTCGGGTTTTGCGGTCGCGTCTAACGCGTGCGTTTTTCCGCGTGCGCTTCCGCGTTTATGCGTTTGCATGGCATGTAGTGCCATGCAATGTGCGGGAAAAAGCAGAAAGCTGTGCGGGTACAAAACGCGGAAAAAAACGTGAACGCAAACACGCACAAACGCATGCGGCGCAGCGTTTCCTGAGCTAGGCTATTAATTTCAATAGCCTTTAAAATCGTGCGCGTTTTGCCGTATATATGTGCATATATAATTTTTTCAAGTTTTAAAGAAGCATTTATCTGTACAATCCACATATTTAGGGAAGGGGGATTGGGTTTCTTTCAAATCTGAAGGATCAATTTTCTAGCAATAAACAATGATCTTATAACTGCAATTTTGGTGTGTTCTGATATATTACCATCCTCAAAGGAGCCCAAAATACATACCCAGGGGCAAATCCAGGATTTTCAAGGGGGGGGGGGGGATTCCTGATAGGTCTCTTTTGGCAAGCCGCACACTACCGCGCATGCGTTTGCCCACAAAATCCACATGATGCACAACATTTCTCCACAAAATACACACAATGCGCGGTGTTTCCCTACAAAATACACATTTTAGTAGTGTTTCGCCAAAATATATATAATGTGGCGGTGATTAAGTAGCCAGATAACCCCCCTTTATTATGGATAACGAAATTACCCCACCCCTCTTTAGTATAGGTGACCAGATGACCCCCATTTATCACACAGGTAGCAGACCTGAATATCGAAATGTGGGCAACATTCACCAGAAAATCGCAATGTGGGCAGCAGTGACCAGAAAATCGTAATGTGGGCAGCAGACACCTGAAAATCGTAATGTGGGCAGCAGTGACCAGAAAATCGTAATGTGGGCAGCAGACACCTGAAAATCGCAATGTGGGCAGCAGTGACCAGAAAATCGTAATGTGGGCAGCAGACACCTGAAAATCGCAATGTGGGCAGCAGTTACCAGAAAATCGCAATGTGGGCAGCAGACACCTGAAAATCGCAATGTGGGCAGCAGTCACCAGAAAATCGTAATGTGGGCAACAGTCACCAGAAAATCGTAATGTGGGCAACAGTCACCAGAAAATCGTAATGTGGGCAACAGTCACCAGAAAATCACAATGTGGGCAGCAGTGACCAGAAAATCGTAATGTGGGCAGCAGACACCTGAAAATCGCAATGTGGGCAGCAGTCACCAGAAAATTGTAATGTGGGCAGCAGACACCTGAAAATTGCAATGTGGGCAGCAGTGACCAGAAAATCGTAATGTGGGCAGCAGACACCTGAAAATCGTAATGTGGGCAGGAGACACCTGAAAATCGCAATGTGGGCAGCAGTTACCAGAAAATCATAATGTGGGCAGCAGACACCTGAAAATCGCAATGTGGGCAGCAGACACCAGAAAATCGTAATGTGGGCAGCAGACACCTGAAAATCGCAATGTGGGCAGCAGTGACCAGAAAATCATAATGTGGGCAGCAGACACCTGAAAATCGCAATGTGGGCAGCAGACACCAGAAAATCATAATGTGTGCAGCAGACACCTGAAAATCGTAATGTGGGCAGCAGACACCTGAAAATCACAATGTGTGCAGCAGACACCTGAAAATCACAATGTGTGCAGCAGACACCTGAAAATCACAATGTGTGCAGCAGGCACTAGAAAATCACAATGTGTGCAGCAGACACCTGAAAATCGTAATGTGGGCAGCAGACACCTGAAAATCGTAATGTGGGCAGCAGTCACCTGAAAAATCGTAATGTGGGCAGCAGTCACCTGAAAAATCGTAATGTGGGCAGCAGTCACCTGAAAAATCGCAATGTGGGCAGCAGTCACCTGAAAAATCGCAATGTGGGCAGCAGTGACCAGAAAATCACAATGTGGGCAGCAGTCACCTGAAAATCGTAATGTGGGCAGCAGGCACCAGAAAATCGCAATGTGGGCAGCAGGCACCAGAAAATCGCAATGTGGGCAGCAGTCACCAGAAAATCGTAATGTGAGCAGCAGACACCAGAAAATCGTAATGTGGGCAGCAGTGACCAGAAAATCGTAATGTGGGCAGCAGTCACCAGAAAATCGTAATGTGGGCAGCAGACACCTGAAAATCGCAATGTGGGCAGCAGTCATCAGAAAATCGCAATGAGGGCAGCAGACACCAGAAAATCGTAATGTGGGCAGCAGTCACCAGAAAATCGTAATGTGGGCAGCAGTCACCAGAAAATCGTAATGTGGGCAGCAGTCACCAGAAAATCGTAATGTGGGCAGCAGGCACCAGAAAATCGTAATGTGGGCGGCAGTGACCAGAAAATCGTAATGTGGGCAGCAGTCACCAGAAAATCGCAATGAGGGCAGCAGTCACCAGAAAATCGTAATGTGGGCAGCAGTGACCAGAAAATCGTAATGTGGGCAGCAGACACCTGAAAATCTCAATGTGGGCAGCAGACACCAGAAAATCACAATGTGGGCAGCAGTGACCAGAAAATCGCAATGTGGGCAGCAGTGACCAGAAAATCGTAATGTGGGCAGCAGACACCTGAAAATCGTAATGTATGCAGCAGACACCAGAAAATCACAATGTAGGCAGCAGACACCAGAAAATCACAATGTAGGCAGCAGACACCAGAAAAAAAAATGCACCTGTGAAAAAAAAAAATTCACTTACCTGGCAGAAGTCTGCTCTCCCAGCATCTGGCGCGCAGCTCCCCGACGATCCTCCAGCAGCACATCTCCCGCGCTGACAGGCAGAGTGCAGGGCTATGACAAGATGGCTCCCGAAGCCCTGTACTGGAGACACAAATAGTCTCCAGTGCAGGGCTTCAGCAGCCATCTTGCCGTAGCCCTGCTCTGCCTCCCGGGAGACTGAGGGCTGCGGGGAAGAAGCTCTACACCTGGCTGGGGGGTCCCGCAATCGGGAGGGCGTCAGCGCTCCCCCCCCACACACACGGCTGGTGGGCCCCGTGGCCCCCCTGCGGCCGATAAGGAACCCGGCGCACACACATGAGCAGGCGGCAGCTGCACTATAACAGTGGCTGCCGCTGCTCAGATTCAGGAGGCACTTCCGGTCTAGGTGCGAGGGGGTGGTTCCAGACACCCGGAACACCCCCTTCCGTGCGCCATTGATACCAGTACAGTGTGTGGGACTTTTATTTGGAATGCCTGATCAATAACATCCAGAACGCTACCCCAGTATCTTCTGAGTTTGGGCCAGTTCCAAAGCATATGTAAAAGATCACCATGATCTCTAGCACATCTGGTACAAATTGGGGAAGGAAACAGACCAAAGCGGTGTAGACTAGGTGTGTAATGTGTCCTGTGTATAATTTGCAGCTGCGTAAGGGCTTTATACTCTTTAGTCAGTCTTTATGCACCTCTTATCCAATCTTGGATGTTTTAATACACACATCCATGTTTTGGGGGCCAATCACTGACCAATTTTACAACATCCATTTAGTATGAGGGTCAACAGACTTTGAATGCTACGAACAAATTGTGTAGCTAAGCCCTCCTACTACAGGGAAATGGTAGAATTGGCCAATCAAAGTTGGATGTGTGTACCAGGGTATAGATGCTGTCAGAGTAGTTGGGCTGTGAGAGGGGTCGTCAGCTGTTGTGCACTAAAGTATAACTTCTTCATCAATGGAGGTGCTTAGCAAATCAGGACCACAATATGTATAAGTTAAGATCTGTTGGTGTAAGAAATAAAGTATATACATCAGGGGTGTTGCTAGCCCCGAAGATTAGTGGCACGTGCCCCGGATCTATTCTGGGGTGCCCCGAATGTCCCCCAGGCAGAGTCAGAGCTGTGGAGCATCTATGGGGGCATGCTGGGAGCTGTGATGCATTAATGGGGGGTATGCTGGGTGCTGTGGTGCCTCTATGGGCGCATGTTGGGTGCTGTGGTGCCATGCTGGGTGCTGTGGAGCCTTTATGGAGGGGCATGTAGGGAGCTGTGGATGTTCTATGGGGGCATGCTGGGAGTTGTGGCGCCTCAATGGGAGGCCCATTGGAGCATGGGAGGCGGTCCACTAAGTTCAGGGAATGCTATGGGGGAACTGCCAGATAACCTGGCGGTAGGCCAGCTCGCCTGTAGAAAGCCAGACCAGCCAGCACAGAAGCCAGGTTATGTTCTGCCTAGTTATGTTTAAGTGACATTGCCTATGTATGTAATATGCTGCATTTATATATTTTTTTTTGTATTAATGGAGAGGGGGCTTAATCCAACATTTTGCTGGGCAGGCCTACCTAGACCGCTGTTAAAGTGAACCTCCAGACTAAAAATCAACTCAGCAGCACTGAAAAGGCTTGGTGTTTCTTTAACAGTTTCACAGCATCAGAACTTCGTTTCTCTTACCCAAGCCTCATTTTTAGTTGCACAGAAGAAAACTGCCCGGGCATTTTTCCCCTGATGCTGTGCAAAGCAGGATGGGATTTCTGATGTTGTTCTCGTTCTGCTGTTTTTTGAATAAAGTTGATAGAGTGAATACAAATATACTCACAAAGCAGGGTTACCTCAAAGGCAAACACTGTAACAGCAGGTGGGGAGATTAGACCTGACCCCACTCAGGATAAGAAGTCACTCTCTGTAGATTAGGAAAAAGGGGATGACACCCCTCCACCAAGGGTGGACTTAGAACAATGGACTTAGAACAATGTAACAGGGATACAGAGGCGCCAGAATAAAAATGTCTAAAAAGTTTAAAATTTGTGCAGGCAGTGGTGGACTTACCTCCTCCAAACAGACAAGATATGCCAACAAAGTTTAGCAGAACAAATTTATTTACATACTCCAGGGAAAAATGCAATGCGTTTTGCAGGTATGACCCCGCTTCTTCAGGCAACAGGTAGGAGTAGGTACAGTGCAGGTCTGTAGCTGGGCCAAGCACCTCTGAGGAGGCTCATACTACATGGAGGTGATACAATTGGCCAGTGATTGGCCAATCATAATTTAAAGTGTGTCATTTAAAGTGTGTACCAGGCATAAAGTGTAACAGATATGGTACACTAGCACTAATTTATACTTGCCCAGGGCTTCCTTCAGGCCCATAAGCACCATGGCTTCCCTCACTGTCCTCTTCAGCCCCTCCGTTCGGGCGGTATGAGTCCTGGTCATCTGGTCAGTCGCCACCAGTTGAGGGCTTCTGCGCATACGCTCCCCCACCGCGCTCCAGGGCATTGGAGCACAACAAGGGGTGCGCGCACGGCCAAATCGTGCATGCGCAGGAGCCTGCCACTGCCTGGATTACCAGGAGTCATAGCGCCTTAAAAGAGGGGCCAAGGAGGACGGCAAGGGAGGCCACAGTACTTATGGGGCTAGACGAAGCCCCAGGTAAGTATAAATTAGCGCTTGTGAGTGATCTCAGGTTCACTTTAAGGTGCTTTCTTCCCAGATCCTGCTGCTTTCATTACTCCAAAAAGTGTCATTAGGTCTCTGTTCTATCTGTACATAGTTAACTGCACATTTCTTTCAGTTTCTTTCTGTTTTACTGAACACATTTGCATAGCACTGACACTTTTCCTGCAGTGCTTTAGGTAAAAAGCTAAATGTATTTACATCACGAAGTGCCCCATCTGGTATTCACAAACCCCTACCACATTCTAGTCCAAATATTGGGGTAGCGAGTTAACCTACCAGTTTGTGTTTGGTAGGTCAGGTGGTAGTAAACCAGAGTACTCAAGGAAAATAACAAGCTCGGAGGGAAGTAGTCTCCATGGGTTGTGCCCTGGCCAGGATCAGACCTGATATTTCAGTGCCAGAAGGTGAGCATGCCAGCTATGTAGCCAGATGTGCTGTAATTGGTGTCTACTAAGTAACTATAAACCTTGTATCATTGAATACAGTACACAGATAGGATTACATCTTATAATACATTTGATTTTGTCCATGGCAGGTCTAGAGAAAACACAATCTGCAAAAGCCAAGGAAATTGCCTTCAAGCTAGCTCAAAAGTGGGTGCAAGTTAATTATGATGCCTACAAGAAGTACAATGCCATGTATGAAAAGGTATGCAAATACACTCTTAACAGTCTAAAAAAGTCCTACATGAAAATGGCAAGAAACCATTATTATGACATCTAGGCTACATTCACAGAGGGGTGTGGTGTTGCGCATCCTGCAAATACAAGATTGCAACAGGGGAAAAGTCACATTGTGTGGTATACATGCACTGCATAACCTGCGGTGAGGCATACAGTACGTACACAGTATGTTTCACAGCACCTGTTAATGCATGTGATATGCAGTACTGCTTTTCATGCACCGCATTACGCCAACAGATTCCAATGTACCATACTGCTATGTGAATGTACCATTTCAATACAATTGCATTGGAGCTTGACATCCCTGCTCTAGAGGTATGAATACAGTGCAGGTACCTCTGAAGGTAACTTGGTACCAGTCAGTGCACTTCTGGCCAACACCCAGTTTGAAAAACACTCAAACTATTCTGGGGAACCTCTTCAAACGAGGGCTTTGAAACACCAGCCGTGTAAACACAGAACACTGACCATGGAGCTGACTTGGCACTTCTCAAACACAGAAACAGCCGCTTGTTAAGTAAATCTTCTTCGTAGTTAATATTTTTAATACACTGATCTTTGCAAAAAATTGATCCTAAATGTATGTGATACCAATTAGTGATATATTGCTTTATTTTTCCATAGTATGATGTTGAAGGTGATGGAAAACCAGGTGGAGGAGGGGAATATGAAGTTCAGGTAAATCTAGGATGATACCACAGATACATGTATTTTTATTAGTTTAATTATTAGTATGTTTTTATCTTTGTCCTCATCTGAGCCCCTCAGTTTGTTCAATCTGTGTAATACCTTTGGAACCTACTGTTCCAAGTGGTGACCTGATTAACATGAATACATCACAGGGCAATACAGGAACTTGGCAGATTAGCTTTTTGTCCCAAGGTTTGTGCAAAGGACTCGATCTGCGTATGGAGGAAAAAAGGTTTTGCCATCTATTTAGGAAAGTAGGAAGTGTTCTTTACAATAAGAGTTGTTAAAAGGTTGAATATTTAACAACAGAAAGTAGTTATGACAAATTTTATATCTGCATTTATAAGATATTTGGATGCTTTCCTTGCATTGAATAACATGGTGTACTGGTAAAGATTTATTTTGAGGCTGTCATTAAAATCTATTCAGTAGAGAATAAATCTTCTGTCACTTATTTTTCTTAAAGGGAAGGTTCAAGCAAAATAAAAAAATGAGTTTCACTTATCGGGGGCTTCTACCAGCCCCATGCAGCCATCCTGTGCCCTCGTAGTCTCTCACTGCTGCTCCAGTCCCCCGCTGGCAGCTTCCTGACCTCGGAGGTCAGCAGGACGCATTGCGTACATTTTTACGCATTCCCGATAGTGCAGGAACATTAACGCATACATTTTTACGCGTTACTGGTTCAATGCGTACATTTTTACGCATTGAACCAGTAATGCGTAAAAATGTATGTATTAATGTTCCTGCACTAGCGGGAATGCGTAAAAATGTACGCAATGCGTCCCGCCGACCTCCGAGGTCGGCAAGCTGCCAGCTGGGGACTGGAGCAACAGTGAGTGACTACGAGGGCACAGGATGGCTGCATGGGGCTGGTAGAAGCCCCCGATAAGTGAAACTCTTTTTTTTATTTTGCTTGGACCTTCCCTTTAAGGAAATGGGAGCAGATTTTTGCATAAACAAAAATTCCCAGAAGTTGCAAATACTTTTGTGAAAAGTGGATTTCTACAGACTCCAGAGATCAGAGAGACTTCAATAGAACAGGGATAGAAGGCAAAGAGTGGTGGCAAACGGAACATAACTCAAAATGGGAAGCTGTTAGCAGTGGGGTACCACAGGGGTCAGTACTTGGTCCTATTCTTTTCAGTTTATTTATTAATGATCTAGTAGACGGAATACAATGTAATGTAGCCATCTTTGCAGATGATACAAAACTATGAAGAATTATCAACACTAAGACTGATAGTGACATATTACAGCAGGACCTTGACAACACGGCCATATGGGATAGCACATGGCAGGTTAAATTTAATAAAAGGTGGGGGGAAAGGCTGCGCGTCCCTAAACACATGCTGCAATTGAATAGTTAATCGCACGGGCATACACCGCCTCTGCTAGACTGAAAAATGCATGCCCTGCATCCAAGACAAGTGCTAACATTTATTAAACTAGGAGGAACTTTAGCTTCCAATATGGTTTGCATGCAAAGTATATTATACTAGACACTTGCGCCACGGTGAGGCAAACCTCCGGGCAAGTGACCCAACCTAAATTTAAAACCTTGGGAGCATCTAAGCAAAAAAATGTGTAACTTACATTTGGTTGAACAGCGAGGAGAACGCCAGCGCATACCACTAAGGCTGCATCCGAAATGACCACTAGCTCAGTGTGCAGCACCTAAATAGATTTTCTGCACTTTGCATTAAATTCAGATGCAAATCATATGCAAATCTGCTACTAATTATGCAAACAGGAAACTCAGGAGGAGGGGCTGGGAGCAGCTAACCTGACAGTTACATACTTACAAAGTTAACCACTTGAGGACCGTGGGCTTTACACCCCTTAAGGACCGGCCACTTTTTTTCCATTCAGACCACTGCAGCTTTGACGGTTTATTGCTCGGTCATACAACCTACCACCTAAATGAATTTTGGCTCCTTTTCTTGTCACTAATAAAGCTTTCTTTTGGTGCTATTTGATTGCTCCTGCGATTTTTACTTTTTATTATATTCATCAAAAAAGACATGAATTTTGGAAAAAAAATATTTTTTTAACTTTCTGTGCTGACATTTTTCAAATAAAGTAAAATTTCTGTATACATGCAGCGCGAAAAATGTGGACAAACATGTTTTTGATAAAAAAAAAACCCATTCAGTGTATATTTATTGGTTTGGGTAAAAGTTATAGCGTTTACAAACTATGGTGCAAAAAGTGAATTTTCCCATTTTCAAGCATCTATGACTTTTCTGACCACCTGACATGTTTCATGAGGGGCTAGAATTCCAGGATAGTATAAATACCCCCCAAATGACCCCATTTTGGAAAGAAGACATCCCAAAGTATTCACTGAGAGGCATAGTGAGTTCATAGAAGATATTAATTTTTGTCACAAGTAAGCGAAAAAATGACACTTTGTGACAAAAAAAAAAAGTTTCCATTTCTTCTAACTTGCGACAAAAAAAAAAATGAAATCTGCCACGGACTCACCATGCCCCTCTCTGAATACCTTGAAGTGTCTACTTTCCAAAATGGGGTCATTTGTGGGGTGTGTTTACTGTCCTCGCATTTTGGAAGGTGCTAATTTGTAAGCACCCATGTAAAGCCTAAAGGTGCTCATTGGACTTTGGGCCCCTTAGCGCAGCTAGGGTGCAAAAAAGTGCCACACATGTGGTATTGCCGTACTCAGGAGAAGTAGTATAATGTGTTTTGGGGTGTATTTTTACACATACCCATGCTGGGTGGGAGAAATATCTCTGTAAATGACAATTTTTTTTTACACACAATTGTCCATTTACAGAGATCTTTCTCCCACTCAGCATGGGTATGTGTAAAAATACACCCCAAAACACATTATACTACTTCTCCCGAGTACGGCGATACCACATGATTTTTTTTTTTGCAGCCTAACTGCGCTAAGGGGCCCAAAGTCCAATGAGTACCTTTAGGATTTCACAGGTCATTTTTGTTTCAAGACTACTCCTCACGGTTTAGGGACCCTAAAATGCCAGGGCAGTATAGGAAACCCACTAATGACCCCATTTTAGAAAGAAGACACCCCAAGGTATTCCGTTAGGAGTATGGTGAGTTCATAGAAGTTTTTATTTTTTTGTCACAAGTTAGCGGAAATTGATTTTAATTGTTTTTTTTCACAAAGTGTCATTTTCCGCTAACTTGTGACAAAAAATAAAATCTTCTATGAACTCACCATACTCCTAACGGAATACGTTTGGGTGTCTTCTTTCTAGAATGGGGTCATTTTTGGGGTTCCTATACTGCCCTGGCATTTTAGGGGCCCTAAACCGTGAGGAGTAGTCTTGAAACAAAAATGACCTGTGAAATCCTAAAGGTACTCATTGGACTTTGGGCCCCTTAGCGCAGTTAGGCTGCAAAAAAGTGCCAATCATGTGGTATCGCCGTACTCGGGAGAAGTAGTATAATGTGTTTTGGGGTGTATTTTTACACATACCCATGCTGGGTGGGAGAAATACCTTTGTAAATGACAATTGTTTGATTTTTTTTTTTACACACAATTGTCCATTTACAGAGAGATTTCTCCCACCCAGCATGGGTATGTGTAAAAATACACCCCAAAACACATTATACTACTTCTCCTGAGTACGGCGATACCACATGTGTGACACTTTTTTGCAGCCTAGGTGCGCTAAGGGGCCCAACTTCCTAATCACAGGTCATTTTGAGGCATTTGTTTTCTAGACTACTCCTCACGGTTTAGGGCCCCTAAAATGCCAGGGCAGTATAGGAACCCCACAAGTGACCCCATTTTGGAAAGAAGACACCCCAAGGTATTCCGTTAGGTGTATGGCGAGTTCATAGAAGATTTTATTTTTTGTCACAAGTTAGTGAAAAATGACACTTTGTGAAAAAAAAAAAAATCTTCTATGAACTCGTCATACACCTAACAGAATACATTGGGGTGTCTTTTCTAAAATGGGGTCAGTTTCTGGGGTTCCTATACCGCCCTGGCATTTTACGGGCCCAAAACCGTGAGTAGTCTGGAAACCAAATGTCTCAAAATGACTGTTCAGGGGTATAAGCATCTGCAAATTTTGATGACAGGTGGTCTATGAGGGGGCGAATTTTGTGGAAACGGTCATATACAGGGTGGCATTTTAGATGACAGGTTGTATTGGACCCGATCTGATGGATAGGAGTGCTGGGGGGGTGACAGGAGGTGATTGATGGGTGTCTCAGGGGGTGGTTAGAGGGGAAAATAGATGCAATCAATGCACTGGGGAGGTGATCGGAAGGGGGTCTGAGGGGGATCTGAGGGTTTGGCTGAGTGATCAGGAGCCCACACGGGGCAAATTAGGGCCTGATCTGATGGGTAGGTGTGCTAGGGGGTGACAGGAGGTGATTGATGGGTGTCTCAAGGTGTGATTAGAAGGGGGAATAGATGCAAACAATGCACTGGCGAGGTGATCAGGGCTGGGGCCTGAGGGCATTCTGAGGGTGTGGGCGGGTGATTGAGTGCCCTAGGGGCAGATAGGGGTCTAATCTGATAGGAAGCAGTGACAGGGGGTGATTGATGGGTAATTAGTGGATGTTTAGGGTAGAGAACAGATATAAACACTGCACTTGGGAGGTGATCTGACGTCGGATCTGCGGGCGAACTATTGGTGTGGGTGGGTGATCAGATTGCCCGCAAGGGGCAGGTTAGGGGCTGATTGATGAGTGGCAGTGACAGGGGGTGATTGATGGGTGGTAGTGCCAGGGGGTGATTGATGGGTGGCAGTAACAGGGGGTGATTGATGGGTGATTGACAGGTGATCAGTGGGTTATTACAGGGAAGAACAGATGTAACTAATGCACTGGCGAATTGATAAGGGGGAGTCTGAGGGCAATCTGAGTGTGTAGGCGGGTGATTGGGTGCCCGCAAGGGGCAGATTAGGGTCTGATCTGATGGGTAACAGTGACAGGTGGTGATAGGGGGTGATTGATGGGTAATTAGTGGGTGTTTAGAGGAGAGAATAGATGTAAACACTGCGTTTGGGTGGTGATCTGATGTCGGATCTGCGGGCGATCTATTGGTGTGGGTGGGTGATCAGATTGCCCGCAAGGGGCAGGTTAGGGGCTGATTGATGGGTGGCAGTGACAGGGGGTGATTGATGGGTGATTGACAGGTGATCAGGGGGGATAGATGCATACAGTACACAGGGGGGGGGGGGGGGGGTGTCTGGGGAGAATCTGAGGGGTGGGGGGGGTGATCAGGAGGGGGCAGTGGGCGGGGGGATAAAAAAAAAATAGCATTGACAGATAGTGACAGGGAGTGATTGATGGGTGATTAGGGGGGTGATTGGGTGCAAACAGGGGTCTGGGGGGTGGGCAGGGGTGGGTCTGAGGGGTGCTGTGGGCGATCTGGGGCAGGGGGGGGAGAAATCAGTGTGCTTGGGTGCGACATAGGGTGGCTGCAGCCTGCCCTGGTGGTCCCTCGGACACTGGGACCACCAGGGCAGGAGGCAGCCTGTATAATACACTTTGTAAACATTACAAAGTGTATTATACACTTTGTATGCGGCGATCGCGGGGTTAACATCCCGCCGGCGCTTCCGTATAGCCGGCGGGATGTTGCGGCGGGCGAGCGGTGACAGGCGCCGGCGGAGGATCGCGTCACGGATGACGCGATCGCTCCGCCCATGCCCTTACAAGGACCGCCGCCTCTGTGGGTGAGCTAGTCCTTAAGGGCTCCACTTCCCGGCCGCCGCTGTGCGTTAGGCGGTCGGGAAGTGGTTAAGAAAAGGTGGGGGGAAAGGCTGCGTGTCCCTAAACACATGCTGCAATTGAATGGTTAATCGCACAGGTATACACCGCCTCTGCTAGACTGAAAAATGCATGCCCTGCATCCAAGACAAGTGCTAACATTTATTAAACTAGGAGGTTAAATTTAATGTTGATAAATCTAAAGCCATGCACCTTGGACACACCAATGGTAGATCACCATATAAAATAAATGGCATACAGCTGGGAACATTAGACTTGGAGAAGGACTTAGGGCGCATTTCCACTTGAGCGGAAACCGCCGCAAATCCGCAGTTTCCCCGCAGGCGGATAGTGCGGTTAAACTCTGCCATAGGGTGCAATGGTAACGCCGGCCGAATCGCTACCGCTAGCGATTCGGCCGGCTTTTCCATCCGAATCGGCACGGGAGGCTGCGGATCCCATAGCCGTGCATGGCACGGCTGATGGGATTCGTGTGCTTTCCCCGCAGACCCAGAAGAGCCGACTCACGTCTCGCAGACGCGCACCGCTCTAGTGGAATCGCGCCCTTAGGAATACTGGTTGATAACAAGTTAGGTAATCCTATACAATGCCAAGCAGTGGTAGCTTAAGCAAATAAAATTCCGGGATACATAAAAAGGGAAACAATATCTCAAGATGCTAGTATACTACTCCCTCAGTATAAATCACTTGTGAGGCCACATCTGGAGTATGGAGTACAGTTTTGGGCACCACACTATAGAAACGACATTGACCTTCTGGAACGGGTACAAAGACGGGCAACTAAATTAATCAGAGGGATAGAAGATCTCACTTACCAAGAAAGGTCGGACAAACTGGGCTTATTTAGCTTGGAAAAAAGGCGACAGAGGTGACCTGATTCAAAAGCTTGGTATATGAGCTTTTTCTCCCTAGGGTTGTACGACGGACAAGGGGACATGATTTTCATGTGGAGGAAAAAAGTTTTCGCCATCTATTTCGAAAGGGGTCGTTCACAGGGAGAGTGGTTGAAATCTGGAACATCTTACCTCAGGAAGTAGTTATGGCAAACGCTATATCTGCATTTAAAGAGGGCTTGGATACTTTCCTTGCATTGAAGGGCATCCATGGCTATAATTTTTAGGTAATTTGCAGAAGAGCTGATCCAGGGATTTATCTGACTGCCATCTGGAGTCGGGAAGGAGTTTTTCCCTTTTAATGCCAATGAGCTCAGGCCTTGTAAGATTTTTTGCCTTCCCCTGCATCAACTGGGATATGTGCAGGTTCAGGATGGTGTTTTATTTATTTTTCTGGTTGGACTTGGACAAATTTTCAACCAAAATATGTATCTATATGTAACTATGTATGGGCCCAATTCCAAACAACATACAATTTGCATTACATTTGCTTGCAAGTCAGAACTTGTCCTTCTAGCTAGGTCACCTCCTCTTACTCACCCATCAAAGACTTCTCATGTGCATCACCTCTTCTTTGGAAGCCTGTCCATCATGCTGCAAGTCTGGAAACCTTCAAACATATTCTCAAAACACACCTGTTCAGACAAGCCTATAATTTGCTAAAGGTAGCATTGGGGGTTAATTGCCTCTTCTACTAACCCTAATGTCATCGACCCTCTCCTCCACCTCGTGTTTCTTAATCTGCTGTAATTTATCATATGTTCAATGTACCAGTATTGGTGATGTCTCAAACCACACATGATCTATATATGTATTTGTATTGCTGGATGTCCTGATTGTACAGAGTTTTGAATGTTTCATGTATCTATGCTCTCCACAATTTGTTTTGTACTATTTACAGCGCTACAGAATATGTTGGTGCCATATACATAAATAATGAATTAGCATCTTATTCACCATTTTTAGAAGCAGGATTTGGACTTTTGAGCTGAAAACATTGACAGTAAATTCTATACTGAAGTGGACCCAAAGTAAAAATACAAGATTTCAGAAACAAAATCGATTTTCTAAATTATAATAAATAGCAGCCTTTTTTCAGCTGCATGATGACAAATATAAAATATTTTACATTTATTGGAGGAACCCCTCCCTTCCTTTCATATTGCTGGGACAGAATCCTGCAGACTGGTGGAGTAGGAGGTGTCTGGCAAAGGAGGAATTGCTAATGGCTGCCACCTGTATAACCCTAGTTATGAAAAGAGAAGAGTGAAAAGCATGCTCTGAAATGCTCATAGGCTTGAAGGAGTGTTTATTTATCTTTGTATGTGTCAGAGTGGTGCAACTAAATATTTTGAATTAAAAAAAATGTTCGGTTTGGGTCCGCTTTAAAGATCACCTTAAGTCAAAAAAAAAAATAAAAAAAAAAAATGAGATGAACTCACCTGGGGCTTCCCTCAGCCCCCTGCAGACGATCGGTGCCCTCGCAGCTCCGCTCCGACGCCTCTGCACCCGCCGGCAAACACTTCCGGTTTTGCCGTCACCGGCCGACAGGCATGGGAACGCGAGTGATTGTTCGCGTTCCCAGCCTGTATATCACCCCCTATGCTGCTATTGCTGCCTTCTGGCCGCAATAGCAGCATAGGGGGCGATATACAGGCTGGGAACGCGAACAATCACTCGCGTTCCCATGCCTGTCGGCCGGTGACGGCAAAACCAGAAGTCGTCGCCGGCGGGTCCAGAGGCATCGGACCGGAGCTGCGAGGGCACCGATCGTCTGCAGGGGGCTGAGGGAAGCCCCAGGTGAGTTCATCTCATTTTTTTTTTTTTGCCTTTAGGTTCACTTTAAGCCTAGTGCTTACCTTCAATTTTGATTGGCCAATCACTGACCAATTTTAATACCTGCATGTAGTAAGAAAGTTTAGCTGTACAATCTGTTTATAGTATTAAAAATCTGTTGACCCTCATACTACTACATGGAGGTGGTAAAATTGGCCAACCAAAATTGAAGGTGTGTACCACGCTTTACTGGTGTGCTGCCACCTCTGTAGGGGAGCTGGATATATTAACAGGGGGCACAATAAGAGGAAGCACTATAATGAGGGGAGGGATTTTGATGGGAACATACAGGGAAGCAATATGAGGGTGGGTACTATAATAGAATGCTCTATGATAATCCAGTGATAATGTGCATTGTCTAATCCAGCTATTTTGTGTTGTCCTCAGCTGGGCTTTGGATGGAGTAATGGAGTAATCATGCAGCTTCTGGACCTCTATGGTACCCGCCTGACAAGCTCTGCCATCACAACTTCATTATCTTTCTTAACTGTATTATTTCCTGTATTAATCACTGCTGTCGGTATACATTTTATGCAATGTCTGCCATAAGCTTTCACTCATTTTTAATCATGCGAGTTTCATGTAATCCTGGCAAGGTTTGAGAAAATACTATTGGTTATCCATTTGTATATTAATTATTTTACGTCTCAGTGGAATTTATTGAATACAGATGCCCATAACTGAAGTTTGTCGAGTGTATCTTAAAACTGTATGAGTGGCAATAGTTTAAGATTTTCCAATAAAAGTCTATGGCGAAGGAGAGGTCTTTGGTGGGCCATCCCAGAGAGACACGGAGGGTGGGATCGGTTAACAAAGCATTAGCAACCAACAGGGCTATGGGCCAAAGAAGTGTGAAATATTTCAATAGTGTGGCCTATCAGAGTGGGGCAGGGTAGGAGGGGGCGCTTGTGAGTTGGACGGGCACACAAACGTACATACAGTCCCAAGCATGGAAATTATAATTATAGATGGACTGCATCATGCTCCCCTAAACACACCAATGTTGATAAAGTAAAAGAAAAATTTGTTTTTGTACTTTGTTTATTCATCAGGGTCCCTGTCGCAAGGGCCCTCACGTGAGTGGATGTTTTAAGTTCATGTATTTTAATAAATGGGAGATCGTAATTGATACTTACAGGTGACTTTTTACGTTTTATTGCCAATTTACGTGAATCTGCTACTTGGAGTGGCTGTGGACTTTGCACGACAGAGAGAGGCTGGCTTCACATATGACAAGAGTGAAAATGTAGCATTTTCAGATGGTGCGTTTGCGATTTTCTATTGCGTTTTTACCACATTTCTGCCATTTAGCGATTTTTTTTTTACGCAGATGCGTTTTTTCATGCATTTTGCTAATGGAAACCGCATGCATTTTGTATGCGTTTTTTTATATGCAAATCACTAGGAAGACAACAGGAAGCAGAAACACATCACAGAGCTTTACTTTTTAATGAAAAACGCATAAAAAAATCATGAAAAACGCAATGCATATGCATTACCATAGACTTTCATTATGTGCATTTTGGCAGCCATCCTGCATACTATGCAACACTACAAGCATCTGCAGAACGCTTACTGTAAATTGCAAGTGCAACGCTGGTACTTCTGCGTCCCAAAGACTAACATTGCTGCATAAAACGCAGCATTTCTGCCATGTGTGCACTCAGCCAGAGGATCAGGCAGTAGAGGAGCTGGCTGCTGGTCCATATAAGGCGTTCTCAGACCATGTAATTAAGGTCTACATCATATCTGGTAAGCGTGTCCACAATTACTTTGGTGTGGTGGTGGGGGAAGTGTAAGGTCAGCGCTGAAGGTTGACAGATTATATGTGAAAAAGGTGTACTGAAGCACTGGACTTTTAGCAGCGACCTGTTCATTTCATTTCATTGGAGTGCAGATATATTAAGGATCTTTGTGCATTTCATGCAATTTATGTGATGGAGACAATCTAAAAAGTAGCATTTTATTGATGGCCAGAAGGCCACAATAGCAGCATAGGGGGCGATATTATGGCTGGGAACGCGAACAATCACTCGCGTTCCCATGCCTGTCGGACGGTGACGGCCAAACCGGAAAGCGGTCGCCGGCGGGGCTGCGAGGGCACCGATCAGCTGCAGGGGGCACTGCAGGTTCTGTTGCATGTGGAGCTATTGCACACCATCACCACCATGCACCATATCCCGAGATATCAGCATTGGACCAAAATTGGTTGCATCCTCGATCGGGTATGCTCTTCGCCAAGTTGAGTGATGTATGAGCACCTTAACAACTGTGCAAGTTGGAAAAGGTGTAATATCTGAACGCTGCATAGCTAGGCCCTCATTGCAGAACTGCAGTAAACATAGAAGTGTTGATATTGTGGCTACTTCCCAGGTGTGCATCTGCATAATGACATCTTTTAACTCATTGCATGTCCACGCTGCTCCATGCTTCCGGCCCCGTAGTGGGTTGGCTGCTGCTGCACACGTCTCGTGATTGTGCTCTCACTGCTGGGAACATAGTTACATAGTTACATAGTTACATAGTTATTTTGGTTGAAAAAAGACATACGTCCATCGAGTTCAACCAGTACAAAGTACAACACCAGCCTGCTCCCTCACATATCCCTGTTGATCCAGAGGAAGGCGAAAAAACCCTTACAAGGCATGGTCCAATTAGCCCCTAAAGGGAAAAATTCCTTCCCGACTCCAGATGGCAATCAGATAAAATCCCTGGATCAACATCATTAGGCATTACCTAGTAATTGTAGCCATGGATGTCTTTCAACGCAAGGAAAGCATCTAAGCCCCCTTTAAATGCAGGTATAGAGTTTGCCATAACGACTTCCTGTGGCAATGCATTCCACATCTTAATCACTCTTACTGTAAAGAACCCTTTCCTAAATAAATGGCTAAAACGTTTTTCCTCCATGCGCAGATCATGTCCTCTAGTCCTTTGAGAAGGCCTAGGGACAAAAAGCTCATCCGCCAAGGTATTATATTGCCCTCTGATGTATTTATACATGTTAATTAGATCCCCTCTAAGGCGTCTTTTCTCTAGACTAAATAAACCCAGTTTATCTAACCTTTCTTGATAAGTGAGACCTTCCATCCCACGCATCAATTTTGTTGCTCGTCTCTGCACCTGCTCTAAAACTGCAATATCTTTTTTGTAATGTGGTGCCCAGAACTGAATTCCATATTCCAGATGTGGCCTTACTAGAGAGTTAAACAGGGGCAATATTATGCTAGCATCTCGAGTTTTTATTTCCCTTTTAATGCATCCCAAAATTTTGTTAGCTTTAGCTGCAGCTGCTTGGCATTGAGTACGATTATTTAACTTGTTGTCAATGAGTACTCCTAAGTCCTTCTCCAAGTTTGATGTCCCCAACTGTATCCCATTTATTTTTTATGGTGCTAGACCATTCGTACGTCCAAAATGCATGACCTTACATTTGTCAACATTGAATTTCATCTGCCATGTATGTGCCCATATAGCCATCCTATCCAGATCCTGTTGCAATATGACACTATCTTCCTGAGAGTTAATGATTCTGCACAATTTTGTATCATCTGCAAAAATAGCAACATTGCTCACTACTGCATCTACTAGGTCATTAATAAATAAATTGAAGAGCACTGGACCCAGAACAGACCCCTGTGGGACCCCACTGCTAACAGTCTCCCATTTTGAGTATGATCCATTGACCACAACTCTTTGTTTTCTGTCCATTAGCCAGTTCCCTATCCATGAACACAGACTCTTCCCCAGTCCTTGCATTCTCAACTTTTGCACCAGACTTTTGTGGGGAACGTTCTGCGCTTGTGCAAAATGCTCCCAGAGATGGGAGCGAGATCGCAAGAAACACACATGCTTGAGTGGCAGCACCAAACGATTGGGGGGGGGGGGGGGGGGTAGCGATGGGTGTCTGCAATCTACTACGAGGCGGGGAGTGCAGACCTGTGTGGCATGGGACACACACACACACACACACACACACACACACACACACACACACACACACACACACACACACACACACACACACTTCAAAGGGCTGGAAGAAGCCCTAGGTAAGTAAATCTGAATACATTATTCTCATCTGACAACTCCTATAAGGCCTCTATAAATTACACATTTTATCATGTTTATCAAACAAACTTCAGTGGTCAGTAACAATTGCTGGGTTTCATTTGTGGAGAGTTAGGCTAGTTTCACACTGGTGAGTATGTGAAGAACTGGAAGCAAAAAGGGCCTTTTTTTAATGTTTTACATACTTTTTCACTAGTGAAAAATTCTGTATTACACTATAAAATATTATAAAATAGAAGCATGTATATATCCTACAATACACAAATGAAATGACAATTCATTAATATGCCACAATGAAACCTTATTTACATTCTGTCAATGCTTAGTAGTCTGGCGCGCCTTCTTGATACCTTCTGATATAATTCTGTTTGTCATGCCGAACCATAATCATTCACTAACCGCCTAACCTAAACTCAGTGCAGAGGCAATAAAACCGTAGTGCAGTGCAATAATCAGTTGGTTGTTAGCAAGAGTAGATCATTTGAGTGGTGGTATTCGGCTATTATACAACTGAGTGCTGGGCAACTGTTATGCTCCAGTTAGCCGAGTGAAGTGCAGCCAACAGCTATGCCCAGTTAGCACATAGCCGAGTGCACTGCAGTTAGCCGAGTGCAGTGCAGCCAACAGCTACGCTCCAGTTAGTACAGTACTGAGCAAACAATGTCCTACATGCGCTGTCAATCCAGCCCGCCGCTGGGCAACACTATTCCTCTCCTCCCTCCCTGCAAAGTTGTGAACGGGCGATAGGAAGAGGGTTAACTCACGTAATTGCCGCTTCCAGCGTTGGGTCTCCATGGCCACAGCAGCGTCACGTGACACACAGTCAGGATGCGCTAGCATGTAACGCCATGGAGACTACGCTGGAAGTGGTGATTAGGCTAGTTAAACCTCTTATTGCCCACTCGCAACTCTACAGGGAGGGAAGGAAAAAAACAAAACAAAAAAAAACGACAAAACAATGTGGCCCGATCTGCTTAAACTTTGCCCAGGCCTTAGTAAGTACAAAACCGAGTGCACTTTTGCCAACAGCTCCACTCATTCTACATCTGCCACCACTGGTGTGATGCAGCAGCAACAAAAAAAATAAATGCCATACGCTAAAATGATTTTATAATACCTAGCAAAGAAAAAGTGTTATGCACAGGAGATACCAGGATGTCCTGACATTTAATGACTGGATATCCTTTGTGCCCAAATAGGGGCATCTGTGCCAGTATCCTCTATAATAAAACCCTACTGTCTCTGCATCCCATGTCCCTGTGTGTCCCACATGCGCTCTGCACATGTGTAGGGACGCAGAGACATTGAGGGAGAGTGACGCTCGGCGAGCGATGACGGTGCAAAGGGGCGGACGTGCCAGCGGGCGCGGCAGAAATGTGCGGGTGCATGCGCAGTGACAGACCTAGCTAGTTTTTAAACGGGCTTAGGTCCACTAGTTTTATATAGTATTCTTTTGTTCAAGCTAAAGTTTATATATATCAAGGGAAGACAATATGTATTTATTTATGAACTTTATTATCAAATACAAATAGTTTAAAATAAGCCAAGTTTTTCATATGTCATTTCATGTGTAAAGGCAATATTTCATCCAGGAAGAACAGCAAGTCTTTATTTACTGTAACAATCCAACCTTTTTTTTTTTTAATTGTCTGACATCATCCCAGACCTGAACAAACACAGGCGCAGAATTCACCATTGTGATGTTCATACTGGGCAACTGTAAAGACAGACATTTTCATTCTCAAGTTCTCTTTTCATTCTGGTTCTTCTTGAAAATGTGTTCCCTGTAAAACCGCAGCTCCTTGATGCTCTCTTGGATATCATCCAAGGCTCTGAAAAGTGACCAATATTTATAAATCATGAACAGCCAGCAAATGCATATCAAGCTGCATGAGCAGAGCAAAAATGCAGATAGTCACCTATAATTACCTCCCCTCCCCCCCAAACATTTTATTCATATATTTTGTAAATGTCTCACCTGAACCCTAATTTACATTCTTAAATGTATTTAGAGATGCCGGCATCTTTACTGCTGGTAAGGTGCATCCCTGTTTTTTTTTTTTTTTTTTAATCTGCTTTGTGCGTTGAGCAATTACATCACCCAGAATACTAAGTGTCATGATAGCCTAGGCTATCATCACTGACGGCTCACCCTGCTGCCACTCAAATTCCTGTGGCATTCATTACTATACCCCCTCAGAGTCGTAGCAACTCGGAGGGAGAAGTAATTCCGGGTCCAGTTATCGCCGCATTACACTGCTGCGCGGCCACAGACATGCAGAACACTCCAGACCATGTGACCGTGATTGACAGGAGCGTTCGCACAGGCACAGTAGAGGCCGACCTGGCGAGGTGGGTTTCTGAAACTGAGGGGATCCTGGGACACCTAAACTGCTGCGAGGGACATAGCTGCTGTCAGGAGCTGGAGGAAGCCCCGGGTAAGTAGAGCGTTTTTTTGCTGCTCGGATGCTTCCTTTAATGGATGTAACAGATATGATGACAATCCTAATTAGGGTTGCCGCGATTTACCGGTATCGCGGTATACCATGGTTTTACAATGCACGGTAATCACGGTAAGCACTTTTAGGAAATACCGGTTTAGGCTGCATTTCCGTTTCCCCCGCCACCGCTCCAGCATTGTCCTGCTCTCCGTCTCCCTCCGTTAGGAAGGCAAGCTCCCAAAGCTAGTTCCTGATTGCGGGAGGCTTGCCGACATGAGTGCAGGAGCTGGGTGGTGATACGCGTCCTGTGATGACGCGGGCGGCCACGGCTGGAGAGCACACAGAGATCTTTCCTTCCCCTGCCCGCCCGCAATGTTTCCGCTTGTGGTTTTTTATTGTGGACTGTACCACAAAGGCAGAGGGGGAGTCACCAGGTCATTCCTACCTAAATAAATACGGGAAATGAGAAAAAGCAACAGCCCGTTCTCCCTCCTGCTAGATGTATGCAGCCCCCTGCCTCCCCCGACTGCAGAGCTGACAAACACTGATACAGATCAGTGTTCAAAGGAATGTCCAGCTCTCCTCCCCCATGAAAATGAGTATGCCGCCCGCCCGGGAGAAGGAGCGAGAGACACACTGCACGTGGACAAGCTGAAGCTTATGACACAAGATAAGCAATGTTGCTGTGTGAGAGGTGCTGTGTTTGAATGCAGCCAGTGTGTAATGTATGGCATGTGTGTGATGCCTGAGCTATGTCTGCCTGATGGATGAATGTCTGCCTGATGGATGAATGTCTGCCTGATGTATATGTTTGTGATGGTGTGTGTGTGGGTGGGTGTGTGTGTACAGTGTGTGAGTGTGTGTGTGCGTCTGCCTGATGTACGTGTGTTTGTGTGATGTCATGTCCTCATGCCCACCGCTCTCCCCTGTTCTACTCTGTCCCCCTACTTTTAAAAGAAATCGTCCGCAGTGGCTTAGCACAGGACTTCACCTAATTCATGTCCGCTCCACCCATTTGCATTTTATTTTTCAGCTCTGGTATCCTTTAAAGGAAACCAGAGACGCAGCATGGTGAAAGTTTTATAGGTAACTGCGGCTTCCTCCAGCCCGATCATGCGCACAAATCCCTCCCACGCCGCCATCCTCAGCCTTTTCTATCGCTGTTACTGAGTCCCGTAACTTTGGCCAGTCGCTGCCAGTTTTACGCATGCGCAGTGCGCTCCCTCTGTCAGAAAATATTATTACTATGCCTACGTAGTATTATTCTCCGCTGCAGAGAACGCACTGCGCATGCTCAGACTGGCCGCAACTGGCTCAAGTTACCGGACTCAATACCAGCGATAGAAAAGGCTGAGGATGGCGGCGTGGGAGGGATCCGTGCACATGATGAGGCTGGAGGAAGCCGCAGGTATATATAAAACTTTCACAATGCTTCATCTCTGGTACACTAAGGTGTATAGTAAAGTTTACCACCAGCATTTTTAAAGTGGACCTGAACTCAAAACGTCCTCTCTGCTCAAAAAGATATGCAACAGCAATTTCTTTCTTTGTTACAGCTGATACAAATCCTAAAATAAATCTGCACAGTTTCTACTTCCTGATTCATGGAAGCCGACATATTAACCTTCTGTGCTTTCAAATGGCCTTATTATCTGCCCTCTCTGCCATAGGCAGTCATGTGACACGGGGAGAATGAGATTTACTTTTGGTACTGTTTGGGATTGTTGTTTTTTTTGACATTTTTATAGGTAGATTGGAATGAGAATAATTGCGTAATACCGTATACCGTAATACCGTGGTATTTTTTTTGACGGTTATCATACCGTGAATTTTCATACCGTTGCAACCCTAATCCTAATACATCATATTCAAGGTGTGTATTTAGCCCCAAGGGGCTGGGCATATCTCTGGAGCTTTCACTTCACTTGCAGCCTGTGAGCGCTGCCCATTGCTTGCTGTCTTCTGAACAAATGTGTATACCATTTATGGCTAGCTGCACCAGGTAAGGATTATGATTTTAAATTTTAGACTAGCTAGGGTTCACTGTTGGATATGTTTCACTGTTGAATATGTTTCACTGTTACATTAGTTTGAGGTTTTAACCTTTTTTTCTTCTTTTTTTTTTGGACAATTTTCATTGTTTGAACATGCTTCACTTTTTTATATGTTTCACTGCTAGATTAGTGGTTAGTTTCTCTCCTATGGGGCACATCACCGCCGTTGGAGAGTCTATTAGGGATAATTTGTGCACAACTTATGCTAAAGCTAACGCCCCCCTTTACTGTACCTGTTTTGAATGCAAGGTGTGTAACCTGCCCGTTATTTGAGCTCTGCATACCTGTGCAGGTAGTCAATTCAGGTGCAGCGTCTGTTTGGAAGCGCTGCCATTGCCTTCTGCTGTACAATCCTAATACATGCCTCTGTTGTTGAACTAAGTTTTCATATAGAAATAAAGCTATATTTAAAACAAACAAAAAAATAACAGAATTAGCAAGAGACATACCTATGTGAAGATGCTTTCTTTGGTGCAAGTTCATATTCTACTGGATACCAACGCCTGCAAGAAGTGCATAAACTGGTGTTTACAAAACAGATCTCACAATGGAAAGTTACAAAGAGGGGTTAAATATAAAACCTTGAGCAATGTGACCGTTAGGTCCCTCCCCCATTTGCAACGCAGGTGGCCGTAGCGTTGCTCTCCAATACAGTGCAGATCCCACTAATTTATAATGAATCCGATCATATTAAAGAGAACCCGAGGTGTGTTTAAAGAATGTTATCTGCATACAGAGGCTGGATCTGCCTATACAGCCCAGCCTCTGTTGCTATCCCAAATCCCCCTAAGGTCCCCCTGCACTCTGCAATCCCCCATAAATCACAGCCGTGCTGTGAGGCTTTGTTTACATCTGTAGAGTCAGCAGACTGACACTATAGAGATAAACACAGCCAGCTCTGACAAGCTGTTTGTCAGCAGCGTGGCTGTGATTTATGAGGGATTGCAGAGTGCAGGGGGACCTTAGGGGGGTTTGGGATAGCAACAGAGGCTGGGCTGTATAGGCAGATCCAGCCTCTGTATGCAGATAACATTTTTCAAACCCACCTCGGGTTCTCTTTAAGTATTTGCTCATAATTGCATGCAACCATGCATTGCTATGCAGAATCGCAGCGCATGTCACACTGCAATGGATCAGCAGGTTCCAATGAAAATTGACAGTATTCAAGTCGTAGCGCTAAAAGAGTGTTTTAATTTCTAATAGGCTGCAAAAGTATACAAGTGGTTAACTCTCATCCCCACCTTGATAAAAATGCAATAAAACAGATACCTGCGCCTTCAATAGTAAAATACTATGATCATTTAATAAAGTCATTGCACAGTACAGTAAAACATGCAATGAAATAAAATAAATGAGCTCCAAGCACACACACATACAAATCTCATTACCACTCAGAGTCCATAGCAGCTTCCTGCTCGATCTCCTACTGTGGCAATCTGTCTATCAATAGTGCACTATTGTCAAACTAATTCTATTTAATCCCTTTGGGCACTCA
The DNA here is from genome assembly GCF_040937935.1 of Hyperolius riggenbachi. NCBI lineage: Eukaryota > Metazoa > Chordata > Amphibia > Anura > Hyperoliidae > Hyperolius > Hyperolius riggenbachi. The sequence goes on along the minus strand of NC_090651.1, from coordinate 271,140,790 downwards.
TATGATCTCTATTGAGATAGGTACACAGCAGCAAATGGTTCTAAAAGCACTTTTAAAATCCGCAGCAGCGGAAAAAGTTTCATATGGCAACAAATTCCAAAAAGCACTTGAACTCCGCAGCAGCGGACTAACTTCAAAGGCGGCAGTTTCCTTAATTAGACGTGCGTTCCATCCTCCGCAACGCCAAAACAGTTTTTTCATCAGGTATAAAAAGATATGTCACTCACGAAACTCCTAGAGTGCGGAGGGAGGCAGTAGTGTTCAAAGTTCGTGTGGTCTTCAATGGCAATAAGTCCCGGCCGGCGACTTTCCAAGGGATGTTTCAACTGGTTACCGTATAGACCCCAAGCGTATACATGAATCCCGGTGCTGTCTACCGGAAATTCGGGTGACGTCACCACAAGTTTGCAGCCAATCCGCTTACGCGTTTCGGTAGGTCCGCCTACCTTCTTCAGAGCTCAGGTGCTGTGTACCTATCTCAATAGAGATCATATGAGTGCCCAAAGGGATTCATTAGAATTAGTTTGACAATAGTGCACTATTGATAGACAGATTGATTGCCACAGTAGGAGATCGAGCAGGAAGCTGCGATGGACTCTGAGTGGTAATGAGATTTGTATGCGTGTGTTTGGAGTCATTTATTTTATTTCATTGCATGTTTTACTGTGCTGTGCAATGGCTTTATTAAATGATCATAGTATTTTACTATTGAAGGTGCAGGTATCTGTTTTATTGCAGGTTCCAATGAAGTAAGTAGACGCAATAATCACACACACGGATGCGTTCCCCCATATAGCATATGGGGGAACGCATCTGCCCCTGGCTACAGCTGGACCACCAGCTCCCACTGTGGTCTGGAACAAGTGGGAACACAGCCTCAGCTGTAAAATAAGCAGTGAATTAATGTGTAGTGAAAAAAAAAAAAAAGGGGGGGGGGGGGTGTAGTGGGGAGGCTGACAGAAGTGGTGTCACTTTAAGCATCACAGAAAAAAGAAAGTGAAGATGAAAAACCGCAGAAATATTCTTTTTTCATATCTCATTTCTCTTAAATCTGACAGTAAACCTCTAAAATCAACAGGATAGGTAAGCTAAATAGTTTAAGGATTTATTTTTTTTTCCGCTAATGTGGAGCTCAATTTAAAGAGAATCTGTACTCTAATATTCTTACAATAAAAAGCATACCATTCTATTCATTATTTTCTCCTGTGCCCCTCTGTGCTGTTTCTGCCACTCTCTGCTGCAATCCTGGCTTGTAATTAACAGTTTTAGGCAGTGTTTACAAGCAAACTAACCAGCTTCTAATAGGCTCAGCTAAGCATAGTGTGTGAGTCATTTACAGTATGCAGGGGGCCTGCAGAGGGTGTGTATCGCTTCTACCAATCACAAGCAGCCCTGCACATTCCACACAATCAATCCTTAGCCCGACAAACAGGACAGAGAAAAGATACATTGATTTATTACAGAGACAGTGCAGTTAGGAAAGACTGCAGTAAGCCAGAGCAGATTAGAACAGGCATAGGAACTTATAGGATAGAAGAACTAAAACTGAAAAATTTGTTACAGAGTCTCTTTAAAGGGATACTGTAAGGGTGGGTGGGTCGGGGGAAAAAACTAGTTGAACTTACCCGGGGGCTTCTAACGGTCCCCCACAGACATCCTGTGCCCGTGCAGCCACTCACCAATGCTCCGGCCCCGCCTCTGGTTCACTTCTGGAATTTCAGATTTTAAAGACTGAAAACCACTGTGCCTGCATTGCCGTGTCCTCGATCCCGCTGATTTCACCAGAAGTGTACTGCGCATACACAGACTATACTGGGCCTGCGCAGTATGCTCCTGGTGACATCAGCGGGATCGAGGACACGGCAACGCAGGCGCAGTGGTTTTCAGACTTTAAAATCTGAAATTCCAGAAGTGAACCGGAGGCGGGGCCGGAACATCGGTAAGTGGCTGCGTGGGCACAGGATGTCTGCGGGGAACCATTAGAAGCCCCGGGTAAGTTCAACTAATTTTCCTCCCAAACCCCCCTACAGTGTCCCTTTAAATATCAGAGTAGCTGGTTATTTCAAAGTTAGTGTTATATAGTCTATGACATATTAAATCAAAAACATTACCCGAATTGTGAAAGTGACAATTTGTTTTAATTCCTGGGTATTGTGGCATGGTTTGTGCTTCTTACCTGCATAATTCTTTTATGGTGCTTACATCAACAATCCTATAGTGCAGATGTCGCATGAATTGAGGCATATATTTGTTCAGAAACACTTTATCCACATGCACAGAATTCCCTGATGAAAAAACAAACAAACTATTATTTTCATATAAACATACCACAACATCACTGTAAAGCCCACTTCACCTTACAAAGCTCCCTCATACCCAGGGCCGGCGCTACCATTAAGGCAAAGGAGGCAGCTGCCCCAGGGCCCCAGAGCTTGTAGGGGCCCCCAGTGGCTACAAGAGGAAAAAAAAAATTTTCAAATCGGCCTTATACTTTGAGAAAATCGATTTTAAAGTTTCAAAGGAAAAAAAAAAAAACACATTTAAAAACCTGCCGACTTTAATGGTTAATAGCAAATCCACCTTAAATGCCAGAAACCCTACATTTGCAGGATATGTTAAGGAGATCATTAGAAATAAGAGGAAAAAACATTTTTTCAAAAAGACCTTATAGTTTTTTAAACTATATAGTTTTAAAGTTTAGAAGGAAAAAAGTATAGTTTTAAATGCGGTAAATGTCACTTTTAGTAGCAAACCTAACGGTAGTGTAATTTTACATGCATCAAACGAAAGCGCGATAAATTTCCTGACGGGGTTTCCAGGGGGTCTATACGCAGCCGCAGCGCTTTGGCCAGGGATCGCTATACAGCTGCAATATGGCTGTATGAAGATCCCTGGCATTTTTTCCTATTTTCCCAATTTTTTTTTATGTTCAGAGTTTGGGAATTTTTTTTTTTTTAATTATGTGGGGTCCCCCCTCCAGAAACTTTTTAACCACTTGTCCCCCATGCAGGCTGGGATAGCCAGAATGTGGAGCTCTGACCGATTGGGACTTCACACCCTGACTATACCAGCTGCAAAAAAGGTCCCCTAATGCCGATTTTTGTTCCGGGGTATATGTTGGGGGGCCCCCCAGGTTTATTTTGCCCTGGGGCCCCATTGTTGCTTAAACCGGCCCTGCTCATACCCCTCTATCTTCAGTGTCACAAAGGAAAATTACTAGTTTCACTGTATTCATCCTGCGATTTTATTAGTGTTGGCGTTGCTTGTTTGTACTGCCCAAATTCAGTTGACTAGATATTACGGTATTTCCATGATTAAATAAAAAAATGGAATACTTACCAGCTAGAGGGCAAACACCCGGGGGCGTGTTTTGTCTGATGAAAGAAAGAAATTCATACTCTGCTTGTGGCAGGGATACTTTACTATTCCGTACAGCTTCAGTTAGGCCAGACTGCAAAGGATAATTTATAAACATTAAACAGTGAATAATTCTAAAAGTACAAACATCAAGTCAAAGTGGAAGTCTGGCCAAAAATAACTGGTTTTAAGTTTTGATGGGATGGGGAAGGCTTAGATATTGGTTGGATTTTTGCCTAAAATATAAAGTTTTTGTCTTAACATCTAACCGCAACTTGAAAAGTAAATCTCTGCAAAAGGGCTCCGTAAACACTGAAAAAAATAAATCACAACTGCAAACGTGCGATTGTGATTTGCATCTATGTACAAAATGCACATTCCCAAGCGACTGTAATGCGATTGCGTGGAACTTCACAGCACAATTGCACTGAAAGAATTTTAAAATGGATGAACAAAAAAACAAAAAAACAAAAAAAAAAAACGACTTCTTCCCAGTGTTGAAAATAAATCACAAATGGTCCTGTTCTATGCAGCCAATTATTCATGAAGGAAAAGGTAACTTTCTAAGCAGTCCATACTCCAAAGAGAGTGCTTTTACAAAGTTTATCACTGGCTGCAAATTTAAAAATGTGTTACCAATGAAAAAAAAGGTCTAACATAATTAACACTGGACACAGTATCCCAAAGCAGGGATATTATGAACGCCACGGGGCTGCCAAGATTTGGTGGCAAAGATTTGGGCGCTGCCATAGGCTGTATTGTGTAATATAGCTAAAGTGGTGCTCAGTGAGTAATTTGGGCGCCGGCAAAAGACGGAGCTCAAATTGGGAAAAACAACAATTTTAATTTGGCTGCCAATCTTACCCCACTGATCAACTGCTTCAGAGGGGAAATAAAAGTATTTAACATCCTCAGGAAATTTGCCACAGCAGGGTGAGCCTTTTTTGGCTTTTTACTTTTTGGCCACTAGATGACCCCACACTATCCTGTGTACTGTGCACAGGCCGTAATCATATGCTTGTAAATACAAGGCTACATGTATCTACACCCTTGGTTGTTAAAGGGGAACTGAAGAGAGAGGTATATGGAGGCTGCCATGTTTATTTCCTTTTAAGCAATACCAGTTACCTGACATCCTCTGCCTCTAATACTATTAGCCATAGCCCCTGAACAAGCATGCAGCAGATCAGGTGTTTTAGACTTTAAAGTCAGAGCTGACAAGACTAGCTGCATGCTTGTTTCTGGTGTTATTCAGATAGTACTGCAGAGAAATAGACCAGCAGGGCTGCCAGGCAACTGGTATTGATTAAAAGAAAATAAATATGGCAGCCTCCGTATACCTCTTACTTCAGTTCCCCTTTAAGTAAAGGCTAGAGGAGCGTACTGTAGATACACTATGGGGCGGTGTGGAACTGGTTATTGATTATTGCCGGTTATGGTTGCCTTTTGTTTATGGTAATGTGCTGTGGCACTTAGAGGTTTCTTGTAGATGTTTGCAGCCTTCCCATCTGTATGAAGATGAAATTGTATTTTATTAAACAAAAAACACAGAAATGACAAATCAAAGCCTAGGAGAAACGGCCCATTTTGCATGAAATTACGTTTTATATGCAATCAGATTTTAATGTCCAAAAATGTTGGGCTACTTGATTAAGATCACATTTAAATGTGTAATTATACTGGCATGCATGCAATGAAGGCGAAGGGTGAGCCTTTTTTTTGCCACAGCACATTATCATAAACAAAAGGCAACCATAACCAGCAATAATCAATAACCAGTTCCATACCGCCCCATAGTGTATCTACTGTACGCTCCTCTAGCCACTTCGGGACCACAGTCTTTTCGCCCCTTAAGGACCAGAGCCTTTTTCTCCATTCAGACCACTGCAGCTTTCACGGTTTATTGCTCGGTCATAAAACCTACCACCTAAATGAATTTTACCTCCTTTTCTTGTCACTAATACAGCTTTCTTTTGATGCTATTTGATTGCTGCTGCGAGTTTTACTTTTTATTATATTCATCAAAAAAGACATGAATTTTGTCAAAAAAATGACTTTTTTAACTTTCTGTGCTGACATTTTTCAAATAAAGTAAAATTTCCTATACATTTGAGCGCGAAAGTTATTCTGCTACATGTCTTTGATAAAAAAAAAAACATTCAGTGTATATTTATTGGATTGGGTAAAAGTTATAGCGTTTACAAACTATGGTGCCAAAAGTGAATTTTCCCATTTTCAAGCATCTCTGACTTTTCTGCGCACCTGTCATGTTTCATGAGGGGCTAAAATTCCAGGATAGTACAAATACCCCCCAAATGACCCCATTTTGGAAAGAAGACATCCCAAAGTATTCAGTGAGAGGCATGGTGAGTTCATAGAAGATTTTATTTTTTGTCACAAGTTAGCGGAAAATGACAGTTTGTGACAAAAAAAAAAAAAAAAAAAAGTTTCCATTTCTTCTAACTTGCGACAAAAAAAAATGAAATCTGCCACGGACTCACTATGCTCCTCTCTGAATACCTTGAAGTGTCTACTTTCCAGAATGGGGTCATTTGTGGGGTGTGTTTACTGTCCTGGCATTTGGGGGGTGCCTAATTGTAAGCACCCCTGTAAAGCCTAAAGATGCTCATTGGACTTTGGGCCCCTTAGCGCAGTTAGGCCGCAAAAAAGTGCCACACATGTGGTATTGCCGTACTCAGGAAAAGTAGTATAATGTGTTTTGGGGTGTATTTTTACACATACACATGCTGGGTGGGAGAAATATCTCCGTAAATGACAATTTTTTTATTTTTTTTACACACAATTGTCTATTTATAGAGATATTTCTCCCACTCAGCATGGGTATGTGGAAAAATACACCCCAAAACACATTATACTACTTCTCCTGAGTACGGCGATACCACATGTGTGGCACTTTTTTGCACCCTAACTGCGCTAAGGGGCCCAAAGTCCAATGAGTACCTTTAGGATTTCACAGGTCATTTTGAGAAATTTCGTTTCAAGACTACTCCTCACGGTTTAGGGCCCCTAAAATGCCAGGACAGTATAGGAACCCCACAAATTACCCCATTTTAGAAAGAAGACACCCCAAGGTATTCCGTTAGATGTATGGTGAGTTCATAGAAGATTTTTTTTTTTTGTCACAAGTTAGCGGAAATTGATTGTAATTGTTTTTTTTCACAAAGTGTCATTTTCCGCTAACTTGTGACAAAAAATAAAATCTTCTATGAACTCGCCATTCTCCTAACGGAATACCTTGGGGTGTCTTCTTTCTAAAATGGAGTCATTTGTGGGGTTCCTATACTGCCCTGGCATTTTAGGGGCCCTAAACCGTGAGGAGTAGTCTTGAAACCAAATGTGGCAAAATGACCTGTGAAATCCTAAAGGTACTCATTGGACTTTGGGCCCCTTAGCGCACTTAGGGTGCAAAAAAGTGCCACACATGTGGTACCGCCGTACTCAGGAGAAGTAGTATAATGTGTTTTGGGGTGTATTTTTACACATACCCATGCTGGGTGGGAGAAATATCTCTGTAAATGACAATTATTTGATTTTTTTTACACACAATTGTCCATTTACAGAGAGATTTCTCCCACCCAGCATGGGTATGTATAAAAATACACCCCAAAACACATTATACTACTTCTTCTGAGTACGGCGATACCACATGTGTGACACTTTTTTGCAACCTAGGTGCGCTAAGGGGCCTAACGTCCTATTCACAGGTCATTTTGAGGCATTTGGATTCTAGACTACTCCTCACGGTTTAGGGCCCCTAAAATGCCAGGGCAGTATAGGAACCCCACAAGTGACCCCATTTTAGAAAGAAGACACCCCAAGGTATTCTGTTAGGAGTATGGTGAGTTCATAGAAGATTTTTTTTTTGTCACAAGTTAGCGGAAAATGACACTTTGTGAAAAAAAAAACAATACATATCAATTTCCGCTAACTTGTGACAAAAAATAAAATCTTCTATGAACTCATCATACACCTAAAAGAATACCTTGGGGTGTCTTCTTTCTAAAATGGGGTCACTTGTGGGGTTCCTATACTGCCCTGGCATTTTAGGGGCCCTAAACCGTGAGGAGTAGTCTTGAACCCAAATGTCTCAAAATGACCTGTGAAATCCTAAAGGTACTCATTGGACTTTGGGCCCCTTAGCACAGTTAGGCTGCAAAAAAGTGTCACACATGTGGTATCGCCGTACTCAGAAGAAGTAGTATAATGTGTTTTGTGGTGTATTTTTACATATAACCATGCTGGGTGGGAGAAATATCTCTGTAAATGACACATTTTTGATTTTTTTTACACACAATTGTCCATTTACAGAGAGATTTCTCCCACCCAGCATGGGTATGTGTAAAAATACACCACAAAACACATTATACTACTTCTCCTGAGTATGGCGATACCACATGTGTGACACTTTTTTGCAGCCTAGGTGCGCTAAGGGGCCCAACGTCCTATTCACAGGTCATTTTGAGGCATTTGTTTTCTAGACTACTCCTCACGGTTTAGGGCCCCTAAAATGCCAGGGCAGTATAGGAACCCCACAAGTGACCCCATTTTAGAAAGAAGACACCCCAAGGTATTCCGTTAGGGGTATGGTGAGTTCATAGAAGATTTTATTTTTTCTCACAAGTTAGTGAAAAATGACACTTTGTGAAAAAAACAATAACAATCCAATTTCCGCTAACTTTTGACAAAAAATAAAATATTCTATGAACTCATCATACACCTAACAGAATACCTTGGGGTGTCTTCTTTCTAAAATGGGGTCACTTGTGGGGTTCCTATACTGCCCTGGCATTTTACGGGCCCAAAACTGTGAGTAGTCTGGAAACCAAATTTCTCAAAATGACTGTTCAGGGGTATAAGCATCTGCAAATTTTGATGACAGGTGGTCTATGAGGGGGCAAATTTTGTGGAATCGGTCATAAGCAGGGTGGCCTCTTAGATGACAGGATGTATTGGGCCTGATCTGATGGATAGGAGTGCTAGGGGGGTGACAGGAGGTGATTGATGGGTGTCTCAGGGGGCGGTTAGAGGGGAAAATAGATGCAATCAATGCACTGGGGAGGTGATCGGAAGGGGGTCTGAGGGGGATCTGAGGGTTTGGCCGAGTGATCAGGAGCCCACACGGGGCAAATTAGGGCCTGATCTGATGGGTAGGTGTGCTAGGGGGTGACAGGAGGTGATTGATGGGTGTCTCAAGGTGTGATTAGAGGGGGGAAATAGATGCAAGCAATGCACTGGCGAGGTGATCAGGGCTGGGGTCTGAGGGCGTTCTGAGGTGTGGGCGGGTGATTGGGTGCCCGCAAGGGGCAGATTAGGGTCTAATCTGATGGGTAACAGTGACAGGTGGTGATAGGGGGTGATTGATGGGTAATTAGTGGGTGTTTAGAGGAGAGAATAGATGTAAACAATGGATTTGGGAGGTGATCTGATGTCGGATCTGCGGGCGATCTATTGGTGTGGGTGGGTGATCAGATTGCCCGCAAGGGGCAGGTTAGGGGCTGATTGATGGGTGGCAGTGACAGGGGGTGATTGATGGGTGGCAGTGACAGGGGGTGATTGATGGGTGATTGACAGGTAATCAGTGGGTTATTACAGGGGAGAACAGATGTAAATATTGCACGGGCGAATTGATAAGGGGGGGGTCTGAGGGCAATCTGAGCGTGTGGGCAGGTGATTGGGTGCCCGCAAGGGGCAGATTAGGGTCTAATCTGATGGGTAACAGTGACAGGTGGTGATAGGGGGTGATTGATGGGTAATTAGTGGGTGTTTAGAGGAGAGAATAGATGTAAACAATGGATTTGGGAGGTGATCTGATGTCGGATCTGCGGGCGATCTATTGGTGTGGGTGGGTGATCAGATTGCCCGCAAGGGGCAGGTTAGGGGCTGATTGATGGGTGGCAGTGACAGGGGGTGATTGATGGGTGGCAGTGACAGGGGGTGATTGATGGGTGATTGACAGGTAATCAGTGGGTTATTACAGGGAGAACAGATGTAAATATTGCACGGGCGAATTGATAAGGGGGGGGTCTGAGGGCAATCTGAGCGTGTGGGCAGGTGATTGGGTGCCCGCAAGGGGCAGATTAGGGTCTAATCTGATGGGTAACAGTGACAGGTGGTGATAGGGGGTGATTGATGGGTAATTAGTGGGTGTTTAGAGGAGAGAATAGATGTAAACAATGGATTTGGGAGGTGATCTGATGTCGGATCTGCGGGCGATCTATTGGTGTGGGGGGGTGATCAGATTGCCCGCAAGGGGCAGATCAGGGGCTGATTGATGGGTGGCAGTGACAGGGGGTGATTGACGGGTGATTGACAGGTGATTGACAGGTGATTGACAGGTGATTGACAGGTGATCAGGGGGGATAGATGCATACAGTACACGGGGGGGGGGGGGTCTGGGGGGGGTCTGGGGAGAATCTGAGGGGTGGGGGGGTGATCAGGAGGGAGTAGGGGGCAGATTAGGGACTTAAAAAAAAAATAGCGTTGACAGATAGTGACAGGGAGTGATTGATGGGTGATTAGGAGGGTGACTGGGTGCAAACAGTGGTCTGGGGGGTGGGCAGGGGGGGGGTCTGAGGGGTGCTGTGGGCGATCAGGGGGCAGGGGGGGGGGGAAATCAGTGTGTTTGGTGCAGACTAGGGTGGCTGCAGCCTGCCCTGGTGGTCCCTCGGACACTGGGACCACCAGGGCAGGAGGCAGCCAGTATAATAGGCTTTGTATACATTACAAAGCCTATTATACACTGTTGCAGCGGCGATCCGGATGCCAGTAACCCGCCGGCGCTTCCGAACGGCCGGCGGGTTACGGCGAACGGGGGGCGGAGCCAGTCCCCGGCGGCTGATCGCGTCACGAATGACGCGATCGCCGCATAGCCACTCCCGCAGCCGCCCCCGCCGATGGGCGTATTGCGGTCGTTTGGGCCCAGACTTTGCCGCCGCCCATCGGCTGGGGGCGGTCGTTATGTGGCTAGACTACACTTGAAGGGGCACCATGGCGAAAAATTGTAACATTTAAAATATGTGCAAACATATACAAATAAGTACATTTTTTTCCAGAGTAAAATGAGCCATAAATTACCTTTCTCCTATGTTGATGTCACTTACAGTGGGTAGTAGAAATCTGAGAGAAGCGACAGGTTTTGGACTAGTCCATTTCTTCATAGGGGATTCTCAGGGACTTATTTTCAAAAGCACTTAGTGAATGGCAGTTGCTCTGTCCTACTGCCAAAAAAAACAACTGTGTAGCAAGCAGGGAAGCTGGCCAGCATCATTGTTTAAATCCTTTTTAGGCAATATCTTTATAAAGAATAAAAGCCTTGCTGAGAATCCCCTAAGAAGAGATGGACTAGTCCAAAACCTGTCACTTCTGTCAGATTTCTATTACCTACTGTAAGTGACAAACAGGAGAAAAGTAATTTATGGCTCATTTTACTCTGGAAAAAAAAAAAATGTACTTCCTATTTATTTATGTTTGCACATATTTTAAATGTTAACATTTTTCACAACAGTGCCACTTTAACAAGGGTGTAGATCAGGCATGGGCAAACTCAGCCCTCCAGCTGTTACGGAACTACCAGTCCCACAATGCATTGCAGGAGTCTGACAGCCACAGTCATGACTCAAAGGCAAATGCATTGTGGGACTTGTAGTTCCATAACAGCTGGAGGGCCGAGTTTGCCCATGCCCGATGTACATACATGTAGCCTTGTATTTACAAGTGTGTGATTACGGCCTGTGTACTTCTCAGTAAACAGGATAGTGTGGGGTCATCTAGTGGCCAAAAAGTAAAAAAAAGACACATTAAACATTAAAAAAAATCCCCCATTAGTTATTAACCCATTCTTCTCGCTCCCATAGTTATCAAAATAAAAAAACACTTAAATAAAAGTGACAACATAAAAAGTTACCTTGGGGACTCCGTAATATTCCCTCATGATGCAGATTAAAAAAGCTGTTATTTTTGCAATTGAGGGCTTGTAATTATTGATAAGGTACAAAGAATCACTAAACAGAAAAAACACCTGTATTTCCAAATAAAATATTGTCACCATACATTGTATTCGAGACACAATGTAAACATTTAAAAATGGGCAAATAAAATGTGAGGATTTTATCTACAGTAGCACATTTTATTTTAAAAACTATAATAGCTGAAAACTAAGAAATAATGAATTTTCTCGTATTCCCTTTAAAATGAATATAAAAAAAATTATTTGCAAAGAGTACCACCCAAAGAAAGCCTAATCTGTGTTGAAAAACAAAACAAAACAACAATCTATAGATTTAGTGTGATAGGGAGTGAGTTATTGGTGAATACATGGGTGGAGCGTGAAAATTGCTGTGGTTTTTAAAAGACAACAGAGGTGACGTAACATGGATGAGATAGACAGGCGTACAGCGCCAAGCACACAAATAACTAGGCTGTGTTCCTTTCTTTCTTTGCCTGAAAAACGTAAACATTAGGTATGCAAGTAAGTTTATATAACCCTCACTGATAAGTAATTACAGCCATAAAACACTTTCCTGTGAGTAAATGGCTTCTGAGAGCAGAAAACAGATAAAAAGGGTCAATAATTCATAGATTTGAGCTCCGACATACTTCAATGAAGGGGTCATTGAGCAGAGACAACGAAACTTAAAAGTAAGTAAAAACTTAAAAACTAGATTTAAATATAAAATAAAACTGTGGCATGCCAAAAAATAAAAAGTCTTTTTTTGGAGACTGAAAAGAGATTACTACCCCCCCCCCCCCCCCCTAAAGACCAGGCCATGTTTTACTAAAATGGCCACTGCAGCTTTCAGGGCTCACTGCAGGGCCACACAAGACAGCACAAGTAATCCCCCCCCCCCTTTTCTCCCCACCAACAGAGCTTTCTGTTGGTGGGGTCTGATCACCCCCCAGATGTATATTTTTTTTGCCACATATTTATTGTATTTTTTTTTTCCCATAGAAACGGTATTTTGCTTAAATGTTAGCCACCCTCCCTCCCCATGTCAGCCAATCACGGTGATCGGCTGTCATAGGCTTCAGCCTATGGCAGCTGATCACTCTGGAGCCAATGGAGGGGACAGCCGTGTCACACGGCTGTCCGAAGTACAGGGCTGCTGAGGATCGCAATGCAGTCTCCCAAGCGGCGATCGCTGCTAGGAGACTGAAGACGGAGTGGAACCTCCACCTTCCGAGCAGGAGATGCACGCGCAGCCTGTGCGCGATCTCCTGCACAAGCCAGCTCCAGGACCTGATGCCAATTGGAGTTAGGGGGACCTGGGGCTGCCGCTGCGGTCACGCCCATTGGCGTGAGGCGGTCTTAGGGTAGTTAAAGGACAACTGTAGCAAGAGGTATGTGGAGGCTGCCATATTTATTTCCTTTTAAACAATACCAGTTGCCTGGCAGCCCTGCTAATCTATTTGGCTGCAGCAGTGACTGAATAACACCAGAAACAAGCATGCAGATACTCTTCTGACAATGTCAGAAACACCTGATCTGCTGCATGCTTGTTCAGGGTCTATGGCTAAAAGTATTAGAGGCAGAGGATCAGCAGGATAGCCAGGCAAAGGGTATTGCTTAAAAGGAAATAAATATGGCAGCCGCCACATACCTCTCACTACAGTTGTCCTTTAAGGGAAAAATCCCTTAGGGCCCATTCACACTTAAAAGCGCAAAACTGCAGATTTTTCCACGATTTCACGCGAAAAAAAAAACAAAACCACTAGACACTGCAGCGATTTTTCCGCGACCGCTTTTAGCGCTTCTATAGCACTGAAACGTGATTGCCGGGAAATCACCTGAAAATGGTGCAGGCTACACGTTTGCGTTTAGCATTAATCGCCAGCAATTAACGCAAATTGCCCAAGTAAGAACGGGCCCATAGGGTGTCATAGCACTAGCGCTTTCAAAAGCGTTAGCGCTTGAGCGTTTTGCCGAAATTGCTGGCAAACCGCTCTAGTGTGAATGAGCCCTTAGTGGTGAAGTGGTCAAGGCAATACTGAAGCAGCTGTGCGTAAAAAAAAGGCAGATACTCACCTATGGAGAGGGAAAGCGCTGGGACCTATAGAGCAGTGTTTCTCAACATTATTATAACATATACCCCCTTCTCAATGACTTTGCTTGTACCCCATTATTGTGGCTAACATCTCAAATACCCCTAAATAGAATATATATAGATTTACAGCTTTCCATAATTGCAAAGAAATTACTGCATTGATGCATTCCTTAAAGGGAACCAGAGACGAAGCACCCTTGTGTATTTTACCATATATATCAGTAAGAACATAAGAGAAAACGCTTACCATGCTCTGTTTCATCCTCACTGCTAAAAGTGTCTGTTATCAGCTGTGATAAGAATCCCGGACTGAGCATTCAGTCTGGCTTTGCAGGGAATAATTATAGCTGAGTCATTATAGCAGAGCCACAAGGGGGCAGGCTTGGGCTTGAAAAGACACCAGAGAAGACAGACTGAGCTATAATCTTTCCGTAGCAAAGCTAGACTGAGTGCTCAGTCGGGGATTCTTAGAGGTGATAACAGTCAGTTTAAACAGAGAACAATGAAACAAAGAGCAGATTAGTTGTTTACTGTCATGATCCCACTGATTTATAAGGTAAAATACAAGAGGGTGCTTCCTCTCTGGTTCTCTTTAAAGGGGTTCTGTGGATTATTACAACAAAAACTGACACTTTCTTGGAGCTTCTATCAGCCCCCTGCAGCTGTAATGTCCCGCACCGTCCTCCTACGATCCTCCGTTCCCCGCTGCCGGTCCCCTTAGCTATCTGACACAACTGCGTGGCTATGCTCACTCCTGCTGTGTCTCCGGGGAGGCTCCCGGAGATGTGAGTGGAAGCGAACATTCGTCTAATTAGATGAATAATTGACTGGTGCCGGTGGCGGGGAACGGAGGATTGTAGGACGGTGAGGAACATGACAACTGCCCACTGCAGGGGGCCGATAGAAGCCCCAGGAAAGTGTCAGTTTGTTTTTTTACATTATAGAACCCCTTTAAAGCTTTTCATTTCTATAAATACTTATTCAGGTTTACTCATATAAAATGTTTATTCTTCTTAGTCTCTAAACTTACTTTAACTGGTTCTCATTTCACGGTTTTTACACCTTAACCACTTGCCGACCACCCACAGCCGATGGGCGGCAGCAAAGTGGACGCTGAAAGGACCGCAATACGCCCATCGGCGGCGGGTCCTTTCGGCATGCGCGGGGAGAGATCGTGTCACTGGTGATGCGCGCTGCCCCCAGCAACTGGCTCCGCCCACCCGCGACGACAACCCGCCGGCCGTTCGGAAGCGCCGGCGGGTTGTTAACCCCACGATCGCCGCATGAAAAGCGTATAATACGCTTTGTAATGTATACAAAGCTTATTATTATACAGGCTGCCTCCTGCCCTGGTGGTCCCAGTGTTCGAGGGACCACCAGGGCAGGCTGTAGCCACCCTAGTCTGCACCCAAACACACTGATCCGGCCCCCCCTGCCCCCTGATTGCCCACAGCGCCCCTCAGACCCCTCCCTGCCCAGACCACTGTTTGCACCCAATCACCCATCAATCACTCCCTGTCACTATCTGTCAACGCTATTTTTTTAATGTCCTTAACTGCCCCCTGGGGGCTCCTGATCACCCCCCACCCCTCAGAATCTCTCAGACCCCCCCCCCCCCAGACATCCCCCTATGTACTGTATGCATCTATCCCCCCTGTAATAACCCACTGATGACCTGTCAATCACCCATTAAACACCCCCTGTAACTGCCACCCGTCAGATATGCCCCTAACCTGCCCCTTGCAGGCATCTGATCACCCACCCACACCATCATATCGCCCACAGACCCGCCGTCAGATCACCTCCCAAGTGCATTGTTTACATCGGTTCTCTCCTCTAAACGCCCACGAATTACTCATCAATCACCCCCTATCACTGCTACCCATCAGATCAGACCCTAATCTGCCCCTTGAGGGCACCCAAACACCCGCTACACCCTCAGATTGCCCTCAGACCCCCCCCCTTATCACCTCCCCAGTGCATTATTTACATCTGTTCTACCCTCTAATCACCCATCACCCCCTGTCACTGCTACCTATCATACCCATCAGATCAGACCCTCATCTGCCCCTCGCGGGTACCCAAATCACCCGCCCACACCCTCAAATAGCCCTCAGACCCACCCTGATCACCTCCCCAGTGCATTTCTTGCATCTATTCCCCCTTCTAATCACACCCTGAGACACCTATCAATCACCTGTCACCCCCTAGCACACCTACCCATCAGATCAGGCCCTAATTTGCCCCGTGTGGGCTCCCGATTACTCGGCCAAACCCTCACCCGCCCAACCGCAGTGACAGAATTTTTTTTTCTGATCACTGCTGGTTTCTACGACTTAATTGTGACTGAGACCAACCGTTATGCCACACAATACACAACCGCCAATCCAAGAAGCTACCATGCCCAGCCTTTTCGGTGGAAACCACTCCAAGTTTCCGAACGTAACATTTTTTTGGGGCCTTCTCCTTAACATGGGTCTAGTCAAAAAGAATGTATTGCGGCCTTATTGGTTTACGCACCCAATACATCACATGCCCATGTTCTCTGATGCCATGTCCAGGTCACGATTTGAGAACATCCTGCACTTCAGTGCCAATACAACCTGTCATCTAAGAGGCCACCCTGCTTATGACCGGTTCCACAAAATTCGGCCCCTCATAGACCACCTGTCATCAAAATTTGCAGATGCTTATACCCCTGAACAGTCATTTTGAAGCATTTGGTTTCCAGACTACTCCTCACGGTTTTGGGCCCCTAAAATGCCAGGGCAGTATAGGAACCCCACAAGTGACCCCATTTTAGAAAGAAGACACCCCAAGGTATTCTGTTAGGTGTATGACGAGTTCATAGAAGATATTATTTTTGTCACAAATTAGTGGAAAATGACACTTTGTGAAAAAAAAAAAATCAATTTCTGCTAACTTGTGACAAAAAATAAAATCTATGAACTCACCATACACCTAACGGAATACCTTGGGGGTGTCTTCTTTCTAAAATGGGGTCGCTTGTGGTGTTCCTATAGTTACATAGTTATTATGGTTGAAAAAAAAAAAGACATACGTCCATCGAGTTCAACCAGTACAAAGTACAACTCCAGCCTGCTCCCTCACATATTCCTGCTGATCCAGAGGAAGGCGAAAAAACCCTTACAAGGCATGGTCCAATTAGCCCCAAAAGGGAAAAAAATCCTTCCTGACTCCAAATGGCAATCAGATAAAAATCCCTGGATCAACATTAGGCATTACCTAGTAATTGTAGCCATGGATGTCTTTCAACGCAAGGAAAGCATCTAAGCCCCCTTTAAATTCAGGTATAGAGTTTGCCATAACGACTTCCTGTGGCAATGCATTCCACATCTTAATCACTCTTACTGTAAAGAACCCTTTCCTAAATAAATGGCTAAAACGTTTTTCCTCCATGCGCAGATCAGGTCCTCTAGTCCTTTGAGAAGGCCTAGGGACAAAAAGCTCATCCGCCAAGCTATTATATTGCCCTAAACCGTGAGGAGTAGTCTTGAAAAGAAATGTCTCAAAGTGACCTGTGAAATCCTAAAGGTACTCATTGGACTTTGGGCCCCTTAGCGCAGTTAGGGTGCAAAAAAGTGCCACACATGTGGTATCGCCGTACTCGGAAGAAGTAGTATAATGTGTTTTGCTGGGTGGGAGAAATCTCTCTGTAAATGGACAATTAAGTGTAAAAAAATAAAAAATAAAATAAAAAAAATATATCTATATATCTATCTATATCTATATCTATATACATATATACATTGTCATTTACAGAGATATTTCTCCCACCCAGCATGGGTATGTGTAAACATACACCCCAAAACACATTATACTACTTCTCCTGAGTACGGCAATACCACGTGTGGCACTTTTTTGCAGCCTAACTGCGCTAAGGGGCCCAAAGTCCAATGAGCACCTTTAGGCTTTACAGGGGTGCTTAGAATTTAGCACCCCCCAAAATGCCAGGACAGTAAACACACCCCACAAATTACACCATTTTGGAAAGTAGACACTTCAAGGTATTCAGAGAGGGGCATGGTGAGTCCATGGCAGATTTCATTTTTTTTTGTCACAAGTTAGAAGAAATGGAAACTTTTTTTGTCACAAAGTGTCATTTTCCGCTAACTTGTGACAAAAATTAATATCTTCAATGAACTCACTATGCCTCTCAGTGAATACTTTGGGATGTCTTCTTTCCAAAATGGGGTCAGTTGGGGGGTATTTATACTATCCTGGAATTCTAGCACCTCATGAAATATGACAGGTGGTCAGAGATGCTTCAAAATGGGAAAATTCACTTTTTGCACCATAGTTTGTTAACGCTACAGCACCGCTCATTCACAGCGTGTCATGTGTTTCTAAACACGTTATAGTGTGAGCTACATGGTTAAAGGATTTTCTGCTGCAAGCAGAAGTCCCTTTACCCTTATTCTCCTCATTTATTCCTTTTATTTACTTTCTCCTCTTTTTCATTATTTTCTATTTTTATTTTTCCTTATTTCTTTTTTTTTCCCTTGTGCCCTTTAGTGTAATCTTGCTTGTCCTGCAATATAACTACATATGCTCACCCCATTCATCCTGCCCTTATGGACTGTTAGGCTTCACATACATTTTCTATCAAAGTATATTTACTTCTGCTTGCAGCAGAAAATCCTTTAACCATGTAGCTCACACTATAACGTGTTTAGAAACACATGACACGCTGTGAATGAGCGGTGCTGTTGCTAGACAACAGACACACGCTCTTCCTTCCACTGGGGGCGGACACATTGGCTCTCTATTTACATCTATAGTGACGAATGAGCGGCCATCTGTCCGCTCACGTCACTAGTTGCTGGGCGGAAGGGGAGTTGGCCTTCGCCGCCCTCTCCCTCTACGTAGTGCGGGATGTCTCCTCTCAGGTCCGCCGGGGGCGCGTCTTGGCGGAGACCAGTTTCCGCACTCTCAGCCCAGCAAAGAGTAGCCGTTTGCCTCACGTGGGACTGACGTAGGGGGGGAAGTGAACAGACTCCATTTCGTATGATCCTATCAGGTAGGCAGCACTGTGGTTTCCCATCAGGTCCACTAGGTAGGACCTGATTTGATTGGTTGATATCTGCATCAGCAATTGCTGATTGGCTGGCTGCCTTTTTTCCATGTTGTGTATATATAAGTCCGTTTGTTCATTAAGTGTTTTGATCATGCACAGCTCAGCTTGAGAAAGGGGCTTATTTGCCTCGAAACGTCGCATATTGGCTGTATGCATGTTTTAATTCCAATAAAAGAGCATTGATACGATTGATGGTGCCGGCTTCGTCCTCTCTCTACTACATTCCACAGTTATAAAAAAAACTTTTACAAATAAATTATTTGGCCCTTCCCGATTAAATGATACCCCATATGCCACATTTTACTTCTAGCTGAGCATGTGATGGACTGTTATCCCCAATCCGCGTCTGTGGCGATCGAATGCGTTCGCTAAGGCGACAGTTCAGGGGGCATAGAGCAGTACAGATGCAACACTAGGTTTTCGCCCTAGCGATTGCATCCGATCGCTACTGGCAGTAGTCATTAAACGTTTATAAACAGGTTTAGGTATTGTAGGGGTTAAAGGGACTCCGAGCAGTGCAAAAACTATGGAAAGATACATTTCATTTTAAAGCTCTCTTTCTCCTCTTTCCAATGATATATAAACCGCCACCCTACGCCTTTTAGTTTTCGCGACTGAAATTGCCACGGCTGCGATTTCGATCGCGAAAATAGAGAACTAAAAGGCGTAGGGCGACGATTTAGGGGTCGTCAGAAAGAGCTTTAAAATGATATCCATCTTTCCATAGTTACATTGTATTACACAGGGTGACTTTTTCTTAAAGAGGAGCTGTTAGGTATAAGGTCTCAGAGAAAATAAACACATATATCAGTAGCTAAAGATTGGCTGTACTTACATTACATATGCATTTCACTGTCCACGTTTGGATTTCACAGAATTTGTATATAGTATATGCAGAGATAGATGCTCCTGACAGCTCATGGCAGGCTCCATGTTTTTCTGTCAAATGTGTCGTCATGTCCTGCCTGCTTCCTGATCACAGATAAGCTTGTACTTGAACAACACAGTGTGCAGTGAATATTAATGAGCCATGTGGCTAGGAACAATAGCTGACTCCTGCAGTGTACTCTGCCCGCGATTACAAGCTGCTGTAATGTCTCATTAGCAGCCGAGGGGAGAGCCCCAGAATGCTTTGCAGTATGGTATGCGGCTTGCGTCTTCTTAAGAATAACAGCCTTGCTGATAAGCACACATCAAAGGTAACTGAGATTTTTATCTTCACTAATTGCTTTTGGGCTTCCTTCTAAACTGTTTAACACAGGAGAATAGAGGTTTAAATTAGCTTCTGCAGCCTGACAGTTACTCTTTAAAGTCAGCAGCTCCATTCAGCAGAATGGAGTTACTGACTTTAGGAAAAGGTCGCCCTGTGTAATACAATGTAACTATGGAAAGATGGATATCATTTTAAAGCTCTCTTTCTGACGACCCCTAAATCGTCGCCCTACGCCTTTTAGTTCTCTATTTTTCGCGATCGAAATCGCAGCCGTGGCAATTCCAATCATGAAAATAGCGAAAACTAAAAGGCGTAGGGCGGCGGTTTATATATCATTGGAAAGAGGAGAAAGAGAGCTTTAAAATTATATGCATCTTTCCATAGTTTCTGCACTGCTCGGAGTCCCTTTAATAATGGATTAATAGGCTAGGTTTGGGTTAAAAATTAATGGGGCATTAAAAAAAAAAAAAAAACACTTTATTTTATTGGTACTATGTCACTTTTTTTTTTCACTTTTACAACTTTTTTTTTTTAACTTTATTGAATGATTGTTGCTAGCTAACAGCAACAATCATTCACTTTTCCATTCACGTAACTGTGCAGGACACAGATTCTACGTCCTAGAACACACAGGGGGGGCTAATTAGGACGTAGAATCTACGTCCTAAAACCTTGATCAGTTAATAGATTGATCATGGCAACTTTAAGTACCCCAGCTGAACCCCAACCAAGTACCCCCTGGGATATGCATACCATGTGTTGGGAACCTAGGTTATAGAGGCTCCCCTGACCTCTCGTTCCAGTGCTGTCCCCTGTTCAAATTTGCCACCTCCAGAAACATTTGTGTTCCCACATGTTTCCAAAGACAGCCATCTGAGGATCCCTAAAGGCGCATTCCACCAGTTAGTCAAATATCTAAAAACGGGGTGACAGCGCTGGAACAAGGACACCGAGGGGGGACCGGAAAAATAAACATTAATTAAAATAAACTAAAAAATAGTAATTAATCATTACACTATAAAAACTACACCAGACCTTAGCAATAGTAGAGAATAAACTGTTTAAACCATGATTGACATTAAGTTTGTCAATAAAATATTGACCTGCTATCATCTACACATCTTACCTGTCCATGATGCTCTTTACACCATTCAGACATGCCATCCAGTAGCTCATCAGGTTGCTTTATAATTAAGTTAGGACCCTGTCGTTAAAAGAATAGTCCTGAATAATTATTTCAAACATCTCTGTATTACACGCAATGCTACTGCAAAAGATGTTCTACATTTTGTTAGGTGCACTAGGATCAGGAATGAAAACTGCACATGCTCAGTAAGCTGGTAAACTGACACTTGCACTCACCAGTCCAGTTAGAAAATGATGCAATACTAGCAGAGGAAAGTAAAAAAGAAAAAAAAAAAAAAACTCAGATGTGCAAGTTTGGACCACTTACATGCCAATTCATGCAACTTGCAAGCCTTTTAGGATCACCTTGGAACAAAATCTAACCCACCTCATATAAAGCACCAGCTAAACAGACCTGAGCTCTTCTACACCTACAGAGCTGCTAGAGATGCCTGGAATGAGGGCAATTGTATGCCACTCACCTACTGTCTTGAAGGAGAGCTTAAAGGGGTTCCCGTGGGTTGAAAAAAAAACAAAAAAAAACAGACACTTACCTGGGGCTTCTACCAGCCCCCTGTAGCAGTACAAGAAGCCTTCGTACTGTTCCTGCGCTGTAAGCTCCCGATGACGCGAGCGCGCTTTATTCGGCTTGTTAGACGAATAGCCCGGTGCTGGCGGCGGGGGAACGGGTGATCGGAGGAGGACAAGACAGCTACAGGGGGCTAAAAGAAGCCCCAGGTAAGTGTCAGATTTTATTTTCAACCCCCCCCCCCCAGAGAATCCCTTTAAAAACAGCAAACTTCTAAATGGGGAAAGGAAAAAATGTATTCGCATCTTTTCCATACCCCAGACTCATCTCTCAGAACAGCAGGCAGTAAAATAAAAACAGGCATATAGATGTGTATCGTATACTACCCAGTTGTTTGCTTGCTGGAAAATTATGTGCATATAGGGGAAATCCAGCCAAATTTAACAAAACATGGGACAAGAGGAGAGAACGCTGAAATATGCAAGTCACAGGGTATCCTGCTGGATATGATGTTACAAGGCCCACACGAATCAATATCTGTATGTCAAATCTTGGGAACAAGTGTACAGTATATAACTTTGGCTTGATAAGGTACATACAGTATTCGGCCCACTTGAAGTTTTCCACATTTTGTTATATTACTGCCACAAACATAAATCAATTTTATTGGAAATCCACGTGAAAGACCAATACAAAGAAGCGTACACGTGAGAAGTGGAACGAAAATCATACAGGATTCCAAACATTTAAAAAAAAAAAAAAAAAAATAACTGCAAAGTGGGGTGTGCGTAATTATTCAGCCCCGAGTCAATACTTTGTAGAACCACCTTTTGCTGCAATTACAGCTGCCAGTCTTTTAGGGTATGTCTCTTCCAGCTTTGCACATCTACAGACTGAAATCCTTGCCTATTCTTTGCAAAACAGCTCCAGCTCAGTCAGATTGGATGGACAGCGTTTGTGAACAGCAGTTTTCAGATCTTGCCACAGATTCTCAATTGGATTTAGATCTGGACTTTGACTGGGCCATTCTAAGGGCTCGTTTCCACTAGTGCGGCGTGCGTCTCGTAGACGCACGCCGCCACTGAGCGGGATCGCAGGCGATTCCCATCAGCCGTGCCATGCACGGCTATGGGAATCGCAGCCTCCGCCGCGAATTCTGTGGGGGTTTCCGGCCGAATCGCTACTGCAAGCGATTCGGCCGGCGGCGCCGTTATCCCCTATGGCAGAGTTTCCCCGCGCGATTTGCCTGCGGGGAAACTGCGGATTCGCGGCCGTTTCCGCGAGAGTGGAAACGGGCCCTAACACATCGATACGTTCTATTTTAAACCATTCCATTGTTGCCCTGGCTTTATGTTTAGGGTCGTTGTCCTGCTTGAAGGTGAACCTCCGCCCCAGTCTCAAGTCTTTTGCAGACTCCAAGAGGTTTTCTTTCAAGATTGCCCTGTATTTGGCTCCATCCATCTTCCCATCAACTCTGACCAGCTTCCCTGTCCCTGCTGAAGAGAAGCACCCCCAGAGCATGATACTTCCACCACCATATTTGACAGTGGGGATGGTGTGTTCATAGTGATGTGCAGTGTTAGTTTTCTGCCACACATAGCGGTTTGCATTTTGGCCAAAAAGTTCAATTTTGGTCTCATCTGACCAGAGCACCTTCTTCCACATGTTTGCTGTGTCCCCCACATGGCTTGTGGCAAACTGCAAACGGGACTTCTTATGCTTTTCTGTTAACAATAGCTTTTTCTTGCCACTCTTCCATAAAGGTTAACTTTGTGCAGTGCACGACTAATAGTTGTCCTATGGACAGATTCCCTGAGCTGTAGATCTCTGCAGCTCGTCCAGTGTCACCATGGACCTCTTAACTGCATTTCTGATCAGCACTCTCCTTGTTCGGCCTGTGAGTTTAGGTAGATGGCCTCGTCTTGGTAGGTTTACAGTTGTGCCATACTCCTTCCATTTCCGAATGATCGATTGAACAGTGCTCCGTGGGATGTTCAAGGCTTTGGAAATCTTTTTGTAGCCTAAGCATGCTTTAAAATTTCTCAATACCTTTATCCCTGACCTGTCTGGTGTGTTCTTTGGACTTCATGGTGTTGTTGCTCCCAATATTCTCTTAGGCCTGGTGCACACCAAAAACCGCTAGCAGATCCGCAAAATGCTAGCAGATTTTGAAACGCTTTTTCTTCTTTTTCTGTAGCGTTTCAGCTAGCATTTTGCGGTTTTGTGAAGCGTTTTTGGTGTAGATTTCATGTATTGTTACAGTAAAGCTGTTACTGAACAGCTACTGTAACAAAAAACGCCTGGCAAACCGCTCTGAAGTGCCATTTTTCAGAGCGGTTTGCGTTTTTCCTATACTTAACATTGAGGCAGAAACGCATCCGCAATCCAAAATCTGCAGCAGCCCGGGAGTATGCGTTTCTGCAAAACGCCTCCCTCTCTGGTGTGCACAAGCCCATTGAAATACATTACCCAAGCAGATCCGCACCAGCATGCGGATCGCAAACCGCAGCCGAAACGCTCTGGTGTGCACTAGGCCTTAGACAACCTCTGAGGCCGTCACTGAGCAGCTGTATTTGTACTGACATTAGATTACACACAGGTGCACTCTATTTAGTCATTACCACTCATCAGGCAATGTCTATGGGCAACTGACTGCACTCAGACCAAAGTGGGCTGAATAATTATGCACACCCCACTTTGCAGTTATTTGTAAACAATGTTTGGAATCATGTATGATTTTCGTTCCATTTCTCACGTGTACACCACTTTGTATTGGTCTTTCACGTGGAATTCCAATAAAATTGATTCACGTTTGTGGCAGTAATATGACAAAATGTGGAAGCCGTCAAGGGGGCCGAATACTTTTGCAAATCACTGTAAGTGTATACTACATACTTGGTGTTGTAAAGCCTCTTTGCATCTCACCTGCAAACTATATTCCTGATATCTACAGAAGTGTACACTGCGCTACATTATTTGACTATCCAGATTGTATATACAGCTTGCAATACTCAAAATAAAGCCTTGATTTGTGAAAACAAAGGGGGGGGGGGGGTGGAGCACAACACGATCGAGTGGCTTCTGGCAGGTGGAATAAGGAGGAGGACAATGTGCACAGCCAACAATTTCAGCAACATGAGCAGCTGGACACACTAGATTCTCTGCGAAGGCTGGTTTAGATTCTGGGTACACACGCCGATCATATTGAATTACACAGTGTGGCACTAGACCTTTAGAGCAAGACGCGCCAACAATTAAAATAGCTAAATTTTAGAACGGTTTTAAAACGGAGGAGAATAATGACTTACCTACTCCAAGGATGACAGTAATGCAAAAATATGTCTATTCAGACACACAAGTATGTGTTTCATGGATGTGGCATGCATCCTCAGATCAAAGTAACAGCTTCACAAAAAAAAAGAAAAAAAAAAAAAAAAAAAGCTTTGGGCCAGCATAACAGTCTGATGGCATAAGGCATTAATTGCTTGTCATCCTTGAAGAAGGTAAGAGGCCACCCCTCCTCCATTTTTTTTTAGTTCCCCACCTTGGTAGTAGGTTTTGGGTTTTTAACCCACTTTCCCTCCTGGCTGCTCTTAATATGTCTAACATACTACACAAGAAGAGAGTCTAGGTAATGTAACATGAAATGTACTGTTTCATCAAACATAACACATACTGTCTGCCTGTCTAAATAGAATGACCTTCTACATTTATATTATGAAGAATTTTTACTGCCAAATAAAAAAAGGTTTTTACCTTTTTGAAAAAAAGATTTTTTGGATACAATAAAGTGTGATATTGAACTTTGGAATCAAAATACTGTTTTGTTGTTTCATCACATACATAGATCTTCCTATACAGAAATGTGACATTTTTACTGCTGGCAGGTGATGTCAATAGAAGTAGCTGCTGCTTGCTTTTTGGCAGTTGGAAACAGCTGTAAACAGCTATTTCCCACAATGCAATGAAGTTCACAGACAGGAAACTGCCAGGACCATGGTCCTCACAGTTTCCTGTGGGAGGGGTTTCACCACAACATCAGCCATACAGAGCCCCCTGATGATCCGTTTGTGAAAAGGAATAGATTTCTCATGGGAAAGGGGGTATCAGCTACTGATTGGGATGAAGTTCAATTCTTGGTCACGGGTTCTCTTTAAGTTGCCACAATAGGGAAGCATGGAACTTTGGAAGACTGAATTTGCCCCATGCAGCCACTTGTTGATCATCTGGCTACTGCTTAACCTCACCAATAAAATCATTTCTAGGGAGAAAACCAAGCGAGGATTCACACTTGTAGCGTCAGGAAACACAAATTATTTCTTGCACACAATTTTACACATACGCATGAGTTTTTAGATCATCAGTAGCAAGGATTATCAATGAAAAATCACGAGTTAAAGTAGTACTGAAAACTAACTGCCGAATCTCAGATGCCTCCTGAAATTGCAGGAGGCCCACAGAAATGCATTATGTGTGTTTTAGAAATGCATTAAAAGGGATGCAATCTCTGCATAAAACCCATAGCCACATGAAGTACGGTATGTTAACTTTATTAGAATAAATATACTATACTCACCTCGGCAAGAATATTGAGCTCTGAGTCAGTTATTATACATGCCATCTCTATTATTTCATCTTTTTTAATATCCAGCCCAGTCATCTGTAACACAAATATAATGCACACGGAGCATTAAAAAGAAAAATAGATTTGCATGACAAGAGTACTCATAAGCAATTTTTCACTCAATAGATTAGCTCTTAGTGATGTAAACATCAAATCTAAAGCTACTGAACATACTCACTGCAACAACCCAGGAAGATGGATACAGAGACGTCACTCAGTGACGAGCACAAACAGGAAGCCATGCGATCGCGTTACTTTGTGCTAAGTTGTCGGGGATCTTAAAAATCCCAACCGCCGTGATGGCCGTTATCGTTGTGACACGCTAAACAACATTTGCGTAATGGCTCGCCTGTACCCACATCACGAGATTGCAGAAACGATCGCTCATCGCTAAACAAAATAAATATTCGCCAGCCGTTGTGGAAATCACGTGGTGGCTACGGGCCGTAAAAAACGTGATAAAAAACAGGGACAGGTTGATCCATGTTTGGACCATTTTATTGATTGAATGCGGACAGGACATAGCCATTCTTTATCACATTAAGCATGTGGGAGAGAAGGGGCACCACGGTATACACGCCATGATTTCATAGCTCTGTATTGTACTGTGAAATCAAAAGCAAGTGGTGGCATAATTCATAAACAAAACGTATGCTGAAATCTTCTAATATCTATCAGTGCAAGGTGGTAAAAATGAATGATATCAGATAGATATCCATAGTTTGCCTAACCGGCCACTAACCTAACAGCTCATGCATTGTTTTCTTTCATACTTAGGGTCGGTTTCCACTATGCATGTGCAGTGTTCGATTGTGCTGCACTAATGCTGTCTTAATGCACATGCTCAGTGGCATATTTCCAGGTGGCATAAATTACTATTCCCCCTCTAGCCCGCCATGGACAATCGGACACAGCACCAGCATATGTCTTGCAGGACAGCTCTGGCACTGGCAGTGATAAGAGTACACATCCGAATACCTGTAGCTATATGCATGGCTATAGGGATCTGGATGCATGCTGCAGAAAACTGCAGCGTTTCTTGATCTGCCTCGCATGTGGGAAAATGCTGCGTATTGGGACGTAGTGGAAATGGCACTTAAAGGGGTTCTGTGTATCTTTTTAAACTTCTACCGGCTCCCTGCAGCTGTCCTGTCCCACACCTTCCTCTACGATCCTCTGTTCCCCCACCGCCGGTCACTGTCCAATTATTTGTCTAACTAGACAAATGCATCTGAGCCTGCACGGCATTACTCGCTTTCTGTGAGTGGATCAGATACCTCGGGGCGGGATTTAGCACTCTACTCTCCACAGTTTTGCAGTGAGTAGGCCAGCTCTGATCTGCAGTAAAAGCAAAAATAGCCTGCACTGCACTCCACATGTTACCCGGAAGTGCGTACAATCCCATGGGAGGACTGTGATGATATTTTTATCGGTGACTGCAAAGTGGAAGTGGTAACGCTGCATCCTCTCATGTTTACATTATTCCTCATTTTCCCCAGGCTGCTTATTTGTACAGTACTGTATACAGGGCTGTGGAGTCGGTCCAAAAATCCACCGACTCCGACTCCTCAGTTTAGGATTCCACCGACTCCAACTCCTCTATTTTGCATATTACAATTTTGTTGATTAAAAGTATGTAACGTGAAATTCGTCTCTAACTGCCAACGCTTAGGAATTTTAAAAGACAACTGAAGTGAGAAGGATATGTAGACTACTAGATTTATTCCCTTTAAACTAAAACTAGTCCTTGGTAAGAGTACTTGTAAAAAGGTACAAACCGGAACAAAGAACATCTATCAGGCCCTAGGCAATGTAAGGCCTGGTGCACACTAGAGGAGTTTTTCTGAGCGTTTTGAGTTTTTAAATCTGCTGCTAATGTTATCCGATGTGTCTGTTCACACTGGAGCAATGAGGTTTTGTAAAAAAAAAAAAACCATAGCATTACATTGGGAAGAGCTTTTAGAGGTTTCAAAAGCTCTTCCCAATGTAATGCTATGAGGTTTTTTACAAAGAGCTTTTGAAACCTCTAAAAGCTCTTCCCAATGTAATGCTATGGGTTTTTTTTTACAAAACCTCATTGCTCCAGTGTGCACAGACACATCGGATAACATTAGCAGCAGATTTAAAAACTCAAAACGCTCAGAAAAACTCCTCTGGTGTGCACCAGGCCTGAGGCTGCATTTCCACTTGTGCGGTGCGAATCGCCGCGGTAAAAATTCGCATGCGGATGCGAATTTCGCATGCGGGTCTATACGAATTTTCATGCGAATTCGCATGGATGACGATGTATGCGAATTTAACCATGGCAGTGCTGGTGTGCTTTTCCATTGTTTCTATGCGAATTTGCATGCGAATTTGCATGAAAATTCGCATGAAAATTCGCATGCCCAAACCTCATGCGAATTTCCTATTAAATACATTGTATGCGATTCGCATAGCGGTATGCGATATGCGAATTCTGATGGCTCTGCCATGCAAATTTTTTCTGCACAGAAAAACGCAAAGGAATCCTGACAAGTGGAAACAGTCCCATTCACTTGTATTGCTATGCGAATTTTCATGCGAAAAACGCATGCGAATTCGCTATAGTGGAAATGAGCCCTAAGTGTGGGTGCTTGTAAGAATTATGTGCAGGTACTCTGCAGGGGAATGAGGAGATTCTTCCTCTATTACACATTCTTCATGCACAATCTGAACAAGGTTTATGGGTGATAGACAACACCTCTGTGTTCAATGTGCACAACATTCTCAGTGGATTCCCTGCAGCTCTGTGGGGAGTGCACATGTAGAGTATAGTACTGTGTAACAAAGTAAACCTGAGACAGATGAAAATTAAAGTTTTATACATACCTGGGGCTTCCTCCAGCCGCCTTCGGGATAATCAGTCCGTCGTTGTCCTTCACCACCTGGATCTTTTGCTATGAGTCCAGGTACTTGAGCCAGTCAGGCGTAGTGCGCATGCACACACTCCGCCGCCAGGAGCATACTACACCTGTGCAGCACTATTGCGCAGGTGCAGAATGTTCCTGGCTGTGGGAGCGGCACGTGGCTGGACTGCGCTGATTGGCTGAATTACCGGGACTCATAGCAGAAGATCCAGGTGGTGGAGGACAGCGAGGGACTGATTGGCCTGAAGAGGGCTGGAGGAAGCCCCAGGTATGTATAAAACTTTACTTTTCATCCGTCTCAGGTACCCTTTAATTTGTAGTCACCAAACCAAATTTTAACATATCAAATTATTTGATTTCATGAGCAAAGGGAGTGCATACATTTGCATAAATCAGCATCAATGCAGAATTATTTCCATCTTATTGACCATCTCTATTAGTGACAGCTCCACATCAGGCTTTATTCTTACAGCATAGATGTTATTTAGTATATATAAGAGATTCCTGTGTACACATAATATATACAGTCACAATCAGATATGTATATCTGACCTTAAAAATACGGGGACTGCTTTATTGAAGCAGCACAAGTAACTAATTTTGATTGGTTTATTTCATTTTTGTGGACTAAGCACAGCTATTACTGTATATATACTGTATTTATATACATTATTTTTAATGGCTATTATCTGAGAAAGAACATTTTATCATATTTTCTATTTTAATTAGTTTCAAATTCATTAGGAGTCGGAGTATTTTTTCCCCGACTCCGAGCACCCAAAATTGCCCCGACTCCGACTCCACAGCCCAGACTGTATATCCAGCAGAGGCCATTCTTGTCTTACAAATGTTATCAGGCATCAACTCACTGCAACCAGCCCGAAGAGAGCAGCTGACCATAGATTTCACACTGACATATGACACATGCACCGCCCACTGTTTACTA
Source organism: Hyperolius riggenbachi (assembly GCF_040937935.1). Classification (NCBI taxonomy): domain Eukaryota; kingdom Metazoa; phylum Chordata; class Amphibia; order Anura; family Hyperoliidae; genus Hyperolius; species Hyperolius riggenbachi. The sequence continues at coordinate 271,110,949 of NC_090651.1, read as the reverse complement.
TATCCAGAGTCAGCATCACGTAGGGGCCAAAAAAACACGTTAACTATAACAGAAGTTTTATTATATCTGAGTTGTCTATACCAGGCGTTGCTCCCACAGACTTAAAGCGGATCCGAGATGAAAAACTAATTATAACAAGTAAAGGTAGCCATACACTGGTCGATTTGCCATCAGATTCGAACAACAAATAGATCCCTCTCTGATCGAATCTGATCAGAGAGGGATCGTATGGCTGCCTTTACTGCAGATTGTGAATGGATTTCAGCCTGAAACCGATCACAATCTGCTGAGCTGCCGCTATCGCCCACCCGGGCCCCCGCATACGGGCATCTTCTCCGCATCAGCTTCTGCATCCCGGCTTCCGGCATAACCAGAGCGCCCTCTATTTGTACTTCCGCTGTCACTGCAGTGACACAGGAAGTTATGCTGATGCCGGGATGCGGAAGCTGATGCGGAGAAGATGCCAGCCGGGAGGTGATGCAGAGAAGATGCCGGGAGCCAGCTTCAGGTAATGTATACCTGCGTCGGTCGTACGCCACTACCGATGCGCTCCTTACCCGCAGCAATCGACGGTAATTTTCCGCACGGTGCGATCGACGGGACCGATCTATTTCGGGCCGAAATAGATCGAAAATTAGCGTGTTGCGTGAACGATTTGACAGCAGATTCGATCCCAGTGATCGAATCTGCTGTCGATCGGCGGGAAATCGGGCCAGTGTATGGCCAGCTTAACTTGTCTATATATCTTAGCTAAAGTTTAGATAGTTTACACAGCAAATCTAGCTGCAAACAGCTTTAATAGAATATAAAGGTGGCCATACACTGGTCGATTTGCCATCAGATTCGACCAACAGATAGATCCCTCTCTGATCGAATCTGATCAGAGAGGGATCGTATGGCTACCTTTACAGCAAACAGATTGTGAACCGATTTCAGCCTGAAACCGTTCACAATCTGTTGTGGTGGTGCTGCTGCTGCTGCTGCTGCTGCCCCCGCCCGCATACATTACCTGCTCCGCCGGCGCGACTCCAGCCCCCCGGTCACCGCTGCTCTGTCTGCGCTCTGGTCTCCAGGTCCGGCATGCCTCACTTCTTCTAGCCCGGCAGGAAGTTTAAACAGTAGAGGGCGCTCTACTGTTTAAACTTCCTGCCGGGCTAGAAGAAGTGAGTCATGCCGGACCTGGAGACCAGAGCGCAGACAGAGCAGCGGTGACCGGGAGACTGGAGTCGCGCCGGCGGAGCAGGTAATGTATGCGGGCTCTATTGCGTCGGTCGTCGGGCACTCGAACGCCGCTAGCGATGCGCTCTTTACCCGCGGGCGATCGACGGTTATTTTCCGCACGGCGGGATCGGACGAAATGGATCGAAATTCGGCGTGTAGCGTGAACGATTGGCAGCAGATTCGATCCCAGTGATCGAATCTGCTGTCGAAACGGGCGCAAATCGGGCCAGTGTATGGCCAGCTTAACCACTTTCGGATTTCCCAGACGCATAACTACGCCCCTATTGACTTAATGAGCGGATCAGGGGCGTTGATAAATGCCCCTGCCGCTATTGTGCTGTGCGGACACGATCGCGCGCTCCCGCTCCCGCGCGCTCCCGCCCGCGGGTGCGCGCCCCCGTGCGTGCACATGCGCGTGCACCAGCTTCATTTATCTCTGGGTGGGATTGATGAATGGGAGTAATTACTCCCATCACCAATCAGATGCCTGTAACCATGAATGAGCACTGCTATAAGCCAATAGCAGTGCTCATTCATTTGTGAGGTTTACAAACAATGTTGCCAGCACTTAAGAAGATACAGTTACCTTGTAATCACTCCTGAGAGGATTACAAGGTAACTGGATCTTCTTTTCTTGTATTCTGACTGCCACCTAGAGGATTTTATAAATATACCAGGACTTATAAATAAATATACCAGGACTATATACCCCTGATCAACCCTGATTAACCCTGATCAACCCTGATCTAATCCTAGCCTCCCTTGCTTTTTTTTTTATGGTTGGAAATATAGAAATAGTGTATCTTTTCATTTTTTTCTCTTTTTTCTTTTTAAAATGCATAGAGAATAACATTATTACTAAAATAAAATATCACCCTTGAAAAGCCTAATTTGTGGCGAAAAAAACAACCTATAGATCATTCACATGTGATGAGTAGCAATAAAGTTATCAGTGAATGAATGGGAGGAGCGCTGAAATGTAAAAGTTGTTTTGGTTTTAAGGGAAGAAAACCTGTGATCCTGAAGTGGTTAAGAACATTTCTTCCTGTGATACAATGACAGCAGACATGTTTGTAAACATTACACAGAGGCAGGCTTATCTGCATCTTGAGCAAAGAAAACTAATCCCCCCCTCCTCCTCTGAAATCTCTGGCTAGTAATACCTCCCCCTGCCCAGACTGGGCTCCCATGAGCCCTTGCTACTGTCTGAAAGTGCCTTGGCTCTCTGAAAATCTGTTTGAGTGGTTTATTTAGTTTATAGGGAATTAGAGCATTAAAACAAAAAAGTATTTGGCTTGAGGAATGCCCTATAAACAATAGGAAAGGAACACAATTATGCAATGAGTAAAAGTTAATCTCGGATCCACTTTAAGGCCCGTACACACGCTTGATCTGCAGGAACAACGGGTCCGTCAGACCCTCCCGCTGGGCGGGTCGTTCCAGCGACAGTCTGTCTGCAGACTGATAAGGCTGTTTCTGAGCCAGAAACAGCCTCATCAGTCTGCCTGACAGACTGTACACACGCCAGACTGTCGCTGGAACGCCCGCCCAGCAGGAGGGTCTGACGGACAGGTCGATCCTGCAGATCAATCGTGTGTACGGGCCTTTATAATGGAGATTGACCGGGACCGGGAGAGGTAGTTTACTAGAATCACGTTTGTTTTATCAGAGCTTATTATAAAGAGATAATATTGTATTAGAGTTAAGGAAATTCAGCTAATGCGATTGGGTGGATAGCACCCTCTTGAACTGCTAAGTTTCCAATAAGCTTTGTGCTGTAATTGGAAACCGGTTCCCAAAGAGGTTTCCTGCTGGGTCCCTTAAGAACCTGAGGTGAGAGACCTATGGAAGCTGCCATATTTATTTTCTTTTAAACAATACCAGTTGCCTGGCAGTCCTGATGATCTCTCTGGTCAGTAGGATATAAATCACACACTTAAAGGATACCCGAACTAAAATGTGAAATAATGAGATAGACATGTGTATGTACAGTGCCTAGCACACAAATAACTATGCTGTGTTTCTTTTTTTCTTTCTCTGCCTGAAAGAGTTTAATATCAGGTATGTAAGTGGCTGACTCAGACAGGGAATAGAGTGTGACCCTCACTGATAAGAAACTCCCCTTTTTTACATCTTTCTTGCTCTCAGAAGCCATTTTCTGCTAGGAAAGTGTTTTATAGTTGGAATAGCTTATCAGTGTGGGTCACACTGTAGTCACTTCCTGTCTGAGTCAGGACTGAGTCAGCCACTTACATACCTTATATTTAACACTTTCAGGCAGAGAAAGAAAAAAAAGGAACACAGCATAGTTATTTGTGTGCTAGGCACTGTACATACACATGTCTATCTCATCATGTCACATTTCAGTTCTGGTATCCTTTAAAACAGGCATGCAGCTAAACTTTCAGGGGCCAATCGTAGAAGCTCCAGGAGGCGGAGGAGGATGGCGAGGGAGCTAGAGAAAGCCCCGGGTATGTATAACCCCCCCCCCCCCCCGAGTACATTTGAAATCGGCACCGGTAGACTTGGGCGTAGGATACAGCGGTATATGGCTGATCCTGCTTCTGCACAAGTCCGGGCCGATTTAATTACTATTCCCCCTCCAGGACGCCATGGATAGTGGGGGAATGAAATAATTTGGTTTCCGGAGCCCACGTTACTCACTAAGCGCTGCAATAGGAGTGATTTCTATTGTAGTCTATGTAGGCGCCGGCTGCGCCCAAATCTAGCAGCGCTGAAAAGCACTGCTCCGTGTCCCCCCCCCCCCCCCAAATCCTCTCAGGTACTCTTCAAGGTATAAGAGGCAGAGGATCAGCAGGACAGCCAGGCTATGTGCATAAAGTAAACAAACATGTCAGCTTCCATATCCCTCCCACCCAGGGTCCCTGACTAGCCCCAACCCAGCAGGAGACCTCATAGCTTTGTGGAAAACTTGTAATTAACTTCTAACAATATATTATTAGAAGATAACCTACATCAACTTTTAGATTCTAGAACCATGGATCTACAATGTGCTTAATGCTCATGATTAGTATGACCGAACTGGTAACCAGCAACTATACAGAAACGTCAGCAGCTGGTGCAAAGCCCAGCTCTTCTCTCACCTCTAGATCCACCCATACCATTCGCTGCTCCATATTCCCCGACATTCTCCTACCCGATGTGACTGGCAGCAGAGAGTCGCTCAACAAACCATTACCAATGCACAACGCTATTCTCTGCAAACCACTAGACGCGCGAAGCATCACCCAGTCACTACCAGCGCTACCGGCTTCCGGAAACACTCAGCATGCCGGGTGAGTCCACGCGTTCAGAAATTCAGAATCGACTCCTATCGGCCACCGTACAACAGCGAAGTGCCGATTCTAGCTGCGCAACCACACCCCTCTTAATCGCAAGACTTCAGCATCTGGAACGGGACGTGGTTGAGGAAATGTGGACGTCACTGCAGTCATGTGCCCTGTCAGGGCGGGAAAAGTGACAGATCAGTGAAAATTGTATGCAACTTTTGTGGGAAAGCCAAGGCAGGTTATAAAGTGGCATATTTATCACCTTCCCTTCTCTCCTCAGATTCTATATAATTATATTACGTTTTGTAAAATGAGACTGCATTTTGGGAATAGTGTAGTCTGGTGATCTGGCATTTGTAAATGTGATGTGGTAGTGTACTGTACCACTAGACCTCCACATGCCTTTTGTAGCTGCCGGAGAGATACTGGAGAGCGCACTTCTCTTGCGCAGACTGGCCAAAGTTACTGGACCCGGTTCCGGCGATAAAGAACATGCGGCGGACTCGCTATTCCTGAGAGATTTTGGGCTCTATTCATAAACCGTTACCGCAAGTTTTCAGCTCAAAACAGCGGACTTTCCCGACCATTTAGCAAAGTGGGCATTCATAAAAGCTGTTCCCGCATGAAAATCTACAATCCCCCAGCAGAGCGAGAAATTTCTTCCTTCTGCAGCGTTTTTCTAGATTTATCTAGAAAAAAGTAACAAAATGGCCATTCATAAAGATTAGAGGAAGCGGTATGTGGACGAGAAATACCGCTTCCTCGAAGCCTGCGGATTACATACAAGTGAATGGGACAGACCTCCCAGAGAGAGTAGTGCACGGAGGGACTCTGCCGGCGTAAGTGTTTCCGCATGCCTTCCGACAGCTTACCGCCAGCCTTCAGCGGGAGATCTCCGCACTTGCATCGCAGCTGCCAACATTTTTATGAATGACCACCCAGAAGTCTAAAATACCGCTGCGGTATTTTCCCTCCAGGAGTTTTTTCGCCGCAAATGTTTTATGAATAGAGCCCACTATGCTGAAATTAATCGGGAATTGGCCTGCAGTGTATGGGTAGCCAATGGATCTCTGTAATCAGATTCTATCAGAGAGATTTGTCTTCTAGTCGAATCTGCCCATCATCACTTGGTATTGGTGCAGGTTGAGCAACTGCAGTTTGTAAGTGTAAATTATCAGAGATGCGTACGTTAAAAAGGGGCACTGGGAAAAAAGGGCGCAGGGTTTTAAACGATAAGCATGGATAACGTTTAAAAATGTATTGTACTGTATTTCGTTTAAAATTAATGTTTTATAAAGTTATAAATCATTAAATAATGTGCATTAAATCGGCAATTGTAAAAACGTTAATCTTTCGTTTAAATAGTGAAACGTATAATAACGTTTAAAATTTTTTTACTAAGTAACCCTCCCTGTACCTACCCCTAACCCCTAGACCCCCCTGTTGATGCCTAAACCTAAGAGCCCCCTGTTGGTGCCTAAGTAACCCTCCCTGTACCTACCCCTAACCCCTAGACCCCCCTGTTAGTGCCTAAACCTAAGACCCCCCTGTTGGTGCCTAAACCTAAGACCCCCTGTTGGTGCCTAAACCTAAGACCCCCCTGGTGGTGCCTAAACCTAAGACCCCCCTGTTGGTGCCTAAACCTAAGACCCCCCTGTTGGTGCCTAAACCTAAGACCCCCCCTGTTGGTGCCTAAACCTAAGACCCCCCTGTTGGTGCCTAAACCTAAGACCCCCCTGTTGGTGCCTAAACCTAAGACCCCCCTGTTGGTGCCTAAACCTAAGACCCCCCTGTGATAAGCATTATTAAAGTTTCAAAAACATATTGTGCGTTTTTTTCGTTTAAAAATAATGTAAAAAAAAAAATTGTACTGTTTTTCGTTTAAAAATAATGTTTGAAAAAAATATTGTACTGTTTTTCGTTTAAAAATAATATTAAAAAATGTATAAATCATTAAATAATGTGTAATCATGAGAAGCAGTAATAAAACATTAAGTCTCCGGGCGCCGCTTTTAAAACGTTATTTTTCTCCGGCGCCCTTTTTTCCTATCGGGCGCCCATTAAACGATATTTATTATGGGAGTGAATGGCGGCGCCCGATTTGTCCACTAGCCTCCTGCGCCCTTTTTTACTGTTACCATCAGAGATACTGTGGAGTAATTTTGCACTTTACAGGGAGCCTCAGTATCATATTGGGTTGGCATGTGTTCATAAGCCAGGGACTCCCTGTATTCAGACCATAAGACACAGTGACATTTTCCTACATTAACCACCTGGGTGGTATGGGTCAGGCAAGAAAAATGACCTAAAAGCGGTATGCTTGACACATAGGGTGGCCACTTGCAGAACCCCAAAAAGGAGGACATCGTACCGAGGACAGTGGCGTACAATAGTCCACATGATAGAGGGCCGCCCAACCACAAAATGCAATCAGATTCGCAGAAGATTTCAGATTTCCACACAAATGCTATGAGATTGACAGCAGATTTCCCCACAAATGCTATGAGATTGACAGCAGATTTCCACACAAATGCAATTTTATTGGCAGCAGATTTCCCCACAAATGCTATGAGATTGGCAGCAGATTTCCACACAAATGCTATGAGATTGGCAGCAGATTTCCCCACAAATGCTATGAGATTGGCAGCAGATTTCCCCACAAATGCTATGAGATTGGCAGCAGATTTCCCCACAAATGCAATCTTATTGGCAGCAGATTTCCACACAAATGCAATCTTATTGGCAGCAGATTTCCCCACACATGCTATGAGATTGGCAGCAGATTTCCCCACAAATGCTATGAGATTGGCAGCAGATTTCCACACTAATGCAATCTTATTGGCAGCAGATTTCCACACAAATGCAATCTTATTGGCAGCAGATTTCCACACTAATGCAATCTTATTGGCAGCAGATTTCCACACAAATGCTATGAGATTGGCAGCAGATTTCCACACAAATGCTATGAGATTGGCAGCAATTCACTCACCGGAGTCTCTGGGTGGAGGATATAGGCACTTAGGCAGTGGCTCTGCCTCTGGAATCCTGGATGTGTCTGTGACGTGGGAGCCTGGGACCCACGGGTTGGCAGCGGCAGTGGCACTGGCTGAGCAGTGCTGACCTGGGCCTGGCTCTGGCTGGCTGTGTCTCTCATCGGCCGCGGACGGCGGCACTCTGCTGGCTGCGACTGCCTCTCTGAGAGGCTCTCTGTCTGGGCTGGATCTGTTGTGACCACGGGCGGGGCGGCACGCACTCACACACACACACACTGCTGGCTGGCTAATGGCTGCGGCTGCCTGGCTCGCGTGCGTCGTCAGCTCCTACCCCCGTCACCCGGGCCAACTAACTCAGCTCAGGGCTGCCTTTTCCCGTTGCGCGGCGGTGTGCGTGTGCCGACGTCTACGTGTGACGTCACACACGTCACTGTCGGAGATGCGGAGATCGGGCCGGACAGTCTAAAAAGGAGGACATCTGGCTGTCCGTCCTGGCCTTGCGCCGGACGGAGGACAAGCCGTCTAAAAACCGGACTGTCCGGCCTAAATCCGGACGGATGGCCACCCTATTGACACAGTATTCAGCATAACGCATAGGAGGTTTTTAAAGGTAGCCTACCTAGTTTAGGTGCCCTAGTATAGGTTACTGAGGTATAGGTGCCCCCTCCCCCCCCCCCATAAATATCAATCCCCAGCACTATATCAGTACTCACTGTGCCTCTCTCCAGTGCTAATCGCATCACCTCTGCTGCAGCTCATCAGGATGCGGGTTGATGACATCATTAAGCTGCATCCCGGTGCTATGGAAAGAGAAAACTGTAGCTGTATGTGGCAGAGGTGATGCGACGTCACTGGAGAGAGCCATTGCGGGGGATTGTTCTTTGTGTTTGTGTGTGTAGGGGGGGGGGGGGTTGTTGAGGGGGACACCTATACCTTGCTAACCTATACTTGTGCACCTATAGCTGGCTAACCTATACTGGGGGCAAATATAACTGGCTAACCTATGCTGGGGACACTTATACCTGGCCACCTATACTGGGGGGCACCTATACCGGGCTACCTATACTGGAGGCAGCTATATCTGTCTACCTTTACTGGGGGCACCTATACCTGGCTATCTATACTGGGGGTATCTATACCTGGATACCTATACTGGGGGCACCTATTCCTGGCTACCTATACTGTGACACCTATACCTAGCTACCTATACTGGGGGCACCTATACCTATCTACCTATACTGAGGGTACCTATACCTGGCTACCTCACTGGGGGCATCTATACCTAGCTACCTATACTGGGGGCATCTATACCTGGATACCTATATTAACCATTTCAGCCTGTGGGTTGTTTTCACCATATGGACGAGAGGAATTTTCACATTTCAGCGCTTCTCCTATTCATTCCCCAATTAAGCTTTCTTTGGGTGGTACATTAAGATAAGTATTATTTTATTCTAAAAGCATTTTAACGGGAATAATAAGAAAAGAAAAAAACATTATTTCTCAGTTTTTGGCCATTATAGTTTTAAAATAAAACGTAAAACTGTGGATAAAGCCACACATTTTTTTGCCAATTTGTCCCGGTTATTGTTACATTTAGGATGGTTTCACAGTGGGACGTTACAGGCGCACGTTAGAGCAGCCTGTAACGCAGCCCACCGCACAGTAATGAAAAATCAATGGGGTTGTTCACAGTGCGGACGTTGTGTTACATTGTAACGCTGTGTCACAAGACAACGTACTGCATGCAGTACTTTGGACGCGGCTGAGCCCCGTTAGACTGCTTGCACATGCTCAGAAATGTTGGGGAGGAGCGGAGAGCGGCCAGGCACATGGCTAATTAATATGCACTGCACGTTATGACGTGCAGTGTTTACTTCCTGGAGCAGCCGCTCTGTGCGGCGATTGGCCGGCGGGACCACGTGATGCCGCATGCGCACAAGAGTGCGCATCACGGCATCACTGACGCCAGAGTGAGCTGCACAACGCGGCTCACTCTGACGTCCAGATCTAGCACCACCAGGCGTTCCGTTAGGGGGACGTTATGCGACCTTAACGCCTCCTCTAACGCAACGTCCTGGTGTGAAATTAGCCTTAAAGAGACACTGAAGTCTCTTTAAAATCATCTTTTTATTACAAAATCCTGTTTAACATTACTGTCCTAACTAAAACGCCACATCCCCGCGGCTGCAACCTAACTAAATCCCCCCTAACTCCCCCCTCCCTCTCCCCCCAAAAACCCACAACTTTTTTTGTTGTGGATTTTGCTGCTGTTGGGAGGCAGAGCTTTCAGCCGCAGCTCTGCCTCCTTACGCGTCTATCAGCCGCGTATCACCGCCTATCCTCTGCCCCTCTCAGTGAAGGAAGACTGAGGGGTGGGGGAGAGGCGGTGATCCGGGTTGATAGACGAGATGATAGGCAGAGCTGCGGCTCATAGCTCTGCCTCTCACAGGAGCGCTGCCCGGATTGCCCCTGGGGAGTTTGGGGGAATTTAGTTAGAATAACGTGATCCATTCTGTTACTGTGAACAGGCCCATAGAACTGCAGTGTATGGGCGGTGAGTTCACATACAGAAGTATTTTGCAACGCAACTGACCACTGTGAACAAGGCCTCCAGTTTTGGTCTATAATAAAATTACTAGCTTAAGGCCCTGTTCACAGTGGTCAGTTGCATTGCAGAAAAAATCTGCATGACAACTCACTGTCCATACAATTCTATGGGACTGTTCACAGTAACGGATCGTGTTATTCTAACTCACTGCATGCAGGCTTTGTATTAAAGTCTATGGCCAGTCTCCATTGCAGTTCACAGTCATTATAACACGTGAGTTATGCAACTGACCACTGTAAACCTAACCTAAGGCTAGGTTCACAGTGCCAACGCGCGTTGCGCTGTTACACAACGTGGCTAAAACGCAACGCTAAATAGCAAGTAAAGTGGTAACGTTAGCATGCGATTTAACGGAGGCACAACAATCAAAATAGCATCATAATATGCGACGTTTGTGTCGCACATTTACAACTATAAATGAGCATTTGTATGTTTGAAAAATCGGAGGTATAGGTGAAGTTGGTTAGTCAGTATGTGCACTAGCATAGATGAGCAAATGTTTGGTGGTGGTTGTTTATTATTTTTTATGCGCCTTTTACAAAGGCAGAGGAGGAGGAGGAGGTATTGGGTACATCCTCTCCTAGAAGAAAGGGTTGAGAAGGGCTATTTTGGAGTTTTGTACCCTGATCTGATAGCTGATCCTGAGAAGTTTTTTAATTTTACCCGCATGTCAATAGCAAGGTGAGTAGTTATTTTTCTAACAATTGCCAATGTTTGCTGTAATTTAGTGTGTGAGCCCCTATTAAATGTGTTTTTCATTTTCACATTAGCTTTCAACATCTCTTGGAGCTTATTCGTGTTGATATTACCAAAGAAAATGTCAATTTCAGACCTTCTATCTCAGCAGAGGAGAAACTATTGGTGACATTGAGGTATGATGTTAATAAATCTCTATATAATGTACTTGGCATAGTTATGTGAATGTTAAAAATGTGTTATTTCGTGTAAACGTTCTTAGCAACTATATTGTCAAAGTGTTGTTTTTCTCAAAAATGCATGTGACATGTGTAAGCAAGGGCTCCTAAGTAGTATGCTTATCTATCGAACACATGTTAATATTTTAATAGTGTTGTCAATATGTTTTTATTTGTCTGCAAATATAACTATTGTAGTCTTGCAAGGCTTCATCAAACAAGACTCATGAAGATGTATAATATCCTTTCAATTAATACCTATAAGTTAATGTCTGTTGAATGTAAATACAATATGTTTGGTGTTGTTGATACTTACAGACCAGTGTGTAATGTAAGTAAATTTTTGTGTGGTAATCCTTGTTCAAGGATATTTTTGTGGTTGTACAATGTAAAAACCATTATGAATCTCTTTATAATGAGTGCTTTCACAAGGTTGTTGTATAGTGTTCTAAATTTTGAAACATTGATGTGTAATGGTGTGTGTTTCGTTATTTTGTATTACAGATATCTGGCTACGGGCCAGTCTTTTGCTTCCCTACATTATTCTTTCCGTCTGGGCAAATCCACAATAGCTTACATCATTCGAGACACCTGTAAGGCAATTTGGAAGAGAGTCGCTCCAATTTACATGGCCCCACCTGATCAAAGCACATGGCAACGGATAGCGGATGGTTTTTGGGACATAGCTTATTTTCCAAATTGTCTGGGAGCCATTGATGGCAAACATGTGCGCATCATTATGCCTCCCAAGTCTGGGAGCCGATATTATAATTATAAACGTTATTTTTCTTTAGTTATTTTGGCTATTGCTGATGTAAACAGTAATTTCATTTATATTGATGTTGGTTCTTATGGCAGCTCCTGTGATTCCTTTATTTTCCATCATTCAAATTTTTATCAAAGAATGGAAGCAGGTCTTTTGGGTTTTCCACCTCCCAAACCATGGCCAAGACGAGCAGAACCAGCTTACCAATATACATTGGTGGGAGATGAGGCCTTTGGCCTTGGTCCTCATATGATGAGACCTTATCCATCACGAGGTCTTAATGATGTTACCACCATTTTTAACAAACGCCTAACCCGGGCAAGGCGTGTTGTTGAATGTGCCTTTGGCATTTTGGTAAGCAAATGGCGGATTCTACACACACCTATTCAGCTTGATTTGCCAAATGCTGTTGCTGTCATAAAAGCAGCTTGTTGTCTACACAACTTTGTTAGGCAAAGAGAAGGTGGTAGACCAGATGACCCACAGGTTTGTGCTATGCAAGATGTGACAGCAAACCCCCCACGTGGCACCTCTGATGCTCTAAATATGCGCAATTCTATGGCACAATATTTTGTAAGCCCTGACGGATATGTTGCATGGCAAGATGAGTAGTTGTTCAAATAGTTTAAAACCACAATAGGACATTTTATTTGAATTTATGTAAACACACTGATTGAAAGTTCATTGATGTGTAAGTAGTCCTTATAGTTTGTAATTGTAGGGTAAAGTATTACATATTAAAAATAAAATATCTTGACACAATGAACGTTTGAAATGGGTTTATTTTCATGTTAATTGTTTTAAATGTGTGCAGCATTATAGGCCTTATTTGAGGTCTTAACAATGCTACAACAGGGTACCCAAATAAACCAAAGTAACATATTTACATTCATTATGACACTGTCAAATCAAATCACATTATAATTACCATGAAAATTATTTAATAAAATTGAGATTCCTGAGATGATGTTTCTTCAATACAGCTTGTTGTTTGTGATGGCATTTGAGAGTTAAATGGCTGAGGGTGTGGTTGTGTCTGATTGTGTTCATTGTTAGGAATATAGTGTTGTGTAATATGTTCAGGATGATTTTGTTTGTAATATGGCAATTGTCTTTGTTGTGCATGTATTTGTTGTGAAGAACCGTATGGATGAGTGGCGGCATAACTTTTAGCCAAAGGTTGTGAATGTGCTGATGGAGGTTGTGAATGTATAGATGGATGTTGTGAATGTATAGATGGATGTTGTGAATGTGCTGATGGAGGTTGTGAGTGTATAGATGGAGGTTGTGAATGTATAGATGGAGGTTGTGAATGTATAGATGGAGGTTGTGAATGTATAGATGGATGTTGTGAATGTGCTGATGGATGTTGTGAATGTGCTGATGGAGGTTGTGAATGTATAGATGGAGGTTGTGAATGTATAGATGAATGTTGTGAATGTATAGATGGAGGTTGGGAATGTATAGATGGAGGTTGGGAATGTATGGATGGATGTTGGGAATGTATAGATGGAGGTTGGGAATGTATAGATGGATGTTGGGAATGTATAGATGGAGGTTGGGAATCTTCACATACTGTATTAATGTGTTGGTCTTGGCTGTGACTGTTTATACTTGTATTGTGTTGGTATTTAATAATAACATCAAGAATTTCTTTATGCATGAATGGTAGTGATTCTTCAGGGACTTTCTCCATATATGTAACCAGACTATTGGCCAATTTTTGAATAGGTGACATCTGCTCTTGGCTCTGCTTCCATCTTTCCATCAATTGTTGAAAAGCATAAAACATATTGGTATCCACATTTTTTCCAGGTCCAACTAACTCACGAGATCTCTTTCGTCCAGTAGGGGCATTTTGGCTTGTGGATGGTGCAGCTTCTAGTGTGTCCATTTGTGACATTCCATCTTGAGTGTGGCTGCTCTCTGTCTCCAATGCATCAATTTGGAAGCTATCCTCAGTCCTACACAAAGAAAAAATACAATGCTTTATTATTACATATATATGTAAGATATGTAATCATAAGTACTGCCATATGTATGCTGCTTTTATTAGAGGCCATATATTCAAATGTGCCAGACAAACACTGTAAATCAAGATACATCGAACTCACAGTATAAAATTGTGACATTAACATCTGACCTATGTAATCAGAGGAGATTGAAATTTAACACATGATGACCACTATTACAAACATGTACACTGATGTTGGATTGTAGCATACAGACAAAATGTAGGCCTGTGGGCCCCTAGTGGCACAAAATTGCCCCAGAAGCTGGAAAAAACATTAGCAACTACACTTCGTGGAAAAATATATATATAAGCACAATTAAAAGCTGTGTATTATCACACTTACTGTCTTCCATCAAAGGTAGGACGTAGAAATTCCAGCTGCTGAAAGTGGCAATATTTGCTCACATAGGCTGGTCCACTTCCACTTTTTGCACGTTTCTCCTTTTCTATCTCTCTTTTGTAGTTATCTTTCACAGCTTTCCAACGATCTCGCATTTCAAGGACTGAAATATACATATAAGAATAAATCATTATATGCATAGCAAACATGTAAATCATTTATATAACATGTTAAAAACATATATAATTATGATCACTATACCTTTAACTCAATAAGCGTTATCAAACACTATATCCTAAGCTAGATAAAGTATCTGATGTGTAAAATCGATTTCTGAAGTCACTAAGGTGGTATACTGTACATTTATGGAAGGTGTTATTGTTAAAAGTGGGAAAACATCCATAACACCTTTGTCAATTTACAATTCGATTTTTACCATGAGGTACATTATCACACAATTCCCAAAATGTTGGATAAAGCTGCGTGAAGTGCGTCTTTTAGGTGTCATTTACTGTTAGAAATGTGGAACATGTAACAATTTTTAGTAAAACATTTCAGCAAATGGCCAAATAATTATGCCAGTTTGCAAAACAACAGATAAATTAAGAATATAGCACAGCCAATACACTATGGGCTTTATTCTCAAAAGAGTGCTAACTGTTAGCACTCTTTTGTGAATCAAGCCCTATATGTATGTATTAGACAGTTACATACATATTTGTAATAAGTGATATGCGAAACTTACACAGATAAATACATTTAGCTCTGATAGGCACAATACATACACCATGTTATTGTAATGTTTTATAAGCATTGCTTATATTCCACTCAAAAGCAGTAGTAATATTTTCTATGCTATCGTATTCATTATGCGACTTAACAACCGCATACAACTCGAAAGAGTGCGGCTACTTTAAGACGTCTCTGAGTGGCGCTAAAGCGTGCCGTCATGTGATCCAATGAGGTTTAACAGTGCGTCTAGACGCTCATCCTGTTATGTGTAGACGCACACAGACCGCGCCTTGAGCAAGATGCCACCAGCAGTCTTCAGCGAGGAGGAGAAAGAAATTTTAGCCAAAGTAAGTGCACTTTCTACTTCATACCACATCCCACACCCATCCCATACCTTATAATATTTGGTAGGCATTCACGTTCACTTTGTCATGTAACAGGATTATTTACAATAATGGCTGAATGTCACAATACATTTTATGACCTCACCTTACTATTACAGATATGATCATTAACATGTGCCTTCTTTACATGCCAATACATATAATGAGGCCTCAGCTGCAATAGGATGTTAGCGACTTTAGAGGGACCAGTGCTTCTATTGTTGGTGAAATGTATTGTCTAATTATAACATGATATCTTAGAGATGGCTGAATTAGGTTTTTTTCTTGATTTTCAGACCATGTTTCGCAACAATTATGACCTCATGAGGAGCAGGTATCAGAAGCACCGTGTTCTGCTTAGCCTGCAGGCACTATTCTTGCGTAATTATTTCAAGCTTCACTCCATCAGCTCTATTGTGAAACGTTGGTGTGACCTAAAAAGAAGGGACGTAGAGTGGCTGGAACAAATGAAGCAGGAATATAGACAGGGTAAATATACCACTATGAGTTATTCATTTTGGCAAAATGATAAACAAATGGAAATCTTCATTCCCATTGCTGTGTACTTTAACATTCATGTTGTATTGTCATACAGAGGAACGAAGACGCCTCAGGACACGTCGTCTGCAAAGACAGCAAGACATTCATCTAATGACCAGAGCAACAGCTGCCAGAACTACTACACCACCTGACACACCACCAGATACTCAAACTCCACCATCACCTGACACACCACCACATACTCAAACTCCACCACCACCTGACACACCACCACATACTCAAACTCCACCACCACCTGACACACCACCACCACATATCCCAACCTCTTCCTCCAGTGACAACTCTACAATGGCATTTTCACCAAGCCCTGCACCTTCCGTAAATTCTTCAGCTGATACATTGCCACTGGATTTGGATGATGTAGTTGAACAGGCAACAGATGTCCCACCACAGCCTCAGACATCACGTCGTGAAAATGAACAATCAGGGAGCAACACCATAACCGATGGAAGTGAGTTAATCACAATAATAATATTTTTAAGCCACACCAAGGACAACTCACTTGGTGATTTCACACTATTGCTGCTGGGAAGCATGCCCCTTTTTAAGGCCAGACCACAAACCAAGCCAGTAAACCACCATTATGTATTGCCTGTGACGTGGTTTGTACATTAAAGTATTTCCTCTTGTGCCTCCATATTGTTCACTGTATGCCTCTTTGTGTGTCCTTGTGTCCCCTTTTGCCATCTCTGACCCCCTGTGCAACCACAGATAGATTATTGTGAAATGTTGCCAAACACAACTATGCATGTTTGACACACACTTCATAACAAGCTATTGGATACAGAATTTTTTGTATGTGCACATAAACTCTGGCCATGAAAACACTTCATGGAATAGGCACCTGCCTATGTTGACTTGTGGATGATCTGGCTATGTGTTGAAACCTCTGTTCCTAACTATGTCTCACTGTGCCTCCTTAGGTACCCCTTTGAGCCTTCATCTATCCCCTCTGCACCTATGTCAACATGACACACTCCTGTGCTTTCACAGGGCAGTGTGTAAAGGCTGAGTATAGGGCACTAGAAGCTGGCCTAAAACCTCCCCTCTATAATACAGTGACTGTGCAATAATCCAGTTTTCGCCTCCCTTGAAAGGTGACTCTCCTCATGTAGTGTGTCATCACAATACATGTGTTTTGAGATTGGGGACACTATGGTGAGTGTATAGGACACATGTGCAGGCAAACCAATGGAGTGTAGGGGAGAGGTGACATCACAGCTTATTATGCAGTACACTATGCACTTACAGACTAAGCTGCTGAACTGTTGGAATTAAAGAATGATTATTAACTTTCAGGGCAAAGGACTACAAAGGCACATGTTTGAAACCTTTTCATAATCACACTGAGATTTTAAATTTATTTTGTGTTTTGTTTTTTACAGATGCCAACAATTATTACATCAGCAGAAGCGAATACTTGTTCCTGTTGCGCACAATGCATTCTATCGTGGTGTGGGTGCAAATAATGTATGCAGAGCTGCATCCTGATGAGCACAGAAATGAGTAGTTATAGTTCCAACATGTTACAATGTTTTTATGTTCAAAAAAAGTTACGCTAGTTAGCAAGTTGTGTGTTTTTTTGTTTATTAATAAAATTTTCAAAGAGGACAAAAAAAAGGTGCCATTGCATTGAAAAGCACCACATGTTACCAAAAAAAACAAAAAACAAAACACATTATAAACAAAATACGCTACCTTACTTACGAATTCAACATCATAGTTTGTATGCGATCCAAACGTGGGTGCGATCTAAAAATTCCATACGATAAATAAAAAAACATAATACTACGTACAATATACACGTGGTAGGTGACCCGGACACATCCTCACAGTCTCAAAATTTAAACATTACACATCTGTTTTTGACAATTATAACATTACATACTCATTAACACAGGGATTACGCCATCAAGCCACGCTCAGTCTATACAAACTTGAAACAATCAACGGAAAATATAACAAAAATATACAAAAAACTTACAGGACCTTTTTGATCCTTATTTTCCTGGCTATCCCAATCAGAATAGAAGGCAGCTGTTATCTGCTCCCAAATTTTCTTCTTGTTAACATTGTCCTTAAAACGAGAATGGGTCTGATCATATAGTTCGGGGTGCGTCTGCACCCTACTTATTAGGTCATCTATATCTATAGCAAGTTTTTTCTTGCGGCCTGCCATCTCCAAATAGCACAAAACTATTCCATTCATGAGGCTAACTCCGCCTCATTATACCTACAACAGGTAACATAAAATTGACAACACATGATTTGTATTTAAATGCGCATGTGCACTAACTACAACGTCATAACATTCAGCCAACCACTTTGAACAGGAAAGCGTTACCATAGGTTAACATTGAACGCGTCAACGACAAATTTGCATAAACGCAGAGCAGGATCGCCGTTATTTTTACGTACCTCGTTGACGCGCATCGCACCGCGTGCACTCTGAACGTCGCATTGACTGATCATTGATGTGCGATTTCCGACGTTACAAAACCTCCGTCATGACGCACCGCAACGGAGCACTGTGAATGTAGCCTAAAGGAGTCATCAGGGCAAATCTAGTAAAATGAGTGGTACTTACCGGGGGCTTCCTCCAGCACCAAGCTCCCAGGACCTCCCTCACCGCAGCTCTGCCCGCAGTCGTTCGCCGGAGCTCCGACCCGGTCCCCGGCAATGATGTCAGAGCGACCTGGAGGTCGCTCTGTACTGCGCCTGTGCGATCGACGCTGTCAATCACCGCCACGTGGGCCGGAGCGGACTGCGCAGGCACAGAACTACTGTGCCTGCGCAGGCACAGAACTACTGTGCCTGCGCAGTCCGCTTCGGCCCATGTGGCGGACCTCCAGGTCGCTCTGACGTCATCGCCGGGGACCGGGTCGGAGCTCCAGCGAACGGCTGCGGGCAGAGCTGCGGCGAGGGAGGTCCTGGGAGCTTGGGGCTGGAGGAAGCCCCCGGTAAGTACCACTCATTTTACTAGATTTGCCCTGATGACTCCTTTAAAGAGACACTGAAGCGAAAAAAATATGATATAATGAATTGGTTGTGTAGTAGGGGTAATTACTAGAACATTGGTAGCAAAAAATATATTCTCATATTTTTATTTTCAGTTATACAGCTTTTTTTTTTTTTTTTTTTAATAATATTGCATCATTCTCTCATATTTGCAGTTTACACACTACTCAGCATTCTAAATGATTTTACAGAGCAGGCCAGTGAACTATTGACCTGTCCTCTGCAGAAGAAAAAAACAATACAGTGACTGACAGTTGAGATAACAAGCTTCAGAAGACAGAGCTCTCTGGGACTTGAAAGTCCCAAAGTCGTGGAGCTCAATGGCTCTTTTGCATAGATAACAACTGAAGTTTAACTGTACTGTACTGGAAACAATATTAGACGTATGTCTCTGCTCCTAATGTTTTATTTCTTAGCTGTACTACACATTATTATATAATAAAAAAATTTCGCTTCAGTGTCTCTTTAAGGCTAGGTTCATAGTGTTCAGTTGCACAGCTCACGAGTTATAATGTGTGTGAACTGCAATGTAGACTGGACATAGACATTAATACAAAGCCTGCATGCAGTAAGTTAGAATAAGGTGATCAGTTACAACGCAGTACTGTGAACAGGCCCATAGAATTGTATGGGCAGTGAGTTGAAACGCAGAATTATTCTGCAACACAACTGATTACTGTTAATAGGACTTGACACTATGGGGGCTTTGTGCTCCACCTGCTCTATCACTGAAGCCAAAGCCGTTTTGTCCATGCTGCATGCTGAAGTCAAGTATATTCTGGAAAACTGAGTGACTGACCTGAGCACCTGCCTCCTGATGTGTCTGTGGGCTGGTGCACACCAAGAGCGCTTTTGAGAGCTTTTAAAATCGCTAGCGCTTTGAAAAGCGCTTGGCTAATATATTTAAATAGGATGGAGCACACCAGAGTGATGTGATTTTCTCCCAAACGCGGGTCCTGCAGCATTTCTGATTTCTGAGGCGATTCAGCCTCAATGTTAAGTATAGGAAAGTGGAAAATTGCTCTTAGTGCTTAGCGATTTTTCAAGTGTTCTTGTTACAGAAGCTGCACAGTTACAGCTCTACTGTAACAAAAAATAAAAACTGTGACTCCAAAAATCGCTAGGCATGATTAAAAAATCGCCAGGCACATGCCTAGAAAAATCAATTTAAAAAGTGCTGAGCGTTTGCGATTACGCTACCGCTTTTTGGTGTGCACTTGCCCTGTGAAAGTGCTGGCAAACCACTTGTAATTTGGGAGTAAAACAAAAAAAATCTGTTACGCTGCTACTAAAACATTGTGGCAGGGGACTCCTTACCCTTGTAGGGAGTAGAGATGGCTCGAACCTCTGATTTTTGGTTCACGAACCTCGAACGCAAACCTTTGCCAAAAGTTCGGTACGCGTGAACTTTCGCAAACCGCAATAGACTTCAATAGGGAGGCGAACTTTGAAAACTAGAAACATTTATGCTGGCTACAAAAGTGATGGAAAAGATGTTTCAAGGGGTCTAGCATCTGAGTTTTTGCATGGATGAGTGGGATAGACGCCAAAAGTCTCAAGGAAAAATCTGGATTTGACGCAAAGCAGCGTTTTAAGGGCAGAAATCAGATTTCATGCTAAATTGGAGGCCTAAAGTGCTTTGAAACATCTTGCATGTGTATGCATCAATCAGGGAGTGTAATTAGAGTACTGCCAGTGGCGTAGCTAAGGAGCTGTGGGCCCCGATGCAAGTTTCACCTGGGGCCCCCCAAGTACTCTATACATAACAATTGATACGGCGCACCAAAACCTGCCAATGGCAACTACAGTGTCAGAGGTGCAAGAAGGGGATGGGGAACAGTTTGTTAATGAATACCACTATTCATAGCATCCATTGAAGTGATTATTATGAGCATAGGACCAATAGAGAGCTAAAACTGTAGTTGAGGGAGGGCCCTTCGGGGCCCCTCTGGCCCAAGGGCCCCGATGCGGTCGCTACCTCTGCACCCCCTATTGCTACGCCCCTGAGTACTGCTTTACACTGACAGACCAAACTCACTGTGTAACGCACCGCACACAGCTGTTTGTGTAGTGACGGCCGTGCTGGACTGGTGCGCACCATGGCCAGAGTGCAGGCCATGGCGGTTTTCAAGCCCATATGGTCACCGGGCTGAGGTAAATCAATGACAGAACAACAGTGACTATCCAACTGATCGAATTTGGTCTGTCCACAATTAAGCAACAACCTTATTATCTTGGGTGTGCCCCCCCCGAGACACTCATATAGCCGGCGATCATTGCTTCATTCTGATACGCAAGCCCCTTCATCGCGGCAAGGTAACGATCACGGAGGGGAATTGACACATGTACATGCCTTTTGTTTTGTTGCAGCTGCAGTGCAGCCAGAAAAATTAGGCAGGCATGTACACGCACCAGAAAAATTATTATAGCGGCCGCTGCTAGCAGCGGTCTTAAAAATTCAGGAATCCGCCTGGAGTCCTGGACCCTGTTGGTGGTGGCGGAGAAGGCAGTCAAGTTGTGCCGTGACATCACCCTTAAACGCACTGTAAAGCATAGTTGCCAGCTTATTGTGCATGCGCAGAATCCTTTCTGCCTTCTGGTGAGTTGGTAACATCTCAGCCACTTCCTATCCCGAGGGTCTAGTAGCGTGGCCAGTAATTGTCATTCCCCTTGAGTTTTTTTATACGGAGGTCCCTTAACAGGCTGGACAGCATAAAACGCCATCTGCACAAATTTGGATCCAGACGTACTATCCATCTCCTCTTGCTCTTCCTCAGTGACGTCAGGTAAGTTCTCCTCCCCCAGCCACGAACAATACCACGGGAACGTTGAGCAGCACAAGCCCCCTGCGACGCCTGCTGCGGTTGTTCTTCTGCCGCCTCCTCCTCCAAAAAAACACCTTCCTCATCCCCACACGACTCTTCCTCCTCCTCCTCCCTCTATGCTGCCGCAGGTGTTGAGGAAACATCTTAATCTGATAAGGATTGATCCAACAACTCTTCCTCCTGTAACTGTTCCTGTTCACGCGCCTCCACAGCTTGATCCACCACTCTACGCACAGTACGCTCCAGGAAGAAAGCATACGGGATCAAGTCGCTGATGGCGCCTTCACTGCGACTCACCGTGTTTGTCACCTCTCCAAACGGCCGCATGAGCCTGCAGGCATTTCGCATGAGTGTCCAGTTCTTCGGCCAGAACATCCCCATCTCCCCAGAGTGTGTCCTTCTACTGTAGTTGTAGAGATACTGGGTGACGGCTTTCTCCTGTTGTAGCAGGCGGTCGAACATCAGGAGGGTCGAATTCCAGCGAGTCGGGCTATCGCAAATCAAGCCTCTCACCGGCAAGTTGTTTTTCTGCTGAATATCGGCAAAGCGTGCCATGGCCGTGTAAGACCGCCTGAAATGCCCACACAACTTCCTGGCCTGCTTCAGGACGTCCTGTAAGCCTGGGTACTTAGACACAAATCTCTGAATTATGAGATTCAGCACATGTGCCATGCAGGGTACATGTGTCAACTTTCCCAAATTAAAAGCCGAAATGAGATTGCTGCCGTTGTCACACACCACGTTACCGATCTCCAGTTGGTGCGGGGTCAGCCACTGATCCACCTGTTTGTTAAGAGCAGCCAGGAGAGCTGCTCCAGTGTGACTCTCCGCTTTGAGGCAAGACATGTCTAAGATGGCGTGACACCGTCGTACCTGGCATGCAGCATAGGCCCTGGGGAGCTGGGGCTGTATAGCTGTAGAGGAGATTGCAGCACCAGTAGAGTTAAACTGCCACTCAGCCAAGGAGGAGGAGGATGACGACAGCGAAGAGGATGTAGCAGGAGAGGAGGTGGCAGGAGTCCTGCCTGAAAGCCGTGGAGGTGTCACAAGTAGGTCCACTGCACAGCCACGTGCTTCCTGCTTGCCAGCGGTCACCAGGTTGACCCGATGGGCTGTGTAAGTAATGTACCTGCCCTGACCTTGCTTGGCAGACCAGGCATCCATGGTCAGATGGACCCTTGACCCAACGCTGTGTGCCAGAGATGACACCACTTGTCTTTCAACTTCATGGTACAGTTTGGGTATTGCCTTTTTTGAGAAATAATTGCGGCCTGGTATCTTCCACTGCGGTGTCCCAATGGCCACAAATTTTCGGAAGGCCTCAGAGTCCACCAGCTGGTATAGTAACAGCTGGTGAGCTAACAGTTCCGCCAAACCAGCTGTCAGACGCCGGGCAAGGGGGTGACTGGCAGAAATTGGCTTCTTCCACTCAAAGATTTCCCTCACAGACACCTGGCTGCTGCTGTGGACAGAGGAGCAGGAACCGCTCAAGGTGAGAGGCGGACTGGAGGAGGGTAGCTGTGATTGTGAAGGTGCAAGGGAGAAAGCAGCTGAAGATGATGCACCTGAAGGAGGAAGAGGAGAAGGAGGGTGGCTTTGCTTTTGTGTGCTGCTTATTCCTCTGGTGCTCTTCCCATTGCAGTGTGTGCCTTTTTTCCATGTGCCTTCGTAAGGCAGTTGTCCCTACGCGGCTGTTGGCCTTTCCACGGCTCATTTTTTGGAGGCAGAGAGAACAGATGGCATTGCTCTGATCTAAGGCAGACACGCAAAAAAATTTCCAAACCGCTGAGCCCCCCTGGGGTGATGGCACTATGGTGGCATCAGCAGCTGACGTTGAAGGGCATGTTGGATGGCTGTCCATAGGTGGCGATACAAGGTGCCGGACACTGCCCCCAGCTGTTTCGGACGACGAGTTCCCCCTGCTTCTTTCAGGAACTCGTCTCCTCCTACTCCTCTCTGACTCCCCCTCTGAACTGTCCCCTTGGTCATCTTGTCTATTAGGATCCCACGTGGCATTCGTAGCATCATAATCATCTTCCCTAGCTTTGCTTGCCTCAGACACCTCATAAACTGCACCAACAGTAGGAAGACTTCATCATCCTCCTCCTCACACGTTACGTCCATAGTGTTGCTTAACTCACACATATGAGGTGGTGTAACTTGCTTAGCCTTCATCTGGTTGTAACAATAATGTCTGTGAATCAGTTAATTCCCCACCAAATAACTCCTGCGATGTGTCAAATGCAGCGGATGTGGTGCTTGTAGTATCGCTGGTGGCTGCGGAAGATGAGGTGTTCTGTGTTAAATAGTCAACCAACCTGACAATCTTGGGAGTTGATGGGACGTGCCTACTTCTGAGCACTGTACTTTGGTCCAGGGCCGCACTAAATCACGTCAGCACGACCTCGAACAGACCTGCTGGGTGGCCTGCCTCTGCCTCTACCTGTTTTCTCCATATCGGGGGGGGGGGGGGGATGATGATGAAATGAAAGGTATGCACTGACTTGACTAATACAATGTGCAGTCACACAGGTGCAGTGAAAGGTATGCAGTGACTGGTATTACAATACAATGTGCAGCTGTCACACAGGTGCAGGTAACAGGTATGCACGGAGTGGTATATTACACAGCGTCTGGTCACACAGGTACTGTGAACAATTATGCGATGACTGGTATTACAAATTTGCAGCTGTCACACACACAGGTACCATGAACAGGTGCAGTGACACTGCGTGCTGTCACGTAGGTAGGTAGGTGCACTGAACAACAGGTGGGTATGCAGTGATTGATATTACAAATGTGCACCTGTCACACACACACACACACACACAGGTACCGTGATACTGCGTGCGGTCACGTAGGTAGGTAGGTGCACTGAACAACAGGTGGGTATGCAGTGATTGGTATTACAAATGTGCACCTGTCACACACACACACAGGTACCGTGAACAGGTGCAGTGGCACTGCATGCGCTCACGTAATTAAGTAGGTGCACTGAACAACAACAGGTGGGTATGCAGTGATTGGTATTACAAATGTGCACCTGTCACACACAGGTACCGTGAACAGGTGCAGTGACACTGCGTGCGGTCACGTAGGTAGGTGCACTGAACAACAACAGGTTGGGTATGCAGTGATTGGTATTACAAATGTGCAGCTGCCTGTCACACACACAGGTTGTCACTGAATGTGTTGGGTCTGGCAGTGGCACAATAGTAATTACCAAGGCTGTATATGCAACACAAGTGTCTGTGGGACACACACACAAAAAAAATAGATCACAAGAACAACATTAGCTCTCAAAAGAGCGGTTGAGGATGAGGATTGCTTTTTAGCAATAAGATCAGCAAGAAGGAGCAAGCTAACAAGCCTAACACAAGAGCCTAACTAAGCTTTCCCTATGTCAGCAGCAGCAAGGTTCTCTCCCTTCTCTAATTACTGCAGCCACACGAGTGAGTGAAATGGCTGATGCTGTCTGTGTTTTATAAGGGGGGAGGGGCTCCAGGAGGGAGTGTAGCCTGATTGGCTACCCTGTGCCTGCTGACTGTGATGTAGAGGGTCAAAGTTGACCCTAATGATGTAGTATAGGGGGCGGGTTGAACCGCCATAAAGTTCGCGTTCGAACGTGAACCACCGAAGTTCGCGTGAATAAGTTGGCATGCGAACCGTTCGGGCCATCTCTAGTAAGGAGTCCTCTGCCACACTGTGCTAGTAGCAGCGTACCAGGCATGGTCAATGAGAAGCAAATAATTCCAAGTTGATGCTAATTTTGTGCAGCTTAAAAATGAACAAGTTGAATGTAGCCTCATTGCAGTATTTGATTATTCAGTTTTTAAGATGCATAAAATTTGCATCAGCTCAGAATTATTTGCATCTTACTGACCATCATTAGATTTGCCAGTCTAAATACCTCAGCTTTTACTAATAAAGTTGACATTTTAGCTTAAAGTGGACTTGAACTCTTGCACAGGACACAAGGAAAACAACAGAAATGCACCCTGTATGTATTTAAAGAGTTTAGACTGTGTAATTCCCCCTCATTTGTGTCTAATCACTAGTTGTAATTTGATCTCCCCCGTGTCCCATGACTGCCTATGGCAGATAAGCCCATTGGAAAGCACAGGCTGTCTACAATATGTCTGCTTCCATGAATCACAAAGTAGAAACAGTGAAGATTTATTTTAGGATTTGTATCAGCTGTAACAAGGTAATGTTTTTTTTTTGTTTGTTTAAAGGTTATTATGCTGTTGTGTATCTTTTAGAGCAGAAAGGAGTTCTGAGTTCAGGTCCACTTTAAAGCAGCAGGGTCAACCATATAAAAGTAGATACAGTGGGTTGCAAAAGTATTCGGCCCCCTTGAAGTTTTCCACATTTTGTCATATTACTGCCACAAACAGGAATCAATTTTATTGGAATTCCACATGAAAGACCAACACAAAGTGGTGTACACGTGAGAAGTGGAATGAAAATCATACATGATTCCAAACATTTTTTACAAATAAATAACTGCAAAGTGGTGTGTGCATAATTATTCGGCCCCCTTTGATCTGAGTGCAGTCAGTTGCCTATAGACATTGCCTGATGAGTGCTAATGACTAAATAGAGTGCACCTGTGTGTAATCTAATGTCAGTACAAATACAGCTGCTCTGTGATGGCCTCAGAGGTTGTCTAAGAGAATATTGGGAGCAACAACACCGTGAAGTCCAAAGAACACACCAGACAGGTCCAATACAGGTCAGGAATCAAGTTATTGAGAAATTTAAAGCAGGCTTAGGCTACAAAAAGATTTCCAAAGCTTTGAACATCCCACAGAGCACTGTTAAAGCGATCATTCAGAAATGGAAGGAGTATGGCACAACTGTAAACCTACCAAGACAAGGCCGTCCACCTAAACTCACATGTCGAACAAGGAGAGCACTGATCAGAAATGCAGTCAAGAGGCCCATGGTAACTCTGGACGAGCTGCAGAGATCTACAGCTCAGGTGGGAGACTCTATCCATAGGACAACTATTAGTCATGCACTGTACAAAGTTGGCCTTTATGGAAGAGTGGCAAGAAGAAAGGCATTGTTAACAGAAAGCTTAAGAAGTCCCGTTTGCAGTTTGCCACAAGCCATGTGGGGGACACAGCAACCATGTGGAAGAAGGTGCTCTGGTCAGATGAGACCATAATGGAACTTTTTGGCCAAAATGCAAAACGCTATGTGTGGCAGAAAACTAACACTGCACATCACTCTGAACACACCATCCCCACTGTCAAATATGGTGGTGGCAGCATCATGCTCGGGGGGTGCATCTCTTCAGCAGGGACAGGGAAGCTGGTCAGAGTTGATGGGAAGATGGATGGAGCCAAATACAGGGCAAACTTGGAAGAAAACCTCTTGGAGACTGCAAAAGACTTGAGACTGGGGCAGAGGTTCACCTTCCAGCAGGACAATGACCCTAAACATAAAGCCAGGGCAACAATGGAATGGTTTAAAACAAAACATCTATGTGTTAGAATGGCCCAGTCAAAGTCCAGATCTAAATCCAATCGAGAATCTGTGGCAAGATCTGAAAACTGCTGTTCACAAACGCTGTCTATCTAATCTGACTGAGCTGGAGCTGTTTTGCAAAGAAGAATGGGCAAGGATTTCAGTCTCTAGATGTGCAAAGCTGGTAGAGACATACCCTAAAAGACTGGCAGCTGTAATTGCAGCAAAAGGTGGTTCTACAAAGTATTGACTCAGGGGGCCGAATAATTACGCACACCCCACTTTGCAGTTATTTATTTGTAAAAAATGTTTGGAATGATGTATGATTTTCGATCCACTTCTCACATGTACACCACTTTGTATTGGTCTTTCACGTGGACTTCCAATAAAATTGATGCATGTTTGTGGCAGTAATATGACAAAATGTGGAAAACTTCAAGGGGGCTGAATACTTTTGCAACCCACTGTAACTACATGTTCTACTTACATAACAGATGTATTGTATTGGAGTGGCTGGTCAGTGTAATGGTTAAGGGCTCTGCCTCTGACACAGGAGACCTGGGTTCAAATCTCGGCTCTGCCTGTTCAGTAAGCCAGCACCTATTTCAGTAAGGAGTTTCTTGGGCAAGTCTCATTAACACTGCTACTGCCTACTGAGTGCGCTCTAGTGGCTGCCTCGCAAGCGCTTTGAGTCCGACAGGAGAAAGGCGCTATACAAATACTGCAATTATTATTATTATTATTGTACTGTCCATGTTTTGATTTCAGTGAATTTTATATAGTAAATAAAGAGAAAACTGTTCCTGGCATTTGCCATTGTGATTCCCTCTGACTGAAGCCAATCCTGATGTCATTTCCTCCCTTACTCTTTTTCTCCTAGAATCTGCACTGTCATAGCTTGCTAGCTTTGTAAACACATGAGAAAACAGCATAGATCATATTTCAGCTTCACACTTAACTGCCCTCAGCCAATCAGTGAGGAGCAGAAATGTGGGAGAGAAGATGACAGCTTGCTTCTTATTGGCAATGTACCAAATACAGCCAGTCTGACTGAGATGAGATTTATTACAGAAGAATCATTTCTGAATAGATTGGAGTACTTGCAATACAGGTTAAAGAGAACCCAAGGTGATATTTAATTATGTTAGTGGGGCACAGAGGCTGGTTGTGCACACTAAGACCAGCCTCGTTGCCCCATGGTGTGCCTCCAGGACCCCCCTGCGCGCCGCTATACCCGACGCAGTGCTGGCGACACGCAGCGCGTCGCCAGCACAAGGTTTACCTATGCGCTGTCAGTCAGCGCCTCTCCCCCGCCTCCTCCGCATCGGCGCTACCCACCCGCGTCACTTCCCTCCTATCAGCGGGAGGGAAGGGACACGGGCGGGTAGCGCCGATGCGGAGGAGGCGGGGGAGCGGCGCTGACAGACAGCGCTTAGGTAAACACTGCGTGTCGCCAGCACTGCGGGGGTATAGCGGCGTACAACGGAGGCTGGTCTTAGTGTGCACAACCAGCCTCTGTGCCCCAGTAACATAATTAAATCCCACCTTGGGTTCTCTTTAACCACTTACCGACCGCCCACTGCACAGGGGCGGCCGGAAAGTGGATCCCGCAAGGACCAGCTCATGCCCAGAGGCGGCGGTCCTTTTAGGGGCATGGGCGGAGCGATCGCATCATCCGTGACGCGATCCTCCGCCGGCACCTGGCTCCGCCCCCCCTCGCGCTGTAACCCGCCGGCCGTTCAGAAGCGCCGGCGGGTTACTAGCACCCGGATCGCCGCATACAAAGTGTATAATACACTTTGTAATGTATACAAAGTGTATTATACAGGCTGCCTCCTGCCCTGGTGGTCCCAGTGTCCGAGGGACCACCAGGGCAGGCTGCAGCCACCATAGTGTGCACCCAAGCACACTGATTTCCCCCCCCCCCTGCCCCCTGATCGCCCACAGCACCCCTCAGACCCCCCCCCTGCCCACCCCCCAGACCACTGTTTGCACTCAATCACCCCCCTAATCACCCATCAATCACTCCCGGTCACTATCTGTCAACGCTATTTTTTTTTTTATTCCCTAAACTGCTCCCTCCTGATCACCCCCCCCCCACCCCTCAGATTCTCCCCAGACCCCCCCCCCCCTGTGTACTGTATGCATCTATCCCCCTGATCACCTGTCAATCACCCATTAATCACCCCCTGTCACTGCCACCCATCAAGCAGCCCCTAACCTGCCCCTTGCGGGCAATCTGATCACCCACCCACACCAATAGATCGCCCGCAGATCCGATGTCCGATCACCTCCCAAGTGCAGTGTTTACATCTGTTCTCTACCCTAAACACCCACTAATTACCCATCAATCACCCCCTATCACCACCTGTCACTGTTACCCATCAGATCAGACCCTAATCTGCCCCTTGCGGGCACCCAATCGCCCGCCTACACGCTCAGATTGCCCTCAGACCCCCCCTTATCAATTCGCCAGTGCAATATTTACATCTGTTCTTCCCTGTAATAACCCACTGATCACCTGTCAATCACCCATCAATCACCCCTGTCACTGCCACCCATCAATCACCCCCTGTCACTGCCACCCATCAATCAGCCCCTAACCTGCCCCTTGCGGGCAATCTGATCACCCACCCACACCAATAGATCGCCCGCAGATCCGACGTCCGATCACCTCCCAAGTGCAGTGTTTACATCTGTTCTCTACCCTAAACACCCACTAATTACCCATCAATCACCCCCTGTCACTGCTACCTATCAGATTAGACCCCTATCTGCCCCTAGGGCACTCAATCACCCGCCCACACCCTCAGAACGCCCTCAGACCCCAGCCCTGATCACCTCGCCAGTGCATTGCTTGCATCTATTCCCCCCTCTAATCACACCTTGAGACACCCATCAATCACCTCCTGTCACCCCCTAGCACAGCTACCCATCAGATCAGGCCCTAATTTGCCCCGTGTGGGCTCCTGATCACTCGGCCAAACCCTCAGATCCCCCTCAGACCCCCTTCCGATCACCTCCCCAGTGCATTGATTGCATCTATTTTCCCCTCTAACCACCCCCTGAGACACCCATTAATCACCTCCTGTCACCCCCCTAGCACTCCTATCCATCAGATCAGGCCCAATACAACCTGTCATCTAAAAGGTCACCCTGCTTATGACTGGTTCCACAAAATTCGCCCCCTCATAGACCACCTGTCATCAAAATTTGCAGATGCTTATACCCCTGAACAGTCATTTTGAGACATTTGGTTTCCAGACTACTCACTGTTTTGGGCCCGTAAAATGCCAGGGCGGCATAGGAACCCCACAAGTGACCCCATGTTAGAAAAAAAGACACCCCAAGGTATTCTGTTAGGTAATGGACAGAAAAAAGCAAGAAAGCCGGCACTGCTGCAAGTGTTCTGTTTAATATGGCGTGGGTAACATGCAATAAAGCAACATCTTGCAAACATGAATGTGAGAAAACACATACCCTGTGAGAGGAGGCGTGGATGGTGGTGGGTGCTGGGCACAGGATGCCTGACGGCCGTTTCGCGCTGAATAGCGCTTCTACGGAGGCAGCCTCCACATACACCTAACTGAATACCTTGGGGTGTCTTCTTTCTAGGTTGTATGAGCGAGCAATAAACCGTGAAAGCTGCAGTGGTCTGAATGGAAAAAAAGTGCCTGGTCCTTAAGGGGGGTAAAGCCCACGGTCCTCAAGCGGATAAGGTTGCAGGCTACATATTAAACACAGAGCAGTGGATAAATGGAATTTGATTTTGTGGTTGACAATCCTTCTTTAGCAAGCTAGACTTTCAGCACGTAAAAAAAAACACTCAAACACACCATTATGAAAATTGTAGGATAGTACTGTGGCAAAATGTAAAAAAAACAAACAAAAACAAATTAGCAACGACAAGATCTGGGTTAAAATTTTATTTGCAGTTTTTAATGGCCTTGCCTGGTTGATACTGTTAACAGATGTAATCTGAATATTCCTTAAACTTTTATAACTATAATACCGTTTTTAAAACAGATACAGGTATTACTTTTTGAATATTTAAGGCTTTTCCAAAGTTCATTCAGAGCCATTAATTTCAAACATAAAAAAACAAACAAAAAAAACAAAAAAACAAGTAGGAATTTGTCCAATAGCATGTATTATAAAGGCACAGGTGGCATATAAGATTAACACAACAAAAGGTGCCCACAGCAGAATATTGTCAAAGTTTAAAAACTGTATTGCACATGTGGGACACATATACACAGTAACAGAAGTGTTGTAAAGGAAAAAATACATATACACATATATATATATATTTATATTTGCATATAACTGATTCAGTTGCAGGCAAATACATACTACATAACCTGCTCGTCATACAAAGAATACTGTAAATAAAAGGGCAGCACCAAACAATTGGTCAAATAATGCAAAATATACACATCTCAAACAGTTTTTAATATGCCTCTTGTTTTATAAAAAGGTATAGCTATACAATACTCTCTCAGTCTAGACAAGTCGATGACCTACAGGCAACATATTTATAGGATTTACTTTCTGGCGTATTGATATGAAAATATTTTTATACTCTATAATTTGGGTTAGAATATTCTGTTCTATATAAGTATTAAAACCAAACGGCAAGTTTAGAATTTCTAGAGGTTTAATTTATGTTAAATATTAAGGGTTTGAAATATAAACATGCTTGAAACCTCAGTCCTCTCCTCAAAAATATAGCGTTGCACTCTGCAGCACATTATACAGCTGTGAGGAAATATAATAAATATTGATATCTTCCCTATCAGATTATTCCATAATTGCAGCTGATATGCAGACGTGCCCAACAGTGTTGTTTTCATAAAGGTTGCAACTTGAAGGTGTCCATGTTCATTATTTAGGCTCAATCAGCACAAATAAAACTTCCATCATGTTTGGTTAGTGCTATGTTTGTGCTGCAAAAATTAAAAGATTTGTGCTGACAATAACATCACCCAGCTGCCGTACCAACAACCTACAGACATGAAACTGGTATAGTTGGTCAGTGCTGTGTTTGTGCTGATTTGTGCCGCACAATTAACATTCTATCTTTTAACGTTTTTGAAATATTCAAGTTTTTATAAAGGTCAAGCGTTCACTCAGCTCCCCTACCACATAGCAAAAAGTGAGTGAACTTCTGACCTTTATAAAACTTGAATATCTCAAAAACTAAAGATAGAATGATTATTTTTGCAGCACAAACACAGCACTATCCGACCATAGCAGTTTCAGGTCCGCAGGCTGTTGTACGGGGCTGGGTGATGTTATTGTCTGGGAACAAATAACTGCAATTCTCTTCAAAACGAAAGCAGCACAAATCTTAATTGTTGCAGCACAAACATAGCACTAACCAAAAAATCACGAGGCTCAATAGGCTCTAAGTTGGGCACAAATTACTATTCTCTATGGGGAACCATAGAACAAAATAGGATCATCTTTTATTTGTTAAGCACCAACATATTGCTGTACAATAAATAAGGCATTTGTAAATACCATAGGTACTGTGGTTTCCTCGTACCTGACACTGTTGTCACAGAATTGCTGCTGCACATTGCACCTTTTATAATCTCAGCAATATGTCAGACACAATGTGCTACATGGCAGTGAAATTTGTTTTGTGCGATAAAACATATACACTAAGTGAAAAACTAGATTTGTGAATGGGAATCTGCATAAGTGCAAACAGACTTGTTCTGGTTTGTGGACTGTTAGTCCTGGCTACTCTACGTCTCTTGGCTGGACTCTTCCTGTAGTACTACATGGCCAAAAGTATGTGCAACCCCGCTTTAAGAGCAGCGTCATCCCAATCCTTAGCCAATACCCACTTTCCCATGAGAAATCTTTGCCTTTTCTCCAATTAATTATCAGGGACATCTCTATGGATGATATTATGGTAAAACCCCTCCCACAGTGTGATGTCAGATTTCCGTGTCTGTGAACCTCATTGCACTGTTAATATACGTTTAGCCTTTTACATTGTTAGTGGGTGTGTTTATAGACAATGGCAGTTCAAGCTCCCTATTTTTTTCCCTTGTCTGCCAGCAGTAAAGATGATGACCTGCAGACACCCTGTGGATCAAACAACATGGACAAATTGCTCAGAAATATATCAGCCATTTCTTGATCTGCCCTGAAAACAATCTAAAACCTTATCAGACTAATCAAGGCTGTTCTGGCACCAGAAGACAATTCCATATTAATTCCTAAGATTTTGAAATTGCAGCAAAATTCTATTTTCACAACAAAATAAAAAGCTGTTCACTCAGTGATGCTGCACATTGGTTTTTAAAATGAGTGTTATTAACTATTATGCTTTCATGCATAGTGGCTAAATGGCTAGTATGCTGGCTTTGTGTCGCTGGGCCCGAAGTTTAAATCTTGGCTAGGTTACTACTGTAGAATCTCATTATAGTAAACTTTGATATAGTAAACCTCTTGTTAAATTAAACTCAGACCCCAGGTTCCGGCCATGCACCTGTATGAATATACAATGTATGACCAATCCTGATATAGTAAACTTTTGCTATAGTAAACTACTTGGCCAGTTCCCTTGAAGTGTACTATAGATTCGACTATATGTGCATAGAGTCTGCCTGCTGTTTTTGTGTGTGCATGAACTTCCACCTGGCACTCCAGTCTCCTCCCACATCCCAACAACATACTGATGTAGATGGCTTCCCCCAGAAGCTGACCTTAGTCTGTGGAAGGGATATTAGACCATGACCATAGCAGGAATTACTGTGGGCTCCACTGAGACACAGTTAGTGACAGGACTAGGACTTGTTGGATGTATTCCGTAAGTTGCTGCAGTAAATGTGAGCACTATATAAATGCAGTACACTGTTTAGTATTGTCACAGGTGAACTGTAGTGCAAGATACCAGCAAAATATTAAATATTTTTACAATCTTCTTCCGAACATTAACCTACCTCCCCACGTCTAACACTAACCTGCCTCTCCCACCCCACGTCTAACTAACCTGTTTCTCCCTCCCCACATCCAACACTAACCTCCCTCCCCACGTCTAACACTAACCTGCATCTCCCTCCCCACATCCAACACTAACCTCCCTCCCCATGTATAACTCTAACCTCCTTCTCCACACTAACTAGTAATACAAACCTTTTCTTCCCACGTCTAACATCAACCTCCCTCCCCACGTCTAACACTAACATCCCTAACACCACTCCTCCCCCCACGCCTAACTCCTAACACTAACCTCCCTCCCCATCCCCAACATCAACCTCCCTCCCTGTGCCTAACTCCTAACACTAACCTCCCTCCCCATGCCTAACACCAACCCCCCTCCCCCACGCCTAACTCCTAACACTAACCTCCCTCCCCACATCTAACACTAACCTCTCTCTCCACGTCTAAAGGTAGCCATGGAGGGGCCAAGTAGCAACAAGTGCCAAGTAACAATAAGCGCCACTGCACCAAAACTACCTGCTTTGATAAATGCATGATAATTTTCATTTGCAGTTAGCTACACATTTCTAAACTAACCGTAAACATAATCGGCACTATTTTTCAAGTCAGGAATCTGTAGTCTGTTTGCAGTACAGAAACACATAATAATATGAACTTTCCCAAACACAAACAGTGCTAACTGAGCCAAAGGGATTGCCTATTTCTCCACAAAAGTGGAGTTTCACTTAAAATGTACAATAAGCACATACAGTGTAGGGTTTGTGTTTCTGTATACTTTTGGCCATGTAAATTATTTAGATTATACTTAGCAGAAGGCATAACAAACCCTGAGCAAAATAAACAGAGACCTTTTAAACTTTAGGAATGGATGCTGCATTCCTCTAGGCAGTGTGGTCTGTTTGTAATTGTGCAATAATTCTACTCAAAGTGGACCTAAACTCTTGCAGGAGACAGGAAAACGCAGAGAAATCTAAAATGTGTGTGTTTATAGAGAACAGCCTGCCCAATTCTCCCTCCTCATCAAGTAATCAGAAGTGTAGTTTGAGCTGGCAGCTCTTTGCCATGGGTGTGCCGAGTTATGTGCTAACATGCAAACACAGGAGGTTAACTCTTTCTGTACTTCCATGAAACCAGGAATTAGACACTAGATTTATTGTAGGTGTTCTGGAAGCTGTAACAAATAATAGTTTTTCTTTAAAAAGATTACTATGCTATTGCTTATCTTTTAGAGCAGAGAGGAAGTTCTGGGTTTAGGTCCGCTTTGTTATTCTGCATGCTGAGGTTTTTTAGTGTTGTTCTACATCAGTTACAATATGCTAATCTTTCACACAAATGCTTACAAAAAACAAAAGCCTTGCATCACTGTACCTCTGATTCATTAATTACACTAAGTACCTGTCTGATGAAGCTGCTCTAGCCAATAGCTGCATGCTTCTTCCACTTGTAAACCTCCGAATAAGCATTTTAAATATGAATTGATTTTACAAATGTAAGATTGCTTATCCTTATGTCCCACAAGACGTTAAATCTGCATGCAAGCTAGAATTATTTCCATTTAATTGATCATCTCTACTTCTCTTTTTGTTCTCTGTAAAGATCCACATTGAGCCCCTTTTACCTGGGCTGGGAGAGGAACTATTTGCTTTAGTGCCTAGCACCCAGATGTTAAAAAATTGCTTGTGCTTAACCATAGCTAGCAGTGCAGAAACATATTAGAGATTAGTTATTAAGGACTTAGGGCCAATTCACACTTGCCTAAAAAATGTTCCAGTTTGGGACGGAAGGAAGCGGATCCTAATGTTAAAAATAGGATCCACTTGTTAAAAACAACGGATCCACTTGCCGCACTGCGCTAAGTGGAGCGCAGAGTCCAAACTTGGCACATTTTCCCGAAGCCGCCTCTGGTTCGGAGCCCTTCCGATGCAATAAATTTGGTGCAGACATAAATGTAACAAATATAAGTTGAATGTTGCCTAAATATAACTTTCAGCTTATTTGCAAGGCAAATTATGCAGCAAAATTTCAATGTGGAAATAAAATACTAGTGATTATAAAATTCTATAATGGTAAGTGCTGCTGGGGTGGTCTGATAGTCAGACCTTGCAAATGCATTTTATGTTATACTGCAGAACAGGTGCAGGAGATAGCAATTGCCCCTTCTTTCTGATAGGAAAAAGTCTTTATAGGTGCTCTATTAGAATTTCTGTTGTATAGGGAGTCACCGATGACAAACTCCTTGATTTACTAAAGCTGCAATCCTTTATAATGAATCATGATCCTGCAAAACGCCTGCCTATTTAGACAATGAAAATGTTTCTGTGCATGTGGTCAAATGCAAGTTTAGTGCACATATTCCTCATATGACCCTGGTGGCTCCAAACATCACTTCTGTTTAGCAAATAGCATGTGATGCTGCCTAATTACCATGTATGCTGTAAAGCAGTGGTAGGGAACCTATGGCTCGGGAGCCAGATGTGGCTCTTTTGCTCTACTGGTGTAGCTTGCACTACTAACTTACTCACGCTCCCCCCAAACTAAATGCCGCTCCAATTGTACTTGTATTTAGTTTGAAACATATTGCATGGCTCTCACGGAATTACATTTAAAAATATGTGTCATTTATGGCTGTCTTAGTCAAAAAGGTTCCTGAACCCTGTTGTAGATATAATTTTTTTTTAAACAATGCTGTAGCCCATGGCCGGTTCACACTATAGCACAAACGCAGCGCACGTGTAAATGCTGCAATAAGCGCATCCACTCAGGACGTGAGCAGATGTGCTTCTGCGTTTGCGTTGCAACCCCTGCGCTCACTGGTCTGCCGGCACTTCCGCTGCTTTTATTGTCGCCAGCACCATCCCTGCTCGCTGCCGTTCACCTGTGGAACAGGAAGCATGGGGCTTCCTGTTGGTTTGAAAAATAAAAAACTCATATGAATCCTACCTAGCAACAGGGAGGATTCTCATTGGTCCACATGAACCAATGAGAATTTTCTCTTTTGCAGGAGGATTCCCATTGCTTTTTTGTCAAACCAACAGGAAGCCCCTATACTTCCTGGTAACCCAGATGAGCGATGGGCCTGAAAAGCCGGGGCAGCGGTGCCGAATTTTGACGGGAAAGATAGCGTTTTTCATGCGGGGGTATGACGAGTGGAAATGGACACTGTCCATTCCCAAAGGCTTGCAATGCATCCAATTCAAGCTTAGTAATAATGCTGCAGGTTGGCATTTTGCATTTGCAGTCCAGCGAGTGTGTTGTGCATGTGCATTCTGTTTGACCGATGCATTTGCATTTACCGCCTAATTAACTGCGTTCCATTAAATGCAGCGTTTTCCCCTGCAGTGTGAACAGGCCATCACCCCTGCTTACTAGAGTCCATGCTTAAAACAAAACTGAAGCCAAATTAAAATAAAAAAAACAGATACTTACCTATGGAGAGGGAAGGCTCTGGGACCAATAGAGCTTTCCAATTTCTCTCACGGTCACTACGTTCCAGTGTCGTCTTTGACTGATGGGCTGAAGGCTTTTCTGGAGGCTTCGGGGGTGTTTGTGAGCCCAAGTGCTCCCAAAGATGGAGGGCTCCGTACTGCCCCTTAGTGCTTGCGCACTCGCGCATGTGCAATACGGAGCCACCTGTCTTCAGTCTCAAGCTCCAGAAGACTTCCGAAGCCTCCAGTGGCAGCAGTCAAATGGGGGTGATAGAATGAGGGGACCATGAGAGGTATGGGGGGGTCTATAGGACCCAAAACCTTCCCTCTTCAAAAGGTATCGTTTTTTTTTTTTAATTTGGCTTCATATTTGCTTTAAAACGAGCGCAGGGTGAGTTAGTGCATTCCTGATGATACTATTGTACACAATATGGAGAAAGACAGATGTTGGTGTTGGAGGTAATTAAGTGTGATAACACCAGATTTATGTAAGAAATGCTTTAATAGGGGAAACTGATTACTAATAACTTAAAAAGAAGAGATAAATAATTTATACATTATTTAAGGCATAGAAAAGAATATAAAAGAAAAATACGGTATTTTGCTCAGCTCTGGCAGTGGAGGATATCTGCCTATCACAGCGATTTACATCCTCTGCATAAAAAAACGTCAGTCTGTCCGTATCCTGGCATTTGTGATCTCACTTCATGATAAGATGAAGCACTACACTTATCCCTTCAGGGTTGCATTCATTAGGCTCATAGTATTTTGTTTATAGCACTGATCAGAAAGTAACCGGAGTAGCTGAAAACTGCATTCTATCAGATGATGGTGCAAATTACCCTTTTTAGGTTACTCCATACTGCAGTATAACGGCCCATCAGACCCCCTCAGCAATGTACTCATCATATTTTACTATAACACTTTCTATCTATGAAGA
Source organism: Hyperolius riggenbachi (assembly GCF_040937935.1). Taxonomy (NCBI): domain Eukaryota; kingdom Metazoa; phylum Chordata; class Amphibia; order Anura; family Hyperoliidae; genus Hyperolius; species Hyperolius riggenbachi. The sequence continues at coordinate 271,072,481 of NC_090651.1, read as the reverse complement.
CCAGAAGTGTTCAGCTTTTACTTCCCGATTTGATGAAAATGGGTCTTATCTCAACAGCTTAACTGGCAATATACAAGGAAAAGATGAAAAAGAGCAATTCAATTTTACATTGACATTGATAACTGAGGACAGTGACACTAGAAAGAATGTTTACTCAGGTACTTTCAGTTTTCAAACATGTGGCTATCTGGACTGAGGTAATGACAAGTCTCTTTCTGATACATATGGAGGGTCTACTGCTATCACTCAGACATCGGCAATCCTGGACCCCTGGCAGCCCCTCTGCCAGTACTGAAAGTCTTACATTGGCCACTTAATGTAACTAAAGGTGCTAATTTACCACAGCTTGCAAGCTAATCACTGTGCAGTCCAGAAAGCCGTGCCAGTCACATCAGCCATCCTAACAGCATACTGTATTACTATCCCTGTCAGAAACCCAGTTTTAAAATATCAGTTTTGTTCCAGCAGCTAATTGGCCACACTTGAAGTGACCATAAAAAAGGGGCATTGATTTTTGCTTTTTTTTTGGCTATGCTCTTCAGCTCTCTAGACTTATCTACAGCTTATTATACACTTTTAATTGTCCTCATTATCAGGCTTAATATGACACAGCTGAGAACATTTGTCTACTTGCAAATGGATGAAATGTAATTCCAAACACTTTTTAACATTTTCTTTTACTTACTATAGGAAAGAGTTAAAACCCCTGTAAGGGTTGTACAGTATTGCTTTCTGCATCCCCTCTGAGGAGATTTTTCTCTTGGTGATAAAACTGCATTGGTGATACCTGATCTAGCGACTCTGCTTAAGAGTGGTGACTGAACCTTGCAAGCTGCGGATTTCTTGTTGTATCTCTGACACAGAAAGTGAGGAGAAATCTTTCCAACAAGGTCCACAGTAAAAGCTAACAGAGGTTCCACCAAACTCCTACTTTTCTAAAGCTATAAGGAAAAAATCCCTTTTGGCTGAAACTTTACTTGAAGTCCCTATATCTGGCACTGTGGTCCAACATAAAAAGAACAAAAAAACTTGTGTTACAAATCTGACTTTAGCTCATATTACGAGAGTGAAAACACAAAAGTAAAATGATGCTGGAAATAGCCCATATAGTGTGTCAGTAATAATGGGTGAGGGATGCATTTATGGAGTGTCTAAGAGGGTTTATTTCCATTTGGCAATCCTTGAAAAGTGCTACTTACATCCTCACTGACTTTCATGCATTTTGACCTTGCAAAATGTGATATTTCGTTTTCAGAAAACAAAACTGCAGCAAATCTGTCCATCTCCACTGCTTGTGATTTAAGGATTTAAAATGTACGTTAAAACATACCTGCATAATATGAGTAGTTATAGTCTATTTTAAATATATATTTAAACAAATATAAATTGCACACAATTTTGCCCTTCAAGCCGTGGAAAATAAACGGTTTAACGGTCTTAGATCTTCTGTGGTTCCTGAGGAGAGCAATGAAGTGGTGAAAGATGGGGATTTAATTTACATTAGTTCATAAACTGAGTGTAACCTTCGGCTCCTGTTACAATTACGTCCATCCAAATTCTCATGGCCTCTGGAGACGGAGCTACCATATAATACAGCCGGTCATGGGTTTTAACACAGAAGGTCAGTGCTGGGTTGGGACTCTAAAAAAACAGAAATAATAAATACAGATCAGTGGTGGAAATGTTGCAGGTAACCGCCAATTGTTTGTTGATCTTCAGTAAAAAATAACATGAGACTACGGCATATGCACGTCATCCTTTTCCCTTCACATTTTTTATGTTTAAAATAGGACTCCACCCTAAACTTTTGTTTTAGCAGTAGATAGTGTGGTGAAGCATTAAAACCACTGTCAGATTTTATGTCTGCCTGGGTACTGGTTATAGAGATATCCTGTCATTTCTGAAGAATAGACACTGCAAGGATCTCTCCTCCAGACTGTTAAAGCAGGCCGTACACACCCATTTTCCTGGCAAATTCAATCAATGTGATCAAATCTGCTGACAATCAATGACACAAAAATTCCAGACTGATCAATTTATGATCGATATTGGCTTTCAGTTGATCGGAAGTATTAATTGGACCGGTTCAATGTGTTTGGTCTATCGGGGGAAGAGGTATTGACCTAAAATCAATTGAAAGTATTTCTTGTGCAGCATGGAATTGACTGACATAAAATCGATTAAAAGTATCGATCAAACCTAATTAAAGATTTAGGTCAATTGCGGGAGGGGCAGGAGCAGTATTCAATCGGTGGCCCATAACAGTTAAACTCTGCAGTTCGATAAATTTCTCAATAGATTCTCTGCTGGAATCTATTGAAAAGCATTCTGCAGTATATGGACAGAATTAATTCCTCTCTGAATCCTTTTTTTTATCAGAGAGGAATCTTCTGGGATCATTGGGCACAAATCTATATGTGTATGACCAAATCAGGTAAAGATGGCACAGGAGATGCAGTGCTAAAAATGGCTCAGAAATAGGCGGGCTTGGTAAAAGCGATTAGCGGCAATGAATCGTAATTATTTCACCTGATAAATAGTGATATTTAAGTTCAGGCCTGGGTAGGGGGGAGCTGGAGATGGGGATAAGGTTAGGCACTGGGGGCGTGGGTGGTTAAGGTTAGTAAACACTGGGTGGGATCTTAGGGTTAGGTAGAGGGAGGGTTCTGTGTGAGAGTAGTGTATATGGTGAACAGAAAGAATAAAACAAGTTAAAAATTCTAAAATATGCAGAGGAGGTTGTGGTGGACTTACCTCCACCAAAGCAGACACAGAACTGTCACTTTCAAAAACACATAATTTTATCAACATACTCCAAAAAAGTGTTGCTACGCATTTCACGGGCATCAACCCGCTTCGTCAGGCAATAAACAAGGAGTATAGAGCAGTAATTGGTCACGATAACGCCAAGCGCCTCTGTCTTAATACCTGTGTCCTTCTCTGGTGGAGGAGTAGCATACCCCTTTCTTCTATCTACAGAGAGTGACTTCTTAATCCTGAATGGGGACAAATCTAATCTCGCCACCTGCTGATACAGTGGTTACCTATGAGGTGACCCTCATTTGTGAGTATTATTTCATGTACTCTATCTATTTTCCCTTACCTTACTTACTACACTATATTGGGCTCTCGGTGTCCCTTCTCTGTACGAGAGTAGGGTTAGGCCATAGTAAAATATCAGTAAAGATTACCAATATTTTATTATAGGAATTAAGCAGTAGAATATTGGTAATTTTACCAATGTTCAAATACTGGCAGTCTCCTGCTCTATTTTTATCGAGCGCCATTTTATAGGTGTGCGTGCATGGCTACCATAGCTTCTACCCCACACTACTAAACCGTGTTTATTACTGTCTGTATCGGCTCTGGGCAATTTAAAGAGAACCCGATGTGGGTTTGAAGAATATTATCTGCATACAGAGGCTGGATCTGCCTATACAGCCCAGCCTCTGTTGCTATCCCAAACTCCCCTAAGGTCCCCCTGCACTCTGCAATCCCTCATAAATCACAGCCACGCTGCTGACAAACAGCTTGTCAGAGCTGGCTGTGTTTATCTCTATAGTGTCAGTCTGCTGCTCTCCCCGCCTCCTGCAGAACTCCAGTCCCCGCCTGCATCCTTTCCCTCCCTGCTGATTGGAGGGAAGGGACGGGGGCAGGGACCGGAGCTATGCAGGAGGCGGGGGAGCAGCTGAGACTGACACTACAGATGTAAACACAGCCTCACAGCACGGCTGTGATTTATGAGGGATTGCAGAGTGCAGGGGGACCTTAGTGGGGTTTGGGATAGCAACAGAGGCTGGGCTGTATAGGCAGATCCAGCCTCTGTATGCAGATAACATTCTTTAAACACACCTCGGGTTCTCTTTAAATGTTGTATTGGTTCTGCCTCTTTCATTTTATGACATTGTAAGTGTATATACTGTAATTGTACCTACTGAAGGGACATATCACAAAATATTGTGCCTTGGTTATGCAGAGAATATGTGTTATGCTGTGCCAAGGAGTGAATGTAAAGAATTTCCCTAACAAGTTGATACCATACCCCTTTGGTTCATTCTTGAATCATCAATATGTTGGTGGAAGATATTGTTTTTGTCTTGTATGAAGTGCTTCTTACAGTACTATTGAATATTAAAAGTTATGACCTGCAGAGTCATTCTTATTTTGGGCTTCACTCACTTCCAGACAAATCACCAGTAAGGCTGGATCACAATGCACAAGTGTTAAGCACTTCTCCAAACCCAGGCGCGGAGCTAGGGGGGGTCGGGGTAGGACAAGTGCCCCGGGGCGCTAGGTCCCCGAGGGCGCCGCCAGCTCCTCAGCTGCAGTGTTTTTTTTATTCATATCATTTATTTATTATACGCTGCTACGCAGCGCTCAGCCGCTCACCGCCGGGCCGCCCGGATCTCCCCCACTCAGCGAGTGACGTCACTGACGTCACACGTCATGATCGCCGGCGCTGCACCGCCGCGCAGCGTCCATATACTAGTGGAACGCTGCGCAGAGCGGCAGCCGGCAAGTGAGTGGAAGAGGCGCCGCCAGCCCAGCCCAGCACACCACACCGGCCCTGAGCCCCAGCCATCCCTAGGCCTAGAGCGAGGCTGCGAGGCTAAACAAACAGGCAGCCGGCCGCAGACAGCGTGAGCGTGGACTCGTGGAGGCCCAGGTTAGGTGAAGCTGAGCTGAGCCCAGGACCAAAGGCAGGTGCCCCCCTCCCTGGCTCCCCAGCAGGAGGGGAGCAGGCTGCTCCCCTCCTGCTGGGGAGCCAGGGAGGGGGGCACCTGGTTACCTACTCTGGGCATATATACCCCTGCCTACATATACTGGGCATATATACCCCTGGCTACATATACTGGGCATATATACCCCCTGGCTAAATAGACTGGGCATATATACCCCTGGCTACATATACTGGGCATATATACGCCCTGGCTACATATACTGGGCATATATACCCCCTGGCTACATATACTGGGCATATATACCCCTGGCTACATATACTGGGCATATATACCCCCTGGCTACATATACTGGGCATATATACCCCCTGGCTACATATACTGGGCATATATACCCCCTGGCTACATATACTGGGCATATATACCCCCTGGCTACATATACTGGGCATATATACCCCCTGGCTAAATGGACTGGGCATATATACCCCCTGGCTACATATACTGGGCATATATACCCCCTGGCTACATATACTGGGCATATATACCCCTGGCTACATATACTGGGCATATATACCCCTGGCTACATATACTGGGCATATATACCCCCTGGCTACATATACTGGGCATATATACCCCCTGGCTACATATACTGGGCATATATACCCCCTGGCTACATATACTGGGCATATATACCCCTGGTACATATACTGGGCATATATACCCCTGGCTACATATACTGGGCATATATACCCCTGGCTACATATACTGGGCATATATACCCCTGGCTACATATACTGGGCATATATACCCCCTGGCTACATATACTGGGCATATATACCCCTGGCTACATATACTGGGCATATATACCCCCTGACTACATATACTGGGCATATATACCCCTGGCTACATATACTGGGCATATATACCCCTGGCTACATATACTGGGCATATATACCCCTGGCTACATATACTGGGCATATATACCCCTGGCTACATATACTGGGCACATATACCTCTGGCTACATATACTGGGCACACATACCCCTGCCTACATATACTGGGCACATATACCCCTGGCTACCTGTTCTGTGGACATCTCTACCCCTGGCTACCTGTTCTGGGGACATCTATACCGCTGGCCACCTATTCTGGGGACATCTATACTGCTGGCCACCTATTCTGGGGACAACTATAGACCTGGGGCTACCTATTTTTGGGGAACCACGTCAGATTGAGTGTATTTTGGAGAACTGCTGCCAGGTGAGAGGTGTCTACCATATTAATGGGGCATTCTACCTATTTATGTGAAATGCTGTCTATTTATGTGACTCATGACTGCTGAATTTGTCTTGTTGTGGGCCTCATGGTTACTGAATTTGTCTTGTTGGGGGCCTCATGATTTGTTGGGGGCCTCAAGATCGCTGAATTTGTCTTGTTGGGGGCCTCATGATTGCTGAATTTGTCTTGTTGGGGGCCTCATGATTGCTAAATTTGTCTTGTTGGGGGCCTCATGATTGCTGAGTTGGTTATGTTGGGGGCCTCATGATTGCTGAATTTGTCTTGATGGGGGGGGGGGGGCTCATGATTGCTGAATTTGTCTTGGAACATGCTGGAAGGTACATACTGAGGGAGGGTGGGTGAGCGTGAGCCTGCTAACCTCCATATACATTTGGCTCCACCCATAAACACGCCCACATTTATTATATGACCACGCCCCTTTTTGGCGCGGCGCAACCTTGACTTTGGGGGGCGCATTAATAGTCTTTGTCCCCGGGCGCTGAAAACCCTAGCTACGCCTCTGTCCAAACCCATGTGTGTTGTGGACCATAAACACATGTGGTTTGGCCTAGGGAACACGGGTTAGTGTTCCAATTAATGTACTTGCGTGCCTTGCATATTTCCTCTCTGTACGCATTATTGTACAGAAATACATGCAGTTAAAGGGATACTTAAGTCAAAATTAAAAAATGATTTTTACTCACCTGGGGCATCCCTCAGCCCCCTGAAGCTGTATGGTGCCCTCGCAGCCTCGCTCCGATCCTCCTGTCCCCGCTGGCAGCTACTTCCGGGTTCGGCGACAGCCGCAGACATGCTGGGAACGCGAGTGATTCTCCGCGTTCCCAGCCGCTATATCACCCTCTATGCTGCTATAGCGTATATGTTATACGCTATAGCAGCATAGAGGGTGATATAGCGTATATGTTATACGCTATAGCAGCATAGAGGGTGATATAGCGGCTGGGAACGCGGAGAATCACTCGCGTTCCCAGCCTGTCGGCGGCTGTCGCCAAACCCGGAAGTAGCCGGCGGCGTGGACAGGAGGATCGGAGCGAAGCGGCGAGGGCACCACACAGCTTCAGGGGGCTGAGGGATGCCCCAGGTGAGTAAAAATCATTTTTTAATTTTGACTTAAGTATCCCTTTAAGTTCAAATGACTGTGTGACCCAGGAAAATGAATCAGAATCGTGTGCATTTTTTCAACACATTTTTGCGCTTTTTGATACAAGTACCATAATAAACCTGACAGAGGTTCTAATACTCCTCCACTGTAAGACAAAAAAGAACTAGAGCTCAATTTATAGAAGGGCAATTCAGCTGCATTCTTCAGAGCCCCACAATCATAACTCACTCAAGGTCCCCCCACTGCCATCTGTTGTGCAACCTTCTTTGTAAGTTAAAGAGGAACTCCAGTGAAAATAATGTAATAAAAAAAAGTGCTTCATTTTTACAATAATTATGTATAAATGATTTAGTCAGTGTTTGCCCATTCTAAAATCTTTCGTCTCCCTGATTTACATTCTGACATTTATCACATGGTGACGAGGAATTAGGGGGTATCAGCTACTGATTGGTTCAATTCTTGGTTACAGTTTATCTTTAAATTATGAGCAGCAGCTGCTCAAACAGGAGAGATTGTGTCATGTGACTTTAAACTGCATCACTTCCTGTTCACTGTGATCACAGCTGACAGAGCAAAACCTCCTTCTCTTTAAATGATTTTCCAGCATTGAGGACCCTGTCACAGCTTATGGTTGCAAGGCATTCAGCTCCACATGACAGAGCTTAGGTAGAAGAATCTAATGACGGCTGCAGTTTTTAAAATAGATATAAATTACAATTGTACTTGTACTTGTGGAGTCCTGGTTAACCCAGGTGAAATGCCCAAAGATATTCTACAACACAATACATTTGTTAAAATACAGAAACCAATTACATTACTTAAAGCAGTGGAAATATACCATTTTAACAGATAACATGTTAGATTTGATTAATACTACATTGAATCTAATGAAAATGTATTGAAGGAAGCACCTTTGATCAATTATCAATTGTCCTGCAATGAAACATTGTGTGGGAGAAGCCAGTCTTTGGGAGACTGAGCTGGGCAGAGACAGGGAGCTGAGGGCAGGAGAGCATGATTCCTTAGGTTTGTACTGCAGCAAGCAGTACAAAGTTTGCAGCTGTAACAAGGAGAGGGGTATTAAGGTGCCCACACACATTTATTTTCCTAGCAGATCCCATCAGAGTGATCAAAACTGCAGGGAATTTACTTAGGCCTTGTTCACAGTAGTGCATTCTGGTGTGGTATAACAGCCACTTTGTAACGCGTTAGGTCAATTGGGGCAAGGCAGGAGAGGCATTCAATCGGTGGCCCATAATATTGTACTGCATCAAATGGTACAACTCTACAGTTCCATCAATTTTCAATAGATTCGCTGCTGGAATCTAATGAAAATCTATATGCTGTGTGTGTTAGAAATCCATTCTTCTCTGAATCGATTCCAGTCAAAGAGGAATTGATTGTTTTTCCATATCGGGTGGTAATATGGGTACCTTTAATGAGGCTTTAGAGATTAGATCTCAACAAAGGTCCAATCTATTCACAGTGGCAAGGTGGTAAGTGATCGATGAGGTAGGTATCAATCACCACATCTATAAGGTGTATACCTAGAATACAACCTCATTCACATTACACACGTCTTTACCGTTTATGCACAATGTACAAATGTATTAGCACAGACAGCCTACATTCATCTCTGGACAAGGGCCAAATCAAATTTGTTTTTACAATAAGTTAAAAAAAAAGTTGCTGCATTTTTACTGGATAACATGCACATTTTTCTATTCTGCGTATGTTTTGCACACAGTTCTCTTGTAACACACTGAGTTAAATGGAAAAACAGATTTAGATCCCCAGAAAGTCATATGTTACATAAACACAATTTCAACGCAAAAAATCCAACTGGCCACTGACAGCTCACCACAGGACATATCTATGGGTATCAGCAAACCTTAGCAACCGCTTCCAGCCATCCTGGATATCCTCAGATGCTGCTCAGATTTTCCTCAGGTAACGCTCCACCTCTGCAGTCATTAACATGCATGCTTTGCTGTCATTATTAGGCAACAAGACCGTGCCTGCATACCTGACAGTCCTATAATGCTGGTCACACCACAGGAGATTGATCTGGCAGATATCTATCACGTCAGCAGAGTTTGCAAACACTAGGGGTGAGTACAAAGGGCCTGTACACACGTGGCTGAGGGGGCCGATAACCACCACCTCTGCCGATAATCCGGCGTGTGTAAAGGAACTCCTGACTGCCGCTAGGCCAGCATTCAATTCAGCTGAGCGATGGCCGATAGCTTTGTTTGCCCCGCTCCCCCCATGACATCACATCTGCACCATTCAGTGCTTCTAAAGACGGGCATATTCATACCGATCCGTGTCACAGTACTGATCTGTTCATCTTTGGAGGTACTTCAGGATGCGAGTATTTCCGAGGGCTGCCTAAAGATGGCCAAAGACGTATTTGACCTCCTAGTCAAATCATTTCAATGCGGGGCCCGGTGGTGGAATGAAAGCATGGAGAGGACCAGGAAGGCTCTATGAGATCCAGAGCCTTTCCTCTACATAGCCAAGTAGCTAACCTTTTTTTCCAAGCATGCTTCAGGTTTACTTACATGTTGTTATGTGCAGTGAATATCCTATACTCAGCACCTAACTGGATGCTGAGAAAAACAATGAAGCTTTATTATGCATTAGCTTCAGTAAACAACATGTACTTTTGGTACATTCAGTAAATCTTAAAAAAAAAAAAAAAAAAAAAACCACGGCCAGGTGAATTAGCCCATGTGTAGCCAGCATCAGATTTATGCGTGACAGTGATGCAACTGCAATGCCAATCAGCATGCAAGGAAAGACAAAGAGACAAACGAAAGCAACCTGTCATTTATACACACTCTCACCCACCTCCTTCCACAAGGGTATAGAGAGAAAGTCAGTAATCTGCTACAAAAGGACAAGAGAGGCGGATGAGCGCACATTGATGTAGGCTACAAATCAAATGCACAGCATCATGCACAGAGGTTTTACAAAAAATGGAACTCCACAGAAATCTGTTAATGAAACATGCAAAATTCTATTCTATGTGGATTCCATGGGCCTCACTGAATCCAGTTCTCCAAGGCTGGGGAGTGCTGGAGAACAATGGAAAACACAAGCCTGAAGTAGGAAAAAAAAGCACATTCCCAAGTTCTAAGTATGTGTGAACTCACCAGCAGTCCCCATTTGTACCTTCCCCTTCATTAATATAGCTGAATAATCCCCACTGGTAAACATGGACAAATTGGACTGTGATGTCAAACCCCACCCACCTTCCTTTCAGTATGACTTGTAAGAAGGATGTGGGTGGAGTCTGATGTTAAATGGGTTAAGCTCTGGGCAACTTCTCTGACACTTGTTGTAAAGGAAGGATCCGCAGACCAGACTTGGCTTGATGAAAAAATGTCTGTTCTTTATTAGAAAATTCCACATGACAAAACTGAAGTGCAATAAAATCACAGGATCAACTAACGTGTGTCGGGCCTATAATCTGCCTTTAATCATAGTCAAGGTGAGCCTGTTAAGGAGATGGCTTATATATGGTTAGAGGGGATAACTCCACCCCTCACACCTAACAGCCAGGTCCTTAAAGGGAGACATTACATACAAATAGTAAGAACAAGCTATAATATGCAAAGTACTACAAATTGTATAAAAAGATAAAAGTTATGTAAAAAAGATGACCATTTGGACAACAACATTACTGCAAAAAACGTATAAAAAGAAGAAGCCAGTACAAAAAGGGAAAAATACAAGAAGCGAAAAATATATCAACTATAATATAGTTAATGCCAGATCCCCTGAAATTGACACCTTCCAGGATCTCATTGAAAAGGAATGTTAATGCCAGATCCCCTGAAATTGACACCTTCCAGGATCTCATTAAAAAGGAATTAACTATCCTATCTAGGCATTCCAGGGCCCCATCTGACCTCACAGTCTCCGAGCATCAGGCTTTGACATCTCTTCAGAATAATACTGATATAGTTATACGCTCGGCAGACAAGGGGGGTGCTGTTGTGGTCCTGGATGCCTCTGATTACCAACAGGAGGCTCTTAGGCCGCTGGGTGATGCAGATGTGTATCGTCCCTTGCTCCGAGACCCTACACAGGCTTTTCTTGGTGATCTCCGGGGGCTGCTGGATCGCGGGCTGGGCATGGGTGTCCTCTCCAAACGGGTGGCTGAATACCTTTGTCCTCTGCACCCTGTCGTGCCCGTGTTCCACCACCTCCCGAAGATCCACAAGCCGGGCGCTCCCCCCCCCGGGGCCGGCCGATTGTTGCGGGCATTGGCTCCGTGGGTGAGCGCCTTGGTGAGTGGGTCGATGCACATCTGCAGCCCTTGGTTCTTAGGTTACCTGGGTATCTACAAGATACCCGCCATGTTCTTTCCAGCTTCAAAGATTTCGTGTGGGATGGTGGTTATACATGGGTGACCCTAGATGTCGCCTCCCTTTATATATCAATTCCACATGAACTTGCATTGGAAGCCTTGGAATTCCATCTTGATAAATATTCTTCGTTTGACATGTCCCTGCGGGTTTTTCTCCTGGAGGCTGTGGAGTACCTTCTCAAACACAATTATTTTATGTTTGATTCAGGGTTTTTTCTCCAAAGATGCGGAGCTTCTATGGGGGCCAAATTTTCCCCCTCTCTTGCCAACCTCTACATGGGGTGGTGGGAGGAGCTCCGCATCTTTGGGGACTTTAACCCTTATGCCTCCCATATCGTTTGGTATGGCAGGTTTATTGATGATTTGTTGATGGTGTGGGAGGGTCCTTCTGACCTCCTGGGGGAATTTCTGGTTTAAGTCAACCAAAATAGGTTTAATCTGAGGTTTACTATGAACTCAGATGCTACTAAAATTGATTACCTCAACTTAACTTTGGTTGGCGATTCCATATCCCGCTTGGTTTCCACACGTACATTTCGAAAAGCTACAGCAGGCAACTCGATTTTGCTTGCTAACTCATGTCACCCCCAGACATACCATCAATGCCATCCCTACAGGCGAGTTCATCAGAGCAGCTCGCAACTGTTCTAACCCACATAATCTACATTCAGAATTTAATCAGGTGGAAGATAGGCTTAGGCAGAGGGGGTACACAGACAAACAATTGAAACTAGAACGTTCTAGAGGAATAAAAAGAACACGCTCAGACCTATTGGAGGCTGTGGGACGGGATGGAGCCAGGACTGACAAAGTGACTTTTGTCACAGAATACAGTCTGGAATTTAAAAAAATCACTAATATTGTGAGTAAATATCTTCCAGTTCTGCATTCAGATTTAAAACTTAAAAAAATTTTGGATGGCGGATGTCGTTTTTCTGCAAGAAGGGCCAGATCATTGGGCTCCATCCTCTCGCCCAGTCTCTTTAGGTCTCCTTCCTCTCTCCATACTCCTACATGGTTGGCCACGGTGGGTTCATACCCGTGTGGCTTTCGAACCTGCAATTATTGCCATTGCCATACTCGAGGAACTTCAGTGTTCTCTTATTCATTTAACACCAGTTTTCCCATCAAACAATATGTTAACTGTAATACCAAATACACCATATATGTAATTTCCTGTTCTCAGTGTAAGATTCAATATGTGGGTTGTACAACCCGCAAACTTAAGAGTATGAATAGCTGAACATTATTGTGGCACACATTGGAAAACTTTTCAAAAGTCTGCAGTCTCTAAACATTTTGAAACTGTTCACAAAGGTGATTTAAAATCTTTTAGCTTTCAGGGTATTGAACGAGTCAGCCTTCCTACTAGAGGAGGCGACATACAGAGGTTATTATTAAAACGTGAGGCCTATTGGATTTATAGGTTAGGCACTCGCATACCCTCTGGTCTGAATAAACATTGGAATTTAAATCTAGTATATGATTACTGATTTATTTGGACAGTGTGGCTGTTCTCAATCCCATTTATATATTGATATATTTTTCGCTTCTTGTATTTTTCCCTTCTTGTACTGGCTTCTTCTTTTTATACATGTTTTTGCAGTAATGCTGTTGTCCAAATGGTCATCTTTTTTACATAACTTTTATCTTTTTATACAATTTGTAGTACTTTGCATATTATAGCTTGTTCTTACTATTTGTATGTAATGTCTCCCTTTAAGGACCTGGCTGTTAGGTGTGAGGGGTGGAGTTATCCCCTCTAACCATATATAAGCCATCTTCTTAACAGGCTCACCTTGACTATGATTAAGGGCAGATTATAGGCCCGACACGCGTTAGTTGATCCTGAGATTTTATTGCACTTCACTTTTGTCATGTGGAATTTTCTAATAAAGAACAGACATTTTTTCATCAAGCCAAGTCTGGTCTGCGGATCCTTCCTTTACAATTTGTGCTATTGGACTGGCTCTCTAGATCCTACACCGACTGGTATGTAATAATATGGGGGTAGAGCGTTTATGAACTTGTTCTTGCTCATTCTCTGACACTTGACAGGCAGCCTACAGAGCCAATCAAAGTGCAGGAATCTCGTACATTGAAGCTAGTGGACCCGCCAAGCTCCAGGCGGGTTCAGTGGAGCGCTCGTTCAGAGTAACAAAGCGCCCTTTACAATAGCTACTCACAGCGTAATTTCCAGGGCTGTGGAGTCGGAGTCAAGGAGTCAGAGCAATTTTGGGTACCCCGAGTCGTAAATGGAGTCGGTGATTTCATAAACTGAGGAGTCGGATGCTTTTGTACAAAATCCACAGCCCTGGTAAGTTTTAGACTAAGGAGTCGGAGTCGAGGAGTCGGAGCCATTTTGGGTACCCGGAGTCGGAGGTTTCATAAACTGAGGAGTCGGAAGATTTTTGTACCGACTCCACAGCCCTGGTAATTTCACTGCGCATGCTATGGCTGCATAGCGTGCACAGCCAATTATAACACTCTCTACATGCATTAAGCTGAGCTTTGTGAATCAAGCCCATAGTGTGAATGAGCCCTTAGCAAAAGCCACTATAGCCTACTATGACTCCAGACAGTTGGGGCTCTCTACTGTTCTACAGGTCTTCAGAACGTTAGTAAATAAAGAATCTTGCAATAGCGATCCAGTGGTTTAAGTATAAGCACTCCATTCTGCCATTTGTAGGGAGTGGCTATTTCATGATTACCGTTCTGTTGTCCCAGCATCGATTGTTGGTACCTCATTGGCTACAGGCACAAGTTTGGCATTTTTTTCTTTTACTGTACTTTATGACCAGGTAGAAAATTCTATACTGTAATCTTGCAAAGCCAGGGTTCTTTCCCTCAATGGCTCTTGTTATTTCTATATCCTTTGTTAGACACTAGATGCATTAGTTACTGCCATTTATGTTGTGTACCAAGGCTATTTTACTGCTTGCTTTTTTTTATTTACAAGGTTTCCTGATACATAGATAACTACTAAAATAAGTAAACCTAGAACAAGCAAGAAGGCAAAAATGCAAAAGTCACATTAAAGTCTCCTGTCAGACTGAAATCGCTTTAGATGCAGCCGCTTAGGTACACCCAGTAGGCCACCCTGGAGTATTAGGGAGTCTTGCCTAAGGACTCCTTTCTAAAAAGGTAACTGGCTCCAGCCAGGATTCGAACCTTGTTCTCCTGTCAAAGGTGGTGTCTCTAACCAGTACACTATCCAGCCACACAATACTAACTCAAAATGTGTCCCAAAAAATTATACACAACTTTACTTTCAAGTTCCAGGATTTAAGATCTGCATTACGAAGGTAAGCATGCAATTAATAACACATAAGGACATTCAATCACTTTGCCAACTTGTTGGAAGCTTGTATTACTAGCGTGATTAATATCATTAATAGTCCACAAGCCTTCGTTCCATTGTGTTATTCGTACATTATCATTAATAATATGAAAACTAAAAAAAGAGTCAGATTTTGGGTAAATGACAAAAATGGGTTGCAGTATACATACAGAAGCCAGTCGGAAGTTAAAAAATCTTTTCTGTGAAGGAAAGCAAATTATGTATCAATAGATGCACAGAAGGTTCCATGGTGGATGGCTATATGTGTGTATATATACATATATATATTTTTTTTTTTACGGAAATTATTCACAACCCATCACTTTTTCCACATTTTGTTATGTTAAAGACTTATTCCAAAATGGATTGAGTTCATTTTCCCCTCAGAATTCTGCACACCCAATAATGACCACGTGAAAACAATTTACAAAAACAATTTGAGGTTTTGGCAAATTTATTAAAAAAAAACCCTGATAAATCACATGTACATAAATATTCTCAGCCTTTGCTCAATACTTTGTCGATGCACCTTTGGCAGCAATTACAACTTCAAGTCTTTTTGAATATGATGCCACAAGCTTGGCACACCTATCCTTGGGCAGTTTCACCCATTCCTCTTTGCAGCTCGATCAGGCTGAATGGGAAGCATCAGTGTACAGCAATTTTAAGATTTCTCCAGAGATGTTCAATCAGATTCAAGTCTGGGTGCTGCCTGGGCGACTCAAGGGCATTCAGGCCGGTTTCACACTGCAAACTGACATCAGCGGTGCGTTGCACCCGCCACACCACCAAAAACCAGCCTTCAGGGAACATCGTGCTAATAGTAGTCAACTTTTTTTTAAAAACAATGCATCAACATAGACTAACATGACTTCCGGGCCAGCGCAGATCACGGCAGGTCGCCACGGATCACACACTGTAACGTAGTTCTACGCTAGCGTTAGATTAGGGACTTCCAGCACAGCGTAGCGCAACATGGGAAGTTTGAACTTTCCCATAGGGTTTAATTAGGCTGAGGTAGCAGTGCGTCAATTTGCCACACCGTACCGCAACAGTGTGACAGGGCCCGCAAAGATTTGTCCTGAAGCCACTCCTTTGATATCTTGGCTGTGTGCTTAGGGTTGTCCTGCAGAAAGATAAACCATCACATTCAAGAACCGGTTTTCATCCAGGATGTCTCTGTACATTGCTGCAATAATCTTTTTCTTTATCCTGACTAGTTTCCCAGTTCCTACCACTGAAAAACATCCCCACAGCATGATGCTGCCTCCACCACGCTTCACTGTAGGGATGGTATTAGCCTGGTGATAAGTAGTGCCTGGTTTCCATAAAACGGGACGCCTGGCATTAACAACAAAGAGTTCAATCTTTGTCTCATCAGACCAGAGAATTTTGTTTCTCATGGTCTGAGAGTCCTTCAGGTGCTTTTTGGCAAACTCCAGACAGGCTGCCATGTGCCTTTTACTACAGAGTAGCTTCGGTCTGACCACTACCATACAGGCCTGATTAATGGATTGCTGCAGGGATGGTTGTCCATCTGGAAGGTGCTCCTCTCTCCACAGAGGACCTCTAGAGCTTTGACAGATTGGTTTGTGGTCACCTCCCTAACTAAGGCCTTTCTCCTTCAATCTCTTAGTTTGGATGGCCGGCCAGCTCTAAGAAGAGTCCTGGTGGTTTTGAACGTCTTCCACTTATGGATGATGGAGGCCATTGTGCTCATTGGGACCTTCAAAGGAGCAGAATTTTTTTTGTAACCTTCCCCAGATTTGTGCCTCAACACAATCCTGTCTCCGAGGTCTAAAGACAATTCCTTTGACTTCATGCTTAGTTTGTGCTCTGACATGAACTGTCAACTGTGAGACCTTTCATAGACAGGTGTGTGCCTTTCCAAATCATGTCCAATCAACTGAATTTACCACAGGTGGACTCCAATGAAGCTGCAGAAACATCTCATGGATGATCAGGGGAAACCGGATGCACCTGAGCTCAATTTTGAGCTTCATGACAACGACTGTGAATGCTTAGGTACAGGATATAGATCATTTTGTTGTGATAAGTAGTGATAAAGTTATTGGTGAATGAAAGGGAGGAGCGATGAAATGTGAAAAATTTACTCTGGTCCATAAAATGGAAAAACCCTTTAGTGGTTAACTAGTTAATCGATTTTGGTATAAGGCTGTAACATAACACAATGTGTAAAACGTGATGCCCTGGGAATACTTTCCGGATGCACTGTATGTATATATATTGCTTTTAATTCTTAGTAGCAATAAACAGCAGGTAACAGTGTGCACAGTTCACACAAAGGGGTATGTGCAAGTAACAGTGTATACAAATGTGTATGTGCAGGTAACAGTGTGCACAGTTCACACGGATGGGTATGTGCAGGTAACAGTGTGCACAGTTGATGTGTGCAGGTAACAGTGTGCACAGTTGATGTGTGCAGGTAACAGTGTGCACAGTTCATACAGAGGGATATGTGCAGGTAAGAGTGTGCACAGTTCATACAGAGGGATATGTGCAGGTAAGAGTGTGCACAGTTGATGTGTGCAGGTAACAGTGTGCATAGTTTGCACAGAGGGATGTGTGCAGGTAACAGTTTGCACAGAGGGGTATGTGCAGGTAACAGTTTGCACAGACACAATCACATCACTATATGCAGATGCATCATCGTGGTGGTTTATCTGTGGTAGATCCCACATGTTTGGTGAGGGATTTGATTACCATTACAAACACATTATTATCTCACCTTTGCTGCGTTTCTCAGGTGATCATAGTAAACTTCTTCTATAGCCTGGAAGTAGATAACACCTTTCAGCTTTGCTTCATGTTTATCTGTAAAAAATAAAAATGAGTAAAACATTGTTTAATTCTGATTTGATCTAAAAAATTGCATCTCCTGAAACTACTGAAGCTTAAAGGGGAACTTCAGCCTTAACAAACATACTGTCATCAAGTTACATTAGTTATGTTAATTAGAATAGATAGGTAATATAATCTCTTACCCACCCTGTTTTAAAAGAACAGGCAAATGTTTGTGATTCATGGGGACTGCCATCTTTGTCATGGGGGCAGCCATCTTTTTGGTTGAAAGGAGGTGACAAGGAGCAGGAGACACAGTTCCAACTATCCTGTGTCCTGATCACCCCTCCCAGCTGCACACGCTAGGCTTCAAATGTCAAATTCAAAATGTAAAAAAAAAAAAAAAAAAAAAAAATTGCACCAAAACAGCAGAACGAGAACAACAAAATCAGAAATCCCATCATGCTTTGCACAGCATCAGGGGGAAAAAGCCCGGGCAGTTTTCTTCTGTGCAGCTAAAAATGAGACTTGTCTAAGAGAAACAAAGTTCTGATGCTGTGAAACTGTTATAGAAACACAAAGCCTTTTCAGTGCTGCTGAGTCGATTTTTAGTCCGGAGGTTCACTTTAATACTATTTACAGTGGGATGCGAAAGT
This sequence comes from Hyperolius riggenbachi, assembly GCF_040937935.1. Lineage (NCBI taxonomy): Eukaryota > Metazoa > Chordata > Amphibia > Anura > Hyperoliidae > Hyperolius > Hyperolius riggenbachi. The sequence continues at coordinate 271,054,225 of NC_090651.1, read as the reverse complement.
TTGGGCAAGGTTGTTAATCGCCATGATTTTCCTGTATAAATCGTTCGTTGTTACGATAAAAAATAACAGTTAAATATATCATATAGGAGACACACACAGTGATATTTGAGAAGTGAAATGAAGTTTATTGGATTTACAGAAAGTGGGCAATAATTGTTTAAATAAAATAAGGCAGGTGCACAACTTTGGGCACTGTTGTAATTGTATTGATTCCAAAACCTTTAGAGCTAATTATTGGAACTCAAATTGGCTTGGTAAGCTCAGTGACCCCTGACCTACATACACAGTTGAATCCAATTATGAGAAACAGTATTTAAGGGGTCAATTGTAAGTGTCCCTCCTCTTTTAATTTTCTCTGAAGAGTAGCAGCATGGCGGTCTCAAAACAACTCTCAAATGACCTGAAGACAAAGATTGTTCACCATCATGGTTTAAGGGAAGGATACAGAAAGCTGTCTCAGAGATTTCAGCTGTCTGTTTCCACAGTTATGAACATATTGAGGAAATGAAAGACCACAGGCTCAGTTAAAGTTTGAAGTGGCAGACCAAGAAAAATCTTGGATAAACAGAAGCGACAAATGGTGAGAACAGTCAGAGTCAACCCACAGACCAGCACCAAAGACCTACAACATAATCTTGCTGCAGATGGAGTCACTGTGCATCGTTCAACTATTTGGCGCACTACACAAGGAGATGCTGTATGCGAGAGTGATGCAGAGAAAGATTATTCTCCGCCCACAGCACCAACAGAGCCACTTGAGGTATGCTAAAGCACATTTGGACAAGCCAGCTTCATTTTGGAATAAGGTGCTGTGGACTAATGAAACTAAAATGTAATTATTTAAGCATAACAAGGGGCGTTATGCATGGAGGAAAAAGAACACAGCATTCCAAGAAAAACACCTGCTACCTACAGTAAAATATGGTGGTGGTTCCATCATGCTGTGGGGCTGTGTGGCTAGTGCAGGGACTGGGAATCTTGTCAATGTTGAGGGAGGCATGGATTCCACTCAGTATCAGCATATTCTGGAGACCATTGTCCAGGAATCAGTGACAAAGCTGAAGCTGTGCCGGGGCTGGATCTTTCAACAACACAGCGACCCGAAACACTGCTCAAAATCCACTAAGGCATTCATGCAGAGGAACAAGTACAAAGTTCTGGAATGGCCATCTCAGTCCCCAGACCTGAGTATAATTGAAAATATGTGGTGTGAGTTAGAGACCTGTTTATGCTCAGAAGCCATCAAACCTGAATGAACTAGAGATGTTTTGTAAAGAGGAATGGTAAAAAAAAATACCTTCAACCAGAATCCAGACTTTCATTGGACCCTACAGGAAGCGTTTAGAGGCTGTAATTTCTGCAAAAATATTGATTTCATTTCTTTTTTGTGGTGTTCGAATTTATGCACCTGTCTAATTTTGTTTAAACAATTACTGTACACTTTCAGGAAAATCCAATAAACTTCATTTCACTTCTCAAATATCACTGTGTGTGTCTCCTATATGATATATTTACTGACATTTTTACGATTTATACAGGAAAATCATGACAATTAACTTTCGCATCCCACTGTAAGTATTGTAAATAATTGTATAGTATACCTGTATAGTATTCTTTATAAGTGCCCAGGTAACTATACTCCACTGCTTAAACATCTACTTATATATAAAAAAGTATAATGACATGACAAATATATCTAAAATGTGAAATACTGTATATAAAGACTTTCATGCAGAAATCTATTGGAAATCGCTGTGCAGTGTGTGGCCAGGCAATATGATCTGATCAGATTCAAATCGGAGAGAGAGATCTATCTAATGGTTGACCTGGCTATACATCGAGTGATGCATGGCCACCTTAACTCACTTCCCACTCACTCACTATTATTTCCCCTGCAGTGCTTATCTACTTCCGTACCAGCAGTCTCTTCCCCCTAAAGGACCAGAGACTGCTGGTACTGCAGAGGGACAAAAAGTGTCAGAGATTGTGGCGTAAATGTGTGAGAGGAAGGTTATGTAAAATTGATAATTGAATATCGGAAGACTTATTCAGCGTCCAATGGTACAATAGCGGCATAGCCAATATTCTACTAGTGGTTTCACCATGTGCCAAATTTCCCCGGCGCCCTTTTTGTATACGCAGTGAACTGTGCTCAAGCTCTGTGTTTGAGCCTGATTGTATTAAGAACAGTTCAAGCGGTAGCTGGAATGGGCCTCCAGCATCAAAATGGGAAGAGGACAAGCTAGAATAACAACAACTTGTACGGGTCACTTGAGATGTGCCATCCTCTCTGACTCTCCGCTTTCCTTTACAGGTCTTGTTCACTAAAGATTTAGAACACTATTTTCAATCATATTATAAAGTTACCTAGATAATATTTCTGATTGTTAGCTTAGATACCTATAATGTGTGTTTTAAGTATATAGTGAAATCGAGAATTTTACTTTCAACTGAGCAAAAATATACCAGAGATCTGTAGAAATATTATGCATGGATGATATCTGAACACTTGTGGCTTTTAGCAGATGAATCTTCTATGTTGAAGCAGAAATGCCAATACTCACCAACATAATAGGACAAGGTGCGTTTCATGCGATCAAACACAAACCAGCGCTTCTTCCAAGACTTAATTTTACCACCCATCTTGGTTAGAAAACCGCGACACATCTTTTCGCTCAGTATAATGTGAGAACACGCATCCACTACATGACCTGAAGTCTCAATGTGAGTACGAAGGTCAAAATCTTCTTTTCTGATTGGCAAATACCGAGTGAGCGGACGAGCCTAGAAAACAAATCATGTTCATGACAAGAAAATAATTATTTAACTGGATTTGAAAATCAATGCAGATCTGATATCTAACTATACAATCAATGCAGATCCGATATCTAAGTATACAATCAATGCAGATCCGATATCTAATTATACAATAAATGCAGATCTGATATCGGATTATGCAATCAATGCAGATCTGATATCTGATTATGCAATCAATGCAGATCTGATATCTGATTATAAAATCCAGGGCTGTGGAGTTGGTCCAAAAATCCACCGACTCCGACTCCTCAGTTTAGGATTCCACCAACTCCGACTCCTCGACTCCGACTCCTCTAATTTGCATACTACAATTTTGTTGATTAACAGTATGTAACGTGAAATTTGTCTCTTAACTGCCAACGCTTAGGAATTTTACAAGACAACTGAAGTGAGAAGGATATGTAGACTACTATATTTATTCCCTTTAGACTAAAACTAGTCCTTGGTAAGAGTACTTGTAAAAGGTACAAACCGGAACAAAGAACATCTATCAGGCCCTAGGCAATGTAACTGTGGGTACATGTAAGAATGATGTGCAGGTACTATGCAGGGGAATAGGGAGATTCTTCCTCTATTACACATTCTTCATGCACAATCTGAACATGGATCAGGCCTTAGGCAATGTAACTGTGGGTACATGTAAGAATGATGTGCAGGTACTCTGCAGGGGAATGAGGAGATTCTTCCTCTATTACACATTCTTCATGCACAATCTGAACCAGGTTTATGGGTGATAGACAACACCTCTGTGTTCAATGTGCACAACATTCTCAGTGGATTCCCTGCAGCTCTGTGGGGAGTGCATATGTAGAGTATAGTACTACTGTGTAACGAAGTAAACCGGAGACAGATGACATTTTAAGTTTTATACATACCTGGGGCTTCCTCCAGCCCCCTTCAGGATAATCAGTCCCTCGTTGTCCTCTGCCACCTGGATCTTCTGCTATGAGTCCAGGTACTTGAGCCAGTCTGGTGTAGTGCACATGCACACACTCCGCCGCTGGGAGCGTACTACACCTGCGCAGCACTATTGCGCAGGTGCAGAATGCTCCTGGCTGTGGAAGAGGCACGTAGCCAGACTGCTCTGACTGGCTGAATTACCGGGACTCATAGCAGAAGTTCCAGGTGGTGAAGGAGGACAGCGAGGGACTGATTGGCCTGAAGGGGGCTGGAGGAAGCCCCAGGTATGTATAAAACTTTTCTTTTCATCCGTCTCAGGTACTCTTTAATTTGTAGTCACCAAACAAAATTTTATCAACATATCAAATTATTTGATTTCATGAGCAAAGAGAGTGCATTTGCATAAACCAGCATCAACGCAGAATTATTTGCATCTCATTGACCATCTCTATTAGTGGCACGGCTACACATCAGGCTTTATTCTTACAGCATAGATGTTATTTAGTATATAAGAGGTTCCTGTGTACACATCATATATACAGTCACAATCAGATATGTATATCTGACTTTAAAAATATGGGGACTGCTTTATTGAAGCAGCACAAGTAACTAATTTTGATTGGTTTTTTTCATTTTTGTGGACTGAGCACAGCTATTACTGTATATATACTGTATATATACATTATTTTTAATAACTTTTATCTGAGAAATAGAACATTTTATCATATTTTCTATTTTAATTACAGTTACAAATTCATTAGGAGTCGGAGTCGGTGCATTTTTTCCCGACTCCAACTCCAGGCACCCAAAATTGCTCCGACTCCACGACTCCGACTCCACAGCCCTGATAAAATCAATGCAGATCTGATTATGCAATCAATGCAGATCTGATATCGGATTATGCAATCAATGCAGATCTGATATCTGATTATACAATCAATGCAGATCTGATATCTGATTATGCAATCAATGCAGATCTGATATCTGATTATACAATCAATGCAGATCTTATATCGGATTATACAGTCGATGCAGATCTGATATCTGGTGAAATATGCAAATCTAAGACTTAAAGAGCTAACCTGAGAAAAATGCTTCTCTCTCATTTTGACTTCCTTCTCAACCAATCTTTGCCTGTGAGCAGTTTCATCCTGCAGACGTCTTTCTAGCTCTTCTCTCCTCCTCCTTTCATCTTCCAGCGCTCTTCTGCGCGCTTCAACCTCACGCTCCTACAATATGAAGCGAGGAGCAGTTACACGACTCCGTTATCATCATCAGCAATAAGGCCTTAACATGTACAGCTGGAAAACCATTACTATATGATAAAAACAATGCGATTCCACTTGTTATTAAAAACACATCTGTTTTCTGAGCTGCGTTTCCCATAGCCATCTATGGTGCATCCACTCTGGGCGAAGACAGAAAATGATCTGCTTCACTTTGTGGTGAATGGATCGTCAGAATGGGAGGTCAAGTGGGAACCGAGCCTAAAGCAGATAGTCATGAGCATCAATGCAGGGAAACGTAGGTGTCTGCAGACTCCCATTATAAAATGTACCACTGCAGGTGTTTACAAGGGAAAATACATAACCTGCAGCAGTGTTTGTGATCCCAGAGTTTCTCTTCACACATCAACAAAAACAAACTCTGTTGCCAAGTACCTACACGGGACAAGGAAAACATCTAGAGCTGAAGATATACTGCAAAACCCAGCAAGCTTTGTATCCTAAGCATCATATCTGCGCCTTTATGAGATGCTCAATTGAAGGGAAAATATAGTTGAAAGAGTGATACAAAAAGTGATACAAAGTATTTATAAACTTACAAAAATTACATAAAACTGATTGAAACGGTTAGGATCTAATTTAAATCATAATCACTGTATCAACTCACTCTGTTTTCCATAAGTCGTGCTCTTTCTGCATGAGCCTCTAATAGCATCCTCTCCATTTCCTCTATCTTCAGCACGTCCAGACCACTGGCACTACAATCACAAGAAAGGACTGTAAGAACAGTTTGTGTAAAACAAGTAGACTAGACAGGTGGGTGTTCAGAGAGACTCACCTAGACATATTGTCAGGGGAGCAGGCGGAGTTTCCTGTAGAAACACTGGTGTCTAGACTGTCTGAGCTCTCCAAGCTTAACGTATCATAGCCATATGAGGGGTCATCCTCACGAGAATGTAAAGGCCTTTGGTGATGCAAAATGGAATGATGCATGATGGGTAGATAGCCTTGATGAGATGTTCCATGGAGAGACTCCCACTGTGACTGAGCTTCGACAACAGCTTTCTGCTTTAATTCCGCAAGCCGTTTGCGTTGTTCCTCTATTACTTGTTGTCCTGTGAAAAAAGAACAAACATAATTGTGAACCGTGATACACACAATCATATAATGATACTGCACTATTTAGTACAGTTCATCTTCATATATACTTAGGACACACCTGTGGTTAAAGGGTGCCCTGTACAAAGCCTTAGTATAGCGCCTCCATTTACCACTATACTATGCAATTTATTATACAACAAATTACAAAGAAAAATTTTAAAACGATAAGGGAGTTCTGTTTTTATAGATTAGAGTCCAACAGTTACCTGTAATCTGCAACCCATTCCTAAAAATACTTGTACATATGATGCACCTCATATGCACTTTTACTGCCATCATGTTACAATGGACTGAGAGCAACAATTGTCACATCACATTGATCAATTCAACAATGACAGCCCCTTCCCCAAAAATGTCCTTTAAAAAAAATAAATAAGATATAATTTTCTAACCTGCTGCTTCAGCACTTAAAGGGAACCAGTGAAGAACGATTTCCAATAAAATATACATACCTGGGGCTTCCTCCAGCCCCCTCTGGCCTGATCGCTCCCACAGCGTCCTCTTCTTCCTCTCTGTTCGCCCGCAACTGGCCCGTGAAAGTCCTCTGGACCAGACCCAACTGCGCATGCGCGGCCCGGCTGTGCGCACGCTCCCAGCGTGTTCACGTCGTCTGGAGGCGAAGTGAACAAGACAGGGGAGCGTGCCTGGCCAGACTGTGCATGCACCTACTGGCCCCGACTGATGGATTTTTAGGGGCTAGTACCGGGCAAACGGAGAGGAAGAAGAGGACGCCATGGGAGCAATCAGGCCGGAGGGGCCTGGAAGAAGCCACAGGTATGTAATATATTGAATCGTTCAACTCTGGTACACTTTAAATAAAAGTACCCCCTTCTATATATTTTTCTAAGCTTTATCCAACCGGACATCTGACCGCAGTATTTTCAGCGCCTCTCTGCCGTACGCTTTCAAAAACATTGAAAGGTGGAACCTGTGTTCTGTTTAAAGAATACATAAACTTAATTGGCTGACATCTATATTTACTTTAAAAAAATAGCTGCACAAGAACGGGGAACCCAAACATATTTGGCCTAGAGGCACAAAAAGTATAAATCTGATCTTGCATTCAGTAGTTTAACACATATTCATTTATTATATATCTTGCACAGAAATGCATGCTGCAGTGCATTGTCGTAATATATTGCAGCGCAGCGCACACGTGTGCCCTTCATCTATCTATGCACTGCCAGATAGCCTTGACATATGCTTTTTTTTAATATAAACTATAGTATAGCCAATTTACTTTTATTTGAGTCATCTGGGTATACAGCAGCAAAATAATCAGCAAGAGGTCACATACAAAGTGAGAAGGTGTGAAAACAACACTCTAAGGCTACCTGTGCCTTCAAGTGGGGCAGTCTCCTCTGTGTCCCGGCCAGCAGCAGAATGGAAAGATAGATTGCAGGATGACAGACAGAATGAGATGCAGTCAAGATGTCAGCAAAAGAAATTGAAGAATAGACATTTTAGAGGTGATAGTAATAAATGTTGTGCAGGTTTAGCAAATGTTAATGAACTGTAGGCAGATTACTATTAATGTATTTTATGCATAGAGATTCAAATGTTTGCAGCCCTGCTGAGGATGTGTACCTATGCACAGCTTTATTTCCTCTATATGAATATGTAGGGATTAGAGTCACTGTCCCTCTTTTGGAGGGACAGTCCCTCTTTGGGAGCCCTGTCCCTCTTTCCTCCTCATTTGTCCTTCTTTCAGGACTTTGTCATTCTTTCTATGTAAATATATGTATTTGTCAATTAAAAATTGTGTTTTATTGACTCTAAACTTTATGCCCATCCTTTAAATTTATATATTACTAATTTTAAAATGTTAATACGAAGGAAAATGCACCAGGATAGAAAGGACCAGTGTGGTTTGAATTATAAAACAACATATTTTTCTTATAAAATCTTTATGGTATGCGTGACTAGGGTTGTGATGGGGTGTGGTCAGGGGTGTGGCAGGGGCGTGGCTTAAGTGTCCCTCTTTTTCATATTAAAAAGTTGGGAGGTATGGAGTCAGAACTGTACTTATTCACATCTAGATGTATACAGACCCATATATACTAGAGTATACACCGAGATGTTTTGCTCCTACAATACCCCCAGTTTATATTCGAGCATATATGGTAGTAGCTAGGTGCAGACTGACCCCACCACTAAACACTATGCTAGGTGTGTTTTTACTAAGTATGTACAGTACAGTAACTTTTGGCCCCGGTACCTAAATAACCATGCATATAGATTTTCACATCTGTGAATACCCATTTTGCTTTACGTAAAATAGGCCATTTGAAATGGCCTAATTATCTGCCTTTAAATTGTTGCAACCTTGGTGGATGGTATCTATTAGCATCTAGTTCCCCAACCCTGTCCTCAAGGCCCACCAACAGTACATGTTTTGCAGAAAACTGCAATCATACACAGGTGAGGTAATTAGTGTCTCAGCAGAGCTAATTATCTACCTCTGTGGATTTCCACAAAACATGCACTGTTGGTGGGCCTTGAGGACAGGGTTGGGGAACACCTTATTAGCAGATTATTACTACTGCATATTATTCCTGACATGGTTAAATGTCTTGAAACAACTTTACTTCTGAGAATATGATCTGGCTGGATCCCAAAATGGATTAAGTTTATAGCAGGCTTTAATGTTTGCATGCTTTAAAAGCAGGTATTATAATTCCTCAAGACTAACCAATGAAGTGAGGCCACATCATTGTTGAGCACAGAACATACTTTTAGAAGGTCAGGTTTACATTCTATTGGATTTCCTACATTCTATGTACATAAAGGGTGTCCGAGGTTTATGCATTTGTATTTATTGACTGCATTGTAATCAAGTATATGTAATCAAGTGTATTTTAATGGCAACACTGTCAGTCTTTGCCAAACGGAAGACTGCGAGCATTAGGGTGAATGTGGCACATTGCAAGACAGCCTAAACAGCGATGCGCAAATTAGGAGACTTGGTTTGCCAAAGTTACACTAGCTTCCTTTTACTAAAATGTGATTTGAAGTTCTATTGATCTTCTCCTTTAGGTCTTGGCGCTACCATGCTGGAAGATTTCAACAATTCATATAGCTAAAATAATAACTTATTGGTAGTATTGTAGATGATCAGAAAAATGTCACCATTGATAGAAGCCATGCTAGTTAATGCAGATGTTAATAGAAAAATGAATGCCAAACAGAACTAGGTAGAGTTTTGTCACCTTTTTGTTGCAAAGCAAGTTGTCTTTTACTCTGGATGTCCTGTAAAGTAACTGCCAAACCGCGGGACAGATTGCCTGAGCCATTATGTGCTACCGGCATCCTCTAGAAGAGAAAAAAAAACAGGTCCGTAAATAAGATAATCAACTGCAACCACTAAGGGATGGAAAATGTGGTGTTACTGCAGGCAGCTTATTCCCATACCTTCGGGGAAATACTTCTTCCCAAAGTAGCAACTGAAAAATGGGAAGAAACGGGAGAAATGGCCTTCATTCTCGGCAGCGTTCCTCCTCCACCGTCTATCTCGCCTCGAGATAAAGAAAGCTGTAAAGACAGCTAAGTTATTTGTATGTCTGGGTGAAAAATGGGAACACAAAACTAGAGTTCAAGAAAACCAGATTAAAATATATAATTGTGGCAACCTAAACGCTTTTCAAAGTTTTGGACAGAGTGGAAAAGGGTAAGACTCTGTTAATTTGTTATATCTGTCTGTGCCCTGCAAGGAAAGTTTTCCATCACTTTCCATTTGTTGAATTTGAGCCAACCCTGTACACAGCAAATACTCATTGGGGCTCGTTGAAAGCCTTGAAGCCTGGGATACTCTGCTATACATATCTACACATATCTTAATTTCCGGTACTGAAGTTAAGTTTGTGCCTGCTTCCCTTTGCATCTTGTTAGCAAATTGACTGATCGAAGTCATGGAACAATGGCAAGATATGTGATGTGGGTGGATACATGTCCAAGAAGGACGGGACGTGGGTAGATACAAGCCCAAGAAGGACGGGACGTAGGTGGATACAAGACCAATCTTAACGTTAGCAATTAAAGTGGATATTTGCATATCAGAACACAATTTTCTTATCCTTGAGGCATAAACATTAGAAAGAACAGGTCTAAAACTGTAGCTGACTGCATTGCATTTAAGATCTCACACTGGCATGCTTTCAGTAATAACAGGTTCACTTGAATGAAGTTAATAATATGTTCCTCTGTTTCTTGGTGTTCTAACTGTAATTCATTCCAATGTTAATTACAGGGGTATGCAGGAACAGATTTTTTTTTTGCTCTCTCTCTCTCTTTTTAACTCTGACTTATCTGGAAAGTTTTGCAATTTCATACACCAAGTAAGAACAATATAAATAACAATAAAAAATAAATAAATCACAGGCCAGAAACCCACTAGGAGTGATTTCTAATCGCTAGTGATTTGAAAAAGCTCCTGCTAATGCAATGCTATGGGAGATTTTTATAAAATCACATCGCTCAAGTGGGATCACACCCAAAGCATTACATTATCAAGAGCTTTCAAATCGCAAAGCGCTCAGAAAATCGCTCCTAGTGGGTTTCTGGCCTTAATGTGTGGCTAAGTCAGCATTGTTCCTAGTCAACCACATTTTTAAACTGTCAAAACAAAAACCAAGGGAAGATAACAACTGCAACACAATGAGAAGTCTTACATAACCAGGCTAACCACAAAAGGTCACTCTCCACAAAGTCTATCAAAACACTGAAATCTGTTTAGAATAAAAAAAAATATCTCAGTTTCAACAATAAGGCTGAGTTCAAACTTATAAAACAAAAAATTGCTGAATGTGCGAAAATGCTTTTGCCGCACATATAATGGAAGTCAATAGAAAATCGCACACAAACACAGAATTTAGTGTTAAAAAACCAGGGCTGTGGAGTCGGTACAAAAATCATCCGACTCCTCAGTTTTATGAAACTAATGACTTTGACTCCAGGTACCCAAAACTGCTCCGACTTCACAGGCCTGCAAAAAACGTATGTGAAAAAAAGTTTGGTTTTCTGCAATGATAAGTGTGTACCCTGCCTGAGAGAAATGAAGGAGAGAGACAGAGAGAGAGAGAGAGAGAGAGAGAGAGAGAGAGAGAGAGAGAGACTACAAACAGTTACACCTACCTGGGGCTGGAAATTAACCAAACGGGGAGCCTTAAACCAGCAGTAGAGGCCCTGAAGGAAAAAGCCTGCAGAACGTTTTATGCCATCAGAAGGCAACTTTACCACCTAAAACCACTGGTGAGAGTCTGGGTAAAGATATTCAACAGCATCATCACCCCAATCCTGCTCTATAGCAGTGAGGTATAGGGCCCGGTCACCTACCCTGACCAATCAAAATGGGACTCCAGCCCAACAGAAATCTTCCATCTAGAGTTCTGCAAGTATCTTCTCCAAGTCCATCGCAGCACTTCGAACTCAGCTTGCCGGGCAGAACTAGGCAGATTCCCACTATGGCTGACTATCCAGCAGAGGGCGCTCTCATACTGGGCGCATATACAGAGCAGCAGCCCCAGCACTTACCACCATAAAGCCTCACTGAGCCAGGGTGGCGAGGCCATACCACGCGCTTTGAAACAAAGCGTCAACAGCCAGCCCAGCCAAGACCACCAACACAGGCTGATAAAAAGCCCAAATAAAAGGAATGATAGAAAGCTGCAAGGACCGATACCTAGAGGAATGGAGAAGTGACATAAAGAACTCCCAGAAACTCACTATCTACAAATCACTACAGAGGGAGTACACAATGGCTCCATATCTGGAGAGGCTACACCACCACAAAGATAGACAGGCCTTGAGCCTGTACCGTCTGAGCGCCCACAACCTGGAGATAGAGACAGGACGACACAGACAGACATGGAATCCCCGGGAGGAGAGACTGTGCAGGCAATGTGACCAGGGGGTCCTGGAGGATGAGGCCCACTTCCTGCTACACTGCAGCAAATATACACCATTGAGGACCACCCATTTCCAAAGATTCTCCGCCCACATCGCAGATTTCACCTCCACAGATGAGGAGAGGAAACTCTATATCCTACTGGGGGAAGAGGAAAAAACTGTGCAAATAGCTGCCCGATATGTCACGGCCTGCCACCAACTGAGAGGAACATGATACCACATGGACTGTATAACCCCATACTCCCCTCCCCTATGGACTGTATGCCTATACCCCCTCCCCTATGGACTATATATCCCATCCCCCCATACCATCCCTTACATTCTCCACCCTCCTATGGACTGTATACCTATATCCTTCCCTTATTCACACAATCCCCCCCACGTTAATGTTTTGTTTTGGCAATGCTAAATGTATTTGGTCCTGCCAATAAAGCTTTTTTGGATTTGGATTTGGATTTGGAGAGAGAGAGAGAGAGAGAGAGAGAGAGAGAGAGAGAGAGAGAGAGAGAGAGAGAGAGAGAGAGAGAGAGAGAGAGAGAGAGAGAGAGAGAGAGAGAGAGAGAGAGAGAGAAGTGGCAGACACAGGAAGTGTAGCAAGATAAAATGGCATACAGTGTGAGGATAGAGGACAGACAAAGGTCAAAGCGGATGGTTGGAAAAGAAGGCTGGTAGGGAAAAGTGGCAGAGATGTGTGTGTGTGTGTTTGCTAGATTGCTAGATAACTATATGAATTGCAATGACAACAGAATGTAGACACCGGCACTACCTGTATACGATGCGTCTCTTAAAATCAGGCCTGCTTCCAGCTTGAGGCAAACAGTATGGCAGTACTGAGAACAAATAGTCTGTATACGCCACATAAAGAAAACCACATAAAGAGCTACTGTAATGCTCATTTATTCTCCAAGGTAACACTAGTATAATCATACAGTGCACAAATAGTGTACCTGCCGGATGTGCAAGTAGTCAATGCTGCCTGACAGCCGTTTGCTCCCAGAAGCTTCTTACGAGGCAAGAGTTCCAGTTGTGGAACTCTTGTCATGGAGGAAGCTTGTTAGAGCTAAAGGGACGACAGGCAGCCTGCTCTGCACCCATCGACCGCTTGCACATTTAGCAGGTACACTATTTGTAGACTGTATGATTATACTGTTACCTTGGAGAATAAATGAGCATTAGAGGAGTGCCATACTTGGTTTTCTTTATGTGACATAACTCAATTAATATATGCAAGTATCCTTTACCTCATAAAAAAAACTCTAAAAGAAAACACACTGTTTACACTATCTTAAAGAGACACTGAAGCGAAAAAAATAATAATGATATAATGAATTGGTTGTGTAATACAGATAATTACTAGAACATTGGTAGCAAATAAAATATTCTTATATTTTTATTTTCAGTTATATAGTGTTTTTTTTACAACATTTCATCATTCTCTAATATTTGCAGCTTACACACTACTCAGCATTCTAAATGATTTTACAGAGCAGGCCAGTTAACTATTGACCTGTCCTCTGCAGGAAAACAAACAATACAGTGACTGACAGTTGAGATAACAAGCTTCAGAAAACAGAGCTCTCTGCGACTTTGAAAGTTGTGACGCTCTATGGCTTTTTTGCATAGATAACAACTGGAGTTTCTTAACTCTTCCTGTACTGGAAACAATATTAGACTTATGTCTCTGCTCCTAATGTTTTAATTCTTAGCTGTACTACACATACAAATCATTATATCAAATTTTTTTTCTCGCTTCAGTGTCTCTTTAACTAGAAAATGATAGGCTTGTGTAGTGAGATTTCCTTTATTTGTGATAAAGTCTAATTTATGCAATATACAGACAGGGCGATTACCTGTTGGCTCTTGCGAGAAGAGTGAGATTTAGCAGGTAGGGGAGGTGGGGAAGAAGAAACCATGACAGAGGGAACAGATGTGAATCCCTGATACCAGTCTGAAGGAGCAGGAATGGGTGCAGAGTGCCCCTCAAGCTGTGAGTTTCCCTAAAGCAGTGGAAAGATAGAATGGGTTGCAGAAAAGTAAATATGAAGAAAGAAAAAAACAAAGAAAAGTATTGATGTTATCCAGCCAGGTATAAGATGCACTGAACTCCAAAGAAGCACTGCTATGGATATCAACCAGCTTATTTCCACTTCCGACACACAAACTTCCTAAGCCTTAGGAATCCTTGCGCTGTCACTAAAACAGGATGTTAAGTCGTGTTCCAAAATAAAATACCTTAGCGTCGGCTCGTGTGGTAAGGGGTTAAAACCTGTTTTATATGTTTATTTCAGTCCTGTGTCCCCATCAGGGAAATCTCTCCAACGATTCAGAGTTAGCAGAATGGCAGATGAGCAAAATCTCTCAAGTGGGGAAACAGACAGCAATAAAACCCGAAAAAGTTTCTAAGCCCTCACCACACTTTTCCTACCTAAAAGAAAACATTTTCCTGGAATCGGGTTGTAAGTCTCTTACAGACGCATAAGCATCACAGCTTGTTATTTGTGGGTAAGAATTTATACTATAAATATGCTGGGCTGCTTTTTAGATTTGACTTTGTTGTTTTTTTAACTTTAAGCCTTTTTATTTTAATTTACAGAAGTTAACCTTGAAACCTGCTTTTTCAGGTTTTTTTATATTTAATTTTAAAGTGCACCTGTTACAACGTTAAAACTAAACTAGAGAAGACAACACAAGACACAGAAGATTTATGCCGTACTTTTCTCCTGGCGGAATCAAAGCTCCAAAGCTGAAGCCACTAGGGCACGCACAGGGAGGAAGGGGCACATTGGGGAGTCTTGCCCACGGTCTCCTTACTCTATAGGTGCTGGCTAACTGAACAGTAAGAGCCGAGATTTGAACACTGGTCTCCTGTGTCAGAGGCAGAGCCCTTAACCAATACACTATCCAGCCATTATCGAATTAGTAAGCAAAATCTGTTTATTAAAGACCCCATTCTAATTCAAATACCGAGCATGCAGACAGCAGGACTGGATCTCTCTTCCTCCCTAGTCCTGCAAGGCTTACAGCAGACCTATATTGAGGTATTATAGGAGCTACCATCTTGGGTTTGGCTCTAAATACCAAATGCCTGAGTACAAAAATATGCAGAAAATCTTATAAAAACTAGGAGTTCAGTGCAGCATCATTCAAGTTCCTTGCAACCAACCAAATGACCAACTGAATCAGTTGTGATTGCATTGTTTGGGCACTGATTAGTGTAAGGTCACCATTAACAGCCTCTAAAATGGCATTTCAGATTCAATAAACTTTTTTTCTCATGAGTTTCCACACAAGATATATTTTCTCTTTTTATCTTAAAATATCTTTTCAGCATCCAGCAAGTTATTATTATTACTTATATAGTGCCGACATCTTCTGCAGTGCTGTACAGAGTATATTGTCTTGTCATGTAACTGTCCCTCAGAGCGGCAACCTAATCCCTACCATGTATGTTATTGTGTAGTGTATGTATTGTAGTCTAGGACCAATTTAGGGGGAAGCCAATTAACTTATCTGAATGTTTTTGGGATTTGGAAGGAAACCCACGCAGACACGGGAGAACATACAAACTCTGTGCAGATAGTGCCTTGGCTGATTCGAACCAGGGACTCTGCGCTGTAAGGTGAGAGTGCTAAAGTACTAAAAAGTAGGTATGAAAAGTAATATCAAGCTTCAGTTAATTACATCAAATTGTATGTACTTGTTGGGCTGAAAATCTAATTTATTGCTAAATTGTGAAAATATCTCCTGAGAAAAAAAAATATTGAATCAAGGTTAAAATGAGAAAAGCAAGGAAACAGAATCTAAGAAACAAGTTAGAAAAGAACTACGGTATTAATGCAAAAATAAAATCATTGCTGCATAAAGTGGTGGTAAACCAACCTCCACCAAGATGGAGGGAGAAGAAGAAGATGATGAAGATAGATGAATAGAAGGATGATCTTCAGAAGAAGGAGGGCTAGAAACTGCTTTTGCATCAAAGTCATCAGAAGGAGGAACACTTTTGTCAGGGCCTGGCTTCATATTTTCCAGCATATCATGAAGCTGATCTAAGGTGATATACTAAAGAAAATAATACATTGCAAAGCTTTTTAGTGTTTCATGAACAGTAGCTAAACAAAATATAATTTGGCAAAATGACAAAAAAAAAACCTTACCCATTATAAAAGTACACTTTTACACAAATCAAACCCTTGCATTTTAGACTAAATACTGTAACTACATTTTCCTCAATTTGTCTTTCTGGTTTAGTCTGCAGAAGGAATAGAATCATAGTCTGAAAAAAAAATCCTACAGAGCCCACTGCAATGTACAGGAAAGGGGATACCTGTAATGAAACTAGACTATTGCCTCAAAGTATCATACTAAAGTTTCAGGCAGAAAAGGTCTCACCCTAAAGTCTTACACTATAAAGTTTAGTGTCATCTGAAGACACAGGAACTTTGAATCTGATTTAGAATCCAACTGAATACATAACAATGGTCCCAAAACAGAACCTTGTGGTACTCCAGATACAAAATTAAACCACCTCTTGACTACAACTTAAGAAAATGTATAGGTCAGTTTTCTATAAATACTATTAAACCAAAAATATATGTTTACATAGAAGTATATGGAGGCTGCCATATTTATTTCCCTTTAAACAATACCAGTTGCTTGGAAGGCCTGCTTCAGTAGTGTCTGAATCATTCACCAGAAACAAGCATGCTGCTAATCTTGTCGAATCTGACAATAATGTCAGAAACACCTGATTTGTTGCATGCTTGTTCAGGGTCTAAGGCTAAAAGAATTAGAGACAGAGGACCAGCCAGGCAACTGGTATTGGTAAAGAAGAAAAATATATGGCAGCCCCATATCCCTCTCATTACAGTTGTCCTATAAGCCACCAGCAAGCAAGAAAATACTCAGAATTATTTTGACAGTATTTTTTCACCCACTTTTGGATTTTTTTCAATTGTAGAGTGTTGAACAGTTATTTTAAACAGAAGATGAAAAATTATCTCCTAGGAGAAATCTTAGGAGAAAAGGTAAATTATATAAGGGCTAGCGAGTCAAATAGGTTGCTTCTGGCAGCGAGCGCGGCCATGGCTGAGCTCAAGGGCGAGTTGGCTAGAAGTCAAGTACTTCATTACAGGCCATACCTGATGTACTATTTGTACAAAAAGTGCTAAGATGGGCACTTGCAGGGGTCTCTTGGTGCCTTCGCTTTAGCTTTATCAATTTGGCAATTTCTTTATGACCGGTTCATTTCAACACTTCGTGAAGTAGTATTAAATTCTATTTTATTGTGAATTATTGGATGTATTAAAGTAGATGTCTAAAGCTTTGTTACCTTTAATTTTATTTTCTGGCACACAGCATAAAAAAAAGCCTCAGCTTTTCTGTCACATTATTTCTATGGAATATTGTGCCCGAGACATTAAACAGTAATAATGAAGTGATAGTGATAGCAGATGAAGGATTTCTTTTATTTGGCATTGGATCACGACTGGCAAGATCTCTCATTTAAATGCACACTGCTGATTGCTAGTAAATGCTGCTAGAAATTATAGATATTCGATGAAAATTGGAATCTAATAGGCTGTAGTTTAATGTAGAAAAGCAGTTTAATGTCAGATGTAAGATCTATCACCACAGGGCAGTTACATTTTTTATTTTTAATTTGTATATTAAAGCAAACTTGAAGTGAGAAAATTTGCCTCAGGTTTGATCCTTCCCTTAATAGAGGGAAGGCTTTGGTGAGTATAAAGCGTCCAGAGTCTCCATCTGGCCCGCTGTTCCAGTGCTATCCTCTGGTGTAACTATTCAACCTGCTGGCTCTTCGAAACTACTTGCATCTCCAAGTAGTTCCAAGGATGAGTGCACCAATGCTGGGCATGCAAGAGTACGATTTGCACATGCCCAGTAGGGATGACCGCACCCTCGGATCTACTCAGAGGCACAAGTACTTCCTAAGTGCTCTTCAACTCAGTAGGTCAAATAGCTACACTAGAGGACAGTACTGGATGATAGGACAGACAGAGGAATGGAAATGTTCTATGCTATCCAGAGCCTTCCCTCTAGTATAGTATGAGGTGAGTTTTCTCACTTCAAATTTGCTTAAAGTGTACCAGAGCCGAAGCTTGGGTGCAAATTGAGATACTTACCTAAAGAGAGGGAAGCCTCAGGATCTTATTGAGGCTTCTCTCCCTGCTCTGATCTCCCTCATTGCTGAGAACGGCCCCACTGGAAGATTAGCGGAAAGGCATTGTTGCTAACCATATCGGGCCGCACAGCTCCTTTTCTTGCAGAGTAACAGTGTGAGCCCGTCTACGCATGCGCAGTAAGCCGAGGGCTCTGTGCTACTACGATGCATGGCCGTGTTCATGTGTCTACTGCGCGGATAAGCTACAAGAAGAGGAGATGTGCTGTCCGAATGTGGAGAGGGTCCACGCTCAGGGGTGGGGGACATCGGAACACCGAGGGAAGCCTCAATAGGAGCCTGAGGCTTCCCTCTCTTCAGGTGAGTATCTTTTTTTGATCCCCAGCTTCGGTTCAGAATCGCTTTAAATGATAATTAAAAATAAAAAAAAAATTAAACATGTAATTTGGCAACCCTGCAGCAAGGAACAGACAAGGACCACTCCAATCCTTAAAGCAAACCTGAAGTGAAATAAAGTTATCAGATAAAGATCCAGTCCTAAACAGAACTTTCTCAGACTCCCTGATTCTTATCTTCACATTAAGGGCTGAAAAGCTATGAATGAAGTGTACACAGCAGCCATGTCAGTGTGATATCAAATCTTGTTCATTCTGCTCACACACACAAATATCATGACCTAATCTGCTATCAGAAGTGTTTGCACAGCCACACACTCGTTTTATACTCTCCTATTCATTTTCAGGAGAGCTGCCTTTATGGTCAGGCTTTGCTGACTGGAGATATAAAGCAGTGGTTTATTAAAATTTGTAATGTAAAAAAATGTACATATGTATTCTAAGAAGTATTGTTACAATATATATATACCCATGTTTATCTCTCATCATGCCGTACATTACCTCAGGTACATTTTAAACCATGCAGCATCTCCTTTGCCATAGGGATAGTATTTTAAGAAGGATGACTGGGAATAGAGGCAATCCTTGCGAACTATCGCTGCCTGATACGGATGTGTACCAGATTCTACCACTCCCCTGGTGCTCAGCAGGGGACACAGCACAACAGTGTGCAATACTAGCTATACACCTGCCTCTAGCAGGCCAAGATGTAAAGCTATACGCTTTATAAGCACAGAGTTATGCTGGGAATACACAATTAGTTTTTCGGCAGATTTATTGGTCGATCAATTTTCCAATCGTTTTTCCGATCGATATCCATTCACTTCTATGAGAAAATCGATCAGAAAAATGATCGAAATCAGATCGGACCTATTGGAAATGATCTATCGAGCCATCTATCTGCCGACAACACTCACCTGTAATCCCAGCATTAGAAAGCATGACTAATTAATTGTTTGGTAGATTGTCCTGATTAATAGAAAAAGTCATTGTAATTATTACCTCCCTGAGAGCAGATGACCCAATGGAAAATCCTCGCTGCCTTGTCAGGCTTTGATACCTTCTGTCCAGCTGAAGTAGTTTTTCTTTTTCCTGTGAAAAATGCTATAAATGAATGAAAGCAAAAATCCTATACATTGCAAAGAATTCTAAGCAAAAAACGGATTGTCACAAAGCATCATAAATGTAAAATAGTCACTGGTACGTGCAGTTGTCCTCAACAGTCTTCAGGGCCGGCTTGCATATAACATAGTGCTCAGCACCGCTGCTCCTGTCTTCAGTGTGTGGTGGGGTGTGACCCCTTCAATTCAAGCACAGGGGGCTGCCTGACTCCACTGCTTCCTAATGAATCCAGCTGCAATATGTTATGTGTATGGCTTCACCAATCTTAGTGTGAACAACACGTGTAGAAATGTGGAGCCTGGGGCAGCAACAGGGGGAGAGCGAATTCACCACTCCGCACAGCAACACTTGTGAATAAGGCCCTTGGTGCAGATTAACTGTACCCAGGAAACTGGTTAATCTCTAAAAGTCATATTCAGCTTTCCATATTGTGAATTAAAGTGTACCAGAGCCAGCTATATGTAAAGATCTGATACTTACCCAGGGCTTCCTCCAGCCCCCTAAACACATGTGAGTCCCTCACCATCCTTCCGCAGTCAGCCGTTCAGCTGCGATCAGCCCCGGTAACAGGCTCAGTCACGTCAGTCGTGGCCTTCTGCGCATGCCCTGGGTAAGTATCAAATCTTTACATATTGACAGCTCTACTTTCCTTTAAGCCCTGCCAAACAAAATTCAGTAAATCTTATTGTGTGGCTAGTGCTAGGATATTTAACAGCATTGCCTTGCCGTTGTTTAAATCTGGACAGTGAGATGTTCTGTTTGCTGCATGAGCTGCTTACCCGTATCACCTCCTCTGTTTCTGGTGCCTCTTCTGGAGTCATAAGGATGCAAGTAACCCAGTAACAGTCTGTGGCAGCCACTTGAAAAGGCACTGGAAACCAGGGCTGTGGAGACAGTACAAAAATCATCCGACTCCAACTCCTCACTTTATGAAACCACCGACTCCAAATCCAGGTACCCATAAATTGCTCCAACTCCTCGACTCCACAGCTCTGCCAGAAACATGGAGTCAAGGAGTCGAAGTCAGGGCAATTTTTGGGCACCCGGAGTCGGAGTTGTTGATTTCATAAACTGAGGGGTCAGAGTCGGGAGTCGGATGATTTTTGTACAAAATCCACAGTCCTGTTAAGTATTAGACTAAGGAGTCGGAGTCGAGGAGTTGGACTTCCTAATTCTACATTAAAAGGGTCGGAGGGAACCTAAAGAGAAAGGGGTCCTCTAACTTCAGAATGTGGCTTGAAAATGCATCCATAATTTGTTCTCAGTTAGAAAAAACAACTTTTTACCAAGATACCTCTGCCCTAATTTTACGTATGTCAAGTAACTGTTCAGATTCAAATTAAGTAACCTATTAACAGAAATGATTTCCATTCCCCACATGACGAAAGGTTTATTTTTTTGTCTGGAGATGATAATATAAGATAGGTATGCAGATTACCTTATGAAGTTCCACTAACACAGCACTTCTTTCCTGGCCAAGATGCTCAGCATCCTGTGTGGCTTGGAATCGAATTTGATTGGCCTGATGCTCAAGTGCAGCCAGACGCTCCTATAAAAAAATCAAAGAAAGATAAACTTGTATACATCGAAAGGAGTTTATGTTTCCCCTAACACTTGTTGATGCTAATATTTGAATCTTGCTTGCAGCTCCGAATTAGCCCAATCAAAATCTGTTGCATTCGCATTTTACTGGTAGCTTAGAAACCACAGAATTTTTCAGAAGTTCTTTTAATGCAATAAAGTGGGGAAAACAACTCTCATAGTAAATTGACTTCGTGTTTAGAATGTGTCTCTGCAACATAAAAGTACTGCAGTAGGTGGGAAAAATCTATGACAGCTGTCGGAATCGTCAGTGTATTTCTAATAAGGACTGCATGGTGCACATTTATGAAGGTCTGGAATAATAGGATGGCCAGTGAAGCAGGAGAAACTAATGGGAGGAGCAGAACACTATAATTGGAAGAACTATAATGGGAAAAAAATCACTGTAATGGGCCTAAAGAGAGATCTAAAATATGCGACATTATAACGTGGGGAGACCACTATGATGAGAAGCATTATAATGAGGACAGTGTAACGTGGGTCACTAACAAAGGGGGAAGGGAAGTAGGTGGAGTCTAACCTGGGCAGTGCAATGATATGTGAAGATGGGTAGGTGCAGTCTAGTATGGGAAAGGGTAACACATGTGGGCTTTATTGCTGAGGAGGGCATGGAAAAGCCCAGTGAAGCATGTGGGAGTGTAATGGGGATTGGAAAGCACTGTATCATCTGAGAGGTCAGGGTGCATGGGAATGCAGTGAAGTTTGAGAGTTAAATGGTGAGGGGAAAAGGGTGCATTCCAGGGGTTAAAGGGGAACTGAAGAGAGAGGTATATGGAGGCTGTCATGTTTATTTCCTTTTAATCAATACCAGTTGCGTGGCAGCCCTGCTGGTCTATTTCTCTGCAGTAGTATCTGATTAAAACCAGAAACAAGCATGCAGCTAGTCTTGTCAGATCAGACTTATAAGTCTGAACCACTGAAACACCTGATCTGCTGCATGCTTGTTCAGGGGCTATGGCTAATAGTATTAGAGGCAGAGGATCAGCAGGGCTGCCAGGCAACTGGTATTGTCTAAAAGGAAATAAACATGACAGCCTCCATATACCTCTCTCTTCAGTTCCCCTTTAAAGAGACACTGAAGCGGAAAAAAATTATGATATTACGATTTGTCTGTGTAGTACAGCTAAGAAATAAAACATTAAGATCAGATACACCAGTCTAATTGTTTTCAGTACAGGAAGAGTTAAGAAACTCCAGTTGTTATCTCTTTGCAAAAAAGCCATTAAGCTCTACGACTTTCAAAGTCGTGGAGAGGGCTGTTTTCTGACTTTTATTATCTCAACTGTTAGTGAACAATTTTCTTTTTCTCTGCCAGAGGAGAGGTCATAGGTTCACAGACTGCTCTGAAAGATTCATTTTGAATGCTGAGTGTTGTGTATCTGCACATATTAGAGAATGATGCAAACTATATACCTGAAAATAAAAATATGAGAATATTTTCTTTGCTGCTAATCTTCTAGTATTTATTCATAGTACACAACCAATTCATTATATCATATTTTTTTTTGCTTCAGTGTCTCTTTAACCTCCTTGGCGGTATGAAAAATACCGCCAGGAGGGAGCGCAGCAGTTTTTTAAAATTTTTTTTTTTTTTTTATCATGTAGCGAGCCGAGGGCTCGCTACATGATAGCCGCTGCTGAGCGGCATCCCCCCGCCCGCTTCGATCGCCTTCGGCGATCTCCGATCAGGAAATCCCGTTCATAGAACGGGATTTCCTGGAGGGCTTCCCCCGTCGCCATGGCGACGGGGCGGGATGACGTCACCGACGTCACTGACGTCGGGACGTCATTGGGAGTCCCGGGCCACCCCTCGGCGCTGCCTGGCACTGATTGGCCAGGCAGCGCTGGGGTCTGGAGGGGGGGGGGGGGCCCGCGCCGCAGCAGATAGCGGCGATCGGGCAGGGGCCGGCGGCGATCAGAGTGCTGGCGCAGCTAGCAAAGTGCTAGCTGCGTCCAGCAAAGCAAAAATTATGAAAATCGGCCCAGCAGGGCCTGAGCGGCACCCTCCGGCGGCTTACCCCGTGTCACACACGGGGTTACCGCCAAGGAGGTTAAGGGGATCATACACTGGTCAATTTCAGCCATTGATCGACCGATTTGAAGCCGATTTCGGTCAATTTGATCTATCTGACAGGATGGAAAATCTAGGTGGATCTGGTGCTGCCAGCAGATTGATGGCCCATAGAGTTGCATTGGATCTAATGGTACAATAATTCATTTAGATCAATTTCCAATAGATTTCATTCTGAAATCTATTGAAAATCTGTTTCTAGTGTGTGGCACACATCAGATAGCTTCCTGTCACATTCAACTTGACAGGCATCTGACAGAAATCTATCTGATGGTCGAATCTGCTGCAAATCTATCAGTGTATGGCCACCTTTAGGAAGATGCAGAAAGGTTCAACTTTAAATTAGGATTAGAGAGGGGTTATTGATTAGGGTTTGGAGATATCATGGTTTAGTTTTAGATTACCAGTGGTTGGGCCAATTAGTTAGTTTTATGGAACAGTTAAGAGGTTAAAAGACAAACTCCACCCCAAAAGGTTTATTTTTCCTGTTTTGGACTGGATGGAGAAGGGTCAGAAACTCTACCAATGCCAACAAAAGTTAAAAGGTTTTTTTTTAAGTTTATTAAAGTAACAGTGTCACATTAAGAATAAAATGGCACATGTCATGTGAAAAATAGGAAGGGAGAAATATTGTCTGCATTTTCTCCCTGTAGGAAGACTATAAAATCAAATAATTCTTGGAAAAAATATTAACCAAAGAAAGACTATGTTATCCTGAAAAAAGCAATATTATATCTATATATGTATATCTCAATAGCAACACTGAAATGCCAAAATTGTCAGGAACCTTAAGGGGTAAAACCCAGAAACGCGGAGTGGTTAAAACAAAGTAAACATGGCAGCCTTCATATCCCTCTCACATATCCATTAATAAGAATACATTTTACACTTGCTTGTATTGTAAAGCTCCCCATTGCCACTCACAGACATCCTGTAAATCCTGTAAATTTTTTACATGACAGACTCACGTTTTTATTTACACTCACACCTTAGTAACACCTCCACTTCTTGACCATGTACTTGTGCTAAGCTGATATCACTTTTACCTTCCTATGAGTAATTCTCTGCTGGCACTCTCCCTTGTTCTGTAGTAACTGGTGGCTCCTGGTCTCTCTCTCTTCTTCTAAGCGACTCTCATTCTCAAGCTGTTGAAACTCTAGATCTTCAAACAGCTTCATTTGGCCCTCAAGATGCTCAGATTCCTGCATTAATTTACAATGGTATTCAATATTATTCACACTAAACAACACCACCAGGAACTATTATAATAAATCACCATAACTATCACCAATAATGCCAACAGTGAAATGATATGAAGATCGACATGAGATAGATACAAAAAAGAAAGCAGTATGGAAGAATTGCCAAGAACTGTGTTCTTGAGTGCAGAGAAGCAGATTTTACCAATTTATAAACAATCGCCAGTCCAACATGATAAAATCGTACAAGCAAGCACAGAAAATAGATATCTGTTGGCAAAGAATTCAACTAAAGAACCGTGGTTGCGGTAACAGCAAGTAAAGGAGAACAAGATGGCTGTTGTATCCATTTATAAAAAGGTTTTGAAAGGAAGTCAAAATATATAATGAATACATGTTCAAACCAATATATGGACAAGGCCGAATGCATAAATTATCAATTTGCTTTGGTGTATATGTCTATAAAGTGCTACTGAAACATATTTTCTTGTGATTTCAAGTGAAAAATAATGAAGCATACACAAGAAAATGGAAACGCACTTGTCAAACAAAAAGATAACAGCTATCGTATGTCAAAATACTATGCACACATTTACAAGGCACTTTTCATAGTAAAATTCTTGCCCATTTCTATTTGTCATCAAGTATGGAGCCATTTTAGGATTATTTATATACAATTTACATGTAATAAGGGACAAGTTGCAGTTAACAGCTCTCACAGAATGGTTGTTTATTGAATTTTATGCAGGAGGCAACTGCAACCAAACTATTGGGTGGTTGCGAGTTTCCCTCCTCACAGATTCTCCTAGTCAATCTTGACAGCCATGGTGTGTCCTGAGGTAATTTATTGGGGTGTCCCTACCATCTGTCGGAGCAGGCATCCTGTTTCTGCCTTTGGGATACTCTGGATAAAGTGAAGTCTTTCCAATTTTCCAAAGTGAAAAAGCAATATAACGGACATCTCCTTTAAGAGGATCCAGACACCACTATAAACATTTCCACTGTACTACAAAAAAAATGTTTGGAGTTTTTTTTAAGCTGTCAATGCAAGTTGGCAAGTTTTTCCTTCACTCCTTGCGAACAATACTGATCGGGGATGGAAATAACAAAAAAATCAGTAAAAAAAAAAAGTAGGTATAATGATGACAATAAAAATATATTCAGTTCCAGTTGGTTGCTGTTCATGTTAAGGTTTTTGTAGCATTTTATTCCACTTATTATTTTTTTCAGATTGGTATGTAAAGTTCAGGGGTAAAATTAGTTGTTGCTAATTTTGCATATATAAATATTAATGGAAAGCATGGCAAATATGCCTGTATGATAATCTCAAAAACAGTGACTACTAAAAAATGATGACTAGCAATACAAGCAATACCCCATCATTAACACAAGCAATAACCCAATTGTCTACACAGTATCCCTCTAAGTTAGTGGTGGTTAGTTATCAGTTAACATTGAAATAGCCATGCTTTTGAACAGTGTCCAACCCATTTTCCATAGGTATGTGTCACAGAGAGTGTGTGTACAATTGCAATAAGATTCTGATACAAAAAGGTGTACATAAAAGTCCACAGAGAAGAGAAAGCAAAATATTACTTGAAAACATATCATAGTGCATTACAAACTCACTTGTGAATAAGTGGGGAGCTGTTATTTCTCTGCTTAAAGTCTACAGGCAGTATATGATGATAAACAGGGACAACTATGTGTTATTCTCCATCTTTTGTAAGAAAGTACTAATATATTTGTGAGGGCTGCATTTTGCACTGGCAATCATTACTGTGTATGCCAGTGTTCTATGCATCAGAGAATGTTGATCATGCAACAAAAATCATCCAAGTACAAGTTTTGGACAATGTAGAAAGGGATCAAAAATGTTTGGGGTTATGCGTACGTGAGCAGGGCACAGGGTGAGCTGAATGGCGGCTCACCCTGCTGCCGCTGAAATCCGCACCAGCGTAAAATACTACCCCCACCTCCCCGAGATGTCGCAACTCGGAGGGAGATGTAATTCGGGGTCTGGCAATCACTGGGACCCCAAATTACCCCTACACGCCCCGCACAGTATAACATTACTGCTACATTGGCGCCTAGTTTTGGCGATTGGCGGTGAGCACCGTGCGCCAAAACCAATTGCTTCGGCCAGACAAGCCAAAACCAATTGCTTCGGCCAGACAAGCATAGAGATTCCCCAAAGCCAGCAGCCAGGCAGACATAAGAGACCTCCCTGTGCCTGCAGTGTGGAAAAAATAGACCTCCCTGTAACTGCAGTTGGGAGCACATAGAGATCTCCCTGTACCTGCTGCAAAAACAAATATACCACCCTGCACCTGTCACAAAAAGCACATAGCTTGTGCTCCTGCAGTTAGGAACATGTAGATACCTCCTAGTACCTGCTGCAAGGACTACAAAGATGTCCATCCACCTGCAGCTAAAGTAGGAACACAAAGTTCTAACTACCTGAAACCAGGAGCTCATAGAGATCCCCCTCTACCAGCAGGCAAGAGCACATAGGGATCCCCCTGTATAAGCAGGCAAGAGCACATAGGGATCCCCCCTGTACCAGCAGGGAGGAGCACATAGGGATCCCCCTGTATAAGCAGGCAGGAGCACATAGGGATCCCCCTGTACCAGCAGACAGGAGCACATAGGAATCCCCCTGTACCAGCAGACAGGAGCACATAGGGATCCCCCCTGTACCAGCAGGGAGGAGCACATAGGGATCCCCCTGTATAAGCAGGCAGGAGCACATAGGGATCCCCCTGTACCAGCAGACAGGAGCACATAGGAATCCCCCTGTACCAGCAGACAGGAGCACATAGGGATCCCCCCTGTACCAGCAGGGAGGAGCACATAGGGATCCCCCCTGTAACAGCAACCAGGAGCTCATAGTTAGTGCGCCCATGCTAAATAAATATGGTAAATAAATATGGTAAACCACCTAAAGATAGCTCCTTTAAATTTTGATTTACATGGTCACCTAAACAGTTCTAACTGTTCTGGAAAGGTTTTTAAAAAAAATCATAAATGGGAGATAGGAATATCTCCCTTTCTAAATATGATTCAGTCCATGTGGTTTAGTCCCTGTCACTTCTTCATAGCTACGAAATAAAAAAAAAGGAAAAATATATTTAGGGCAAACAGAGAGGTCTGCAACAGCAAAACAAGCAGATATTTATTGCTGGCAATTATGGTAACAATGTCCAGTAATTAACCATGTGGCGTGTTATGCACAATAGTGGGCAGGGCTATTTGCGCTGGGGTGTTATATAAGGCAAATCATTGAATCAAAAACAAAATACTTTGGGTACTTATCTTATTAAAGTGTGCATCAAAACGTGACCAGCAAATTGGTGCATGAAGGATAGGACAGAGGTTCGGGATGAATCATTAGTAGGAGAAAGGGTTTAAATGCCGCCATAGTTACGTTATATTAGTGTTGCGTGGTTTTGCAGGAAGAAAAGAGGACAAGCGCAAAGCATATGTCCAATCAGAAAAAGAATTTAGCTTATAAACATATGAATGAACTGAAAGAAATGCGAACAGAAAAAAAATGATATATGATAAATGCTAGTAAGAAAAGAAAATATGCAAACAACACACACATACATTCATGATTCTAATACAAATATACATATTGGTCCATTAATCAGAGAGAAGGAAGGCAGACAATGGCAGGAGGTGTGCAGGTAGGAATACATAAGCAGGGCATAGGGTCATATAATACAGACATATAGCCAATGGAGAAGAATGAGGCAGAAAGCTGTGCCAGAGAGAGCCCACTATTGATTGACACACTGACCCGGATGAGCTGACATTGCACCTGTTCCCTTAGAGCTTCAGGGCAATTATGGAGTTGCCGCTGCAGATCATGATGAGAAAGCTGAACACTCTGCAGTTCCATCCTCTGCTGCTCCAGCTTCTCTCGCATCTTAATCCCGGGGGAAAGCCAAAAGACAAAATGGGGGACAGGTACTGCACTATAACCTCAGCCATGCACAGCTAGTTTAGGATAGATACAAGAACATTAGAAGGGAAAAAAGAGGCAGTATGAATACTCAAAGCTGAACTCCGCATAGCTTGAAGTTAATGATGCCCCCAAATCATTCATTAACAAAAACGTCTCTGCTAGTGTTTACTTCCCCAACCCAGAAATAGTTCAGGTCACATGATCGTTTCTGGCAGCAGCACTGTTACTCATCTAATAGTCCATGCCCGGATATTACGGAGCATGAGTCTTGTTAATACACAGAGGGGAATTAGCACAGCATGACGTTTGGTTACATGGGACTGTGCTCTGCCAGGTTTGATGTTTCGGAGGAAAGCACAGTCTCAGCTGGGACTATATAGCGTTTGATGAACTAAAGTCTTATTGGTTATTATTCTGCCACAAAGATCAAAACAATTACTTTAATAAAGATGCAAGACCCACTCACTGATATCATTATGCCAGTGCCTGAGTTCAGCTTTAAAGCCCCAGTTCAGGACCATGTTTTCAGAATGTTTGTCATAGGTTGGTCATTTTGACGTGGTTGCATTTCAAAATGTAGCACCATAATCAAATCACAAGTGCTAATCTACACTGTGAGGTTGATTCACTATCACTATAGCTCCCCTTACTGCACGCTTAGCGCGCCTTATCAGAGTTAGCGTGCCTTATCAGAGTTAACATGCCTTATCAGTGTTAGCGTGCCTTCTCAGAGTAGCATAGCGACCGCTACAAACTTGCCTGCTAATCGGCAATGATGAGAGCGCCGCTCGTCCAGCCCTGAGCCGCTGCGGGTCAAATTCCTTTAAAGGACATTATCCTCACACGTTGACTGGCGCAATAGGCTGCCTGTCAAGTTTCCTGTCAAGTGACAGGCAGCCTATGGGCCAATCAAAGTGCGGGGATAATGTCCTTTAAAGTGATTAGACCCGCAGGGGATCAGGGCAGGACGAGGGGAGCTCTCGTCATTGCCAATTTGCAGGCATAAGTTTGTAGTGCTCGCTATGCTACTCTGATAAGGCAACATAACACTGATAAGGTACATTAACTCTGATAAGGCACATTAACTCTGACAAGGCACATTAACTCTGATAAGGCACGCTAAGCGTGCAGAAAGGGGAGCTATAGTGATAGTGAATCAACCCCTATTTGTTTGTGACTACGCATCACACTACTCACTCCTTCCCTTCAGGCAAATGGAGCCAAGGCCCTTATTTAATTCACTTTTTCTCCTAGGAGATAATTATTGATTTGTGTAAAATAACTGTTCAGCATTCCGCAACTGGAAAAATACCAACAAGTACTGTCAAAATGATTGAGTAGTTTATTTCGCTGGGTATTTTATTGATAAGATGTGAAAATTTCACCTAGGAGTGAACTTAGGAGAAAAAATGAATTGAATTGGGCACAATGGGACACCGCGATATCCATGTAGCGGAAGAGATCACATCCAACTGTCTTGCCCATTGCAGCCCCCTCCCCCCTCATTTATGACTTACAACCTTTCATGGCATGGCTGTTAGCCTCATCTAGAGAAAATTACCTTCTTAAAACAGAAGGTATTTGCAATTATTCAGGTTGGAGTGGCTCTGTATAATTAAGTACGGTTCTGGCGTTTAGCTTTCAGGGACAATTTGTGTATTCAGCAGTGACACATTGTGGGAGACCTCATATGCTCTCTTCAACCTGAATAATAGCAAATATCTTCTATTTTAAGAAGGCAAACTTCTCCTTAGTATGACATTTTTGTAAGAGAGCTTTTTGGTCCCTTTTAGCCCCTTACACACTCCTAGGAGTTTTGGTTCACTATGAGCTTGCTGGGCAATTAGTAACACACAGAGATTTAGTTGTAAGCATACAGTACAGTCATAGCCCACCATACCACTACATGGACAATATCACTTAACGTAGGCTGGTTCTGACTGGCTATGGGCAGAAGAAGTTGAGCAGCCTGGTGTACCTCACTATGTGGGAGATCAGCGCCTTTGATTTCATGTACCAGATTAACATTTTAAAATGCAAAAACGAAAACATATATTAAATCGTTTTTTTAAATAAACTAATAACCTCTCACTTTCCTTAATGAAAAGTGGTCCTGAACTAAAGCTTCAACATCATGGAAATTAACAAATACAAGTGTCTACCAAGAGAAAAGTAGGAAAGCAGAGTAGACAGGAGACAATAACTGTGATGTCACCACAGGACATTAATCATCTCAGCGTTACGGCCAGAGGGAACTGCAGTACAATCATTTGTGGCTGTTTAACATATGATATACATTAAAAGAAGCAGCATCACTATACAATGTAGTAAAAAAAAAGAAACCTGTGAGGAGGGAAGTTTTATTTGTACTCACCACAAAATCCTTACCTCTTCAGTTCATTAGGGGACATAACGTAATCAATTGAGAACCATACGGCAGACATTTTGAGCCAAAAGGTGGGCCCTGAGTGAATATGTCCTACTGTCACAGGAGTATTGGATAGGCTTTCTCAGAAGTGGGGAACTTCAGACATCACCATCATGGCCTCCTGATTCAAACTATAAAGTTTCATAGTTCATCTTTAGACCAGGAACCTGCAGTGAGAAGTAGCTTCCAAGACAATCCCTTGGGTTTATGACTTTCCACCACTGATAGCGCGAGTTCTCATAAAAGCCAAGTTGAAAGGCACACCAACCATACTGGTTGTTGCTCCCACTAGCAGGTGAACCAACTGTGGTGTCATAATAACCAATGTGTTAAGGACACATTCAGAACATAGGTTTCAACAGCCACATTGTCAAATTCAAGCACAAAGTACATTAAAAATTGGCGAGCAGTCCTTGAGTTGGTATGTCAGGTAAGTTGGGGAACCTCAATCTTTTCCTTCATCAAGTGAAGCTACTGAAGGATATTAGGTTCTGTAGGGCATGTCTAGGGTAGTCTAAATGGTTGCTGGGCCATCCGGCCTTGTGATCTTGAGGCTACACATTACTAGTGGTATTGGTAGATATAAAATGGCTTCTAGATAGCTCAAGGGAGCATCAGTGTGTCGACTCCTTTTGACCCTTGTCATGGAGACAAACCATGGTACTTTGTTATTTAATCTTCAGGCCATGATGTCAACATTTTGAGTTTCCCACCTCTAAAATAGGCTATCAAATACACATAAGAGAGTCCACCCTGTTTTGAATCAAAAGGTCTACTATTTGGTTCTCCACCAGCAATGCTGTGTCTCCCAATGAACAATTAAGAAAAAAACATAAAGAACATAAAGAAAAGCATTTATTCTTACCTGCCCTATGTCCAGCTTCCAGTGACAGCATTCTTACCAGTGTCAGTCGCAGTGTTTCAGAGTTGTAGCACTGTTAGCACTGAAGCACTCGCCATATTGTAAGGTTGGTCATTTTTACTGTTCCATTAAGTAACTCCTTTATTTTGATCAGCCCACAGGGCTTTCATGCAAGGTTCTGTTCTATCTATCAGGACTCCGGGTTAAGGGCACAATTTCACAGAAAAGAAAGGAAAGACAACACCAACACAGCAGGTAGTGCCAACTGGTAGCTGATGTTGGATCTCTAGATTGCCTCAACTGATTCTGGAAGTTGGAATAGTATGACTGGAAACTGGACATCACAACTGGCAAGTGTGAGGACTTTAGTTTATTGTACTTGAGCGGTGTACATTATGTATTTTGTTTAGATATTTGAAAACAACGCAGCTATTATTTCAGCAAACCTGTTCACACAGATCCAAAAAGAAAATCAGAAATGAGATATGTGTCACATGACAAAAATATTACAGGATACACATCTGTGGTTTGTTCAGTTTATACAAAGTTTAAATAAATGAACTTTTCCAATACAACAATGTAAATTCACTTTAAGTTGACCTGCATTACTTATAGCAATAACATGGCCATGCATTCAATTAGATGTTAGTAGAATTAGAATTTTAGGCTACTTACAGTATGGCACCAAACTGAGTAAAACAACAATTAAGGCCAATATCATGCCTATGTAGAAGAGGCTTGTAACATAGTTACTTAATGCATTTGATGGTAGATGTCAAACCAGCAGCATACTGTAGTTGCACAGATGTGTAGAATAGCCAGCTACAAGTCTCTACTACAAGGTGATTCATGTACCCTGGCCCTAAAGAACCAACAATGGCTACAAAAATTCCAATAGTTATCCGATTTACATGTATAAACACAAAAACACATTTATTCATAGCAACTAAATAGACATTGTTTGGTTTTCTGTCCCTTTTTGCAATGAACAACAGCTCTTAAAATCTCAAACATGCAAACTTTGCATCAGTAAATGGACATTGATGGCTATTGTGGGTCCTTGTGGACCTAGCTGACAACTTTGCTTAGTAATGCCACACAACCTTTACTTTTGTGGCCACACTCACTTTGACCTTTATACTACTGTTCCATTCCCCAAAACTGAAACCTAATTTCTGGGAAGAACAAGTAGGAGTAATTTTCCACGCAGGTCAAAATGTGGTTGGTGAATAGTAAGACAGGCACATGAGATAAGAAGCAGCATGCACTGTTTGGGGTAGAAAAGGTGAGGAAGGGAGCAGACAGTGTGGGTTGGAAGAACTGAATGCTGAGTGGTAGGACAGCTAAGCAGGATGGGATAATTATTTAGCTGGGTAGGGGGAGCACTGGTGAGCAAAGAAGAAGGGTCAGAACTGGTGACAGATGTGGAGACAATGAGGCTGATTTACTAAAGCTGGATTAGATTTTTGTTTGGGATTAGGTGCTAAAAAGTACAACCCTGAGCTTGGTCCTATCAAATTATGGAGTTGTTGGAAGATTAAAAAAAATATGCTCAGTTCCCTTTAAGAAATTCAGGCCCAGGATTGTTTGATCACCTATGTTCTCCAACCTCATTGAATCAAGCTCAATGTGTATGTGGCTAGGACACGAGAGGGGGAGGGTTGGGCCACACAGCAGCAGGCATAGAAGTGATTGTGATGGAAGCTGGTGGCGTGAGTAATGCGTACATTACCTCCAACTAATCTAAACTTTTTGGCTCAGCTCTCTTGTCTTTAGCCTGCTTTGGAATTGCCTGATACTCTTCTGCCACTTGGCCCCGTCTCCTTCCCTCATTGGATATGTTCCAGGCCTTCCACCTACCCCAGCATCTCTGCACTAGTGCAGCAGGTGAGAATGAAAGTGGTAGGCACTCATCTCACGCTGTCACCATTACATCAAAGGTAGACATTTTTTTTGTTTTAATAGAGAGCTTTTTCAAGTTACCACATTCAATGATTTCACATATAAAAACACTTCTCTTGCTTTTCCACAATAAAGTATCCTACTGACCTATCATCAGCAGGCTGCTTAGCTAAATATATGCATAACAGTCACGTGAAACCAAGAACACTATGGTTTCAAAAATGCAATACTGCACTGCCTCCCTTTCATCTAAACATGTAAATGGATCCCCAAATCTCTACTATGTCAAGTTTCTGCCATTACTAACAATCATCTCAATTCAACTACTAAAGCCCAATCTACACGATACGATTCTATTTACGATCCGATTAAATCCGACATGTCCGATCGGGATTCGATTCAATTCGATTTGTCATTACAAAACAATGGCAAATCGAATTGAATCGAATGGAATCCCGATCGGACATGTCGGATTTAATCGGATCGTAAATAGAATCGTAATCAAATCGCACAAAGAATCGTATCTTGTAGATGGGGCTTAAGACCTTAACAAGTAGAAACAATTATTTTCAACATTATACTCACAGGGGCCAACTTATTCTAAACTTTAGGCAGCAAGCCTCCTAGAGGATCGGTAATATTCTGATACTGGTGGTTCTATAAAATTAGTACAATAGATGCAAACTGTTCCTTTACAGAAAGCCTTCTGGTATCTGTGGATGATTTATTTTCCCAGTATTGCTGTTCTCGGTCTGCTATAATTGATGCAACATTTTTTTCTTG
Source organism: Hyperolius riggenbachi (assembly GCF_040937935.1). Classification (NCBI taxonomy): domain Eukaryota; kingdom Metazoa; phylum Chordata; class Amphibia; order Anura; family Hyperoliidae; genus Hyperolius; species Hyperolius riggenbachi. The sequence continues at coordinate 271,019,744 of NC_090651.1, read as the reverse complement.
TTATCCGAGTTATCAATTAATGGTTCCATACTCATGATGCTTAACAGGCATTTACCTGCCTTCCTTGTAAAGCTAGGAATTTGATATGAAAAGATCCATATAATCCATTCTACAGTTACAAAATGAAAGCTACACCATTTTATGAACTGCTATGTAACATAAATTACAGTCACTTAAAAAACAGCACATATTTAGGCAGTATTTACCCCTCAAAGCCTGAAAGATCTAATATGGCCTGAATTGTGGGCAAAACCAAAACTTTAACATTATAGTAGCTATAAGCAAATCGACTGTCAAAAATTCTCTCTGCTACAAAAGTCACAACACAAAAATTTTAAGAACAAAAAAAAAGGGGTTTACTTTCATTTTCTCCTGGGTGCCTGCCTTATCAGTGTGCTGCATTCAGCTTTCTTTGTGCACGTTACACTGACTGTAAAGCCTTTTATTTGAACTGGATACTACATTGGTATACAAGATGGCAGCTTTCAGTACGCTGTGACCAGGGGATGGAATTGTGATTTTTCATACATATTACTTTAAGCCAAAGGCAGGTAGGATAACTATACAGGAAAAGAGGAGTTGGGGGGAATAAGGTAAAATGTAGATACCCTTTAAGAATATGCTTTCCAATAAATAATCTAAAAACAATGTAAAGATGTCAGAAGATGTTTGCTCACGCACACTTCAATGTATGCGGTGAGTGCAGAGTGTAAAAAGGATGATCTGAGGAATGTGTGTGTGGTTGTGCTGACCCACAATCCTTCAATGCACACAAAACTGTATGTGTATTAAGCGAGTGGATGCCACTGGAAAGTTTGTAGATAGCCCCTACAAGCAGATTACACCACTGCAGACAGTGAAATCCTGTTTGCTCAACTGTACTGGAAATCTAAAACATAAACGCTAAAAGAAAATCCTGCTTTGAACTAACAGTGAGAGTTTTATAGAACAGCTGCTCCGTAAATGTTATGTTCTTGGAAACTTACAATAAAATGATTACAAAATAACCTGGCGGCTCAGCTACAGCAGACTAGCATTTGGTGAAGAAGGACAGTAAGTAGTAAAAAAACACCCACTTCTAAGCTCACTGAAATGTGCAGTAATAAACTCTGGGAACAGAAGCCTCAATTCCATCCCAAATCCAAAACACGAAATTGCAGGACAGCAGGAAAAACTCTTTGCAAGGCTTCTCCATGGTGAATCCGCCGGTGTTAAAGCAGACCTGAACTCAGAATTTCCTCTCTGCTCTAAAAAATACCAGTAAGCAACAGCATAATAATCTTTCAATGGGGCACTGTGGTGAAAAATTGTAAATGTCTTTGTTACAGCTGATACAAATCCTGCAATAAATCTGCAGTATATCGACTTCTTGCTTTCATGGAAGCAGACATATTGGTAAAATCTTGTGCTTTCATCTTGTGCTTCTCTGCCATGGCAGTCAGCTGACACAGGAAAGAGATCAAATTACAACTTGTGATTAGACACATAGAAGGGAGACAGACTGGCTAAACTCTCTAAATACACATAGTCTGCATTTCTCTAAGTTTTCCTTCTGTCATGTGCAAGAGTTCAGGTCCACTTTAAATCCATATAAATCCCCAAATCTAATGGCCACTAAAATTTTGGTTGCCTTCTATGCCCCGCACCTAGCACCACAGCTATAATAATAAATGAGAGGATAAAGGAGGGGCTTTGGTGGTGCAAGAAAAGCAACAATATCTGGAGGAAAATTACATGCTTTCAAGTTTCCAGTGTTTTCTTTGTGAATCATGAGAGATTATGTGTGTAATTAAGTGTCCATGTGGGTTAACATATGTGCGCCAGACCTCCAGGAAGACGAGCCTAAGGCAGAATGAACATGAAATTTTGATCAGAAATTTTAGAAAGCCAGATTCCAAGATGGGAAACAGATAAGAGAACATACAAAAAGAATCTTTATATGCTAGAAGACGTTACTTTGAATAGAAACATATGGTAAATTAACTCCGATTTTCTGAATGTTAGAAAAGGCTTGGATTCAGCGTGCTTTTCCAGGCTTTGTGGATTTGCAGACTGGAGTGTCACATGCCCAGCAGATTAAATATGGAATTCAATGTCTGATGTATAACTGGCTCTTCAATTACTACTCTTATTGGTATAGCTGTCCCTTTAAAGAGAACCTGAACTGAAAATTAAAAGTCAAAATAAACATAAACACATCATATTTACCTCCTATGTAATCTACTCATCAATCTCTTTCTCCTCTCCTGTGTCCTGTTTGTCCACTGTGAGCGATGGAATTCTCTGTCCTCCATTTTGAACATGCCCAATACTCCATAACAGCTTCCTGGTCAGCACACTGTTAAACTGTAATATCACCCACTTGAGCCATAGGGAAACATGGGCATTACCTTGCACATTCAGTTGTAACTGACAGCAGCTGATATATAACTGACAGCAACTGGTGTATTTCAGTTCTGACAAAATATTGTCAGAACTGGAAGGGATCACTGTAAGAAGATAATGGTGAGCCTCTGAGAGGAACTGACGGTGAGGTAAGTATGCAATATTCATTTGCAGCTACATCATGTGTTTATTTTACATAATTTTACTCAGTTCAGGTTCCCTTTAAGTGTGATGTATCTGATTAAAGAGTACCTGTTCCCTCTTGCAAGGACAATAAGGCTACATCTAACTCTCCTTTCCAACATACCACTGGCACTTTAATACCTGAGAACCTTGCACAGTCCCCTCCTGTCCCCATTGGGCACGAATGCAATGACCTAGGTGGGATGAGCAGCTGAAAAATCAATATTATTAATGATGAAGGTGTGCTACAATTAAGTAAATGTCAGAAAATGCTGGTAAACCCAGGTGAGCCTGTGAGATATCTATACAAACATGCTAAACCATCTTCTAGAAGATATAGCAGAATACTAAGAGGCTGCTGTATCACAATGACTCTATCACATGACTTCAGAGACCCAGTCGGATGTCTCTTTGCAATATTGGTGCTGGAGCATCGAGGAGGGTTGCAGCTATTGGCCCTTCCCAGCATTAGATGGTAAAGATGGACTTTAAACATACAGAACTGAAGAGCCCAGCTTGTATACAGCGGTTTCAGACTAATCAGCAGGACTGTTTTATAAAAGAAAACCCACAAGAAAACCCAAAACAAAGGTTTGCTTCTGAAAGCAACGTAGTTCAGTCAAAAAGTATACAGTACAAGAGAATGATCTCCATGTCTCCACCGTTTGATGGATGCGAGAACTCCTCAAAGAATATTCATACTGTATATACAAATAAATCCTTACAATGTCTTACAAAAGTAAAAAAAAAATTAAAGCAGAACTACAGTTTTACACCTCCTTGTCTATATTGTGATCCTACCTGCCTTGACCCAAACTAATGTCATCTGTGTGAAAATCACAATCCTCCCCCTGGTAAGAGTAAGCATACTGGAAGCAGCCATCTTGCATAAAATAGCAATATACAGTTCAATCAGAAAGATTTGCAGTCAGGAAAACACAATTACTTTTTTCCTGCACACAGATAAGGCTCCCAGGACAAAATGATACTAAATAAAATACTAACTTCTTAATAACGTCTTTTTTAAGGTTGATCTTAGAAGTTATGACTGAGACGCTAATCTATTAGAACAGAGAGGAAAATGTGGCGTACGTGAACCAAAAGACAACTTATCCTGCTGCTGCAATACCGGGTGGTGTACAATACTATTCCCACTCCAAGTTGTAGCAACTTGGAGGGAGAAGGAATACATAATCGCCAGCACCCGAATTACATTTAAAATCCTGCTGCACGGCCATAGACATATTAGCATTAAGTCTATGGCGGTGCCCAGGTCATGCGTAGCATGGGAAGAGTGCGCTCCAAAATGACCTGCTTCAAAAAAATGTGACTGTAGTTTAAGATGTGCTTCTCCAGAATGTTGTCATGTCTTCTAAATGTATTTATCCTACTGATTACATACTTTACGTTCTTTCTAAAAATGGTAAATTATGAAAAATGCATGTTCAAACTGAAAAGAGTTAAAATAGGTAACTTAATTACAGGAAAAAAAAAATGATAAAAAAGCAGCCTCCTAAGATACCCTCTGAAAAGAGCTGCTTTCAGGTCTCTCTGGCATTGAATTAGTACCAAATTGGCACTTCCATCATCGCAGCACGAGATGTTCACTTTGTGACATGTCAGCCATTGGGATTGTGCACTGTACATCTGGTTGGTTCAGATGTCTCCTTGTATTGATGGTGCTCTGATCATGCATTGTCCACAGAATTAACAGACAGTACTTTCTGCAGTTTGGCCTGATGAAGGGTCTTGTATACCCGAAACGAACGTGTCGTTGCCTTTTCCATAAAATGCATTAAGTCTACAATTAAGTTTATATGTGTGCCTGAATTCTGTGTTGGAAATATCTACAAGGAACCTCTTACAGAGATATTTTTAATAGACTATCTATTTTTGTGTCAATAAAGTTTTGATATTTTTGTACCTGAAGATCCTGCATGAATTTTTTACTCTATGGTCCTTTCTATAATGTACAAAGTCTTGTGAAAGGGTGGAGTGGATAACCCTTAAAAGGACGAAAAGGTTTTTTGTCTTTTCCTTTTTCTTAAAAAAGACCACACTCCCAACTATATTTAAATTGAATTAGTACCAACAGGGTTTTGTATATATTTCCATTAAAAGACAGCTACTGTGAAAAACACACAATTTATATTATTATTGGATACGGATACTGATTTTGTTCCAATACAGATTTGGTTATGTGTCCTAAAACCAACCATCCTATGACTTTTCTGTCTTCTGTGGCAATAAAAAAGTGACAGGAAGTAAACCTTTTGCAGAAGGCAGAAGACTCACCCCACCCGCTTGATACAATACCTCCCCTTCCTCCTATTTTTCATATATTCTGATTCCCAGATGAACCAATGGCTGAATCTCTCATTTGTTGCACATACTGTAGTTTGTTTCCTGCCCCTTTCCCTGTACCACAGAAACCAGAGGCATTTCAGGCCCATTTTAGGACACCAAACAAAGGTATACAACATCACTGCTTGACTGTAACAGTATCCAGTACTAAAATGACTTGAGTGTTTTTCCATTGTGGTTCTGTCAAACGATTCCTCAGAACTCTGAAATGTTTGAGTGAACATATTCTACACCTTCTGTGGAAAGCTTGAGATGCTGAGAGGAATAATCAGGAGCTTGAAAGAGTGAGGGTAGGACAGAACATTGGGGAAGTGGAAACATAACCTTAAAAGATATGATACCTTTTCTTTTTCCTTCTGAATTTCGCTTTCCAGGGAGCGGAGATTGTCCTGTATTTGCTGAGCCACCCTCTGTTCCTGCTGTAATTGGGAGAGCTCAGCTTCCCTTTCCCCCTGCAGTAGGGCGCGTTCCATCTCAGCCTGCACAGAGGAAGGAAGCACAAGCAACAGTTGGGTGTGATATTCCCGCCAGTTAGGGCTTTCTGCACAGACTGCTCTAACCTACCTGTACCTCTACTACACTTTTACTGCATGAAGTCTGACAACTACCGGTAAGAAAATGATCATATCACCTCCATACCAAGATCATCAGAACAGGTTTAAACACTCAGACTGGCTAATGTATTCTACTACTACTGCTACATGCACAATACTTCTTGTTCCGCCAACCTCTCGAGCGCTCTCCTGCAGCTGCTGCTCGAGCTCCGTCACTCTGTTCTTCAGCTGCTCCACGCGGCTTATTGTTGCTCTGCGTTGTTCTTCCAAAGTGCCCAATTCAGAGTTTACATCACTAGGAGACACAGAGTCCTCCCGCTAAATGAAGAAGAGGATAGGAGTAAGATTATTTTCAACAGGGGCAAGTCTCAAACAATCATTCCAGCATGTTAGGTCTGCAATAAGCAATGAATCTAGCATATTCTATTATCGCACAGTTATGGCTACTATCTGCCTGCTACACATACATAGGCCCACATGCAATTCAATATTTCCTGAGTTTTCTCCTACATCATTTTACATTTTTTTCTTTAACCGGATCGGCGTAGGTTGAATCTACGCCAGCAGGTGGCGCTGCGGCCCTGACTGACTAATTGCCTATGAACACCACCAAGGTTATGAGAACAACCCCTGAAGTAATGTGGAAGCAGTCTATAGAGATAGAGATAAAGTGCACAAGTGGACAATAGTGTAAAAGATACTTAGCCCAGTATGGAGGAATGGTGAGGCAGGGCAGCTTGGCAAAGGAGAGATGGACGATCCCCTCAAGACAGACCTCACTAGTATCGCGGACGTTAAAAAGCTTTTTCAAAAGAGAGAAGACGACCGCCATAGACCTTAATTTTAATTACTGCCAAAGCGCCACTGAGGGAATTTCTCCTAAAGTCACTGTAATTCAGGTGCCAGCAATAGCCAGACCCCGAATTACATGTCTGACAGGGGACAAATTATGTTACAAGTAGGATAATATATTTGTTTAAAATAAATATATATATATATATATACATATATATATATATATATATATATATATATATATATATTGAAGACTCCATATCCCTCTCACTTCGGGTTCCCTTTAATTAAATAGTAGTTGATGGGAGTAATTTTGAAGTCTGCTCCACTGACAGCAGGATAAGGCTTAAAGGACAACAGAGGTGACTTGATGAGATAGGCATGTGTATGTACAATGCCAAACACACAAATAACTAGGCTGTGTTCATTTTTTTTTCTCTGCCTGGAAGAGCAAAGAAAGTAGAAGCTGGCACCATCAATGTATTTTAGTTAAAGCTCTTTTGTATTTATTAAAGACACTCAGACATATTGCACAGGGCAAACAAAGCAATGCTTCAGAGGAGAGCACCATTTGTCAAGCTATGCCAGTGTCTCCTGTTTGCCCTGTGCAATACGTCTGAGTGTCTTTAACCACTTGAGGACCGCAGTATTAAGCCCCCCTAAAGACCAAGCCATTTTTCCTGAAATAGGCCACTGCAGCTTTAAGGCCTCGCTGCAGGGCCGTGCATGTTAGCACACAATTGATTCCCCTCCCCCCTTTTCTCCCCACCAACAGAGCTTTCTGTTGGTGGGGTCTGATCGCTCCCCTAATGTTTATTTATTTTGAAGTCAATATTTATTTTTTATATTAAATTTGTGTATTTTTTTTTACAATTTTTTCCCTCTCCCTACCGCCCACTGTCAGCCAATTACAGTAATAGGCTTCAGCCGCTGGGAGACTGAAGGCGGAGAGGAGAGAGAAGGCCTGCAGGACCTTACGCCAATCAGCGTTAGGTGGTCCTGGGGCTGCCGCCATGGCCACGCCCATCGGCGTGACGCGGTCGGCTGGTGGTTAATAAATACAAAAGAGCTTGAAAATACATTGATGGTGCCGGCTTCTACTTTCTTTAGTGTTCTACTGGGACTCTGGTGATGTCAGACCCTGTAGCCAGGCACATCACGTTCTAACACAGGAGTGCAGCCTACTACAATTGATCCTCTGCTTGAAAGAGTTAAACATTAGGGATGCAAGTGACAGTTTATGTCCAGGTCAAGACCGGGTCGGACTGGGTGGGTCAAACTACAGCATAACCCTCACTGATAAGTAATTACAGCCATAAAACACTTCCCTGTCAGTAAATGGCCTCTGAAAGCAGAAAAGAGATAAAAAAGGGTCAATAATTCATAGATTATCATTTGAGCTCTAGCATACTTCCATGAAGGTGTAATTGAGCAAAGACAATGAAACAGTACAAACTTAAAAACTAGATTTCAATATAGAATAAAACCATGGATAGCTAAAAAGGTCATTTTTAAGAGAAGGAGGATAGATACAATTGTTCTTCTCATCAGTTTATTTTCACCTCGGATGTCCTTTAAGGGGAGTTTGCTCAGTACAAATGTGAGAAATCCAGCTTTTAATGAATGCCTCCCATTTTATGTACATAGTGTTTGTCCATATAGAGAAGCACAGTATTTTGCTTAAAGCTTTTTATCTAAGCAATAAAAGGTATGGCTTACAACAACAATTCTTTCCATGGCTAATACTGTACATAACCACATATTACTAAGAAACCCCACAGACCTCATGCTGGGTACTCTCTGTGCTGCTATTTTCCTCTTTCTGGGCATCTTCCTCATTACATCCTGCCCGCAGTTTCATCAGGACCCCAGTATTGTCATGGCTACGACTTAGACTGCCCTCCCATGATGGTCTTCGAGCATCCACTGATGCAGTCCTTTCAGATTTTGCAGCCACTGGGGGAAAAATGTCTTGTAGTGAAGGCGGCGTAGTGGTTTCATCTGTCTTATTGTATTCAGCACAAAGATTCAAAATGGTTTCCAACCTCTGACGCTCCTACATAAAACAAGCAGAGCATATATTCTGGTGAACTGCCTTACACAGCCATATGACAGCAATTGTTATTTATTAAAGGGAACCCAAGGTGAGAGACATATGGAGGCTGACATTTATTTCCTTTTAAACAATGCACATTGCCCGGCTGGCCTGCTGATTCTCTGCCTCCAATACTTTTTAGCCATATCAGTTGTCTGGCAGTCCTGCTGATCTGTCTGGCATCGGTAGAGCCTGAAGCACACACCTGAAATAAGCATGCGGCTAATCTTGTCAGAAACATCTGCTGCATGCTTGTTCAGGGTCTATGGCGAAAAGTATTACAGGCAGAGCATCAGCAGGACAACTGGGCAACTGGTATTGTTTAAAAGGAAATAAATATGGTAGCCTCCATATCCCTCTCACTTTAGGTTCCCTTTAACGCAGAACTGCAGTCAGTTTAAAGATGCGTACATCATATGAAGGTAATTAAACAAGTGCCAGTATAGGTCATGGTCTCATCAAACTGTGCAGCCCAGTTACCAACCCAGGCCCAGTGCTACCTCCTGCCTGTACAAAATACCTGTACTGTACAAAGCCAATGAGTGGAAGGCTGCACTGCATGGTGGGATATTTTCACTGCCCTCTTTTTGCCACTTTGGTATCTGGTTTGCTTCAAGAACAACTGAAGTGAGAGGTATATGGAGGCTGCCATATATATTTCTTTTTGAGCAATTCCAGTTGCCTGGCTGCCCTGCTGATCCTCTGCCTCTAATACCTTTAGCCATAGACTCTGCACAAGCATGCAGGAGATCAAGTGCTTGTGACATTATTGTCAGATCTGACAAGATTAGCTGCATGCTTGTTTCTGGTGTGTGAAGAAGGATCCGCAAACCAGACCAGGTAGATGAAAAAGGCTGACAAAATTTTATTTGAAAAATTCCACAAACAGTGCAATAAAAAAGACAGAAAGTGCTAACGCGTATCGGGCCTACAATCTGCCCTTAATCATAGCTGGAGTAAATCTGCCTAGAGCAGGGCTTATATGCAGGTGGGGAAAGAAAAAACTCCAGCTTATATGCAGGTGGGGAAAGAAAAAACTTGGTGTGATTCATACTCTACTGCAGCCAAAAACTGGTATTGCTTATAAGGAAATAAATATGGCAGCATCCATATACCTCTCACTTCAGTTGTCCTTTAATAACAACTCCTACATATTCCAGCAGGCATTTAACGGCTACCTGTATAAAATAGAAAATGACAGGATTGAGTTTTATATGAGTAACTGGTTATGAGAAATGTCAGTGGGGCGTGGTCCGCCTCATGCACGTGCCGACTAGCTCACTGCTGCCACATAAACCAGATACTGCTCAGTTTTGTTCTGACAGAAATGCCATCTTGCAAAAAAACAAAAGCATATCAACTTGCAGCTTCTTATACAACCTAACAAGACTTCTACAGAAAGCTATAAGCTGCTAAAATAAGCTGATGAACATAAGTCTATGAGTAGCACAAAGGCTTCTGAGTAGCAGGATGATCAGGAAGCCATAGAAGTGGTTGAGCACAAATAATGTCCAGTGCTTCAACAATTTAAAAGGGACCCAACAGTGGATCCAAGTGTATGAAAGAGGGACAGTTTCTCTTGGAAACCAAATCCCCCTGTCCCTCTTTCTATTTCATGTGTCCCTTTTTCAGAACTGTAAAGATATATGCGAATATTACAGTAGTATTTTTCTACTTAAAATGTGTTTAATTAACTTTAAACTTTACTAACTTTTAAATTGCATGAGCTATTTCCAAATGTTAATAGGAAACCTAATAATGATAGAAATTACCAGTGGTATGAATTATAAAACCATATTTGGCTTATGGATTCTTCGTAGTATGCATGACTAAGGATTTGGCAGGGGTGTGTGGCAGGGGCAAATCTTAAAGCAGAACTGTAAATTCCCTGAAACAAACTGTTTCACTTACCTGAGGCTTCCCAAGCCCCCAGCAGCCGTCCTGTCCCGCGCCAGTCTTGCACAATCTTCCGTTCTCCCTCCGCGGTGCAGCTTTGTTACCGCCGACTTACGGCAACTGCACCTGCATGGCTACGCGTAGCTTTGTTCATATTCCCACCCGCTGTAGCGTCCTGAGCATAGAAGAAAGTTTTGCGTAGCCAGGGCTGCACAGGCGCCGCCGACGGTAAGTCAACGGTAACGAAGCTGCACCGCGGCGGGAGAACGGAAGATGGTGCAGGACTGGCGCGGGACAGGACGGCTGCTGGGGGCTTGAGGAAGCCCCAGGTAAGTGAAACTGTTTGTTTTCAGGGAATTTACAGTTTCACTTTAAGCTGTCCCTCTTTATCATCTCAGAAAGTTGGGAGGTTTGTGAATCCACTATCCTGAAAGAGAAACGTACTGTGGCCAAAAACGTTTTCCTCTTCCTAATACAGAAAGCTGAAAACAGTGTTAAAGAACAAGAGACACCCATGCTATCCTACAAATAAAAAACACATATATAAGTAGATAAATACTACTACTACTTACATAACAGATGTATTGTGCTATCCACGTAATGATTCCTGTGAATTTTATAAAGGAAAAGCAGAAAATCCTATTCTAGGCAGTGGCCATCTTGCCAAGCTAATGCTGACATCATATCCTCCCTGACTCTTGTTCCCCCCCTCCATTCTCTTGCTCATTGTGTATTCATTAGCTGCCCTCCTCCCAGAGTCTTTTTTTTATTTACACATCCAATCACTGAGTCACCTCAGCCTTGCTTGTAAACACAAGTGATCAGCTAGGCAGGGAAATAAAAGGAAGAGGAGGAATATATTATAGATAAAAAGAACCCCCAGCATTCAAAAGAACTTCCAGCATTCAACTCTTTGGCACTGTTTAGCACTAGGGCCAGTGCTCCTAAAGTATGTGATAACTCCAAACCATAACAGCAGAAAAAGTTTTGAATGCAGTATTAGCATCTTTATCACTTAATACACTCAGACCAGTTGCTGTTGAAATTTGATTTTTATGGTGACAATACCGCTTTAAAATTTGACCATTTGAATGGCCAGATGAATAATGCTGGCTGAATTGGTGTGTGCAGAGATAACTGCTGTGTGTCAATGCTGTCTGGGAGAAGAGGAGGATTGCACACATAATGGCAGACAGCATGATTTATGATAAGGGAAGTAGTGGGCTGTTAGGAAAACTGGGCAGAGCTTCAGATCAAAGGACAAAAGGTTATGACAAAAGGTCAGGAATGTCCTTGTTTATACCCTGGTTTGGCTGTTAACATTCTCTGTCAGGATACAGTATTGTGTTCATATACTTGGATCCACCACATGGTCCATTTAAGACACTAAAAGAATGAACAAAACTGCGACTGGACAAAGGATTAAGTGTAAAAGTGCATCCATTCATCCTACAAACTCGGTCAAGCTAACAATTCATGATGTCTGCCCCAGCCAAGAATTGAAAGTGTGTATTTTTATTTATTGTATTTATAAAGCGCCAACATATTACACAGCGCTGTACATTAGTTAAGATTACAGACAATATTTCGGGGCGACATACAGCAATAAGACAATACATGAATACATGCAAACCAGATCCTGCAGCACAGTAGGAGTACAAGGTAATGCTTAGTCAGTCACTGGATGGGAGCATGGAGATTAGGCAAGTTAGGTTCATTCAGATCCATAGGATGGGTGTACGGTAATGGAGGTGCGTGATCAGGTAGGAGACATAAGGAGGAGGTGTTTCCCAAGCTTGTTTAAAGATCAGGAATGCTGGGTGTTTACACAACAGAGACCCCACCAATGTCTTGCTTTCCTGTCTTGCTGTAGGGGCAGCAAGGTGGCATAGTGGTTAGCTCTCTCGCCTTGCAGCGCTGGGTCCCTGGTTCGAATCCCAGCCAGGGCACTATCTGCAAAGAGTTTGTATGTTCTCTCCGTGTCTGCGTGGGTTTCCTCCGGGCACTCCGGTTTCCTCCCACATTCCAAAAACATACGGATAAGTTAATTGGCTCCCCCTAAAATTGGCCCTAGACTACAGTACTTACACTACATAATATAGACATATGGCAATGGTAGGGTTTAGATTGTGAGCTCCTTTGAGGGACAGTTAGTGACAAGACAATATATATATATACACTATACAGTGCTGCGTAATATGTCAGCGCTATATATAAATACTAAATAATAATAATAATAAGCCTAAACATTGTGCGCAATGAATTGTCCCTCCTCTATAGCAACAGACACGTCACTCCACAGTAGAGGTTCATACACACCTACCAACTATCTGTCCAACTATCTGCCAAACTTGTCTGTTAAGTCCCATGCAGAGGCCCAACAGCGGTCTTTTATGCAGAAGAATTGTCAAACAGCTTTTGTTGTGAAACAAGTTGAAACAACAAAAAAAAGTATTTTGCTATTGTTCAAACAGCTGATAAGACTGATAAGAAGTCAATCCAACTGTTGAGTCCCATACACACACTCAACAGCAGTCCTTTATGCAGCACAAGCAAACAACTTTTGTTGTGAAACAAGTTGAACAACCCAAAAAAAGTTGCTTGCTATTGTTCAAAGAACTGATGTGACTGATAAGACATCAATCCAACTGTTAGATTGATGGCTTATGAGTCTTATCAGTTCTTTGAACAATAGCAAGCAGCTTTTTTTGGATGTTCAACTTGTTTCACAACAAAAGACCGCTGTTGAGTGTGTGAGGGGCTCAACAGTTGGATTGACATCTTATCAGTCTTATCAGTTGTGTGAACAATAGCAAGCAACTTTTTTGGGTTGTTTCAACTTGTTTCACAACAAAAGTTGTTTGATAATTGTGATGCATAAAAGACCGCTGTTGAGTGTGTGTATGGGGATTTAGGCTATCTTCAGAGCAAACCATTCTGTTTTATGGAGAGGGGAAGGGGGAGGATGAGCAGGAGATATTCTGCCCAGCTTACAGAAGATCTACAATAGGCTGAGTATTATCCAACTCAGCAGTTCTCTAAAAATGATGTCTCTAAATTATTTGCTTTAAAAATGGGGAATGAAAATCTCTTGTAGGATATTGATACACTCAAGTTATTTACTATACATGTTTATAGATGACACCTGTCATCACCACTTTTAACAATCCAATTGGGATATTGACAGTGGAGATTTTGTATTGTATGAATGATAAATATAAGCTCACATTTTAAGACTCCCTATTTTTAGAAAGCACAAAACTAATAAACATTTGTTATGCTGGGTACACACATTGTGATTTCCCGCTCGATCCCGGTCAATCGATTATTTCCTACATGTTCGATCGAGTCTCAATCGATACAGCCGTCGATTTACTCATGTTAAGTATGCCAAATTGACGGCTGTATCCATCGAAACCCCGATCGAACATGCCGGAAATAATCGATCGACCGGGATCGATCTCGCGGATCGAGCGGGAAATCGCAAAGTGTGTACCCAGCATTAGTTTTATCTATGGATTCCAGTCTCTAAAACCTGAAATTGTTCAAGACAGCAGTACTTAAACGTTTTAGACTAATTTGGCTATACTTAAAAACACTCTAGGTCAGGAGAGATGTCGTTTGCTGTAATGATTTATTGAATAGAAGCCAGCCTAGAGGTACCGGTATATCACACACACATATTTGTTGCCATTTTATTTATGTGCTTACCAGTCTCTCCATTTCTTGTTCTCTTAATCTCTCTTCTCTCTGTCTTCGATGGTAATCCAACAAGTCTTCCTGGTTGCTGCTGATGTCAGTAATGCTGTTTTTACGTTCTCTCAATCCATGCACTTTTCTTTGGGATTTTGGACTCTGAGATGGAGAGGACAATGATCCAAGGCTATAGGATGGAGTTGTGCGATGAGAAAGTTCTTGAAAACTGCATGGAGAAGGACTACGATCCCTGACCTGTCTTGATAGCAGATTTTCTTCAGAGCCGGGTGAACTTGCACTACCCAATCTCCGTCGGGACGGAGTGCGAGGACTCTCAGAAACCCTTGATGAACTTTCTGATGCAGTCTTGATTTTACGCGCCAGTGAAGGGCTGAGTGGAGGAAGATCTCGCATACTTAGGCCTTCAAGGTTTTTACGTGCAAGCCTTGGACTGTCTGAAGGCAAACTGCTTGCTACTCCTGTCTGCCTATAAGGACTAGAAGGTCTCTCCAAAAGCGAATGTTGAAATTTGCTGCCCATAATGGGACTATTAGGCACACTGAGTCCACCCATTCGATTCCCTGTTCCTGTGTTAGATGGGCTAACAATAGAACTGCTACCAGACCCTCGTAAAGATCGTAAATCCAAACTACTTCCAACATATGTGGGTATCGGACGTGGCAGAGTATGGCTAAAACTGGAGGTTCTAAGGGGCACAACTGGAGGCATTGTTATGTTGCCCATTTCCAAGCCACTTATAGGACTGGTGAAGCCTCCACTGCCAGGAGAAGACAAAGGAGAAGAAAATACTTTTTCATATCCAGAGTTGTTGGAGAGAGGACTAGTTGGAGGTGTAAGTAGGCAACGTTGATTTCCTCCATTTGACAAAGAGGAAATATTATGAATGGAAGACTGAGACACTTTCCTCGATAGAGGCGCAGGAACCTCTAGAACCAAAGAATCCATGATATCTTGAAGATTTTTCTCAATTGAGTTCACTAATGAAGTATGCGAAGGAACATTGGTTTGGTATCCACCTTCATGAGAACCATTCAGCAAGGAGGGTAATGATTCTGAAACAGAAACAACAAATCAGAAAAGTGAATGAAATTAAATATACTGTAGCACATAAAGAAATAAGAAATAAAAATCACATTAATAAATCACATTTCATTTGTCAGAGGCTGGGAGGAATCCCTTCCACTACTCACCATATATTATATAACTACCTATTTTAACAGATGTGTGTAAATTATATGGTATAAATTCTCAGAAATGCATTCTTAGCCAGACACATTCTTGTTAACTAACCCTTACATAATGTGTACTCCTCTGTAAGTCAAAACATTTTGTCTTCATTATATAATTAAAGGACAACTTACATGAGAAGGGATATGGAGGCTGCCATATTTATTTCCATTTAAACAATAGCAGTTGCCTGGCATCTTGTTAATACACCAGTAGTGTCTAGACCACACCCCTGAAACAAGCATGCAGGAAATGCAGTCAAACTTAAATCAAACATCTGATCTGCATACTTGTTCAGGGTCTATGGCTATAAGTAGAAGGCAGAGGATCAGGAGGACAGCCAGGAAAATTGCATTGTTGACAATGAAATAAATATGGCAGCCTATGTGTGTCTCTCTGGTCAGTTGTCCTTTAAGGAAATTGAAGCAATGGGGGGAGCTGCATTCTCTTACGTTAATTCTTCCATTTGGTGCCTCCACCCATCTCCTGTTGGCTCTTTTATGATGTCAAGTGACAGTTGGCAGGAGATGGAAAACAACAGGTAACAGAGGAAGTAACAGAAGAAGTCATAATGATTGGACAGGTATACAGTGTTAAATAGTTTCCCTGTGCCACTGAGTATGATCAGTGGCTGAGGAAGGAAGACAGCATGCTTGTATGAGGGGAAGGATATTTCTACACTTGCTATGGAGGAAGAAAAAGAAAATGGCATACTTGCTGTGGTTGGGGGGAGGAAGTGGCTATACTTGCTATAAGGGAGAGGTAGCCATACTTGTTTGCTATGTCAATTTAAAGGGATACTTAAGAAGGCCACAATAACAGCATAGAGGGTGCTATTGTGGCTGGGAACGCGAAGAATCACTCGCGTTCCCAGCCTGTCGGTGGCTGTCGTTGAAACCGGAAGCAGCCGCCGGCGGGGACAGGAGGATCGGAGCGATGCTGCGAGGGCACCGGACAGCTGCAGGGGGCTGAAGGAAGCCCCAGGTGAGTAAAACTCATTTTTTTTATTTGACTTAAGTATCCCTTTAAACTTGAAGGGAAACATAGTAGTAGTAGTAGAAAATAAATCAATACACTGCAAAGTTAAAAACTAGAAGAGAGATCAAGAAATGATTGATAATCACCATGTAATTCGTTCATGTGGTTTGATCCACAATGAGCCAGCACGTCATCATCTTTACTGCTGGCATACAAGAAAAAATACTAGACAGCACCAACTGCCATTCTTTATAACCACACCCACTAACTATGCGATAGGCTAACAAGGTTGTTTTTATAGCTATACATATGCACAGAGGGAGATACTGGTTGCTTGGCAGGTGGAAACAGCCGTTTTCCCCTAAAATGCAACCAGGTTCACAGACAGGAAACGGTCATGACCATGGTCCTGAAACCACACTGTGAGAGTGGTTTCACCACAATATCAGCCACACAGACACCATTCTGATGATCTATTTCTCATGGGAAAGGAGATATCAGCTACTGATTGGGGTGAAGTTCAATCCTTGGTTAAAGTTCTCTAAGTCTTTGTAATTTCCAAAATTAAGAGGGTCAACATATACTCAAAGTCATTTTATATTTGAATATTTATGGTACATTTCAAAAGGTGGAGGTGGACTAAGGCCTAAGCCTCAGAACTCTACATTTCTGTTTTTAAACTATGGGGTGTTTTCTTGACTACAGCAAAAGAGCAGAGAAGTTACTTTGTGTTCACTTGAAACATACAATGGTGGTCCCGCCTCTGTTTAATCTTCCTTGCACCTGATCGAGGTGAATTTAGCATGGCCACATTTAATAAAGTGACTCATGTGGAATTTTTATGATGCTCCCTAAATTAATTGATTTTTTCTGGTTTTGAAGGTTGAGTTTTGAAGGATAGATCCCAGACTATTTTGCATTCTCTGGATGAATTTATAATCTGTGTCTGTCTGATTTGTTACTCATACCTTTGAATATAGTAGGCTGCTCATTGGTATTCCTACTACCTATGTCAACAATCAATTAATGGAGAGGAAGAGGTGAGAGGAAAGGCCCATACACACGTCGGAATTCCGCGAACGACGGGTCGTTTGAACGTCCCGTCGTTCGCCCGCTAAATCGGGCGTGTGTACAGGCTGTCGTTCGCTTGATAAGGGCGAGTTTGAGCGATCCGCTTGGCGGATCGCTCAAACTCACCCTTATCAAGCGAACGACAGCCTGCACACACGCCCGATTTAGCGGGCGAACGACGGAACGACGGGACGTTCAAACGACCCGTCGTTCGCGGAAATCCGACGTGTGTATGGGCCTGAAGGGATTGTGATGAACTGTGTGGGGAGGATTAGTGGTGCACAACTTGCTATACTTAACATGGCCGAGCCTCACCTGAGAATTTGTCATGTGAACAGGTGTCCCCTGAGCTTGTTTATAGACTTGAAACACCAGATCTTTAAACAATAGTGACCCCCAGCACATTGTTCGCCTCCTTACCATTGTTCCCCCTATGCCATCATATCTGTTCCCTCTCCATAGCTCTGCTACAGCACACTAAGTTGTCTGTAAAGTGCTTGGCCTCTGAACTGTCACTCAAGGGATCGAGCCTCGATTCCTTTGGGTGACAAACATTGTGCCTGTGTGTACATACCTGTAGTTATGAGGGGTGGGTGGGGGTAACCAATTTAGAAGGTGTGTAGATATCAGGCATGTAAAGTCATCCGTTTCCAACTCCTCCGTTTATGAAACCACTGACTCCACCTCCAGGTACCCAAAATTGCTCCAACTCCTCGAATCTGACTCCACAGGCTATGGAGTGGGTACAAGAATCACCCGACTCCAACTTCTCAGCTTATGAAACCAATGACTTTGACTCCAACTCCCCAAAATGGCTCCGACTCTTTAGTCTAAAAAACTTACCAGGGCTGTGGATTTGGCACAAAACTCCTCAACTCCGACTCCACAGCCCTGGTATACAGATGTAAATTTTATGCAGAACTTACCAACAGTATACAAGCCTGCAGGGCCTCTACCAGTTGAAGGAATCATAGCTTTCATCCAATGAGCTTCAGCTGGGTGGTTAAATCTCAGAAAAGTGGACTGGCCTAGGCAGATCATACAACCTACAAAAGAAAAGAAAACATTATTAATCATTGGGTAAGGTCGTTAAAAGTGTTTTTCAACGTATATGTTCCATGGACCATTTGAAACTCAAGTCACAGACACTAACGACCACTGACAATGGCCTCAATTCACTAAGATAATGCTGGAGATAATAAAGCAAAAGATAACTGCCACCACACAGTGAGAGAGTTATCTTATCTCTTCATTCCTTAAAGTTACCTCCTCTGTAGTTAAGTTACCTCCTCTGTAGTTAAGTTACCTCCTCTGTAGTTAAGTTACCTCCTCTGTAGTTATTTTCACATGCAGGAAATTAACAGCCTGTCTTCAACTTTAGAATTCTGGAGTTATTTTAGGGATTGAAGAGTTAACTTAAAGACAGAAGAGTTAACATTAGGTTTGCCTGAGGTAAAATGTTTTCTAAATACTACATGCCTTATCACCATGGTGATAACTATAGAAACGTTATTAAAGACAGGAGATAAGCTTAGTGAATTGAGGCCATAGTATTCTATGAAAATTAATTTCCTTGACTGTAGAACTAAACATGAGCAATATTGAGTTACATTTTATCTTGATAGTAGTATTTTTTTCAGAATTGTATTAGTGTCCCTTGTAATGTTGTTGTCCACTCAGTTAATTAATGGCCATGGGTGTGCTCTACACCAGTGGTCTGAATGCATAATCCCACCTAAAGGAGGATAAAAGCCTGATTTATATGCCTCTATCCACTAGCATGAAATGATTTTTAATGGTCTTATGCCTTAATACGTTACATTAAAAAAAAATAAAAAATATTCAAGCAATCTGATCCAATTTTTCAGTTGATCAGAAGTTTTGAAGAAATTGTTATATTTAACACATAGGTTTTCGAGATTGCTGAAATTTAGGGAAATAAGATTGCAAGTGTCGAAAAAGTTGGCTGGTTAGAAAACCCTCCTGCATGGCAGCCTTTCACTCAATAGTCAACTTTTGATCATGTTGCATTTTCATAGACTATATATTCCACTGTAACATTTATTACCATATTCTATCTCTGTATATCTATCAATATCTCACGCAACTGCATTTCCCACACTTTTTTTTGCTGCAAGCACACAATGATTTCTGTTTATTAATTACATAAATAAACAAAGTACAATACAGTTACATATTATGATAATTCTACAAGAAACACAATTCGATATATACTGTTTTTACACAACATACCATAACATACTCTCACCATCATTTCATCACACACACTCACACACACACACACCACACACACACACACACACACACACACCACACACACACACCACACACACACACCACACACACACGCACGCACCATAACATACTCTCGCCATCTTTTCATTATATATACAGACACACACACACTCTACGTTTGGTATGTACTTAAAGGGAACCAGAGACGCCGGAATCCTAAAAAGAAAAAAAGATTTTATACATACCTGGGGCTTCTTCCAGTCCCATAAGCCTGCATCGCTCCCACGCGGCCATCCTCCGTTTCCTGGATCGCCGGTACCGGGTCCCGTCACTTCCGGCGGGCGCGGCCAAATGTCCGCATGAGCAGGGGCTCCCTACATACCCTTACGCATGCGGCTGCGCAGTATGCAGCTGCACACGTACGGGTATGCTGGGAGCCCCTGTGATGCGGACAATTGTCCGCGTGCTGCCGACAACTGGCCGAAACTACGGGACCCGGTACCACCGGATACAGGAAGTGGAGGAGGGCGGCGTGGGAGCGATCCGTGCGCATGGGGCTGGAGGAAGCCCCAGGTATGTATAAAATCTTCTTTCTAGGGCCTTTGGTTCCCTTTAATAGATATAGACAATTGATTCTGGTTTGATACAATTTTTTTTTTTTTTACTGAGCGTGCTCAAGATGGCAGCCTCACTTTTTATCTGCTCCACAATAAATATTATTGTCACACACCATACAATTCTTAGTTAACCTATTTTGGTTCCTGGACAACCATGCGCGCTGCTGCGCGCTCCCGCGGCCGATCGCGCGCGTGCACGCGCACTCCCGGCCGTGGATTCGGTAGCCAGGCAATCAGTGAATCGGGCTATGGTGCACGATCACTGATTGCTCTCCCCCGCTGAAAAAGCGACAGCTTCTCTCGGAAGCTGTGCTTTTTCTGGCTGTCACCTCCCCATGCGTCGCTCTAAGCGTGTTACGCTTAGAGTGACGTCATGTAAACAAACTCATGGCCGCCATCTTGTGGCCAAAAAGTAATACTACAACTGAAAGTAAAAATAAAATAAAAATTAACACACATTTACATTATAAATCTATTGTTTACCTCCCACCCTCCCAAAACTACCCAAATAATATGTTTACTATAAAAAAAAACAACCATTACAATAAAAAAAAAAAAACATGTAAATATTTACCTAAGGGTCTAAACTTTTTAAATATCAATGTAAAGATGAAATATTTCTATATTTTTTTTTATTTTAGACTTGTAAATAGTGATAGATGCAAAATGGAAAAAATGCACCTTTATTTCCAAATAAAATATTGTCGCCATACATTGTGATAGGGACATATTTTTAACGGTGTAATAACCGGGACATATGGGCAAATACAATACGTGAGTTTTAATTATGGAGGCATGTATTATTTTAAAACTATAATGGCTGAAAACTGAGAAATAATAAATTTTTCCATTTTTTTCTTATTCTTCCTGTTAAAATGCATTTACAGTAAAGTGGCTCTTAGCAAAATGTACCCCCCAAAGAAAGCCTAATTGGTGGCGGAAAAAACAAGATATAGATCAGTTCATTGTGATGAGTAGTGATAAAGTTATAGGCTAATGAATGGGAGGTGAACATTTCTCACGTGAAAACGACGGAACGCAAATGGGTTAAGCTGGTCTGAATTTTTCAACACATCCAACCTCAAAACAAACAAAAAAAGACACAAACTGAAAAATTCGAACAGATTTCTCAATCGAAAACAAAAAAACCCTTCCAATTTGTTGGTAGAACTCATTGGTTTAGTCGAATTGAGGTAAAATCGAACAAAAATAGTGGAATGTGCATGTTCTGGAAAATAATGCAGCCTGTGTGTTGTCTCAGGCTGTCAAAGGATTTGACCCAATCATAATCAACAGATACAGCATTTGTTTGGCTCAGTTTCAAGCTCAAAAACTTTGCAACAACTTGGAAAACTCCTTGTTGACCATCGCTACCTGAAAATAGCAGACGGAAGGTGTCTAGAGGTGTTGTAAGACATTTTGTACAGGTCTATAAACACACAAGTGATAGAGCTATGCTGCTCCCAAAATCAAAATATACAATATAATACAATTAAGTGTCCAAAACTTCTATCAGTTTAAAGAGCAAATATGGATACTGTGAATCAAACACATCATACAGTATGTAAGTATAAAACCTCTTCTCAGGGCAGTTTTTTCTCTAATTGCCCCCTTCCGTTCCTACTAGTCTACTAAAGCGGACCTTAACTCAGAACTCCTCTCTGCTCTAAAAGATACACAGCATAATAACCTTTAAACAAAAAAACATTTGTTTGTTACAGCCGATATAAATCCTAAAATAAATCTGCACTGTTTCTACTTCCTGATTGATGGAAGCAGATATATTGTTAACAGCCTGTGCTTTCAAATGAGCTTATCTGCCTTATCTGGCGTGGCAGTCATGTAACAGGGGAGAGATCAAATTACAACTTGTGATTAGACACAAATGAGAATTAAACAGGCTAAACTCTCTAAATACATACAGGGTGCATTTCTCTCTGTTTTCCTTCTGTCCTGTGCAAGAGTTCAGGTCCACTTTAAAGGGTACTTCAATTGACCCAAAATGTACTATAATAAACATGTAAATGTCTCCATCATCGGGTCGTAATACTTAAAGGACATCCGAGGTGAAAATAAACTGATGAGAAAAACAATTGTATCTATCCTTAGTCTCCTAACATACCTTTTTTTTAGATATCACACAGGTTTATTTTATATTTAAATATAGTTTTTAAGTTTTTACGGTTTCATTGTCTCTGCTCAATGATTACCTACATTGTATGTCAGAGCTCAAATCTATGAATTTTTGACCCTTTTTATCTCTTTCCTGCTATCAGAAGCCATTTACTGACAGGAAAGTGTTTTATAGCTGTAATTACTTATTAGTGCAGGTTATGCTATAGTCTGAACCGGTCCTGGCCGTGGCAGAAACTGTCACTTGCATACCTGATGTTTAACTCTGTCAGGCAGAGAAAGAAAAAACGAAACACAGCATAATTATTTGTGTGCTCAGACTGTACATACACATGTCTAGCTCATCACGTCACATCACCTCGGTTGTCCTTTAAAGCGGATCCGAGATGAAAAACTAACTATAATTTGGCAGCACGGTGGCGTAGTGGTTAGTGCTCTTGCCTTGCAGCATTGGGTCCCTGGTTTGAATCTCAGCCAGGTCAACATCTGCAAGGAGTTTGTATGTTCTCCCCGTGTCTGCGTGGGTTTCCACCGGGATGCTCCGGTTTCCTCCCACATCTCCAAAAACATACAGATAGGTTAATTAGCTCCGAAAAATTGGCCCTAGACTACGATACATGTACTACACTAGACATATTATTGTGGTAGGGACTATATTGTGAGCCCCTCTGAGGGACAGTTAGTGACGAGACAATGTACTCTGTACAGCGCTGCGGAAGATGTCGGCGCTATATAAATACTAAATCATAATAATAATATAACAAGTAACTTGTCTATATATCTTATGTAAAGTTTAGATAGTGTACACAGCAAATCTAGCTGCAAACAGCTTCAATGGAATATGAATATTTCATCCTGTGATACAATGACAGCAGCCATGTTGTTTGTAAACATTACACAAAGGCAAGCTTATCTGCATCTTCAGCACTCAGCCTGTAAAAAAAAAACCTAATCCCCCTCCTCCTCCCCTCTGCCTCTGAAATCTCTGGATAGTAATAGCTCCCCCTCCTCCTGCCGAGTCTGAGCTCCCATGAGCCCTTGCTACTATCTGAAAATGCCAAGGCTCTCTGAAAAGCTGTGGGAGAGGCTTCTTTAGTTTATAGGGAATTAGAGTATTAAAACAAAACAAAAAAGTATTTGGCTTGAGGAATGCCCTATAAACAATAGGAAAGTTACACAATTATGCAATTAGTTCATCTCAGATCCACTTTAAAGAGTAACTGTCAGGCTGCAAAAGCTAATTTAAACCTCTATTCTTCTGTGTTAAACAGTTTAGAAGGAAGCCAAAAAGGCAATACTGAAGTTAAAAATCTCTCTTACTTTGATGTTTGCTGAACAGCAAGCCTCTTTATACCCAAGCTCCTAAGGAGGCCGGCAGGCCGCATAACAGATACTGCATAGCATGCTGGGGCTGCTTCTTCTCCCCACTGCACTCCCTTGGTCCTCCCCTTCATTTCCCTATCCCGCCCTAAGGCTGCTTTCACAGTGGGAAGTTACAGGCTCATGTTACAGCAGCCAGTAACGCAGTCCAACTCACAGCACTGAAAAATCAATGTGCTGTTCACAGGGCACATGTTCCGTTAGAGTATACTGCATGAGTCCGCTATTGTTCCTAGCCACATGGCTAATTAATATTCACTGCACAGTAGTGTTGTCCGGATCATGAACGATTAGGATCTTTGATCCTGATCTTTTTTGTGAGACGAATCATCAGGAAGCAGGGTAAGGGAGGATATTACATCACAATTGGCTTCATACAAGACAGTCAAACATGGAACCTGCCATGAGCTGTCAGGAGCATCAATCTCTGCAAATACTATATAAAAATTCTGTGAAATCCAAACGTGGACAGTGAAATGCATATGTAATGTAAGTACAGCCAATATTTAGCTACTGATATATGTGTTTTTTTCTCTGAGACCCTATACCTAACAGCTCCTCTTTAACCTTCCTGGCGGTAAGCCCGAGCTGAGCTCGGGCTATGCCGCGCAGGAAGATATCTCAGCCCCTGGTGGAGCGATTTGCTCCATTTAAAATGCTGTACGCGCAGCTAGCACTTTGCTAGCCGCGCGTACAGCTTGATCGCCGCCGCTCTGCGGCGATCGCCCGTACGCAGCGGCGCAAGAGGGCCCCCCCCCCCGCCAGAGCCCTGCGCTGCCCGGACCAATGAGTTCCGGGCAGCGCTATGGGCTGGATCGGAGGTGTCTGACGTCAGGACGTCGGCTGACGTCCATGACGTCATTCCGATCGTCGCCATGGCGACAGGAGAAGCCAAACAGGGGAGCGCGTTATATACGCGTTCCCCTGTTTGCTATTGATGCCGGCGACGATCACACTAGAGGGACACATGCGTCCTCTAGTGGTGTTTCATGTAGCTACCACTCTGGTAGCTTTACATGAAACACAAAAAAAAAATTTAAAAAAAAAGGATTTTTGCCATTTTGCCAAAAAAAAATTAACCGCCAGGAGGGTTAAAGGACCCTTGGTTACACCAGTCTCCCCTCTGTTTTACCCATTCCACCTTTTATGCCCATCCCAGTGGATTTCTGGCTGGAGGTTTTCATTTTCTCTGGTTATGCAGGCTGTGCATGTGCAGCTTGAGCAAAATGACCAGGTGCAGTTTTCAACCGTGCACCCAAGGCAATGGTAGGAATGTGACAGCAGACTAAGGGAGAGTGTTAAAATATCCAGAAACATGTTAATATATGTCTTAACAGTGGTGGTCACACATTTTCGGTTTTCTCCAAAAAGCTACCATGTTCACTAATAATTCACCAGTTACATATGTTGTAGTGCCTTTTGGGCTACAGTAGCCTGAGCATGTTTTTGTATTTTGTGATCTTTCAACCAATAAAATCTTCCTACCCCCCTAAAAAAAATGAAAGTATATAAAGAAGTGTTTTCTTTGACTTTTTAAGAATAGCCAACATCTGGAATCACCCTTTCCATTGTCCTCATTAGGCGAGGTGGTGAGAAACAGGTCAGCCACACCTCCCCTTCTAGAAAGGCATTGCTCCACTACTAGACTACCGAGAGAAAAGCAACAAGGAAGTCACCTGACCACAACTGTTTAGAAATAACTGAAGGTATTTATAGACATTTAAATACTTCTTATCTTGACAAATTACAGGGAGGTAGATGGGACAGCTTTAGTTAAAAGAAAATGCCTGAGGGGGGCTTTTTCCTACATCCCAAAACTTCAAGAGCTCCCTAATTTATTTAGAAAAAAAGGCCCAATTCCCTCAGTACATCCTCTATGGGAGGGGAAGGTTTGATCACTGGCTCCATGCTGTCTCGTTTGTCTCTCCAGGAGATGACTTACGACTTCCAGCTGAAGTCATCCAACTCCTCACTGCATATCCGGATGTGGACATGGTTTCTATAGCAACCACTTGCCTTGTTAGTAGAGTCTCATTCCTGGAGAGGTCACTTCATGGAAGCAATCACTGTCAGTGCTTGCATGTAATGTCTAAAGGTGGCCAAGCATTTTGCTGAAGGCTCATTCAGATGGGCATTTCACTAGTGTTTTCTTTGCAGGTTTAAACAGCCGGGAAACTGCCTGGAAACAATTACCTATAGCCTAGGTCAGAGGTGGACAAATTAATGGGGATCAGAAGCTAGTGTGTGCCATTCAGTAGACAGCAGGAACTTGTTAGTATCCAGATCACTGATAAACATTTTGGGAAAAACTCAAAAGCGAGGTGCCACCTTCCGGAGATTTGGCTACATGGGTCCTGTGATTTGTCTAGCCCCTACGTATGCCCTGTACTAAAACTTTCTCGGCCAAGGAGGCCACCTCTGCTTAGAATCTAGTGTGTGTGCACTGCAGTGCCCCCCCGATGTGTCGTTAAGAGATTCAGAGTCCTGGATCATCTCGGCTGAGTGCAGGCCATGCCCATTGTTCCCCTACTCAACCCATCCACTCAAAGCTGTCCTTCCACCAACCCCTCCATAGCAACCAAACACGGTGCTACTCTGCAGGCTAGCAATACAGTATGTCTGCACATTACTTGTGCTGTCCCCCAAGGGATCAAGTCCCAATCCCTGCGGGTGACAGTAATAGTGTGTATGGATGCACCTATAGGTTCTCAGCACACAGTGTGCACTCTACCCCAGTGGGTATTTATGTTTGGCTCAGAGGCTACTTGTAGAGTCAAATCATTATAATCATTTTTTTAGATTTAAAAATAAAAAATAAAAAAAAAGATAAAACCAAATCTAAATACATATATTATCTGATTAAAAAATAATTTAATGCCAGGAAAGCATTCAAGTACAATTATAAAGAACTCCTAGAAAATGAGTCACATGGTTTTAAATATTATTTTACACACAACTGGGGCTACTGGGAAATCACTGACCTATAGAAATGTATGCTAACACTGGAGTCAATTCATGATACATACACTACACGATACATACATAGATTATGGTAGGGATTAGATTGTGAGCTCCTCTGAGGGACAGTTAGTGACAAGACTATATACTCTGTACAGTGCTGTGGAAGATGTCAGCGGCAGCACTATATAAATAATAATAATAATATAACAATTTTAGCAGGCAGTGTTGCTGAACTGAAGAACAAGACAAGACAACAGCCCTCTCCAGCAGCTGCTCACTGACTGCTCTGAGCTGATTATACAAGAATATATTATATGCAGACACTAACATTGTTTATGAAGGTCTGACAGTAAGAGGGCTAAACCCTGACACACGGAATACCACATTCAACCTATGTTTATATCTCTCTGTTTACGTCTGCATCTGCCTGGCAGAAAATCTAGGTTGCAAGACCCGGCATTTTCATGCAGGAGGCTGACAGTGCTGAGAACATCTGATGCAATGGATGAATTACAGGGAGTGGCTCTGGAAAGCACAAGGTGCTTGGATTTTTCCTCCCAGGCAGCTTTCTTGCTGTGCAATGCTACTTAAGCTGAGGTATTTCAACATGAAGTCTGTGTCCCTAGGCTATGAAAAGCAACAGAGAATGTCATTTACTTTACTTCCGGTATTTATACAGCACCTGCATGTTACCCAGCGCTTTGCAAAGTACACAGAACCACTCACATCTGTCTGTCGCAAAATAATTCTCCCTCACATTCCTAACACACACAGTGATAATTACTAGTGCAAAGCACGATCTGACTATTATCTTTTGTCTGCCCAGAACCCGCTTTGCAGGCAGGTTCATTTGTGTGAGCTGAATTTAGTGTACAGTACTGTGCAATGGGAAGAAAAAAGGGAGGAGAGGAGTAGGAGGCATCCAGCTGTAGCACACAACAGAAAAAAATGACAGTGGAGCCAGCTGCTATTCCCCACACAGTGAGCCCTAGGATTATGGAAGCCTGTAGAGATAGCGGAAGTCTTCTGACCCAAACATAAATGATCAGTTTGGCAACAGAAGACAAATGCTCTGTGAGGCTTCATATAGGCTTAAAGGAATTTTTACCCATCATCCCATTCAGTAGCTGATACCCTTTCCCACAAGAAATCTTTGCCTTTTCTCAAAGAGATCATCAGGGGGGTCTGTAAGGCTGAAATTGTGGTGAAACTCCTCCCACAGTGTGATGTCATGGCCATGGTGGCTGTGAACCTTGTTGCACTGTGGGAAATCACTGGGTTTTCCAACTGCCAAGCAAGCAATATCTCCCTCTGTGCATAGAACTCTTAGGCCCAGTGCACACCGAGCGGTTTTAGCAGCGATCCGCCAGCCGCATCCGCTTGTGAAAACGCTTGACTAATGTATTTCAATGGGATGGTGCACACCAGCGCTTTGAGGTTTTTAGCAAACCGCAAACGTGCCTCCTGCAGCACGTTTGCGGTTTGCAGAAGCGTTTCTGCCTCAATGTAAAGTATAGGAAAAAGCAAACCGCTCTGGAAAACGCTAGATCAGAGCGGTTTGCCAGGCGTTTTTGTTACAGAAGCTGTTCAGCAACAGCTGTTACTGTAACAATATTATTAATCTGCTACATGAAAACGCTCCCAAAAACGCTAGGCATGTTTAGAAAACATCTCTAAACATGCCTAGAATCGCTCTGAAATCAGCTCCAAAGACGCTAGCGTTTTGACAATCTGCTAGCGGTTTTGGTGTGCACTGGGCCTATGTAACGAACATTCCGCACAGATCACCAGGCAGAACTAATGAAGTCACCACCAGTGTTGAATTTCAGAATGAAATAAATCAGGTAGAGGAAAGATTTTACAATTGCCAAACACTAACTATATAATCTATAAGTAAATATTGCAAAAAAATAATAATAATAATAATAAGCAATTGTATTCATTATGTCATTTTCACTGCTGTTCCTCTTTAAAGAGAATCTGTATTGTTAAAATCGCACAAAAGTAAACATACCAGTGCATTAGGGGACATCTCCTATTACCCTCTGTCACAATTTCGCCGCATTAAAAGTGGTTAAAAACAGTTTTAAAAAGTTTGTTTATAAACAAACAAAATGGCCACCAAAACAGGAAGTAGGTTGATGTACAGTATGTCCACACATAGAAAATACATTCATACACAAGCAGGCTGTATACAGCCTTCCTTTTGAATCTCAAGAGATCATTTGTGTGTTTCTTTCCCCCTGCAGCTATCTTCCACTGAAGTGTCAGGCTGCTTCTTCCTGCAGAGTGCAGACAGCTCTGCCTGTATGTATTTCCTCAGTATGTGAAAGCCCAGCCAGCTCAGAGGAGGATTTATCCAGCTTGTAAAAGATAAGAGAGAAGAGAGAAGCTCCCCTAATATAAATAATACACAGGCAGTGTGCAGAGAGGGGCCTGGAGGGAGGAGATGCATCACAGAACCACAACACTGAAGAACTTGGCAGCCTTCCAGACACAGGCTGACAAGTCTGACAAGAGAGAGATAAGTTGATGTATTACAGAGATGGTGATAGTACAAAGTGCTGCAGTAAGCCAGAACACATTAGAATAGCTTTTGGAACTTGTAGGATGATAAAAAACAGGATGCAATTTTTGTTACGGAGTCTCTTTAAGGTTATGGATTATGTGTGGAAACCAAGGTGCCCAAAGAAAAACATAGAAACACATGGCTAGAATAGTAAAGTATTAATAAGGGAATATGGAAATTCCATGCAGATGAAATTCTCTTTGAAAATGAAACCCTGGTTTGTAGAAGCAAAATAACAGCTCTAGAAACATAGCCACCTCAGGCATTATCCAATATCCACACAAGCATCTTGGCACGCATGTTCCAAGCTGTTTCCCCACTGAAAAACAAAAACCTATCGCTTTCATTTAAAAAAAAGGTAATACTCACAATTTAGACAATTAGCTTGAAAATGGAACTTGAATAGTTTCAGGCTTAGCGGCACTAATGATGTTGTACCCGATGAAAGAGGAAGGAAGGAGATGTGTTGTACTGTCAGGTGACCAAACCATACCTTGGGTGCCAGATTTGGGCTGGTGGTACCAAAAGTACTTAAGTCTTAACACTACCTACATAGCTTTAAATTGTCATCGCTCTACCACCTGCAGTGCCTTTCTTTGACTGCCAGCACAATGGGATTGAAAGACAAGAGTGTTAAGGCCCATACACACGTCGGATTTGCGCGAACGACGGGTCGTTTGAACGTTCCGTCGTTCGCACGTTTCCGCATGAAATCCGGCGTGTGTACAGACTATCGTTCGGGAGATAAGACTGGTTACCAACGATCCGCCGGGTGGATCGCTGGTAACCAGTCTTATCTCCCGAACGATAGTCTGTACACACGCCGGATTTCATGCGGAAACGTGCGAACGACGGAACGTTCAAACGACCCGTCGTTCGCGCAAATCCGACGTGTGTATGGGCCTTTACAAGAGAGTACAAAGATTAGGTTAATTGGGGTACTAAATATCTTACAATGAAAAGGAAGCAGCCATCTCTCTACCCCACACAGCTCCTCTTGTTATTCATAGGTTTAGTATAAAAAATAGTGTTTTCAAATAGAAAGAGTGTGTTTAGCTTCTAAGGGCACAATGGTTAATTTGCATATATTCAGCAGTGTTGCACTGGGAGAGATCTCAAGCTCACTCCAACCTGAATTATCGCAAATTCTTTCTGTTTTAAGAAAGCAAACTGTTGTTTTTCTTAGCATTTTAGTAAGGGGGCTTTTAGGACCATTGTAGCCCCTCACACACTCCAATGAGTTCTGGTTCACTATAAGCTTGCTGGTTAGTCTGTACAACTAGAAAGAGCAATCAATTGGCTGAATGTAATCCTACCCCAAGTTTGTGCCATAGAAACAACAATGGTACACAGGTCCTCTCAACTACAACAATGACTCGCTGTGGCCCTCATGTGAACTCTCCAATACCCCACAGGTCCCAGCAACAGGGCTTGTTCACACTACAAGAGCTTTTTGAGTGTTAGGCTCCTTGCACACTGCAAATCCGTTTTCCGATTCAGATTCAGATTCCGTTTCCGATTCTCAATTCCGATTTTCCCTGAATACGTTCAACAGAAAAACGGATCAAAAAACGAAGCATGCAGTAAAGTTTAAAATCGGAATCGGATGTAAAAACCGATTAAAAAGCGGAATCGGAATCGCATGCAGTGTGCAGGAAGCCTTAGCGATTTTGAAAAGCTCTTGCCAATGCAATGCTATGGGAGATTTTTATAAAATCACATCGCTCCAGTGTGCACACACACATAGGATAACATTAGCAAGAGCTTATAAAAATCACAAAGCGCTTAGAAATGCTCTTGTAGTGTGAACAACCCTAAATATAGCACAATGGCCTTGCAGGGCACTCTGCAAGACCCCACAGATCCCAGCTACAGTAAACCACAATTACCCCACATGGCCTCCTGTGCACTCTGCAATACCCCACATATCCCAGAATCAATAAGTAAATCACAATTACGGCACAAAGCCCTCCTGTGCATTCTGCATGGCCCCACAGAATCAGGCAAGAGTAAGTATGCAACAATAACCCCACACGCCCTCCTGTGCACTCTGCATGCCCCACAGATCTCAGAATCAATAAGACTCAATTACCCAATATGGCCTTCCTGTGCACTCTGCAATGCCACAAAGATTACAGCAACAAGTAATATACAACAATAACCTCACACAGTGGCCTATATGCAATTAACTTTTTCTCCTGACTTTTCTCCTAGGTGATATTTTTACAACTTGTCATAAAACGCCTTTTAAGTCACCAACAAGCAAAAAAATACTCAAAATAAATTTGATAGTACTTCTTCACCATCTTTTGGGTACTTTTCCAATTCTAAAAAGCTGAAAATTTAGTTTGCAGAGAAAATGGAGATACCGTAACTCAGGTGAAAAAATGAATTGCATATGGGCCAGTGTATGGAGGTATGGGACATATGTGTGTGAGGAAGCATGCTAGACCGGACATGCATGTGGGGGAGCATGCTGGACAAGATATATGCATGTGAGGAAGCATGATAAACAGGACATTTGCATGTGAGGGAGCATGCCAGATGGGTCATGTGCATGTCAGGGACAGGAAGCATGAGTGTGAGGGAGCATGCTGGACAGGACATGTGGGTGAGGAAGAATGCTTAACAGAGCTTTTCATAGAAAAAGACCCCCTCTTCACTTGGTCTCTTCCTCTGATAATGATCTGCCTATATCTGCTGATCTGTCAGTTCTGCTCTTCCTAGATTTATCAGGTGGAATAGACCAAATGTTGAGGGGAATCTCTGTCCCTTTCAGCAGTACTGCTCACAAATGAGGAGTTGTTAGATGATGAAAATATAAGTGGTGATAAGTGATGTTTTAGAGCTATTTTTGACACAGTGTATTAAGCATTCACATTTTCTGGCGTGATATGAACTACTACAAGGATAGCAGAATGTTAACATTTTTGGTGTAGGAATTTAGTTTTTGCAATTCATTTTAAACAACTTTCCCTTTGCTTATAATCTGCTTTCAAAGATCAAATAAACTGCTTATACTCTTGGTCTCCATTTAAATCACCATCTAAAATGGGTTCGAACACTGCTTGCTGTGCTCAGGCTGATTTTTTTCCAGCTAGTTTGATTACTTTGATCAAATCAGCCAGGGATCTATAGCACAACATACCAGTTCAATAAGTATCTCTTAAGTTTGGGCAGTTTATTAATCAATAGACTGATCTGACATGAAAAAATCTCTTTGAAAGACCTGCAGAATGAATGGATGCTAAGTATCATGCTACACTGACCAGCACAGCACTTTCATTTCTGCTGAATACTAACTGAGATTAAGTGCAGAAGATTGTAGAAGATCACTACTGCCAAAACTCCCATAACTTCAGTTCCCAAAGCTCGGTGCTTGGGGGTGATATTCGACTCATCTCTCTCTTTTATTCCTCATGTTCACTCCATAGCCAGCTCCTGCCATCTCCAACTCAAAAACATATCTCGCATTCATTCTTTTCTCACTCAAGACACAACTAAAATGTTAATACATGCTCTTATAATTTCTCGTCTGGACTACTGCAACATACTACTCTGTGGACTACCTTCTAACAGACTGGCCTTGCTCCAGTCGGTACTGAACTCAGCTGCTCGTCTCATTCATCTTTCTTCTCGATCTTCCTCTGCCGACCCTCTTTGTCAAGCTCTTTACTGGCTGCAAATTAACCAGAGGATTCAGTTCAAACTCCTAACCCTAACTTACAAAGCTCTCCACCATCTCTCTCCCCGGTACATATCCTC
The DNA here is from genome assembly GCF_040937935.1 of Hyperolius riggenbachi. NCBI lineage: Eukaryota > Metazoa > Chordata > Amphibia > Anura > Hyperoliidae > Hyperolius > Hyperolius riggenbachi. The sequence goes on along the minus strand of NC_090651.1, from coordinate 270,986,798 downwards.
ACTAATTTCCAGATACAAACCCAATCGCAATCTCAGATCGGCACATGATCTTCTGTTGGCCTCCTCTAGAATCAAATCCTCACATTCACGTTTACAAGACTTCACACGCGCTTCACCCCTCCTCTGGAATGCCCTCCCTCAACACATCCGTCACTCGCCAACCTTTGTTGCCTTTAAAGAGACTCCGTAACAAAAATTGCATCCTATTTTTTATCATCCTACAAGTTCAAAAAGCTATTCTAATGTGTTCTGGCTTACTGCAGCACTTTGTACTATCACAGTCTCTGTAAAAAATCAATGTATCTTTCCCCTGTCAGACTTGTCAGCCTGTGTCTGGAAGGCTGCCAAGTTCTTCAGTGTTGTGGTTCTGCTATGAACTCCCCCTTCCAGGTCCCTCTATGCACACTGCCTGTGTATTATTTAGATTAGAGCAGCTTCTCTCTTCTCTCTTATCTTTTACAAGCTGGATAAATCGTCCTCTGAGCTGGCTGGGCTTTCACATACTGAGGAATTATAGACAAAGGCAAAGCTGTTTGCAGGAAGAAAAGAGCAGCCTGAAACTTCAGTGCATGAGAGCAGAAGGGGGAAAGAAACACACAAATGATCTCTTAAGATTCAAAAGGAAGGGTGTATACAGCCTGCTTGTGTATGGATGTATTATCTGTGTGTGGACATCCTGTACATCAACCTACTTCCTGTTTTGGTGGCCATTTTGTTTGTTTATAAACAAACTTTTTAAAACAGTTTTTAACCACTTTTAATGGGGCGAGGAGCGGCGAAATTGTGTCAGAGGGTAATAGAAGATGTCCCCTAACGCACTGGTATGTTTACTTTTGTGTGATTTTAACAATACAGATTCTCTTTAAACGCTCTCTAAAAACGCACTTGTTCCGACAAGCATATGCGCTACCTTAGGCCACTTCCCTTTGTCCTAAGACCAAATTGCACTCCTACTAGGTATCCTAAAACACACTGCCTCTATATATTTGCTGCATACTACCCCTCCTCCTGTCCCCCCCCCCCCCCCCCCATTCCCTTTAGATTGTAAGCTCGCAAGGGCAGGGTTCTCTCCCCCTTTTTGTTTCTTGGTAACCATTATACATTTTATTCATCATGTTAATTTTATCACTGTCATTACCAATTCTATATTTGTTTTTGTATCATTCTTTGTATTTTGTCACTAATTACGTATCTTGTATTTTGGTGTACAACATTGTCTGTATTATAATGTACCCCATGTTTGTTTCTTACTTTGTACAGCACCACGGAATATGTTGGCGCTTTATAAATCAATAATAATAATCCATTTTCAATTGCGGGTTATTAATTGCTTGTCATATTAGACCAACCCCTTATAGCTATGTAACAAAGAGAAACAAGTTTTCTCCAGTCAGAGCCTTTTGTTCCTTCAGGTTCCTGTAATTGTCTTTCTGGCTAATTTTTGACCATTTAGCCTCATCTACACGGTATAATTTTCCGTCAGATCGGATCTATTACGGATCTTTTAGATAATTTCCAACCGCTCCAATCAATTGTGTTAGATTTTGCAATAGATTTTGGGTACTTATCAAAGCAAAATCGATCACAAAACTGATCTGAAACAATTTGTATGTCCACACACGATGCAATTTCTTATTAGATCAATCTAACAGATCCGTCTATCTGATGGAAAATTGTACCGTGTAGATGAGGCTTTTTTAGTCAGAATACTGCCTAAAGATAGAGTCCGAACAGAATTCAGAAGTTTCCTTGCCTGGTTACAGCTTTATGGAATTGTCCTTTAATTTGTCAGTACAAGACTTTGTACACACGCTAGATGGTTCTTGGCCAAGGCGCCTGGTCAAAGCCATCTCCGCTGACAATCTATTGTGTACAGCTTCCCAATGCAGTGCTAAGAGATCTGACTATTGTCAGCCAAGAGTATTGTTTGCCACCGCTCCATTGTGCTGTTGTCCCTCCTCCCACCTCCATAGCAACAGAATGCATCACTAACTTGTATGCTAGCAGTGAATCTGTACAGCAGTCAGCCCCAAACTATAAAGCTACATGCAGGTCAGAACTCGGCTGTGGTGGACGATAATGACCGTCATGCACAACAATCGAGAGTCAGAACAAGGTGTACAGCAGCAGCATGTCATCTGCTAAAGATCAGGCATGCCAGATCTTCAGGGGTCACCAACGCCCAAGCACTGCATGACCACATTGCACTCTCTGCTCCACTGCCTGCGGGAATTCTCTCCGTCGCACGCTGCTCATTCTCCCTCTGCTACCCCTCCCCCCGCATATAGCAACAGATGCGTCTCTAGCCAGGAGGCTGATGACATGTCTGTACAGCATTAGCTCTACTCTGTCGCCCAAGGGATCATGCACCGATGAGCCCTACCGGGTGACAGTGATGTCCCAAAGATTCACCGGTGTGTACAGGGCATTTACCTGAGGGATTGTGTTCCAAGCACTGTGGGTGATAGTAAACATGTTTGTATACACCGTAAGGCTCTGTTCCCACTACAGCAGAGAACAGACTTTTTGGCCGTTCTCTGCTAATCGCTAAACGGACAGTGAAAATTAGGAGCCGTTCACACTTGTGGTTCTGCAATGGATCCACGAGTTCTGTTGCAGTAAGCAGACCGCACTTCTGTGCAGTATGCGATAATCCCGGGCAGGCGGTTTTGTTCTCCCATATAGCCTATGGGGGAGTGTGCCCCCCCGGCTCCAGACGGACCACCGGAGTGGGCACTACACTGTCCCCTCCTGCTGGCCGCACGGTTTCCGCCACCAAGTGGGAACAGAGACGAAAACCTAGTATAGCATAGTTCCAATATTTTGATTAACGTTTAAAAATTACCAATATTGCCAATTTAAGTAATAGGCTCTGATTAGCATTAACTGTGAAACAGACCACTGTGAACTATGAATACTTTTCCTAAACTTCTATACATCCCTGCAGCCGAGGTAAATTTAGCCACCAGTGTAGCAGACTTGAGAAATGCACACTGAACAGCGAGGAGCTGGATGCACTGGGACACATTAACCGGATATTGCCAAAAATAACTGAAGCCTGCTGGGGTTTTTTTTATCCCCTTGGAATGTACATGACTCACACTCTGAAAAGGAATGGCTCCGACCCACTTCCCGGTGTCCCAGGATCTGTACATCTGAATGGACCTCTGATCCAACAATATGTGTTATAAAACTTCTAGACAATGAATCATAAACAAGTCTTTATCATTAGCTACATACCTTCCTCATTATAGTATACAGTGGAATCGTAATCCAAAGCACTCTTATATCAAAGCAAATTTCCCCATAAAGATTTATGGAAACTCAGATGATTCGTTCCACAATCCAAAAGCATTTATAACAAAAAATGTAATACAAAGCACTGTAATGTATAAAGTAAAAATGACTTTCACTATAACTAAGATAATCATTGCTATCTGTTGGCTCACACTATCCTTTTTCGCAAACTTTACCAATGACAGTTGCTTTTGCCTACTCTTGAGGTTTTCATTGAAATGTGACATTGTACATGTAACATTGTACAGTCCCTACACTCAGATTAAGAACAATTAAGTACAACGTGTCAAAGAAAGAAGAAACATTGTATTAGATGAAGTGATGCGTGCGTCCTGTGCTTTTTATTTTAGACAATTTTTTGCTAGTCTTACAAAACGATATGTACACACCATGCAATTTCCCGTCAGATCGGCGGTTCAAATCAATCATTTCCGACAGGTCTGATCAGGTTTCCAAACAATTTTATACAGATGTAATCAGAGAAGTGGGTGAAAAATCGATCGGAAACCTGTTCAGGCCTGTCAGAAATTATTGATATGACCCATCGATCTGCCGGTAAATTGCATGGTGTGTACCAGGCGTAAAACCAAGTTACTCTCAAACCAAGGTTTTTTTGTAGATCATTCTGTTTAAAAATCACACAAGTCAAGGCAGGTAAATTGTTTTGTAATCTGTTCAGCTGTCTGTGCAATCACTTCAGTACAATGGCTTTCGAGTCCTGCTGCTAAATACTTCCCCACAGGCAATACCAAAAGCGCTTCCATGAATAGCAATCCATTTTCAGTCAGTGTAGCCCGTGATCTGCCCTTCTTCTAACACAATCCAGACAAAGAAAGCGTCCTTTACCTGCTGGTTACAGTATCGTGCCATTTCTCCTCACTCTCGCTTCTCCTCGCCGCCTTCCCGTTTTTTTTTATCTTCGCCCTCCTTTCTTTCTTCTCTCTTTATTTCCAGCTGGCTGGCATAGTACTACTAGAAAGGAACCCACAATGTCCTGCTGGAACAGGAACCAATCATTCGCTGCCTTACTTTTCACCCCTAGAAAAGGCAGGAAAGGGAGGGATAACAGAGCAGAACCATCACCTCCCCCCTTTTGTCCCACCCTTAAAATCAGGCTGTAAATAACCGAGATAGCCTGACTCATTCTTTCAACTACGTTGTGCTTTTTTTTTCTCTCTCTCTCTCTCTGTTTCAACTTTCTTTGTGAGACGAGAACAGATTTGTGGTTGTCATTGTTGCAGCGTGTAGCGTCTTCAGCTTGAGGATTCTATTTCTCACTTCGGCACTTCTTAAATCCTCTTGAACTTGCCCAACTTCCATCTCTCATTACAAGTATTAGATCACCCGTAGAAAAGAAAACGTCCATTTAGGTTCGTTGTAATCACAATGACAGAGAAGGGGTGAGAAAGAGAACTGGAATTTGGTCCCTGAGTGGTTGTTGTGAGGTAATTAGAGCATTTTCTATTGCAAATCAAGCTGCTACTGTAGCAAAGCACATCTATGCAAAAAGGGTACAGAGGAAAAATGGTGGTGAAGGTGAAATGAGTTTTTTTTGTTTTTGTTTTACTAGCTATATATAAAACTCTATTCCCACAGTGAACCCTTTCTCTACCGATGCCTAACCTAAAAGAGAACCTGAGATGGTGTGAAAGGAAGAAATTATACATACCTGGGGCTTCCTCCAGGCTGATCGGTCCCTCGCTGCCACCTGGATCCTCCACAATTTGCCTCAGAAAGTCCTCCAGTCCAGGGCATATTGCGCAAGCTCAGCTGTGTGCGTGCACCCTGTCACACTCCTGTGGCTGAGCACATTCTGCGTCTACGCAGTACTACTGCGCAGGTGTAGTATGCTCCCAGCCACAGGAGTGCAGTGGAGGACCACTTGGCGCTTTGGGTCTGCCAGGAGAAAAGTGCGATATAAATGTTCTTTGTTTGTTTGCAGCCGGTCTGGCCTGCGCCAGGGCAAATTGCGGAGGATCCAAGCGGCGCAGAAGGACTGCGAGGGAACCGATCATCCTGGAGGAAGCCCCAGGTATGTATAATATCTTCCTTTTATGTCATCTCAGGTACCCTTTAACTACCTACCCCCACAGCTAACCTTAAACACTTACCCCCCACGGCTAACCTTAACCATCCAACCCATAGCTAACCTTAACCAAATTTCCCAGATTGAGCAAATTATTTGTGATGGTTTCTCAGAGACTGTGAGCCCTACATCTACTTCATGGGCTCTACAAGCATCTGTGACCAGTGGTGTGGCCATACAATCGATGTTATGATCAATTATTTTACGACCAACTAAAAAACAACATTGCAGATCTATCTTTCAACCAATTTTATCCCCTAATATCAATCGTTATACCATCCAAAAACCAAATTGAGTGATAACTGAACAGTGTATGACCAGGTTGTTATCGCACAAGGGCCCACCTAGAACCCTCCTTCAGCTGCCAAACTAATGCTTTATTAGTGCTCTAGTGCTAATGATCACTTCTGTTTGTACTTTGATTATATTGTTTCCCCTTCCAAGCTTATATCTTCCTCACACTGTGGATGTTTTTGCAAAGCACACTGTGGGACTTGGTATCATGTGACTACATTCCTGGTGTAGTCAAGCAATCATTCTCCTCCCCCTGAAGATGTCCCTAATACAGCCATATACATGCTGTCATCATCTCATGTCCTCCATATGTCAAGTGGAATGATCATCTCATCCCCCCCCACCCCAACCCCTTGGCACACAATCACACAAAAGCAGTATGGCTATTGTATGCCCCACTCAATCAATTGTTTCCAAGTACAGCTGTCAAGTGTTTCTATACAACAAGTGCAGCCTGTGTCCTGTCCTTCTGCCCCATGACAAGTCCAGACATTATGTGTCCACCTATAAGAAATCCACCTGTCATGTACCATCTCACAGAAAGTCCAGCCAGTTCATTCCTGCCTATAAGAAGTGTGGGCAACATGCTTTTCCCATTTAACAACAGCAATAAGATCTCCACTTTAACAAGTGCATTCTTCATGTATCACCATACAACAAGTCTATCCATCATGGGTCCCTTAATAATAAGTGTAGTTATCATTGGTCCTCCTATAAAAAGTGCATTCCTCAATTCCTCAAGCGTGCTGCTTATGACAAGTACAAACGTGTCCCACCATCACAACTCCCTATACAGTAACAAGTTCATTTAGCAAGCATTACCCCCTAAAATAAATGCCACTATAACAAGTCTGACCATTGTGTGCCCCTCCATTATAAGTGCAGTCATCATGTGTCTCTTTGTAACAGATGCAGTTTCTATCTCATCCACCCCATAACATGAGCCCTGTCTCACAGTGTAGAGTTTAAAGGGCAACTGAAGCGAGAGGGATATGGAGGTTGCCATATTTATTTCCTTTGCATATTTATTTCCAGTTGCCTTGCAGTCCTGCTGATCCCCTGCCTCTAATACTTTTAGCCATAGACATTGAACAAGCATGCAGGAGATCAGGTGTTTCTGACATTATAGTCAGATCTGACAAGATTAGCTGCATGCTTGTTTCTGGTGTTATTCAGACTCTACTGCAGCCAAATAGACCAGCAGGGCTGCCAAAGAAATGGTATTGCTTAACAGGAAATAAATATGTCAGCCTCCATAGTCTTCTCACTTCAGTTGTCCTTTAAGCAGGGTACTACACTGGATTGTACATACCAGTATGCACCAGCTCTGTGCACTGGGAGAAAGGGAGGATGGAAATGACAGCTGGGCTGCTGAATAGACTACTAGATGGAACTCAGCTGAGGCTACTGTTGTCAGCCAAGAATCGCCCTGTCACCCCTCTCCATAGCAACAGTTTGCATCTCATCTGTACAGTGTTCATTCCCTGCAGTGTGAGGAGGCATACCTAAGAAGAAATTAAGAGTTATTAGAGGCAAGTATGCATTGTTGTACTGTAAAAATTTCCTTAGGTCAGTGCCCTCACCTCCAACTAAACTTGCATTGTAAACAATGCAAGTTAATTTCCACTTTAAAGTGCCTTTAATCTACCTTAGGGAAATGTAAACTGAGCTTGGGGATCAAGTGCACTGAGAGTGCCATCAGTGAAAAATACCAAATATTCTTTGGTTCCAAAAATATAGTGTAACCCCTGCTAGATGGGTTATAGTGTGCTTTATCCCTAGACTCCTCTGTGCATCAGGGTCCAGGTATCCCAGCCAATCCTCACCAATACAAGCAGCAGTACAAGTGTACCTCAGGTTAGAGTTAAAAACACCCTCAGTGTTATACCGTTAAATAGTTAAAAGCTTTATTATAAAATTGCACGCACAATGGTTACACCATATTTGGTGAGTTTGTTCCCCGACGGGTGACCTGATGGTGGGTGAATATCCCAGAAGTGATAGTGAATTGCCTTATTAGAAGATAACACCTGAGAGGTTTATGTATTATTGGTGTGCGCTTATCCAACTGCATAAGATTGATTTTTACGGATCGCCAAACCGAGAAGGAAGCGCACTCACCTCTCTATTTTGCCTGATATTTTGTTTACGGAACCAGTGCATCGCTTTTATATTGTGTATAGTAATGTTTTACAATCTAACGTAACGTAAGTTAGCCATTAACCTCCTGAGCGATAATCCCGAGCTGAGCTCGGGGTACGTCGCGCAGGAGGAGTTGTCAGGCCCTGGTGGGCCGATTTGCATAATTTTTTTTTGTTACACGCAGCTAGCACTTTGCTAGCTGCGTGTAACTTTCGATCGCCGCTGCTCGCCGCTGATCCACCGCTACCCGCCGTGCCGCGCAGCCCCCCCCCCCCTCCCCGACCCCTTGCACAGCCTGGCCAACCAGTGCCAGGCAGCGCTGAGGGGTGGATCGGAACTCCCTCTGACGTCACGACGTCCATGACGTCGGTGACGTCATCCCGCCCCATTCTGAACGGGATTTCCTGCATACTCTGATCGCCGAAGGCGATCGGAGTGGGTGGGGGGATGCCGCTGCGCTGCGGCTATCATGTAGCGAGCCCAGATAATTGTATCATAATTGTATCGCCCAGAGGGTTAAAAGGTATTACTTTTACAAGACTGTTTTTTTCTACCTACACAATCTAACGTGAAATTCGATATTTCAAACACTTTGGATGGAAACTTTAAACTGTCACTGCCAGGAATTTCTCCAAAAATCAAGGCTTACCCTTTCTAATTTCCAACTTTGTAAGGCCTTACCAAGCAATAGTAGTGAAGCCAGCATTCCATTTATCCACTGAGAATCATTCTGAAACAAACAAGAACCATAATATTGCTGTGCTGACTTCTTCAGCAATGGCCATTGGCCAGATAGACAGAGTTTGACAAACTGCTGACGAATTGCTGAAGAAGACAGTACTGTATAGCAATGATGTGGTTCATGTTTGTATCAGGATGGTTTTCAAATTTCTGGAGAATTTTCTCAACAAGAGTTAACAGCAGATCATCCAGGACTGTTTCTGCCTATTTTTTTTTCTTGTAGAGAAACTTTACTAAAAGCACATTTCCCCATACGCGTTAATGGAAACCCAGTTGATTCGTACCACAATCTAAAAAACAGTTATAGTAAAATAGTATAAAATAAGAATGTAAACAAGACTTACACTATAACTAACAATCATTGCCATCTGTTGACTCGCCCCAACCTATTTTTGTGGCTTTAACAAGGAACTTATCCATTGACAATTACTTTTGAGGATTTCATGGAAATGTGACTTTGCACAGTCTCTACACAATCCTGCAGCGCCAAAGGGAGAAGAACTGTTGGCTCACTTGTGATTAAGTGACGCATGTATACTTTTTTTTGCTTGTATATCAAGTCAAAATTTCACAAACGTTTTTGCTTGTATTTGCAAAGTGCTCTAATGCTGGGCATACACGGAGTTTCTTTTCCTTATCAATCGAGCTGCTGATGGCTCGATTAATAATATCCGACAGGTCCAATGACCTGCCGGATAGATTCCCCGCTCGATCCCCGCCGGCGCACAATAGCAGGGAATCGAGCAGCTGATATGGAGCGCCCGCGGGGAGGAGTGGGAATCGATCCACGCGCGGATGAGCGGGGATGCGCCGGCATCGAGCCAGCGGCTCGATCCGGCGCATAATTGCATCCGTGTATGCCCAGCATTAAACCAAATTACTCTAAATCCAAGGTTTTACTATATAAGCATGTCCAGATGTGGTGAGACAATGGGCAGAGAGCAAATCTAAAACAATAACATGCTTAATTAGTACACTGATCTCACCAACCACTCCATTATTGTGTTAATCAAGTCACCATTGTTATCCCACTTATGTCACTATTGTTATGCTAAGTGGTAGTGACAAGTGTCCTTGTCACATGACCTTCAAAAGAGTACCACTGGAGAAAACAATGCTAATTGATACTCACCCCACTACCTGTCTCAACTTCACTAAATAAATTGAGATGGACAGTCCCACTGTGTTACCGTCTGCTCTATAGCTGCTCACACAATTTCAATAACTGTCATGCAGAAAGATTGTTCTGGGGACATCTTTGTACAGGCAGCCACCTGATCTGTTCCATGGAGAGGGGAGGACAAGAGAGCGGAGCCACACAAGATGTTTCCAGGAAATCTAATGTTTGTGCATGGCTTTAATCACAAAGCCAAAATATCTTGCTGTAGAAATTATATATGCCAAATGAATTACCGGTAATAGTGAGTTACATATTAAAGAGAAACTTCAGCCTAAACAAACATACTGTCATTAAGTGGCATTAGTTATGTTAATTAAAATAGATAGGTAATATCTCTTACCCAACTTGTTTTAAAAGAACAGGCAAATGTTTGTGATTTCATGGGGCAGCCATCTTTTTGGTTGAAAGAAGGTGACAGGGAGCATGAGACACAGTTCCAACTGTCCTGTGTCCTGATCACCTCTCCCAGATGCTAGGCAATGAGAAAAACAACATCAGAAATCCCATCATGCTTTGCACAGCATCAGGGGAAAAATGCCAGGGCAGTTTTCTTTGATGGGGTGGAGCTTAGCTATAAATGCAGCTAAAAATGAGACTTCTATAAGAAAAACAAAGTTTTGATGCTGTGAAACTGTTAAAGAAACACAAAGCCTTTTTCAGTGCTGCTGAGTAGATTTTTAGTCTGGAGGTTCACTTTAACGTGTTCCCCTGAAAAAAGGCCTGCCCCCAAAATAAGCCCTAGCATAATCTTTCTGGATTTTTCAGGATGCTGAAAATATAAGCCCTACTCCAAAAATACGCCCAAGCCTAGGGGTCAGGAACCTTTTTGGCTGAGAGAGCCATAAACGCCTCATATTTTAAAATGTAATTCCGTGAGAGCCATACCATATGTTTCAAACTGGGATAGTGCGCATGTGCAGAAGTGGGCTCACATCCCTGACTCCCTGTTGTCATGGTGATGTGTACACAGTTTTATCCACTGGGCAGCATAAGTGTCAGACACATCTTCAGCTTCTCTTGGGTTTCAGCAACATCAGCAATTTCCCCCGAGAGCCAGACAGGAGAAATACTGACTAACAGCTTGTACAATTAGCTAGCTGACTTGGGGGTTGATTCACTTTGTAGGACGAGATCCCCGCACTTTGGCCCAATAGGCTGCCTGTCAAGTGACAGGCAGAATATTGGGCCAATCAAAGTGCAGGGATTTCATTCTACAAAGTCACTGGACCTGAAAGGGTCCAGGGTGAGACAATTGGAGCAGCTGTTAGTTTTGGGGGGAGCGTGAGTAATTTGTAGTACATGCTACAGCAGTAGTGTGCCTACTTTGAACATTTTACTTCCGCTGTCACACTAAGCTGTGCTGCTTGAGCAGTGTAGCTTAGTGAATCAACCCCTACTGATTTGTCTGTGAGCCAGATGTAGCCATCAAAAGAGCCACATCTGGCTCCAGAGCCAATATGTTCCCTACTCCTGCCCTAGCTACAGTTCATAAGCAAAGTCAATTTTAATAATGCCCAGGTAGCTGTGGTATACATTTAGAAAAATCCATTATCAATAGAATGCAGCAGGACAGATAGACGCTGCACCAAGGAAAGCAGACTTCCCCAAAAGATTTGCACTCAAAAAATAACACGAGGCCCAAAACATTAAGGGTTGGCAAGTGCCCGGGTCTCTGTAAACGTAGATTGATGTACATGGAAAAAGGAAGTAGAGTGACACGAAATTCATGGAATACCCAAGCAGCTCGGGTGACCCAAAACCTCTAGGAAAGTATAGGGAACTAAAAGAAACCAAAAAGCCCTCCTTCTAAAAAGCAACGTTCAGTGTAGTTTAGATCTCTTTTAGTCCCCTGTACTTTCCTAGTTGTTTGGATCACACTGAGCTGCTTTGGTATTCTGCTGTACTGGTCCAAGCCTCATCCCAAAGAGTCATATCAATCCCTGCCATGCACTGATGATGACCAAATGTCTGAAACAGGCTGTCTGCATGTTGGGTTGATGTGGCTCTGTATATTTTATAAGCTATAAGTTTGCTATACATCAGCGGTTCTGGATGTAAGCCTGGCTCCGCTTTCCTCCCACATCCCCAAAACATACAGATAAGTTAACTGATTTCCCTTTAAAACTGGTCTATAATTGAGATATGGCTATGCTAGGGATTAGATTGTGAGCACCTAACGCTATATAAATGCTATATAATACTAAATAATAATCTGTTATAGGCTTTTTGTCTCTTCCGTATATGAAAAGCAATACTTAGTATAACTGTCACAAAAGACAGAGAGAGAAATCAGTGTCGGACTGGGAGCTGGAAAAACTGAGGAAATCCACTTGCTGGCCAAGCAGCAGTAATCAGGTGTTGCTGCTCACAGTGAAGACTTGCTGCAGGTTTCTATTGGGAGTGATAACACGGGGTTAACATAGGTGGAAATTAGGAGTTATCTGTACTTTAGTTGTGCAACAAGCAGTATTCAGCATGCATAGTTCTGTTTGCAGATATCCATCTTCTGTAATAGATTTAGCTGCATCTGTTTTTCTTCACAGTAGCTTTTTAATGCAGTCTTCCTCACACAATGGGGCTGTGAGGCTGATATCTTGCTGGATGAATTTCTTTTGTTTGTCTGACTTGTTATGAGCAGCCTGGTCCTGTGTTCTGAGTCACTAGATACTCTTGAGCCCAGCTAATCTGTTTTGACTACTTTGTTTCACCTTTTGTGTTTATGTGAGTGCTGATCCCCTATTTCAGGCCTGTAATGGATTCCTGTAGACAGCCGCCACAGATAGCCGAACTCAATAGGAGATGACACAGGCTGCAGTATCTTGAAAGAATTTGATTCACACCGCGGATCTTGTTAGTGTGAACATTTCCCACAGGTTGAATCACATTCCAGAGCGTAGGGGCTGCTTGCACAAAACCTTTCTCACGCGTTATCACACCTTATCTACCTCATCATTTTTCAACATCCATCATCCAACAACTCAAAAAAAAAAAAAAGTAATACAAAAGTGAGAAAAATAATATCAGTTAAAGAGGAATTCAATCCAAATTCTCAAAGCAGGATTTTTTCCCCTAGGATGTTCCTATCCTTTTTCAAGCACTTATGTGTCAATAGACCATTTGATGCTGCTGGCAGAGGCATAGCTAAGAAGCTGTGGGCCCCAGTGCAAGTTTTACATTGGGACCCCTCAAGCATGCTATACATAAAAATTGCCATGGCACACCAAAAATAATCAAGGACAACCACAGTGTCAGAGGTTCAAGAAGGGGGTGGGAACCGTTTGTTAATGATTACTGCTAACAAAGCATCTATAGAAATGATTATAAACAGCATAGGACCAACAGAGAGCTAATACTGTGGTTGAGGATGAACCCTTTGGGGCCCCTCTGCCCCAAGGGCCCCAGTGCGGTCGCAACCTCTGCATCCCCTATTGCTACGCCACTGGCTGCTGGGTTCTTCTACCAGAAAAGAAAGAGTAGGAAACTGGGCCCTGTGCACAAAAAAACTAACTTTTCTGGAAGAAATAACTCTATAGATGCCAAAACATAAAATTGTGTGTAGCGTCAAATGGCTGTCTTGTCCCTGGCACCTACCTACTAATACACTCATTGGTTTTGACAGTTATCCTTATGTGTTGAGTTCCATGTTAACTTTTATGAGCAGTGCCTGGATTTCTACTCTTTCTGTGCCCTAGCTGGGCTTCTCTTTTGTGAGAATGCCCATTACAACTCGTCAATGAACCAGTGTTTTCCTCCTTAGCTTAAAACTACCAAATTACCAATACCTGTGTATGCCCACCCTTCACACCCCTATTCTCTTATAATGTCTTACTATTTGGTTGTTGTGGCCACCAGTATCTGTCTCTGGTAGCTCCTGATTATCTGTTAATTAAACTGTGGGCCGCTTGCACAATCAATATGATACACAGTAGGTGAGATCATATACGATTAATAACCTAAAGACAGCCAAAGATGAGGTATAGGTAGCCATAGTCACTCCCCAGTATAGGTGGCCAGATTCACCCCCCCCCCTCCCCCCAGTATAGGTGGCCAGATTTCCCCTCAGTATAGGCAGCCAGATTCAACCCAGCCAGATTTGTCTCCAGTATAGGTAGCCAGATTTCCCCTCAGTATAGGTTAACTGATGTTCTCTCCCAGTATAGGTAGCCAGTAATGCATCTTTACAGGTCTGCACCCAGAGAATAGGACCTCCCAAGCCTATGCCTCAGCTGGCCATGCATGTGAATCAGCCCACAGAAGGCCATTACAGTCTTTGACCCATCCATTTTCAGTCTACAGCCCAATCTGTCAGAACACAAGACAGCGGACCTAGTGTGAGGAAGGCTTGAGGGCTGATAAAAAAGAGAGAACATTTCACATTCCCTGTTTTCACTTTACATTCCAAATTCAAGAGAGTATAAAATGTAAATTTTCATGAATCAGATTTATTATTAGAAGTGAAAACAGAAGTGGAAATTCTTCTTGTAGCTTTAATGCCTCAGGGTCCAAGCTAGTATGTGCACTTCTGAAGATGACTGATAAGAGAAGGGAGTAGCTGGTCATGGAGCTCTAATAGGGTGATTCATAAATGCATAATATGGCCTCTAGTGATCGCCGCTGCACATTGCAGCATTTCCAATGTATTCTATTTATAAAGTGTAGTTTGTATTGTGGTTTGTGAGGTTGTTTTTGGCCACCTTGTTGCCTCAGGTGAAGCACATTTTTTCACACACAGCATCTTGAGAATATAGAGATCATAACCTACACAGAACACTTCCACTGACACAAAGAACCAATTTGTTAATTAAAATAAATGAAAAAAAAAGAGGACTAATTCTAAAGCAATTTTAGATAGATCATCATAAAACTCACACTTTGTACAAAGATGTAAATTCTTTACCTGCTGAAACACTGCGTATGACAAAATAAACAAGATAGACACGATATGGTGACCAAATAACCTAACTCTGTCATGTTCACAGCCAGGGCCGGGCCGAGGCAGAGGCAAGAGAGGCTCCAGCCTCAGGGCGCAGTGTAGGAGGGGGCACACAACTCACTTAGCTGTCATTCCCCTGTTGTGTTTGAAGCACAGATAAATAAGAAAAGGGGATACATGGCAGTGACTGCAACCCAGATAACTAGAGATTAGGCTGTTGGTGGGGTTTGGGGGCTCTGGGGCCTCTTAGTCTAATAGCAATCAGTGTGTGACGGCTGGGGTGGGAGGGATGGAGGGGTGCATTTTGGTGTCTCAGCCTTGGGTGCTGGAGGACCTTGTCCCAGCTCTGTTCACAGCGATAACATAAATATTCCTACTAGAGTGTAGTGTAATACTGTGTAATTAGAACAGAACGCGAGCACATCTTCCTCATACTATTTCACATAGCATTATTATTCACAAAGATGTAAGGACTAATACGGAAGCTACATTGCAGTTTTGCTATTTTCCAGGTCCCTTGAATACACGCAGCCCACACTCAGCACCCTGGACTCCACTATTCCATCACCAGTCTCTGGTGGTCACAATGTGCACCAAGATACAGTTTAGACAAGCATTAAATCTGATTGTGTCTGTTTCTTTTCCCTCTTTCCCCATTATTGCCTCAATTGTAACCTCACAGGAGAAGAGCCTTTCTTGTTGTTTCCTATCTCTCCTGTACTTCTACCAGAAAGTACTGGTGTGCTCTTAAAGGGAACCAGAGATGCCGGAATCTTAAAAAGAAAAAAAGATTTTATACATACCTGGGGCTTCTTCCAGCCCCATAAGCCAGCATCGCTCCCACGCCGCCATCCTCCGCTTCCTGGATCGCCGGTACCGGGTCCCGTCACTTCCGGCGGACGCGGCCAAATGTCCGCATGAGCAGGGGCTCCCTTCATACCCTTACGCATGCGGCTGCGCAGTATGCAGCTGCACGCGTACGGGTATGCCGGGAGTCCTTGTGATGCGGACAACTATCCGCGTGCTGCCGCCGACTGGCCGAAACTACGGGACCCGGTACCACCCGATACAGGAAGCGGAGGAGGGCGGCGTGGGAGCGATCCGTGCGTATGGGGCTGGAGGAAGCCCCAGGTATGTAAAAAATCTTCTTTCTGGGGCCTCTGGTTCCCTTTAAAGTGAACCAGAGACAAAGAATACTCATGTATTTTACCATATATATCAGTAGGAACATGACAGTAAACACCTACCCTGCTCTCTGTTTCATCCTTCACTGCTCAGCCTGCTTGTTATCGGCCCTGATAAAATTCCCAACTGAGCATTCAGTCTGGCTTTGCTCAGGAGTCATTATAGCAGAGCCAGAAGGAGGCAGGCTTGGGCTTGAAAAGACACCAGAGAAGACAGACTCAGCTATAATGATTCCTGAGCAAAGCCAGACTGAATTCTCAGTCAGGGATTTTATCAGGGCTGATAACAAGCAGGCTGAGCAGTGAAGATGAAACAGAGAGCATGGTAAGTGTTTTCTCCAATGTTACCACTGATATATATATGGTAAAATACATGAGGGTGCTTCGTCTACGGTTCCCTTTAAACCTCGGCCGAGGCAGTCGGTAACAACCTCTTCTGTGGGGAATCCAGTGTGTGTACAGCACTCTGACCCCTCTCAGTCGGATGAGAGTATTTATTTCTTCACTTACCCCGCCTGCAGCATGAAATCCCGCCTGCACCGCTCAAGTCCCCCCCCCCCCCCACCCCCTGCATAAGAACAGAACATGGCGTTAGGTTGCAGGCTAACAACTCATCTGCCAGCCTCAGCACAGCCATGTCCCCCAACCTGATGGGCAACATTGTGAGTACAAGGCTTTACTTGTACAATACACAAACTATGTATGTATGCACTGTACACATTCTTATCTATATTACACAATGCCATAGGAGATGATGGCACTATATAAATCAAGAACGATAACAATAATGATAATAAATAGTGGAATTTCACTTTAAATATAAACATCACATTTCCATTAACAAAGATTCTGCTTTCTTCCTTGTTATGTAGATACTATGCGTCAGAGTAACAACAAATAGCCCACCACTATAGGCATCCAGAGCAGACCCTGGCTGTACAGCAGAGGAAGTGTGTCATGGATGAATGTACAGCACAGGAAGTGTGTCATGGCTGAATTCCCCTTCCTTACATCACCCCTCTTTCTGCTTTTGTCGACAATCTCATTCTATTGTGTTGTTTAGTTTTCCTGGGAGCCCTGCCGGCAGCCCTGTGCTCTGTGTCCTGACACACACACAATATTATTACTTGGGCCTGGTGCACACCAAAACCCGCTAGCAGATCCGCAAAATGCTAGCAGATTTTGAAACGCTTTTTCTTATTTTTCTGTAGCGTTTCAGCTAGCGTTTTGCGGTTTTGTGTATCGGTGTAGTAGATTTCATATATTGTTACAGTAAAGCTGTTACTGAACAGCTTCTGTAACAAAAACGCCGGCAAAACCGCTCTGAACTGGCGTTTTTCAGAGCGGTTTGCGTTTTTCCTATACTTAACATTGAGGCAGAAACGCATCCGCAATCCAAAAAATGCCTCACCCCGGTAGTATGCGTTTCTGCAAAACGCCTCCCGCTCTGGTGTGAACCACCCCATTGAGATACATTGACCAAGCGTATCCGCAGCCGCAAGCGGCTGCATAAACGCTGAAAAAGCCGCTCGGTGTGCACCAGCCCTAAAACTGCAGGAAAAAGATTGCATGTTGATCAATATGTCCCCCTTCCCTCTATTTCTTTGTTCCCCTCTTTCCCTCATGTCATTCTGTCTACTAATATTCCTTTACATGTTATTCAAGTTAATGTCTCAATTTACATTACAGAGTTGGTATTATACGACCACACCAGAAACAAGCATTGTCATTCAAAGGCAACTGTTTCAATCAAATCTTTCGATTTATTTTGAGGGTACAATCAGTCAAACGTGATCAGAATTGATGAAAACATCTTGATCATGGATCAATGATTTTGATCTGTACCAAGAAATACAATAGAAAGTTTTAATCAACTTCCAATTGCAAATTTGATTGCTATAGGGTTATGGTATGATTTAAAGCCCAAGGGAATCACATATTTCAGTTTGTAGAGGGGTTTGATGTTCTTTAGGGTTTTGCTGATGTGTTGTGTCCCCCGATTTATTCACTTCCTTTGCAGACAGGAAGTTAGTGAATCTGTCCAAGAGTAACACAGAGGGGACGTTTTTTCTCATTTCTCCTCCCTGAGAAAACCAGTTTTCAGGTTAAAGCCATGACGTTCCATGACGTTCCAGGGGAGTCCATGGGACAAAAGGAGAAGGAAAATTTCTGCAACACAGACAATAAAAAAATCCTAAACGTTCCTAACTATCCAGAACCAAAATTAAGAAAAATCCCAGAGCTGCACTATAATAATAATTCCCAGCTAAAGCACTTTCCTACCTTTATTTGGTCAGCAGGCGCCAGTCAGCCAATCAGGTGTACTTTGCCTGCCATACCAAATCTAGCAGGAATTGCATAAATTAGGTAGGTAGCATTCAGGTAGGAGGCTTCGGTTGGACGTAATCGTAGATTGCATTGGTTACAGGGACATGTAGGCACATCTCCCACACGGTCCACTCCCTAACCACTCACCTGTCCACTGCTATTGAAAGAGACTGGGGCCCCCAGCTGATGTGCGAACCAGTGTTTGTGATTTTAAATATCCTTTTTTTTTGCAGCTTCCAGGATGCGGTTGACAGGTGAGTGGTTAGGGAGGGGATCGTGTGGGAGATGTGCCTACACGGGGCGTCCCTGTAATCGATGCAATCTACGATTACGTCCAACCGAAGCCTCCCACCTGAATGCTACCTAATTTATGCAATTCCTGCTAGATTTGGTACGGCAGGCAAAGGGTGTATGACCGTACACCTGATTGGCTGACTGGCACCTGCAGACCAAATAAAGGTAGGAAAGTGCTTTAGCTGGGAGTGAGCAAATTGTGTGTTTTGCAGTTAGCATTCCGTTCAGAGGCAGTGGGGGTGAATTCCCTGGGGGTGAGAGGTCCAGGGCCCCCCCCCGCACTTCCCTCTGGGTATCACATGGTGGTTTGGGGGCCCCAGCCAGTGAGAGAGACTGGGGCCCCCGGCTGTCGTGCGAACCAGTGTTTGTGACTATAATAATAATTGCTGAGCATTCGATAGAACAACACATAGTGCAAAACTAAATTAAGATGAAATAGGTCCCTAGGCAAGATAGCAGTTTTTGCCCACTGCTGGTGGTCACCTGTCTTTTTTAGTAAGATTTTGGTAGAAGATAGCATCCACCAGGCCCCTAGACTCTCTCTGGGCCCTAGGCAGCTGCCTAGGTTTGACTTGTGGATGATCTGGCTCTGGTTGGGTGCCAATGGAGAGTCAGTGGACTGGGCATCAGAGCAAAAACTAAAGCCACAGGCAAAGAGATTCAGTATTGGTTAGGGGTGGAATTTGAGGAAATGTACAGCCCAACTAAAGCCAAAAGTTTATGAACTTTGAAATAGTTTTGTGTAAATGGCAGGTATTACTTTTGCCACTGCATTGTAGAATTCAGAAACGTGTGTTGTAGCTGTGCTTACCTGCAGCTCTACATCTTTTCAGCCAGTTCCACACACTACTACTTAGCCTCTTTCCTTTCTATAATTTGCGGTTATAAATCCAGCTACCTGTGAGTGAGTTAGAAGTCTGCATGCGGATGTCGAGCAGGCGGAGTCATTATAGTGATTGACAGAAGCTCCCACCATGTCTAGTGCATAAACTAAATATGGAGGCGGTTGGCGGTGAGTTGTGCAAATAAAGAAATGTGAAATAATGTGAGAGGCAGACGGTTTTATGAGACAACAAAATGACTGGGAGCAGCACATGCATGCTCTGCACAGCACTCCAGCGTGCTGCACAAACACATAACAGACAGGAAGCACAAGGCTTGTTCACCTGCTATTTCAACACTCTTTCTGCCTCTTTCGCTGCCTTTTTTTTAAATATACATTCTCTACAGTAATTATCGGATTTGCAGTCACCTTCTATGAGGGCAGGAGTATCCACAAGGCAACCTATGCAGATCCCTGGGGCCTAATGGACACTAAGGGGCCCGGCTGCCACCTTTTCTGACCCCTTTCTGACTGAGCTTACCAAAAAGACTATTGGGGGATGCTAAGGCTACCTTCCTTGGGCTCCATTTAATCTTAATCCTTCTCTGCTTTCTTTTGTTGTACCTCTTTTCATGGTCACATGGTCACATCCAGGGGCATAACAATAGCAACAACCCCACGGTGAAGACCTGGGGACTAAGGGGGCTTGTTCCTTTACCTTTCCATTTTGTAGAGTAAGACAAGACACAGAATATTTATATTGTGCTTTTCTCCCGGCAGGCTTAAAGCACCAGAGCAGCAGCCACTAGGGCGTGCTCAGTAGTGTTGGGGAGTCTTACCCAAGGTCTCCTTACTGAATAGGTGCTGGCTTACTGAACACGAAGAGCCAAGATTCAAACCCAGGTCTCCTGTGTCAGAGGCAGTGCCCTTAAAGGACACAGAGACAAAGAAACACCTAATTTCATACAGCCTTATTACTGGATAATAAACCATCTGCAGATATTCGCTATAGTGATGTCTTTGCTTGTAGGGTAAACATAGTGGGAGAGAGGCATTATTGCCACAAAAGATGGGAAAAGAAAAGTTGTTTTATTATTAATTATGTGAAAGCTTCCGGAGTAGATGAGTTTTCCTGAGTAGATGGAAAATGTCCATTGAAAGCCTGCCTGGTCTCAGGGTGGCTTCAATAGGACATGATCAAATCTGCTATATGATGCCACTTCAGTGCCATATATTCTGAGGCAGCACTGAAGCTGGGGCCGCGTGCCACAACTTTCACACAGACAAAAAAAGGGTCCATTGTACAAAATGGAACGTCTGTCTATATATTATTGCGTGAAGCCCACCTCCAGGCAGAAATCTAAAATATATAATTTAGGCTTTTTCCACATGGGAGGCTCAAGGCAGTGAATTCACCACCTGTCAGCTGCTCCCATGTACCAAATGGTGCTTGCTAATGCTTGGTAGTGGCCATAAAGAGGTGGCCCCCCCACCATGGAGTCACACCTGAGCGTGGCCACGGCTGTGCTCAGATGTGACATGTTTTGCTGCCAAGTAACACAACCGTGTGAAAAGCAATGACACACATGATGTTACAAATGCTGCCTTTTAGCTACATTTTGATTGCACCCAAATAGCACTCATGGCTGGCAGCCAAGAGCTTGAACTGCCCGACCGGTGTGCAATTCTGCCTCCTGAAGCTTTAATAGCTTAGTAACCTAGGTAAGTTAAACTGGGCAAATTAATTACACTGTAAGTTTGATATGGATTGTTCCTTTTAAAATAATACCAGTTGCCTGGCTCTCCTGCTGTTCCTGTGTCTCTAATACTTTTAGTCACAGCCCCTCAACAAGAATGCAGATCAGGTGCTCTGACTGAAGTCAGACTGGATTAGCTGCATGCTTGTTTCAAGTGGGTGAGGCAGCCACTACTGCAACTAAAGAGATCAGCAGGACTGCCAAGCAACTGGTATTGTTTAAGTTAAGGCTAAGGTCCCCTTTAAACCGACATGGTGTAGATTTAACTACACTACCTCTAATGCTCTTGTCACAATCACTTAAATGAAGCACCGCTAAACTCTTCTGTACACCGATCACCCTGTGAGCCAATCACAACAATCACAGAGAAAACATTTTTAAAAAGGCTTGGTCCTTAAGTCGTTAAAGTGGTAAACAAAAATCTGCATGCAATATGAAACCTGCAAGTAATGTCTGCCAGCCTTACCTTGAGTCAGACGAGTGGGCTGAGTAACTGGAACTCCATCAATGGCACACGCGTTCCCACATGGATAGAGGGTGAGCACACTATGTTTATTCTCAATGTAGCAATGTGTAGCAGCAATACCAGGGCCTTGTATAGGAATATCCTTAGATGCATGGCCTAAAACTGTCCTCCCTGCCACAAAACATAAACAAATGTTAGTAATGAAACTGTATGTCTATACACTGTACCTGCTGTAGGTGTCAGTCAGAAACTGTAAAAGGCAGGAGAGAAAAAATAATGCCTGTTGTCAGAATTCTACTTTACACCAACTATGAAAGTATAAAGACTTAAAGAGGACCTGTAACAACATATAGTAGAATGCAGTCAATTAATCAGGTTGCGCACGTTTCGTTAAATATCCTGGTTTTAGCATCACAAATGTTTCCTATAGCTATAAATTGCTGTATATTGGTATATAGCCCTGCCCTCCCACTGGGGCCTTTGCTAGGTTGTTTATTATGAGGGACCCCCCATCCCCCAATCATTCTGGGAGACCAGCTATGATCTTGTACTGGTTTTAGAACTCTCAGTAATGAATATTCTTTGTTCGTTACCGAGAGTGCCAACTGCCTGTACTGAAGATGTTGCCGCCTGTGATATATTGGTTTTGGTTACAGTTCCTCTTTAACCCCCTTGGCGGTATAAATCTTTCCGGATTTTAGGGTCTAAAAGCGGTACAATTTTTTTGCACCCTTTCAGACCCTAAAACCTGGAAAAATTCATGCTGCCAGGGAGATCTGCAGCAGCCCAGTTATCACTCACCTCCCTGGCTCCAGCACTGCAGTTATGCCTCCATCCTCCGGGTGGCGCTGCAAATCTAAAGTGAGATTGCCAGCTGTCGTCATAATCTCACCAAGAGGAAGCAGAGCCCTGGAGGAGAGGAAGAAGAATGCCGGCCGACGTGGGGATCCCTGGGAGGTATGTAAAAACGCTCCCGCTGCGCACATTGCTCTGCATACAGCCTCCGGCGGCTACCTCCAGCAGAGGTTGGGATTGCCACTCTGAGCTACGGTTTTCCGCCCCGACCCTAGCTCAAGGTTATCGCCAAGGAGATTAAAGGACAACTGAAGTGAGAAATATATGGAGGCTGCCATATTTCTTTCTTTTGTACAATACCAGTTGCCCGGCAGTCCTGCTGCTCTATTAGGATGCAGTAGTGTCTGAATAATGCCAGAAACAAGCATGAAGCTAATCTTTCAGATCTGACAATAATGTCAGAAACACATGATCTGCTGCATGCTTGTTCAGGGTTTATGGCTAAAAGTATTAGATGTAGAGGATTAGCAGGATAGCCAGGCAACTGGTATTGCTTAAAAGGAAATAAGTATGGCAGCCTCCATATCCCTCTTGCTTCAGTTGCCCTTTAAGCCACAGTATTAAAGGACCACTCCAGCGAAAAAAGTAGGCACATAAGATCTGACAGGACCTACAGGTGTTGGAATAGTCCATCTCCTCATGGGTCATTCTCAGGGTTTTCTTTGTTTTCATAAGCATTTCCTGAATGGTAGTTGTTAAATCTAACTGACAAAATAGTGTGCAATTGAGCAGGGAAGCTGGCAGGTATCTTACTATTTTGGCAGTTAAACTGCCATTCAGGAAATACTTTTTAAAACAAGGAAAACCCTTAAAATCCTCCATGTGGAGATGGACTAGCCCAAAGCCTGTTGGTTCTGTCAGATTTTAACTGCTTACTTTTTTCACTGGAGTGGTCCTTTAAGCCCCATACACACACTAGATGAAACTCATCCGGTCCATAAGGGCTGTCACTGCCAAGAATCCGGCATGTGCAAAGTAGCCCCAAACCCATCACAAATCTTTCAATAAGGGATGGGATATTCTCTTGCTTTTCACGTGACACGCTTGGAAATCATGTAAAACTGTTCCTATTCTGCTTGTATAGAATAAATCTAATATACAGTACATTCTAAAAACAAACAGAAAAAGCCGTCACTCCCAGGGTAATGTTTAAAGAGAACCCGAGGTGGGGTTCTGACAATGCTATCTGCACACAGAGGCTGGGTCTGCTTATATTGCCCAGCCTCTGTTGCTATCTCAACTTAAGGAGCAAATTAAGGGCTCTGGGTATTCGGCCTGAGCACCCCTTATAGAACCTTTGGCTTATATTATTATTTAGTATTTTTTTCTTTCACCTTCCAGAGCGTATTTATTTATTTCATCCTGCAGAGCGCTGTACAAAATATATTGTCTTGTCACTTAACTGTCCCTCAGAGGGGCTCACAATCTAATCCCTACCATAATATGTATCGTGTAGTGTATGTATCATAGTCTAGGGCCAATTTAGGGGGAAGCCAATTAAGTTATCTGTATGTTTTTCGGATGTGGGAAGAAACAGGAGTGCCCAGAGGAAACCCATGCAGATGGGGAGAACATACAAACACCTTGCAGATAGTGCCTGGCTGGGATTCGAATCGAGGACCCAGCACTGCAAGGCGAGAGTGCTATTCATAACGCTACTGTGCTGCCAACTACACCAAGATTGTGCAGGAAGCGCCAACTTTCTCTGTGTGCAGGAAGCACCAGCTTTCATACTAAAAACATTATGCATGTTTTTTTTTAAATATATACTGTAATGTATTGACTCATATGCAAGAGTTTAGTTAGCAGATGTGAGGACTGATTCACAAAAGAGCAATATTCTGTAACGCATGGATTTACATATGTTATTTTATGAGAATAAAAGATTATGCACATGATGTCTTACCGATCAAAGCGTAATGTTTGTTAACTGTCTAATGTATAAAGTATAAATGGCTGAGCGAGCAGATAAAAGGTGCAACATTTTTGACTGGTTGTGCGCACCTGCTATTTTATGTGTTATGTAGTTATCGACATTACATTTTGGGCAATATGACTTTACACATGTAACATTCGGA
Organism: Hyperolius riggenbachi; assembly: GCF_040937935.1. Classification (NCBI taxonomy): domain Eukaryota; kingdom Metazoa; phylum Chordata; class Amphibia; order Anura; family Hyperoliidae; genus Hyperolius; species Hyperolius riggenbachi. The sequence continues at coordinate 270,962,340 of NC_090651.1, read as the reverse complement.
TAGTAAAAAAAAAAATGGGAATCTACACATAACAGAATAATGCTGCTTTGTGAGTCAACCCCACGAAGCTGTATCTTAAAGCCAATACTACTACTAAATAATTAATCTGACGTTATAATTAAAAGATGTTTCAGCTAGAAAAACACAGTGTGACGTTTATCTGTAAACCTTGTTAATAAGCGACACAAGAAAACTGAGTAATTCCAAAATATTATGCATGATCAAGGTCCATTAATACATAAATAACTTTGTTAAACCTTAAAGTACAAAAGATTAATCCTGTATACAGACATACGGTAGTAAACATATTGTTGGCGGCAAAAGTGGCCATTTCAAGAACATGGGCTACTCTGGTAATACCAACAATAGAAGACGTAAGAAATATAATCTCACTCAGTTATAAATATGGACTAATTTTTGGTAGTGTTAATAACGAGGAGGAAAACTGCCTTAAAGTGTACCTGAGATGAAAACCGTCTCAGGTTCCATACTTACCTGGGGCTTCCTTTAAGGGATACTTAAAGAGGAGCTCCAGTGAAATAAAAAAGTGCTTCATTTTTACAATAATTATGTATAAATGATTTAGTCAGTGTTTGCCCATTGTAAAAGCTTTCCTCTCCCTGATTTACATTCTGACATTTATCACATGGTGACATTTTAACTGCTGGCAGGTGATGTCACTGGAAGTAGCTGCCTCTTGCTTTTTTGGCAGTTGGAAACAGCTGGAAACAGCTATTTCCCACAATGCAACGAGGTTCACAGACAGGAAACGGCCAGGACCATGGTCCTCACAATTTCCTTTGGGCAGGGTTTCACCACAATATCAGCCATACAGAGCCCCCTGATAATCCGTTTGGGAAAAGGAATAGATTTCTCAAGGGAAAGGGGGTATCAGCTACTGATTGGGATGAAGTTCAATTCTTGGTCACGGTTTCTCTTTAAAGGGGAACTGAAGAGAGAGGTATATGGAGGCTTTCATGTTTATTTCCTTTTAGACAATACCAGTTGCCTGGCAGCCCTACTTATCCTCTGCCTCTAATACTGTTAGCCATAGCCCCTGAACAAGCATGCAGCAGATCATCAGCAGATGTTTCAGTGGTTCAGACTTATAAGTCTGATCTGACAAGGCTAGCTGCATGCTTGTTTCTGGTTTTAATCAGATACTACTGCAGAGAAATAGACCAGCAGGGCTGCCAGGCAACTGGTATTGATTAAAAGGAAATAAACATGACAGCCTCCATATACCTCTCTTCAGTTCCCCTTTAAGAATGGAATACTTACGTGTTATATTAAAAAAAGCAGTTTTACTTACCCGGGGCTTCTACCAGCCCCCTGCAGTTGGCCTGTGCCTGCGCCAGTATTCAGCGATCCTCTAGTTCCCCGCTGCGGCTCAGTTTCGCTTTCGGTGACTGAGCCGGTCGTTGGCCACTGTCCCTGCACGGCCTTGGCCACACGCATCCTCATTCGCGCTCCCGTCACCGGGAGCATCCTGCGCAGGTGCAGTAGAGATTTTCTCATACTGTGCAGTATGGTCCTGGCAACAGGAATGCAAACTCTCGGCCCCTCGCCAACTCCTCGGGTGGCTCGTGTCTCCTGCTGGACGGCACGATAGCTTGGCTGAGTCGCGCTTCATAGCACATGCGCGACCCAGCCACGCAAGCCCCTTTCATGCTTCCATGGCTGGGATTGTTCTGCGCCTGTCCAGTGCCTCGGCCAGGCTATCGGGCAAGGAACCAAGCGGCCTTAAGGAGGCTTAAGGAAGCCCCAGGTAAGTATGGAACCTGAGACTTCTTTTGTCTCAGGTTCCCTTTAAGAATTGAGAACTGTGGAGTATTGTAAGTGATACACATCTATCTTCATGATCCTAAAATTATATCACAACTTCAAGAAGTATTGAATGAGAGAATATAGGCCAGGATTTGAGTTTGTTGAGAATGCTACGTTTTGTTATGTTATTCTTCTTTTTTGGTTGCTCAACTGCAATTGTAAATTGGCCTTATTGCAAAAAAAAAAATGAGTTACTGAAAATACATAAATACCTTCTTCCAGTGGTAGCAGGGTGATCGCAGTGCTCAGCCTCCCGCTCCCAAGACTCACAAGATGTGGCTTCTCAGTCTGTACCTTTAAGCTTCTTCCTGTATCTATCAGATCCAGTGGGGTGCTCTGTGAACAAAAGACAAAGTGATACAAATTTGCATGGTAGAGACATAGAGAGCCACAGGGCTAATATTTTACTATTCTATGGTACTATTGATTAGGACAGTGAATGTATGGTAATCCCACATCTCCATGATTTGAGAAATTGAAAATGAGGATAGATTGTAAAATCTCTGTAGTTCCATAAGTGTATGGTAAAGACAAAGGGGTTGATGCATAAAGCAGTGGTAATATTATTGTGGGCAGACAAATATTGCAACACTTCCCCTCTACCTGCTTTAGAGATTGTGAAGCTGAAGGTTCCCTATGGCATATATGGTTGGAATGCCCCATAGTAGTGACTATATGGAGCAGGATTGTAGGCCCTCTTCAAGCATATTACACATCACTCCCGCTAAGGATCCCAAAATGTTAACATTAGGTATTTAGTCCACCAACATGAAAAACCCCACTCATACAGGGCCGCCTTCAGGCCATCACAGGGGAGACTGCAGTATGGGGCCCAAATGAGTTTGGGGCCCAAGGAACAATGCCACGCACATGGGCCCTCGCTGCAAGTCTGTCACAGATTGTACAGACGTTCAGCGAGTGTGGCTGTGTTTGCCTCGGCGGCCCATTTTGCATTGAGATTTTTTGTGATTTTGCCATGCTTGTGCTTTGCCATCCTGATTTCAGTGAATGAGAATCACAGTTGCTGAGAAAATGCTGCATGCAGCGCGTTTGCGATTTGCAGTGAGAGTAATCCCACAGCGCTTTGCTGATCGCCAGTGACCAGCTTAAATATAGGGGGTTCGCATTAAATTAGGGAGGGGGGAGTGAGGGAGGCCCAGTATGTTTTCCCAGTATTGGGCCCAGAAATTTCTGATGGCAGCCCTGCACTCATAACTTTATACAGCATATTGCAGCCTCTGTTAAGGTTTATATAGCATCTCAATGGCTGCAACTGTCCCTCAATATTTTACTGATTATAGACAGGAAATGGAATACGATAGTATTAATGCTAGAATTATGGATAGTCTGCCCAGTGGAAGCTCCAGCTTACAATTTTGGGGGACACACAAAGGGGGCACAATGGCTGGCTGGTGATTGAGGAGGGGCGGGGCCGGAGCCACACATGCAGCTTTCGGAGGGACACAGCTGCTGAATGGAACAGAGAGGAATGACGGCAAGGGTCCAGAAGGACTTCAGGGGGCTGGAGGAAGCTCCAGGTTAAATAAACTGGGCACTTCACTTTCATCTTACTTTCACATTTGATCTGCATGCTTGATTCAGGTGTGTGACTCAGACACTACTGATGCATGAAAGATCAGCAGGATCCCAGACAACTGGTATTGTTTAAAAGGAATTACATATGGCAGCCACCATATAACTCTCAGGTCAGTTGCCCTTTAGGTGTGTATCTGTCATATAGGGCTGGAACATTTTTCTTATGCTAGGTACACACAACAAGTTTTTCTGGCAGATTTACTGCCAGATCAATTATTTTCATTATGTCCGTCCTGATTTCCGATCGATTTTCCGATTGATTTCCCATAGAAGTGAACGGAAAATCGATTCGATAATCGATCGGAAATCAGATTGGACATGTTGGAAATAATCGGTCTGGCAGTAAATCTGCCAGAAAATCTCATCATGTGTACCAGGCATTATATTTGCAGCTTTCTTTGGTGTGACTGACTCATCCAAGTGGAGCTCTTCTGATTAAGCCAGTCTCTTGTAAACAAGAACCATAAAGGCAGCCATACATCTAGCGATTCTGATTCAATCAACAAAGCTATTGACTTTATTGGGGAATCGACTTTAGTATAGTTGATTGAAAGTCGATCGACTGTTGACCCACACACTACAAGCAATTCAATAATCAATCTGACTAATGTTGTGTCTCCATGCTCTGAATGCAAAAATCGATCGAATGATATGTGAACGGTAGTCGAGTCCTGTGTGTTCGACCGATATCTTGCATCCTGCTTGATTGAGTAAGCTGGTCGATTGGACATGATATCAGCCACTTTTTATTGATTGGGAATACTGGAACACACTTGATTCTCTCTCGATTCCTTCTCGATTCAATAAAATGATCAAATCGAACGGTCGTCGTACTGCAAAATCGCTTGATGTATGGGCACCTTAACAGTCTCAGTTTATTAGAGGGATTTAAGCCACAGAGATGTACACAGAAGCCACATACGATGGTATGGTGAAATGTCGGACAAGATGAGAGATACAGTTGTCCTTTAATCAGGTTTATGTTACCACAGCCATTCAGAACATAACCTTTCCACTAATAAGCTGTCCACTTCAGTTTATGCAGTTCTCAGTTAGAAAAAAGGTTGTTACTGTAACATAAAGGAAAACTGCAGGCTACTAAACTCAGTACAGTGTAAAAAATGTATTTTTAATTTTTTTTTAGAATATCTATAACCTTTTTTGTTTTTAATAAGTTTGCCTGTCTTTAATATATTATACTTTATTTTCAATTACCCATGAATATGATTGTGAAGTAGTATGACACTCAGAATTTCCTCTTTGTTCTACGAGATTATTTACAGCAATACAATCTACAACCACAATTTTTTTTAAGCAGAACAGCATTCGAACAGTTAAACACAGCACTTTGTTCTTCAACAGAAAGTTCCTTGCTTCAGTGGGCAGCTTATGGCTGCATCAGAAGAGATGATAGCATTATCTTTTATTTGTCAGATACATTTAGTAAACATTAGCAAACTGTGAAAACTAAACTGTACTGAGCTGAGGAGAAGAAAGAGCTGAGAAGTGATCACTAGAGAATACTGTATATACATGCAGCAGCTATGCATTAAAATGCAATGGCAGCTTCCAGAGCAGATAAACTGTACTTTGGTAATTTGTAATTTGTAAACAGACAATAATACTTGTGCACAAAAGCAAATATGATAACTTTATGAGTAATAAAAAGTAGGAAAAACATTATTATGGAATGTTAGGTCAGAGTTTTATTCCACTTTAAGTCACAAGAATGCAAGAAAAAGACAAATGTATTTGCTATCAGTACAGTATATCATGTGACCACAGGGAGATACAGTATAAACACTTACTTGTAAGAGAGTGTGAGCTTTCCGACAAGTGCTGGCCATATCTCTGTCTAATGTTTTCTTTTGCTCTTCAGAATCTGTGCTGGGCGTTGATTCCGTTTCCAGATTATCCTGACAATGCAAAGACAGCCATTCAGTTACGGTTTACACGTTCGCTAACATGCATGCAAAGGACAGATATAATCATATAAATTTGGGCACATTTATGAGCAAACCTGTTACATGAGTCATGGTGATGAACTGCTGCAGTGCTCTAAATAATGAATGCTGATTTCTGGTTATTATTTGTCATATATTATTACAGGTCTGAAAGCCTCAGCTCGGGCTTGGCCTTCATGTCTTATTAGGGGTGTCAACCTGTCACCCATAATATATACCAAGCCAACTAGGCCCGAATCCACCACATGTGAGGATATTGTCATTATACTGAGGAATGTGCTGTGCCGTTTGAGATGTATTCTAGCAATGATTGGTTTCCCTAAGTCACTACTGGTTAACTGTAGAAGACAGGGACGGGCCAAGGCAGAGGCTGGATAGGCTTTGTGAGGGTGTGTGTGTGTGTGTGGGGGGGTACTAACATATATCCCCCCTCCCGCTCCACAGGCCCCCTTCTTGCTACTGTGTGGCAGCGTGTGCACTCCCCCTACCAATATGCTCCTCCCCCTCACACTCCCAGTGTTACGAAGCGCAGTGGGTGACAGGCAACATACACTCACCACCTACCTACAGGCACTGGAGATCCTTTCTGTCTTCTCTGTAGTATTGCCACTCTGTACTTCTCATTCTGGGCTCTAGTGCCTGATCTGAGAAGCAGGAAGCACAGAGCAGTAACACTACAGAGAAGACAGACAGGACCTCCACTGCCTGGAACCCGGAGCAGGTTAGTGGGCGCTGCCTGTAATTCTCCATGCTCAGTAATGCTCGGGGTAAGGGGGATGTTAGGGGCCACATCTGGCTACTATACTGAGAAGGTAGGGGGAACTAGGGGGCACATGTGGCTACAATACTGAAGAGGGAGGATTAGGGGACACATTTGGCTACTATACTGGGGAGGGAAGGGGGATTTGGGGCACATCTGGCTATTATACTGGAGAGGGAGGCACACGTGGCTATTATAATGGGGAGGGTGAACACATCTGGCTATTATGCTGGGGGGGGGGGCACATCTGGCTAATATACTGTGAAGGGCAGCTGCCTAATACAGTATTGGGCCCATCCCGCTATTATACTGGGGAGTGACCTAATACTGGCAGAATGGTTGCTACCTATACTGGGGCGGACACAGTTTGTGGTGGAGGGTGCACTTTGGAATCTCTGCCTCTACTGCTGGAGAACCTTGCCTCGACACTGGTAGAAGAGAATGTGGATCTTATCTCCATAAGAGCTACTTCTTATGACGTATACAATATGGTCCCAATACCTGACTGGAATCCAAACAGAGCCTGAGGCATGCCTGCACTTACCAACACTACAGCAAAACTGATGATACTATTGTGTTATGAGAATAGCATCGCCCCCCCCCCCCCCCCACACACACACACACACCTTATTACTTCATGTACCGCTATCATGAGAGACTATAGTAGGTGCGATTTCTGATTCCATTCTATAAATGCTGTTGAGTTTTTTTGTAATTCTCTTTTGCTATTATACTTTTTCAGTAATTCACCTCAGTGACAAGCATGCAGATAGATAGGTCAAAAATACCTTAGAACACCTAAATGAAAAATTCCCTTTGGGTAAGTGATTTAGTCTTAGAATGAATTATTGCCAGATGATCAGAATCACTGCCAAAACTGTAGCATTTGCCAAAGGCCTAATGCTACGAAGAGAAAATTGTTCACTTTGCCTGTATTCACGTGCAATAGCCAGTCAGTTTTAGGAAAATTTGTGTTTTTGTAAACTCTGTTGATTTTATAAGAGAAAATAGTCTAAATTTAGACTATGCTCAGTAATGCTCCGGATAAGAGCTTCTGTTTGGGTTCAAGGTGCGTTTGTAGTTCCTGGGGGGGCTCAGCGCACCTCTGATTGGAGGCCATTCGGAGGCGGCCTGGTGTTGCGCTGATCCACCTTTTGCGCAATTTTCAATTTTATTTGGTAGTGCACCCAGGCTATATATACATAGGTTAGGATTTAGTTAGTGTTAGGCCCCTCCCATGGAGGATTCACTTCTTTGCAGTGGGAGGGACGAGTACTTAATAGGTTGCATGCAAGCTGTTACAGGAAAACCAACATCCTCCAGTGGTAGACAGGTCATGTTTATGCTCGGTGTGTATTATATCCCACAAGTGGGGCTTGCACTCTTTTGCAGGTAGGCACTTGTCTGTTTTTAAGTAGCGCTGTTAATTTCCTTGCTAAGTCTAAATTTAGCATTAGGCTTCATGTCTCTCATAACAATGGTAAGTTTTAAAGGGGTTTCCATCTTTAGAGCAGAGTACTGTAACACATTCTGCCTTGGTGTATGTCATTTCCCTGGTATGCACATTTGGAAACATGTCTTCTTTCCTGACTGTGGGACTGCACAGTCTGGGCTCAGTAATATGATTGTTAAAGTGAACCTCCAGACTAAAAATTGACTCAGCAGCACTGGAAAGGCCTGGTGTTTCTTTAACTGTTTCACAGCATCAGAACTTTTTTTCTCTTATACAAGCCTCATTTTTAGCTGCACAGAAAAAAAACTGCCCGGGCATTTTTCCCCTAATGCTGTGCAAGCATGATGGGATTTCTGATGTTGTTGTTCTCGTTCTGCTGTTTTTTACATTTTGAATTTGACATTTGAAGCCTAGCACATGCAGCTGGGAGGGGTGATCAGGACACAGGACAGTTGGAACTGTGTCTCCTGCTCCCTGTCACCTCCTTTCAACTAAAAAGATGGCTGCCCCCATGACAAAGATGGCAGCCCCCATGAATCACCAACATTTGCCTTTTCTTTTAAAACGGGGTGGGCAAGAGATTATATTACCTATCTATTCTAATTAACATAACTAATGTAACTTAATAAAAGTATGTTTGTTTAGACTGAAGTTCCCCTTTAAGCTTTCTATAGTTATGACACACAGTACTGAGCTAAGTGTGTCGCCTCGTTCTTGTTGCCCGTTTGTCGAGTCACAGTGTACCTCCCATCCCGAAAGAGAAGAATGATCTGACATGCAGAACGCCAGTCCCATGCTTTTTAAATAGCAACTGTGGAAATCAAATCTGCAGGCAAATAATGTAATATAATTAGACAGCCAGGAAAGGAGACATAATTATCACTATAGATATACAGAGGGTAGAACTGATTACAGTATTGTGCCCAGAAGGTAGAAAATCTCTGCAGCGGGACATATTTTATACATGTGATACTGGGGGAAAGGACAGGGACAGAATGACTGACTGGGGTTTATTTTAGGTGCATGGCCACCCAAACTTCCCTTTATATAAACCAGCCCAATATAAAAAAAACCCATCCCCCATGCCAACTGCTGTATCTAATGTACCTGAATGGAGCTGCATGGAAGCAGAAAATTTACCAAACAACTAAATCAGTCATGCTTATGCACTTTCAGTCCTACAGGAGAAAAGTGCTTTACAAATGTTTGTTGTTGTTGTTGCTGCTGCATACTGTGAGCACTATTAAGTGGTAATGTATATCATATAGGGCTGGAAGATACTTCTTATGCATGTAGACCACCCCCAAAGGGCCGGGTCAGCCATAGAGGCAAAGGGGGCAATTGCCACAGGGCCTACAACCTCTGCAGGGACCCCTGCACTGCCGGACCTCATCAAGTTGTCTTTCCCAGCTACTCCCCGGGACCCCCTCACGTGTAGAAGCATTAATCCCTCTACTGTACCTGTGGGGGGCGGCTGCACTATCTGTGCACTCTTAGGGCCTGTACACACTGCTGCGCTTTTAAAATCGCATGCTATTTTTAAATTGCAAACCTTCATGACAATAGGAAAAGCGCATCGCACCAGTGTGTACAGGTCTCCACGATTTTCATTATTTTTCAAAAGACCTTGCGATTAAAAAGCGCATGCGATTTGAAAAGCGCAGCGCAAGCGCAGCAGTGTGTACAGGCCCTTAGGGTCTGTTTCCATTACATGCGGTTACTACACAGCCGCATGGCACAGCGGGTGTCCTGAAACCAATGCACGGCAAAGGAACAGTTTCCATTGCGTGCATTGCATGTGAAGCGGTGCGGAGCAACCAGAGAATCTGCAGCATGCTGTAGATTCTCGCACAGCCGCATCCACCCGCTGTCGCCTCCACACAGTCATGACGCGTACGGCAGCGGAGGGAGAAAAGTCATGGTATTGGATGTACATTTTTGTGTAAAAAGAGGTCGCATGGAAATTTACTGTATTATACTTTATTAATAGGAAACAGAAGCCCTAAATTTGTTGCTGTAATGAATTCATGTATACTCTTTATTGAGCTTTGTATCTACAATGTAAGCTTCTTCTACATGTTTTAATGTTGTTATCCCCAAATATTTCGGGGACTGATTTAAATGTTTGTTTCTAAAAACTGAAATAAAAAGAAACTTTAAAAAATAAATAAATGGGATGAAAGATTATAACTAATCCGGTCTTTTTAGATAACATCAATCCGCTGGACCAATGTACTACCGGCAGGGAATTAATCAATAATGTGTTCATCTGTTGTCAATTAACATCATCACCCTCTAATTTCAACCAATTCAGTAATCAGATTGGAAACTTGACCACCAATGAAGATATTGCCGTTAATGGGAACACATGTCAGTTTTTTCCTGCAGATTCAATCATTAAGAAGCCCAGTGATCCATTGACCCCAGTTTAACCAATTGATCAGCTTCTAATTGATTTTGAACAGATGTGACTGTGTTTAACACATTTTTGTACAGCAGTCGGGGGGGGGGGGGGGGGGGGGGACATCAGGTGGCCATATAGTGCTGCTGTACTGCATTGAAGGGTACAATGCTAATGGCTCGATCCATTCTTCAGCATCTTTACTAAAGGTTCGATCCATTCTTCAGCATATTCTTGCTGAAATCTGATCAAAACAATAAGCGGCACACTGATCACTGCAAGCCAATGAATTTCCAGTTAAGGAGTAATTAATTGCTTGCTCGATGGGCCATTGTCAACTCGTTCTTTAAAACTTCTAACAATGACAGCACTTAGCACTCACTGCTCAGGGGCCCCATGCAAGTATATACACCCTTAATTTATAGATTTTTAACATTGATTCTATACTCTGGGAGTAAATGAATTCCTTTCCTGATAGTCTGCTTCTCCTTATTAGTGTTATATGTGTGATTCAGAGCAGAACTTGTAAGCTCACAAGAGCAGGGCTCTCTCACCCTTTTGTGTCTTGGAATTGGTGATTCATTTTGTGTCTGCAATGTGTTATACATTTTATTCACCATGTTATATTTATCACTGTTATTACCAATTCTGTATTTTTTTTTTACCAGTGTCTATATTTGGTTTACACCATTGTCTGTATAATTATGCACACCATGTTTGTTTGTAACTTTGTACACCTCGGAAAATGTTGGCGCTTCATAAATCAATAATTATAATAATAGATACGTAAGACTTTAGTTGATGTGATGACTTCATTCTTTAGCAAATAATTGCTAATCAAAGCCTTGGCTAGGTTCACAGTAGTCCATTGCATAACACAGGCGTTATAAGGAGTGTGAACTGCAGTGGAGACTGAACATTGACTTTAATGCGAAGCATGCATGCAGCAAGTTAGAATAAGGTGATAAGTTACAATTCAGTACTGTGAATAGTCTCTGTACAGTCTCCAGACACTGCGCTCACATATACTCCAAAGGTAATCTCCTTGCAGCGATGACACATACAGTGTATAGTGTGGCTGTCAGGTCACAGACAGCAATAAAGCACTCCAAACACAGGAATCCCGCACTCTCCCTGTGCACCGATCACAATCACACGTGGCCTCTCACCTTATACATTTGCCATCCAAACTATAACGGCCCATACTCACGGGCTACAATTGTCGCCGCAACCACGTGGTGTGTGCGTGTTGCGGCGACAGGTCGCCCGTGAGTATGAGGCGTGCACCCCGAACCGTCGCTCGTCGCTGCTGTCGCCTGGCGATTGGCGGCGGTCAATCGCATGGCGACAGTTGCCGCCGCAACTTCGCCGCAACTGTCGCTAGTCCGCGTGTGTATGCGGACTAGCGACAGCAACCTAATAGCCGGAGCATTGAGTTTCCGGCAGGGGGGAGGAACGTCGGCGACAGCTTCCGTCACATCCCTACCCTAGTCCCACTTCCGCGTGTGTATGCGGACTAGCGACAGCAACCTAATAGCCGGAGCATTGAGTTTCCGGCAGGGGGGAGGAACGTCGGCGACAGCTTCCGTCACATCCCTACCCTAGTCCCACTTCCGCGTGTGTATGCGGAGGGACCTGGCGACAAGCTGTCGCCGAACTGTTGTGCACACGCTCCCGTGTGCTAGCGACAGGCAGAAAAAGTAGCCCGTGAGTATGGGCCATTAGACAGCTCACTCGTTTCATTTCTCCAGCACATGCCTCAGCAGTTGGATCCCCAGAAGAGCAGCAGATTTACTCCAATCTAGTAAATTACTTTTCTCCTATGTTGCTGTCACTTACAGTAGGTAGTAGAAATCTGCCAGAAGTGACAGGTTTTGGACTAGTCCATCTCTTTATAGGGGATTCTCAGGGATATATTTATTTTCAAAAGCACTTAGTGAATGGCAGTTGCTCTGTCCAACTGCCAAAAAACTGTGTAGGGAGCAGGGAAGCTGGCCAGCATCATTGTTTAAATCCTTTTTAGGTAATATCTTTATAAAGAATAAAAGCCTTGCTGAGAATTCCCTATGAAGAGATGGACTAGTCCAAAACCTGTCACTTCTATCAGATTTCTACTGCCTACTGTAAGTGACAGCATTATAGGAGAAAAGTAATTTATGGCTCATTTTACTCTGGAAAAAATGTACTTCTTATTTGTATATGTTTGCACATATTTTACATTTTACAGTTTTTCGCTGTAGTGCCCCTTTAAGGTGGGAGGTACAGGGGTGGTTAGGGTGGGATGGCCAGGGCCGGTCCTGGACTTTCTGCTGCCTGAGGCAAAGATCGTGAAGGCGCCCCCCTCCCCCCCGGTCGACAATACCCCAACCGGGGGACAACCCCCCCCCCCCCCCAATATGTCCATTACTGCCGGAGGTGCCTATTATAACCCCCATCTGCTCTACATAAACATTACATCCCCTACACGACCGACCAACCGATCGTGAAAGAAAGCCTGCCTGAGGCAGCAAAGTGACTGACTCACCGCCGGGGATGGGGTCTCCGGGTCTGGCGGCGGCGATCATGGCGAAGGGCGGGCGTCGGGACTTGGGCATCTGCATCCAGCATGCATCCTGCACAGTCTGGCAGGCAGGGGGACAGAAGGCTGCGGCGGCCGGCGGGCATGCTCCAGCCTCCAGACCATCTCGGATCTCGCCGCGCTGGCGGGCAAGGCCGGTGAGCGGCGGTCGGCGGCAGCCAGCCAGGCTCATCATCATGGTCACGTCGGCGGTGCTCAGTGACTGACCGTGTCCGTGACAATCAGGCAGGGCAGCAGAGCGGGCGGCGGCCGCCGCCATCAGCAGGCTTAGGCAGCACTGCGTCACAGCCTTGGAGGAGACAGGAGAGGCTGCAGAGCTCGGAGTCGTCGGACTCGGAGGCCGGGCTCGGCGGCATCATGGGTGGCACGTAGCAGCAGAACTGGCGGGTGGTGCACAGCCTAATGGGGGGCGGGTCCCAGCCAGAACACAGTCCGGGCGGACTCGGTCTCAGCGGAGGGTCACTCACCGTGTGTGCAGTGCAGGCACGGGGTCGGAGGCGGGGTCGGGCACCACAGGAGCAGCCAGACTTCACTGCAGAGTCTGCACTGCAGCCTGCACTCTCTCTCCTCTCCGCAGTCACACTTCCCCTTTATGTCTGGTGCCGCCCCTCCACTTCCTGCCGCCTGAGGAACCCGCCTCACCCCGCCTCATGGGCGGGCCGGCCCTGGGGATGGCCATGGATGGGAGGGTGTATTTGGAATATGTTCCTTCCTCTGTAGGCATAAGGGTTACTGTTGCTATGTATGTTAAGATGTATGATGGTGGGCTCTGATCCCCTGAAAGGATATACAGGGATAGGGGAAAGAAAATTTGGTCAGTGTAGGGCTGGTGTAACAATCATGTAATATGTTGCATTGTGTTATATATATATGATGTAACTGTGACGCTGTTTAATGTTGTAAAATGTTCTATTTGCCTGAACTTGCTAATATGTAGATGCACGGAATGTTTGTAATTTTGCAATTTGTTATTGATATAATTATGTGCCTGCTGAGGGGGCTAGAGGAGTTGAAGTGGTAATATTAATATAAATAATAATATATCTTATATAGGTGGGATTAATGTTGCGCAGCAGCAACACTGAATATGCAGCCAGATTGTAATTTACATAGTTTTGTGAGCGGTTGCCTGGCAACAGTAATGGCCAATCATGGGGCTGACGAACCGTCAAATGTATAGGCCGCGAGATGATGCAATGGGCGGCGTCCACTGTGTCAGCCTGTCCTCGATAGGCAAAGGTGAAACGCCTGCCTAGTCTGACGTGTCACTCTATCATAGGTTAGAGGTAGGCGGACGTAGAATCATGAATGAAGGTAGGGCGGAAGTTGCGGCCATCTTTGAACAGGGCAATGGGCCGATTGGATAGTGGATAGGAAAATTTTGTTTAAAACACACTGACACACGAGACGCCTCCAGCCCCTGATGAGTGCGCATGCACGAAACATGTAGGGCAGAGCAACGGGCGCAGGAGAGTCGTCGTGCAAGGACGATCAAATGTTATACGCTTGTTTACTTTGGAAGCATGTGAGTGAACTTTTTAAAAAATATTTTAATAAATGTACGGTTTTACGCTGTGGTGAGCTTTTTAGCTACTAGATTGGAGTAAATCTGCTGCTCTTCTGGGGATCCAACTGCTGAGGCTTATGCTGGGAGAAATGAAACGAGTGAGCTGTCTTATAGTCTGGACGGCAAATGTATAAGGTGAGAGGGGAGAGTGCGGGATTCCTGTGTTTGGAGTGCTTTATTGCTGTCTGTGACCTGGCAGCCACACTATACACTGTATGTGTCATCGCTGCAAGGAGATTGCCTTTGGAGTATATGTGAGCGCAGTGTCTGGAGACTGTACAGAGACTACATCATATGCTTGGTGATTTGATGCTGCGATCCACGGACTATTAGTTAAGTTGATGGACTCTAGTTTGAAATTTTAATCGCTGCTTGAGAATTATATTAATTGATTGTTTAATCTTTGTGAGCGCACACATACATAGTTTTTTTGAGTACTGGTGATAGGCCTATAGAACTGTATGGGCAGTGAGTTGACATGCAGAATTATTCTGCAACGTAACTGAGCATTGTGAACTAGCCCTTAGTAATCTTTCACTTGACCTCATATAAGTTCTGGTGCACATGAGCAACACTCTTGTATCATTATTATTAGTATCATTATACATTTAGAGTTTTACAGATATTACCAGAGGATGGTGTCTACTAAGTTTAAGCAGACCCAAACTCTTGCACAGCACACAATGAAAAGCCTTTATTCCACATATAATTGCTGAATTAATTCACTTCTCTGTGTTCTGTGTGTGTTTAGGCATATTAACCTGTTTAAAGTGAACCTAAAGTCTGGCCAAAAAAATGAGATTAACTCACCTGGGGCTTCCCTCAGCTCCCTGCAGACGATCGGTGCCCTCGCAGCCCCGCTCCGATGGTCCAGGACCCGCCGGCGAACACTTCCGGTTTGGCCGTCACCGGCCGACAGGCATGGGAACGCGAGCAATTGTTTGCGTTCACAACCTGTATATCGCCCCCTATGCTGCTATTGCGGCCGCCTCGTTCTTATCAGCAACTGTGAATAGATTGCAGAAGAGCTCCACCTAAACAGTTCTCCATACTTTCCGTGCTTTCTGCAGAAGGTAAGCCAAGTGAAACTTCAGGTTTTTTTTAGGACTTCCATAAATTGTAATAAAGAATCATTATTTTTTTCCATAAAGTTATCACACTGCGGCTAATCTTTTAGAGTAGAGAGGAAGTTCTGAGTTTACCGGTAGTTCCACTTTAAAGGTTGATGCTTGAACTGCTTTGATGAATAATGAACAACTCATCATCTCCAACTGTGGCTGCACAAACAAACATAGGCTAGTTTCACTAAATGTATCATCACTGATTACACAAGCAGCAAATTGCTGCTGCAAACTAAATGTAGAAACAGCTAGCAGTGTACAATAACAAATCGTTATTAATACCTACATGCTTCTGCATTGTGAAGATCCGTTGCTTATATATCTAATTATAGCTCCATTGTTCTATGTTGTACAGTAACAATGAGTGTCAGACAGGCTTTGGGGCGGGTGTGAAGGCCAGTCAGACAAACCAATCCCCCCCCTTGCAGTCTAGGAAGGAGTCTAGGAATCCACACTGAAAATCACTGCACACTAGGTCAGTTTGCCACAGGCTGAAAGGATAAGGCACATAAATGAACTCTAAATAAATGAACTGTAATCTGAAAATGTCCATAGACGGCTTACCCATCATGCCTCTATCTCTCCCTTACAGTGCGCTACAATCCCTTTCATAGCCTCAGTTATTCTTTTGCTTTGACAATGCCAGTATGTGTCTAAGTCCTGCCAATAAGGCTTATTTTGAATTTGAGTGATGTTAGTCTCCTTCCAGCAATCCTGAAGTGATTAGGAAAAAGGAAAAGATAGGTTACCTTGGTAGCGGGATACATCTGGATAATCCAGCAGCTTCCTGTATCTTCCCGCACCCCATTGTTCCAGCGCTGGGTCACTATAAACATATTTGATCAACCAGGTTTAATATGTTTTTTTTTAGTGTATGAGCGCAGTAGTGGACAAGTATATCTGTATTACGCATGCGGGACAAAGTTTGTGCAAGCCTAGTAGAGAAAAGGCGCTCGTGTACATTTTTTTTCCTCCATGCCCTTTCATTCTACTGGACTTGCACAGACTGTATTCGCTCACATGCCGTATGACCACGCTTGTCCATTGTCACACTCGCCCACTGAAGACACTGAGGGTATCCAGCACTGAAAGTTACAGTGTAAGAAGATAAGGGAAGGCACTGGACTATCCAGAGGCATCCCACTACTGAAGTATCTACAGTGGGTTGCAAAAGTATTCGTCCCCCTTGAAGTTTTCCACATTTTGTCATATTACTGCCACAAACATGAATCAATTTTATTGGAATTCCACATGAAAGACCAACACAAAGTGGTGCACACATGAGAAGTGGAATGAAAATCATACATGATTCCAAACATTTTTTACAAATAAATAACTGCAAAGTGGTGTGTGCATAATTATTCGCCCCCCTTTGATCTGAGTGCAGTCAGTTGCCTATAGACATTGCCTGATGAGTGCTAATGACTAAATAGAGTGCACCTGTGTGTAATCTAATGTCAGTACAAATACAGCTGCTCTGTGAGGGCCTCAGGGGTTGTCTACGAGAATATTGGGAGCAAAAACACCATGAAGTCCAAAGAACACACAAGACATGTCAGGGATCAAGTTATTGAGAAATTTAAAGCAGGCTTAGGCTACAAAAAGATTTCCAAAGCCTTGAACATCCCACGGAGCACTGTTCAAGCGATCATTCAGAAATGGAAGGAGTATGGCACAACTGTACACCTACCAAGACAAGGCCATCCACCTAAACTCACAGGTCGAACAAGGAGAGCGCTGATCAGAAATGCAGCCAAGAGGCCCATGGTGACTCTGGACGAGCTGCAGAGATCTACAGCTCAGGTGGGAGACTCTGTCCATAGGACAACTATTAGTCATGCACTGTACAAAGTTGGTCTTTATGGAAGAGTGGCAAGAAGAAAGGCATTGTTAACAGAAAGCATAAGAAGTCCAGTTTGCAGTTTGCCACAAGCCATGTGGGGGACACAGCAACCATGTGGAAGAAGGTGCTCTGGTCAGATGAGACCAACATGGAACTTTTTGGCCAAAATGCAAAACGCTATGTGTGGCAGAAAACTAACACTGCACATCACTCTGAACACACCATCCCCACTGTCAAATATGGTGGTGGCAGCATCATGCTCGGGGGGTGCATCTCTTCAGCAGGGACAGGGAAGCTGGTCAGAGTTGATGGGAAGATGGATGGAGCCAAATACAGGGCAAACTTTGAAGAAAATCTCTTGGAGACTGCAAAAGACCTGAGACTGGGGCGGAGGTTCACCTTCCAGCAGAACAATGACCCTAAACATAAAGCCTGGGCAACAATGGAATGGTTTAAAACAAAACATATCTATGTGTTAGAATGGCCCAGTCAAAGTCCAGATCTAAATCCAATCGAGAATCTGTGGCAAGATCTGAAAACTGCTGTTCACAAATGCTGTCCATCTAATTTTACTGAGCTGGAGCGGTTTTGCAAAGAAGAATGGGCAAGGATTTCAGTCTCTAGATGTGCAAAGCTGGTAGAGACATACCCTAAAAGACTGGCAGCTGTAATTGCAGCAAAAGGTGGTTCTACAAAGTATTGACTCAGGGGGCCGAATAATTATGCACACCCCACTTTGCCATTATTTATTTGTAAAAAATGTTTGGAATGATGTATGATTTTCGATCCACTTCTCACATGTACACCACTTTGTATTGGTCTTTCACGTGGAATTCCAATAAAATTGATGCATGTTTGTGGCAATAATGTGACAAAATGTGGAAAACTTCAAGGGGGCCGAATACTATTGCAACCCACTGTATTAAAGGAACCTTAACGTTTCTCCAAGAACTCCAAGAATAAAAGTCTTGTAGGTGTATATATGTAGGTGTGATGATGATGTTTTTATTTGCATGTAATCTCCTTGGAGAGCTTGTGTCAAATAAATCACTTTTAAAGCCCTAGTTCAGCCTCCCATTTTTTATGTGATTATAAATTTGCATCAATTAACAATGCACTGTGTTTTGTGAATAATACATGGTTATTGCAAAACAAAAAAGTACAGAGGTGTGATGCAAAAAACGTGTGCATTGAGCATTGTTTATAAATTCACTTTTTTATCATATGCATAAAAATTGAGAGGCTGATCCAAAGCTTTAAGTCCAAGGTATATTAAATTACTAGTATAGTGTTATAAAGAACGCTTCCAATTGTGTCATCATTCTATATGGAAGATATTTTATGCACAGAAACTGATTTAGTCACACTTACTGTAAGATCAGAGGCTTTAGAGGATGGCTCTAATAAAGACCACAGGCTACATGTGCAAGAAGATACTGGTTAAGAAATGACACATTAACACCATATGTGTTAACTGTACATGGATGTAGGTCATCGTGTATAAATATCTTCTGAATGGCCATAGAAAAAGGCAGGTTAATACATTTCTGCTGATCAAAACAGAGTACTGCAACGTGGTAAAACAAATTCAGAAAGGCGACAGCAGGGCCGTTTCTTGGGCAGTGTGGGCAGGGCGACCACCCTGGGCAAAGACTGACAAGTAGAAGAAGGGGGGCACAGGCAGAAGTACATAACTGCTAGGGACCTGGTGACGCGTGGTGCAGCCAAATGGAAGAAGAAAGAAGATTACCAGCGCAATCACCTTCCTTGACTCCTCCTGGGCTGCCTGCGTCAAGTCATCATCACGTCTCCACCGCGTGATAACACCAGATGTCCTGTAGCCGTACTGAAGGCTGTCAGTGCACGGCGCCCATGGAAGAATCTGCTTTCCGGGCTCTGTTCACCTGTGTTTTTTCCTGGTCCCTGCTTCCTCCCGGATAAGCGGCTGGTCACTAGTAAGTAGGCAGATCTACATGTGACCTGTGGCAGTGTGACTGTCCCTAAAGAGTAAGGGTTTGCGAGTCCACAGGGGTGGGGGGCACAATTTGTATACCTTCACCATGGGTGCTATATGGCCTAGTAACTGCCCTGGGTGACAGGTCAAACGCCTCTCAATAAAGTGCCGTACGTGAGATGAAGGGTGCTAGAAGGGAAGCCACTCCATAAAACAAATCATCAAAAATTCCACACTCCTTCCGTCTGGATAAAAATGAATTCCTTTATCGGTCATCCATTAAAATAGCACAGCAGTAGTACAGTTTTAATGGATGACCAATAAAGGATTTGATTTTTATCCAGATGGAAGGAGTGTGGAAATTCTGATGATTCTATTGAGTGGTAAAAAAATGTAAATACTAGATACTGATCATTTGCCAGATACAGATGCTGTCGCCCTCATGCAGTGGATGTCTAGCTTAAAGCGAAGCATACTTAACCTGATCCGGGGCTAACCAGATCAGGTAGAGTCCATTACCACTACTGCCTGCCACCTTAATTCATTTGTTTTGTTTTTGCAAAAAAAAAAAAAAATGGTTGCAACCCTGGGGTCACGACATTGCAGTTCTCAGCTCTGTGCTTCTCACCACAGAGTGCAGAGGGGTGGGGGAGTGGCATGGAATGGGTGGAGGAGAGGCAGGGAAGGAGCACGGAGAGTCAGGCAAGGGGCGTTCCTAACACCAGAGGGGATGTTTTGCATGAGTGCCTTCCCTGCTAAGGACGCCTCTTCCCCATTAGTCTACCAACAAGCTGACTTTTAGCACATCTGAGGGAAGCGGCAAGGGGGGCACCCGGGGCAGAGAGAGGTGCCAAAAGGACATGGAGGCATGTCAAAATTGCCTCAGGTAGAATTTAACACATAAACAAAGCATACAGGATATTCCCTAGCTATGTTTTCCTACATATTGTAGATAATGACTTTTTGAGTTCAAAGCGGTGGACAGAAAATATATTTGCAGTCACTGACTCACGGGCCAGTTGGTGAGAGATCATTATCTGAACATAAATCACAAAAGACCTAAGACATATTGAAATGTACACAATGTGAAAAACTTTATCTAGCACAGAACAACCCAACAATGATTGGGTACAAGCCAGCAAGCCAGCACTAGCTACAAATATCATGCTGGCAATTCTAGGCCAGCATCAACAGTTGATTCCAAATCAGCAGCAACCAAGCAATTACAGGCCAGGAGCCAGAACCAACTCATAAAAGTCATACCAGGTCAACATAAGCATCGCTAGGTTAGCAACTAGCACCAATCCTACAAAGCCAGGCCCCAAACACCAGCCAATGCCTGGCTTCTACCAGCCCAACAAAGCCAGCAGCCAGGCCTAACAGCAATCCAGCAGTGCCAGGTAAGATAATGAATAGCAATGCTATGCTAGCACCAGCCTGGTAACATTTAGCCAAAAGTGGGCCAGCTAGGAGAGCAGAAACTCAGCCATGTTGGCTCTGGACAGCACAGCAAACCCAGCACTAGTCACTAGCTAAACCAGAGGAATCCGGCTGCTTTGTGGGGCCACCTTTTCTTTTTCTTCATGACAGGGATCTCCAACACACCTCCAGGCTGTGTACAGGTTATGTAACCAAGAAGAGTGATGAACTGCTGCCTACAGATGACTTGGCCTGCACAATCACCTGACCTAAAACCAACTGAGATGATTTGAGATGAGTTGGACGGCAGAGTGAAAGCAAGGCAGCCAACAAGTGATCAAAAATTATGGAAACTCCTTCAAGACTGTTGTAAAGAAATTCCAGGTGACTACCTCGTGAAGATGATTCATGGAATGTCATGAAACCTGTCATCAAAGCAAAAGGTGCTACTTTGAATGATATAAAATATATTCTGGTTAGCACTCTATACAGAATAATTTCCTTCTGGCTAACACTAGTGTTGGGCCGAACCTCCGATTTTCGGTTCGCGTTAAAGTTCGCGAACCGCAATAGACTTCAATGGGGATGCGAACTTTGAAAAAAAAAAAAAATTATGCTGGCCACAAAAGTGATGGAAAAGATGTTTCAAGGGGTCTAACACCTGGAGGGGGGGATGACAGAGTGGGATACATGCCAAAAGTCCCCGGGAAAAATCTGGATTTGACGCAAAGCAGCGTTTTAAGGGCAGAAATCACATTGAATGCTAAATGACAGGCCTAAAGTGCTTTCAAACATCTTGCATGTGTATACATCAATCAGGTAGTGTAATTAAGGTACTGCTTCACACTGACACACCAAACTCATCGTGTAACGCACCGCAAACAGCTGTTTGTGTAGTGACGGCCGTGCTTTACTGGTGCGCACCATGGCGAGAGTGCAGGTTTTGGTGGCTTTACAGCCCATATGGTCACCTGGCTGATGTAGCTGAATGACAGAACAGTGACTGTCCAGCTGATCAAATTTGGTCTGACCACAATGAGGCAACGACCTTATTATCGTGGGTGTGCCCCCCGAGACACTCATCTAGGCGCCGGTCATTGCTCCATTGTGATACGCAAGCCCCTTCACCACGGCAAGGTAATGATCACGAAGGGGAATGGGCGCATGTACATGCCTTTTCTTTTGTTGTTGCAGCTGCCCGCAGTGCAGCCAGAAAAATTAGGCAGTCATGTACACGCACCCGAAAAATTATTACAGCGGCCGCTGCTAGCAGCGGCCTAAAAAATTCAGCAATCCGCCTGGAGTCCCGGACCCTGTTGGTGGTGGCGGAGAAGGTAGTCAAGCGGCCTGCAGGCAGACATGCTGTGTGGAGGGACTGGGAGCGACTTAGTCTTCTTGGGGCAGGCCAGGCAGCCAGTCACACGGCGTGCAGGCAGAGATGCTGTATGTGCGGGGACTGACTTAGTCTTGGGGCGGGCAGCAGCCCTCCGGGATCCATGCCTCATTCATTTTGATAAAGGTGAGGTACTTAACACTTTTGTGACTTAGGCGACTTCTCTTCTCTGTGACAATGCCTCCAGCTGCGCTGAAGGTCCTTTCTGAGAGGACGCTTGCGGCAGGGCAGGAGAGAAGTTGGATGGCAAATTGGGACAGCTCTGGCCACAGGTCAAGCCTGCGCACCCAGTAGTTCAAGGGTTCCTCATCGCTGTTCACAGCAGTGTCTACATCCACACTTAAGGCCAGGTAGTCGGCTACCTGCCGTTCCAGGCGTTGGTGGAGGGTGGATCCGGAAGGGCTACGGCGAGGCGTTGGACTAAAGAACGTCCGCATGTCCGACATCACCATGAGATCGCTGGAGCGTCCTGTCTTTGACTGCGTGGACACGGGAGGAGGATTAGTGGCAGTGGTACCTTGCTGGCGTTGTGCCGTCACATCACCCTTAAAGGCATTGTAAAGCATAGTTGACAGCTGGTTCTGCATGTGCTGCATCCTTTCCACCTTCCGGTGAGTTGGTAACAGGTCCGCCACTTTGTGCCTGTACCGAGGGTCTAGTAGTGTGGCCACCCAGTACGGCTCATTCCCCTTGAGGTTTTTTATACGGGGGTCCCTCAACAGGCAGGACAGCATAAAAGACGACATCTGCACAAAGTCGGATCCAGTACCCTCCATCTCCTCTTGCTCTTCCTCAGTGACGTCAGGTAAGTCAACCTCCTCCCCCCAGCCGCGAACAATACCACGGGAAGGTTGAGCAGCACAAGCCCCTTGCGATGCCTGCTGAGGTTGTTCTCCTGCCGCTGTCCCCTCCTCCTCCTCCTCCCCCAAAGAAACACCTTGCTCATCATCCTCTGAGTCTGATTCGTCTTCTGCACACGACTTCTCTTCTTCCTCCTCCTCCCCCCTCTGTGCTGCCGCAGGTGTTGAGGAAACAGCTGGGTCTGATGAAAATTGGTCCCATGCCTGTTCCTGCCGTAACGGTTCCTGGTCACGCTCATTCACAGCTTCATCCGCCACTCTACGCACAGCACGCTCCAAGAAGTAAGCGTAGGGAATTAAGTCGCTGATGGTGCCCTCACTGCGGCTCACCAGG
Source organism: Hyperolius riggenbachi (assembly GCF_040937935.1). Taxonomy (NCBI): domain Eukaryota; kingdom Metazoa; phylum Chordata; class Amphibia; order Anura; family Hyperoliidae; genus Hyperolius; species Hyperolius riggenbachi. Next base: position 270,939,270 of record NC_090651.1, on the reverse strand, counting down.
TTGGTCACCTCCTCAAACGGCCGCATGAGCCTGCATGCATTCTCCATCAGTGTCCAGTTGTCGGGCCAGAACATCCCCATCTTCCCAGACTGTTTCATTCTACTGTAGTTGTAGAGGTAGTGGGTCACGGCTTTCTTCTGTTCTAGCAGGCGGGAGAACATGAGCAGGGTCGAGTTCCAGCGAGTCGGGCTATCGCAAATGAGGCGTCTCACCGGCATGTTGTTTTTGCGCTGAATTTCCGCAAAGCGTGCCATGGCTGTGTAAGACCGCCTCAAATGCCCACAGAACTTCCTGGCCTGCTTCAGGACATTCGCTAAGCCAGGGTACTTTGCCACAAATCTTTGAACCACTAGATTCATGACATGTGCCATGCAGGGTATGTGTGTCAGCTTCCCCATATGCAAAGCGGCAAGCAGATTGCTGCCGTTGTCGCACACCACGTTGCCTATCTCCAGGTGGTGCGGGGTCAGCCACTCATCCACCTGTTTCTTAAGAGCAGCCAGGAGAGCTGCTCCAGTGTGACTCTCCGCTTTGAGACAAGCCATGTCTAAGATGGCGTGACACCGTCGTACCTGGCATGCAGCATAGGCCCTGCGGAGCTGGGGCTTTGTAGCTGGAGAGGAGAACTGCCACTCAGCCAAGGAGGAGGAGGACAGCGAAGAGCATGTAGCAGGAGGAGAGGAGGTGGCAGGAGGCCTGCCTGCAAGCCGTGGAGGTGTCACAATTTGGTCCGCTGCGCCCTGCTTGCCATCGTTCACCACCAGGTTCACCCAATGGGCTGTGTAGGTAATGTAGCGGCCCTGCCCGTGCTTGGCAGACCAGGCATCCGTGGTCAGGTGTACCCTTGACCCAACGCTCTTCGCAAGAGATGACACCACTTGCCTCTCAACTTCACGGTGCAGTTGGGGTATGGCCTTTCTCGAAAAATAAGTGCGGCCTGGCATCTTCCACTGCGGTGTTCCGATGGCCACAAATTTACGGAAGGCCTCAGAGTCCACCAGCCGGTATGGTAACAGCTGCCGAGCTAACAGTTCCGCCACGCCAGCTGTCAGACACCCGGGCAAGGGGGTGACTGGCCGAAATTGGCTTCTTCCGCTCAAACATTTCCTTCACGGACACCTGACTGCTGCTGTGGGCAGAGGAGCAGGAACCGCTCAAGGGCAGAGGCGGAGTGGAGGAGGGTGCCTGTGAAGGTGGAAGGGAGAAAGCGGCAGAAGCAGATAATGCACCTGATGGAGGAGGAAGAGGAGAAGGAGGGTGGCTTTGCTTTTGTGTGCTGCTGCTGCTTTTGCTCAGGTGGCCATCCCATTGCTGTTTGTGCCTTTTCTCCAGGTGCCTTAGTAAGGCACTTGTCCCTACGTGAGTGTTGGCCTTTCCACGGCTCAATTTTTGTTGGCAGAGCGAACAGATGGCTTTGGTCCGATCTGAGGCACACACATTAAAAAATTTCCACACCGCTGAGCCACCCTGGGATGTGGGCACTATGGGGACCTCAGCAGCTGATGCTGAAGGGCAAGTTGGCTGGCTGTACATAGGTGGCAATACATGGTGCCGGACACTGCCACCAGCTGTTTCTGACGAAGAGCTGCCCCAGCTTCTTTCAGCAACTTCTCTCCTCCTCCTACTCTCTGACTCCCCCTCTGAACTGTCCCCCTCTTCATCTCCTCTATTGGGTACATACAGAGGATCCCTATCATCGTCATCATCGTAATCATCCTGCCCAGCTTCGCTTGCCTCAGACAAATCCAAACATGCACCAACATCAGTAGGTCCTTCATCCTCCTTACACGTTACATCCATAATGTTGCCGCGTAACTCAGACATATGAGCTGGTGAAAATTCATCTGGCTGTAACAACAATGGCTGTGCATCAGTGATTTCACCACTAAATAATTCTTGCGAAGTGTCAAATGCAGCGGAAGTGGTGCTAGTAGTAGCACTGGTGGCTGAGCAAGATGAGGTGTTCTGTGTCGCTAAATACTCAACCACGTCCTGACAATCTTGGGAGGTGATGGGACGTGCCTTCTTCCGAGCACTGTACTGTGGGCCAGGTCCACACGAAATTACATTTACACGACCTCGCGCAGACCTGCCGGGTGGCCTTCCTCTGGCTCTGCCACTACCTCTTCCTCTACCTGTTTTGTCCATATCGGGTATGCACGGAGTGGTATATCACACTGCGTGCACTCACGTAGGTAGGTGGGTTCACTTAACTGCACAGGTATGCGCACTGATGCGGTGGGTTCACTGAACAGAACAGGTATACAGTGGCGGGTTCACAGAACAGGTATGCAGTGGCGGGTCCACTGAACAGAACAGGTATGCAGTGGCGGGTTCACTAAACAGAACAGGTATACAGTGGCGGTTCACTAAACAGAACAGGTATGCAGTGGCGGGTCCACTGAACAGAACAGGTATGCAGTGGCGGGTTCACTGAACAGAACAGGTATGCAGTGGTGGGTTCACAGCACAGGTATGCAGTGGTGGGTTCACAGCACAGGTATGCAGTGGTGGGTTCACAGCACAGGTATGCAGTGGTGGGTTCAATGAACAGGTATACAGTGGCGGGTCCACTGAACAGAACAGGTATGCAGTGGTGGGTTCACTAAACAGAACAGGTATGCAGTGGCGGGTCCACTGAACAGAACAGGTATGCAGTGGCGGGTTCACTAAACAGAACAGGTATGCAGTGGCGGGTCCACTGAACAGAACAGGTATGCAGTGGCGGGTTCACTAAACAGAACAGGTATACAGTGGCGGTTCACTAAACAGAACAGGTATGCAGTGGCGGGTCCACTGAACAGAACAGGTATGCAGTGGCGGGTTCACTTAACTGCACAGGTATGCGCACTGATGCGGTGGGTTCACTGAACAGAACAGGTATGCAGTGGCGGGTTCACTAAACAGAACAGGTATACAGTGGCGGTTCACTAAACAGAACAGGTATGCAGTGGCGGGTCCACTGAACAGAACAGGTATGCAGTGGCGGGTTCACTTAACTGCACAGGTATGCGCACTGATGCGGTGGGTTCACTGAACAGAACAGGTATGCAGTGGCGGGTTCACTAAACAGAACAGGTATACAGTGGCGGTTCACTAAACAGAACAGGTATGCAGTGGCGGGTCCACTGAACAGAACAGGTATGCAGTGGCGGGTTCACTTAACTGCACAGGTATGCGCACTGATGCGGTGGGTTCACTGAACAGAACAGGTATGCAGTGGCAGGTTCACTAAACAGAACAGGTATGCAGTGGCGGGTCCACTGAACAGAACAGGTATGCAGTGGCGGGTTCACTAAACAGAACAGGTATACAGTGGCGGTTCACTAAACAGAACAGGTATGCAGTGGCGGGTCCACTGAACAGAACAGGTATGCAGTGGTGGGTTCACAGCACAGGTATGCAGTGGTGGGTTCACAGCACAGGTATGCAGTGGTGGGTTCACAGCACAGGTATGCAGTGGTGGGTTCAATGAACAGGTATACAGTGGCGGGTCCACTGAACAGAACAGGTATGCAGTGGTGGGTTCACTAAACAGAACAGGTATGCAGTGGCGGGTCCACTGAACAGAACAGGTATGCAGTGGCGGATTCACTAAACAGAACAGGTATGCAGTGGCGGGTCCACTGAACAGAACAGGTATGCAGTGGCGGGTCCACTGAACAGAACAGGTATGCAGTGGCGGGTTCACTTAACTGCACAGGTATGCGCACTGATGCGGTGGGTTCACTGAACAGAACAGGTATGCAGTGGCGGGTTCACTAAACAGAACAGGTATACAGTGGCGGTTCACTAAACAGAACAGGTATGCAGTGGCGGGTCCACTGAACAGAACAGGTATGCAGTGGCGGGTTCACTTAACTGCACAGGTATGCGCACTGATGCGGTGGGTTCACTGAACAGAACAGGTATACAGTGGCGGGTTCACTAAACAGAACAGGTATACAGTGGCGGTTCACTAAACAGAACAGGTATGCAGTGGCGGGTCCACTGAACAGAACAGGTATGCAGTGGCGGGTTCACTTAACTGCACAGGTATGCGCACTGATGCGGTGGGTTCACTGAACAGAACAGGTATGCAGTGGCGGGTCCACTGAACAGAACAGGTATGCAGTGGCGGGTTCACTAAACAGAACAGGTATACAGTGGCGGTTCACTGAACAGAACAGGTATGCAGTGGCGGGTTCACTTAACTGCACAGGTATGCGCACTGATGCGGTGGGTTCACTGAACAGAACAGGTATGCAGTGGCGGGTTCACTAAACAGAACAGGTATGCAGTGGCGGGTCCACTGAACAGAACAGGTATGCAGTGGCGGGTTCACTTAACTGCACAGGTATGCGCACTGATGCGGTGGGTCCACTGAACAGAACAGGTATGCAGTGGCGGGTTCACTAAACAGAACAGGTATACAGTGGCGGTTCACTAAACAGAACAGGTATGCAGTGGCGGGTCCACTGAACAGAACAGGTATGCAGTGGTGGGTTCACAGCACAGGTATGCAGTGGTGGGTTCACAGCACAGGTATGCAGTGGTGGGTTCACAGCACAGGTATGCAGTGGTGGGTTCAATGAACAGGTATACAGTGGCGAGTCCACTGAACAGAACAGGTATGCAGTGGTGGGTTCACAGCACAGGTATGCAGTGGTGGGTTCACAGCACAGGTATGCAGTGGTGGGTTCACAGAACAGGTATGCAGCCAGACAGGAACAAGCTAAGCCTAACTAATCTTTCCCTGAGAGACAGTCTGCAGCAGCTCGCCCTACTCTGACTAATGCAGGCACACGAGTGGCCGTAATGGCCGCCGCTGCCTGCCTTATATAAGGGGGGGTGGGGCTCCAGGGGCTAGTGTAGCCTAATTGGCTACACTGGGCCTGCTGACTGTGATGTAGAGGGTCAAAGTTGACCCTCCATGTGCATTATGGGGCGAACCGAACTTCCGCAAAGGTTCGCCTGCGGGACGCGAACGCGAACCACTGAAGTTCGCATGGAACCGTTCGCAGGCGAACCGTTCGGCCCAACTCTAGCTAACACTTCATACAACATAATTTCCTTGTTTCCCCTTTTTTATTTTAATTAATTCCACATACATTACAGAGCTAATTAATCTGGGGTCTATGAAAATGCTGTACACAGCGCAAAGGAATGTACTTAGTACTACACTATATTTTATTTTATTTATTTTTTATTGAACCTGCTATTGTACTTTATGTGTAATTGGAATTACTGTATGTGATGAGCCAAAATATTTTGGGAATCTTTGCAGCAGGGTCACAGCAAAGGTTAGAATTATCTCTATCATGCTCCATTGACAGCAGACAACATAAATGTGCTAACTGTGAAGATTGAGGCTGGGACCACACCTGAGTTGTACGAAAATGTGAACGTTTTACCAGAATTGCATTTCACTACATATGTGTTTGTTGTGTGCCTTTTTCACATGCAATTTTCTATTATAGAAATACATTTACATGCATAACATATAACATATACAGTAGTGTTAAAATACACTGAACTCACTTGCAGCATGCAGAAAAAAACTGAATGCAGGCATTTTTTTTTAACCACAATGCAAAAATGGAAACGTGAACAAACACAAGAAATTCCCAAATCACAAGCAGCCCATAGCAAGAGATTGTATGTGCAGATATTTACGTTCAATGCAAATCAGGAAAATGGCCCCGATTTTTAATTTGGCATATCGAGTTCAGAACAACCAAATACTCCCAAACACCATACTTAAGCTGCTCCATCTCAGTTCCGAACAAGCGGACAGGGTCAGGGACTCAGGGGCAGTTTGTTCACTACTTGCGCTTCATGGTGTGTTTCCTGCTTCCAGCTCTGACTTTCTCCTTCCGGGAAATAGCGAACTCTCCCTGACCCTGTCCGCTTGTTCGGTACTGAAATGGTGCTGAAGTGTGGTGTTTGGGAGAATTCAGGTGTTCTGAATTCAATATGTCGAATTTAAACACCAACACCAGTCACAAGTAGGGCTCTACTGTGCCATGGTAGGTTTCCAAAGGACTTGACTACTAACTCCCTCCCTTCTACTCATGTGACCATTCCTTGGACTATCTCAGTAGTGGTGCAGAGACCAGGCAATTTTGTCATCAGGTTGTCAGGACAGGGCATGGCTGGTGGAGGATGGGAATGTCAAGTGTGGGTGGAGGTGTAGCCAGAGACAGGAGGAAACTTGGATGGGAAGTGATGGAGCAAATCTGTGCTACTGGACCAGGAAGTCCAGCCAAACCAGAACTTGCCAGGCTCTGCCTGTGCTGGTCGCAAGGCTGTATTGTATACATTCTTGCAACCTTTGTGTTGTCTTGCAGAGAGTCAGTTTGCTTTAAGACAACGGAAACAAATCAGCAGAAAACCTAGACAATTAGCTACTTTTAACTTAATAAGTACTGAAATATTCAATTAAGGTGAAACCCAAAATGGCCAAGATGAAACAGGAAGTACTTTCCCCAGATAGTGCATGGAGAGACAAAATTGCTGGCTTTATTAAGCCTGAGCTACACTAATGAGATTTAGAAGGAAACATTTTTTACTTATTTCAAGGGATTTGCTTTATTGAGTACACTTTTTTTTAGGGTAAAACTGCAGAAAACAGATATAATTCAGGAGTAGAGATAAATAATATTTATTGTACAGAAATTCTCTTCAAGAATAATTTGAGGAGACGCATGTGATCAATTTACAAGTCTCTGAATGGCACTTCTACTTCCTGTTTGACCCTACACAGAAAGCGTGAGGCATGATCATGTGATTTTAGCCAGTCAGTCAGAGATTTACCTGTCAATCTTGTGAGCAAACCAATCACATTCATCTCACTGAATGGTCCTTAAAGACAATTTGTTTAAAATAGATTGAATAATGTTGATGTATTGCTAAAAATAACAATACATCATAATAATGCTGAATAAGACAAAATATCTTGCAAAGCACTGAACAGTTCGATGTTGGGGGTTAAAAAAAACTCCCTGTGACCCCACATGGTCCTCAGATGGATGCTTCAGATCAAAGCTTTACGCACTATCCTAGTAGCTATGGTTATCATTAGGATTGAGAAACTTCTCTAAGTTCTGTTATTGATTTTACTACATCCTTCAACAGAGCTTAACCACACTTAAATCAAAAAATGCTTTCAAGTTTTTACAATAAAAGTGTATGTTTTCCATATGCTCCTGTTATCTTATGCAACATCTTTTTCATTGTTTAAAATCTTTTTTGAAGTTTGAAGAGATGGATAACCAATTTCATACAGATGGAGAGAGAGAAAGAGAATGTGAGTGAGAGAGAGAGAGAGAGAGAGAGAGAGAGAGAGAGAGAAAGAGAGAGAGAGATAAAATAGAATAGATAGATGAAGGAGTGTCTCTTTAAAGTGTGTACTGATATTTAACCACTTCACCACTGAGGGGTTTTACCCCTCGAGCACCAGAGCAATTTTTACCTTTCAGCGCTCCTTCCATTCATTCGTCTATAACTTAATCATTACGTATCGCAATGAAATGAACTATATCTAGTTTTTTCACCACCAATTAGGCTTTCTTTAGGTGGGACATTATGCCAATAATTATTTTACTCTAAATGTGTTTTAATGGGAAAATAGGAAAAAATGTGGGAAAAAATTATTATTTTTCAGTTTTTGGCCATTATAGTTTTTAAATAATGCATGCTACTGTAATTAAAACCCATGAAATTTATTTGCCCATTTGTCCCGGTTTTAAAACCGTTTAAATTATATCCCTATCACAATGTTTGGCGCCAATATTTTATTTGGAAATAAAGGTGCATGTTTTTCAGTTTAGCGTCCATCCCTAATTACAAGCCCATAGTTTATAAAGTAACAGTGTTATACCCTCTTGACATAAATATTTAAAAAGTTCAGTCCCTAAGGTAACTATTTATGTATTTTTTTTTAATTGTAATTTTTTTTTAATTAAAAAAAATAAAAAATTGGTGAGTGTGGGAGGTAATGAGTTAATTTTTAGTGTAAAAGTAATGTATTTGTATATGACAAATGCTTTAGGGTATAGTTTTACTATTTGACCACAAGATGGCCACAGTAATTTTTTGTTTATGCGACCTGCAAGCGTACAGGAAGTACGCTTGCAGGAAGTGTTAGGAGGCTGGGAAACTGTTTTTTTTTTCACAATGATCACTGCTTCTCATAGAAGCAGCTGATCAGTGCGGGGAGCTGAGATCAATGAACGGGAAAGTTTTTTCCTGTTCATTGATCTCCGGACGAGCGGGCAGCGGCGTGCACGAGAGCGCGCGCACGAGCGAGCGGGAGCGCGGGCAGCGGCAGGAGCGCGGGAGGTGCGCATTTCTCCGTCCCTGGTGTTAACAGGGTGGGAAAAAGGGACGGAGAAATCCGCACCGCTGGGGGTAAAGTGGCTAAATGAATGTGTGTGTGTGTGTGTTTGTGCGTGCGTGCGCGCTTAATATTGCTTATTTTAGTTCTTTTTAAAGATACTGACATGTGAATACCATTGTTTACATTAAGACAGGACTGCAGTATAGGGGAGAACGGAGGATGACAGTATACAGTTTTATGCAGTTTAGGTTTTAATTAAACATTCATGAAGAGATACTATTGTCAGGCAGTTTGAAACAACAATTAAGAAAAGAGAGGAAAGATTATGAGCAGACAGGTAGATCTAGGTGCCATATTTATACATGCATATGCAATTCACTTTTTCTCCTGCATTACCTCCTAGAAGATCCTTTTTTCATCTTCTCTTTTAAGTAACTTTTTAGCACTTTGCAATTAAAAAAGTACGATACAGTAGGTGAAAAAGTACTATTAACATTATTGTTAGTATTTTCTTGCTTACTGGTGATGTAAATGGCATTTTATTGACAAGTTGTGAAAATATTACCTAGGAGACAACTAAGGAGAAAAAGTTAATGGGCAATGGGAAAACAACGAACCTCAACAAAGGGAATGGTGGAGAAGATATTAAACAGAATGGTGAAGGTCCATTCTGGTAAGTGGTAGAAGATCCACGAGAAGGGAGTGTGCTTAATGTCAGTATGTTTTTGATGTCAGTAAAGTTTAAATAATTGTAAACGTAATTCGTGCTGTCTGCAAACTCTAAATGTAATGTTCTTTCATGAATATACCTCTAGAAGTCAAAACGCTTGCATCTGGCTTAACGAACACACTGTGAGAACTGGATAGTGCTTAAAGTGAACCTGAGCCAAAGCATACTTACCCTGGAAGAGGGAAACCTCAGGTTCCTATTGAGGCTTCCCTTGCTCGTCTGCAGAACGTGGTCCCCCTCCACGTCGGGGCCACACAGCTCCACTTCCTAAATCATGGCCGCGCAATAGCCGACTAAGCCTGCCCGCACATTCACAGTAAGCCGGCTTACTGCAAATGTGCGGGCAAGCTCGGTTGGCTATTGCGCGACAATGATACAGGAAGAGGAACTGTGCGGCCCGATGTGATTAGCGACAATGCCTTGCAACTAATCTTTCGGAGGGTCGCGCTTAGCAACGGGAGACAACAGAATAGCGAGGGATGCCTCAATAGGATGCCTCTTTTAAGGTATGTATTTGATTTTGTACCTGAGCTTTGGCTCGGGTACACCTTAAAAGTTCCAAAAGTAATTATTTTTCTGTGTGAGAGCTGAATGAATCAGAATTTACCTCTGCCAGTTCTGCCAGGATCAAGCTCAATCCTGCAGCTGCAACTGTGATGCCCCAATGCTGTACAGACGCATAGGCAACAACCAAGCAATGCATTATGTGTCCCCCTTCCCTAGGGTATGATGGTGCCAGGAATGTTGGAACGGCTTGCACCAGTGGGTACAGCCAGGGGCGTAGCAATAGGGGTTGCAGAGGTTGCGACCGCATCGGGGCCCATGGGCCAGAGGGGCCCCGAAGGGCCCTCCCTCAACTAAAGTATTAGCACTTTATTGGTCCTGTGCTCATAATAATCACTTCTACAGATACTTTGAATAGTGGTAATCATTAACAAACTGTTTCTCATCCCCTTCTTGCACCTCTGATACTGTAGTTGCCATTGGCAGGTTTTGGTGGGCCGTATCAGTTGTTATGTATAGAGTACTTTGGGGCCCCATTGTAAAACTTGCATCGGGGCCCACAGCTCCTTAGCTACGCCACTGAGTGGGTAAGCAGTAGAACAAAGAACTCCACTCAGATCCAGCATGCTGGTGTATTAAGCGATCTCAGCAGACCTTGGGAAACACCTCTACATACACTAGATTCTCAGCCAAGAGCCTCGATCAACCGTCTCAGCTGAGAACAGTCAGTGCGTACAAGGCTTTAGAATTTAAGTCCTATATTTGAAAATAAGAATATATTTTTCTATGTTCTATTTAGTATTTACCGTTACTACTACACATATAATGAATTCCCTCATAAACACATTTTTAGTTCAGGTTTGCTTTAAGTACTGCTTTAGAACTGAAATAGCTCCATCTTATGGCTATCTCCAGCACTGCAGCCCAAAATGTTATTGTTAGTAGGTGAGGAATTCCATTTAGGCCGTTTCCATTAAGTCCGATTTCTGGCCAAAGAACAAACAAAAAATCCACATTAGACATGACAGACCATTGTTTCCACCTAATGTGGGAAGATGCACATGTTCATGTCCAGGAAAAAAATGTGATACCAGCAGCATGTTGTTTTCGCATAACGTGTGTTCTTCGATAGAGGCAAATAGTGGCGCCACCCACCACGTACGCATATCTCAGAGACGTACATGCGCATCTTACAGAACGCTGCATCCCATCTGGACCTCCAGGTGGAAAAGAGCCCTTAGGCACCAATCAACAAACTGCGATCAACAGACTTTCTACAGGGAATCCACACAAATGTAAGTAGTAGCAATATGGGCTACAGTACAACCTATAATATCAGAATCACAGATAGTAGACACGTTTACAATTGGGTGAACCATATAAAGCAGCAGTTAAAAAGTGCACAGATGATTAGCAAGGATACAAGCAGTTTTGAAAATAGGCAGTCCACATACTACCACAAAAAACATTTTCTGTTTTCTCTATGGCACCTTGTGTTGTGACTGTGTTGTGTCACCGTTTGCCATACAGGGGGTATGAAAAAAAAACTCATCGCACTGTGTTTCTAGGAGCAGAAATCCTGTTTTCAGCAATATTTCTATGCATACTATAAGCAAGAAAAACTCGTATTTATAGGACAATGATTTGATCTGTTAAAAAGGTCAATGATAATAATTGACATATCTGACAATAATTTAGCTCATCTTAAAGTTGCTTTTGAAAAAGACTACTTCTAGGTGCAGCCAAATGATAGAATTTGCTTCATGTGGCAAGTGATTTATTTGTTATCCTGTTCTATGATAATCCAAAAAAAAAGGAAACTTAAAGGAATACTATCGATGTATGCATTTATTTTTAAATGCTGTATGTTGTAGCACACATTAGGGCAAGTACTAGGAGCAATTTGATTCCTCATACAGCTGTTCCTCTCAGCTGTAAAATCCTCCGTCAGTTTTGGCGTCAGTGTTGGATACAAAATGTATCTAATACTGAGCTCCCAGAGGGCTAGACCATGTCTCTGCAAAGGGGAGATGCTATCAACTCCTCAGTTTATAGTTTAATTATCACCTTGCTGAAAGAATCTTGTTGATATGGTGGTAAGGGGTTAAAGATTCTAGCAATGTGTGTTTATTATCTTTGCTTCTCTTTACTGATAAAGATACTAATAATGCTAATTGTAGACAGTGGTCTGCCCCTCTCAGCAGCTTGTAAAGTGGATGCAGCCTGGAGTGAATCGCCTCAAGCAGGCAGCCAGTCTGAGTGTAAACACAGACTACTGGTATAGCTTGTTATATTCCAGCAATATTCCAGCTCATTTAGTTACCTGTTACCACCTCAGATCAGCCTATTTCTCCTCATGTCTGCTGCATGCTGTGAGTGACACAGTGAAATATATTTGTGAGCTGTGTGACAGAGTAACCAAGCAGCTCAGGGTGACCCAAACTACTATGAGCTGTGTGAGAAATGAATTTTTAAGCAGGGATAGCGAGAGAGAGACCTGGGTGAATAAATAAAGTGCCCCTAGCACTAGTGGTAATGTGTACACTAATATAGAGTATTAAAAAAAAAAGTCGTTTCAATCGATAGTACTCCTTTAAGATGGAACTGTGACGAAAATCTTAAAATTTAAAACACATACAAATAAGAAGCACATTTCTTCCATTGCCATTACCGACAGGTTTTGGGTTAGTCCATCTCTTCATGGTGGATTCTCAGCATGACCTTTATTCTTTATAAAGACATTCCCTGAAAAAGATTTATACAAAGATGCTGACCAGCCTCCCTGCTCACCGAACACCTTTTTGGCACTTGGACGGAGCAACTGCCATTCACTAAGTGCTTTTAAAAATAAAGAAAACCCTAAGAGAAGATGGGCTAGTCCAAAATCTGTCGGTAATGTCAGATTTCTACTAATTACTGTAAGTGACAGCAACATAGGAGAAAAGTAATTATTTGAAAATGTTAACATGTATTTTAAAATGTTAAGATTTTCACAACAGAGCAGGTCCTTAAAAATTAAACATAGGATAGCTTGGAAGACAACTAGACGCTCTAAAAATATGGGAGGGATGGAAGTACCGAATATTCGGCATTACTATAGGAGTATTCAGCTAGATAGACTTTTAGACATAAGAATGATGTTACCTAATAAGTTTTGGTGTTTAGGAGAAGGAGAGTTGATGGATTTCTCTATGGTAGAATCCTGGCATCCAGTTACAGTCAAGAAGTTATTAGCAAAAGTTTCCCACCCTCTTCTGACTCCAACCCTTCAGACTTTTGAAGAATTATTGGGATTAATGAAAAAAAATATAATATTTTGTTATTAACAACGATAGGAAATAACCCAGATTTTGTACCCGGATTGGAAAAAAATTGGTATAAGGATAGCAATCTAATGGTGGCCATACATGGTACAATAAAAACGTTCGATTATCCTGTTTATTCAATCTAAATGATCGAATCAAATGAAAGTTGAAAATATTTTTTTTTCGATCAAGAAATTTGAACGATTACCCCGTTTTTTCGAGAAAAATCAGATCGGACATGCTGGAAAAATCTTTATATTCAATCTAACGGAATAATCAAACTAAATTATCTAATCATACATTGTATCATGTATGGCCACCTTTACTCCAACTACACCTCTTTTGGAACTTGTAAGTCAGGATAATTCCATAATGAACTTTGAAGGGGGAAAAAGCTAATGGTATTGTCAATTAAAGAGATTTCTCTCGAGGTTAAACGGGAAAATTAGTAAACAATTAAATCCTTTTGAAAAGTGTTTTTACTTCGCAATTAAGCAGGAGAAGTCCATCTCTTATTTATATAAGTTTGTTGGTGAGCTTTTTGATTCTACCCTTCCCCCATTATAAAATATGGGAAAATGAGTTTAATCTTGAGGGTGTATTAGACTGGGAAAACATTTTTAAAAATATCTGGATACCCCAAAATCCTAGGTACCAGCTTGTCAATTATAAGTTATTGGCAAAATGGCATATCTCACCCTCGCAATTGGGAAGAATGGGGAGCGGGAGTTCAGGTGAAATGTGTTGGAGATGTAAAACAGAGAAAGGCTCACTTAACCATATGTGGTGGACCTGCCCGATTAGTATAAAGAAATGGCAGGAAATTGAATCATTCTGTAATGGGCGGGTACCAAATTCCTGCAGTTTTGACAACCAAGTAATAATCTTTGAGGAAAGGGTGAACAGCTTGGAGGGAATGGACGACATCTTGACAATACCTGCAGCTATAGTGGCTAAAAGATTGATTGCCCAAAACTGGAAAAATGTAAATCCACTAAATCTAAGTGAGTGGCTACAAGAGACGAGACATTTTTTGGAAATGGAAGAGTGGGAGTCAGATGAGCTATTCCCTTGTAAATTACTAGATAAATGGTGCCAAAAATGAGCAGAGATTATGAATCATTAAGGGAAAAGGTAGGAAGAAGAAGATTAGTTATGGTTGTAAGATCAGTGGCTTTGGCGAAAGCCTGAGATCCAGGGCAGATTGAGACTTGAGTGTTGGATGGTGGTGTGGATGTTTAATTTGGATTTTTGTGTGAAGATTGGTCATGTATGCAAGAATAAAATAATTTGTTATTTTCCCCAGATGTGGTGTATAGAAAGAAATATATATATACAAGTTGTGTATAAATAAACAATGATGATAGTACAGCTCAACGCAGGAGCACAGCAATGAAGCTATGTTTTCTTCTAGTTGAGCAGGTTACTAATCTGAGGGGGAAAACAAACAAAAAAAAAACAGGTCCTTTAAAGAATAACTATCAAAGAAACTGTTTTTCTGTAAACCCCACATACCTATAGAGCTTTTAGCCAGCAACAATAAAATGCTTTTAAGGGCTGGTGTACACCAGAGCGCTTCTGAGTGCTTTTTGAAATGCTAGCGCTTTGAAAAGCGCTTGGCTAATGTATTTGAATTGGATGGATCACACCAGAGCGATGTGATTTTTTTTCCCAAACGCGAGTCCTGTAGCATTTCTGAGGCGATTCAGCCACAATGTTAAGTATAGGAAAGTGGAAAATCGCTCTAAAAAAACGCTATAACAGATCGATTTTTCAAGCGTTTTTCTTACAAAAGCTATACACTTCCAGCTGTACTGTACAACAAAAATGCTAGACCAAATCACTCCAAAAATCGCTAGACATAGCTAGAAAATCGTTAGGCACATGCCTAGAATCGCTTAAAGGGATACTGTCGGGGGGTTGGAGGAAAATGAGTTGAACTTACCCGAGCTTCTAACGGTCCCCCGCAGACATCCTGTGCCCGCGCAGCCACTCACCGATGCTCCGGCCCCGCCTCCGGTTCACTTCTGGAATTTCAGACTTTAAAGTCTGAAAACCCCTGCGCCTGCATTGCCATGTCCTTAATCCCGCTGATGTCACCAGGAGCGTACTGCGTAGACACAGACTATACTGGGCCTGCGCAGTATGCTCCTGGTGACATCAGCGGGATCAAGGACACGGCAATGCAGGCACAGTGGTTTTCAGACTTTAAAGTCTGAAATTCCAGAAGTGAACCGGAGGCGGGGCCGGAGCATCGGTAAGTGGCTGCGCGGGCACAGGATGTCTGCGGGGGACCATTAGAAGCCCCGGGTAAGTTCAACTCATTTTCCCCCGACCCCCCTACAGGGTCTCTTTAAGAAAATCACTTCTAAAAACGTTTAGTGTTTGCGATTACGCTAGCGTTTTTAGGTGTGCAGCGGCCCTCAGAGGAATGAATTGCTTTTTATTTCAGAATACAATGCTTTTCTCTCAGTGCAGGCTGCGTGAAAAGAAAAAACGTGTGTACCAGCTGTTTTGTAACAATTTTTTGTCGGCATCCGGGGGAGGTTGAGGCAGATCTGAACTGTAACCTGGCTATAAACTGTTTACTCTACACTGTATGGCAGAGAGAGACACACACAGAAAGGGACACAGAGCTTCAGATGATCATTATTTACACACATTTGAAGCTATATTTCTGCTTTCTATCATTCTGAACAGATTCCAGTCACAGTATTACAACCAGTGAAGATTGTTTCTGTATGCTGGATGTTCTGGACACAGTCCTCCATAGTAATGCACACAGTGAGAACTTTATTCAGGATACACAATTTTATGTTAACCTCCTGGGCGATAATCCCGAGCTGAGCTCGGGGTATATCGCGCAGGAGGATTTCTCAGGCCCTGGTGGGCCGATTTGCATAATTTTTTTTTGTTACACGCAGCTAGCACTTTGCTAGCTGCGTGTAACTTCTGATCGCCGCCGCTCACCGCCGATCTGCCGCTACCCGCCGTGCCGCGCAGCCCCCCCCCCAGACCCCTTGCGCAGCCTGGCCAATCAGTGCCAGGCAGCGCTGAGGGGTGGATCGGTGACGTCATCCCGCCCCGTCGCCATGGTGACCGGGGAAGCCCAGCAGGAAATCCCGTTCTGAATGGAATTTCCTGCTTACTCTGATCGCCGAAGGCGATCGGAGTGGGTGGGGGGATGCCGCTGCGCAGCGGCTATCATGTAGCGAGCCCAAAAAGAAAAAAATTTTAAAAAAAGTGCTGCGCCCCCTCCTGGGCGATGCAATTGTATCGCCCAGAGGGTTAATTATCCTGGTATCAGCATCAGAAACACTTCCTATACCTATATATTGCTGTATAATAGTATGTAACCCCGCCCTCCCAGTGATGTTTAGCCTAGGCTATGATGTCACGAAACCTTCTCCTCTCAGTGTACTCTGGGAGACCAGGTGTTGTTTTTGCTCATTTCAGAACTGTTTAGACTGCTTTACACTGCAAATCACAAAAGGCAATTGCAAATGCAGTGTTATTTTGAAAATGTGAACACAAGCACCAGCGCTTAAAAAATCCAGCAGGACCCAGATCAGGCAAAATAATAGTAATAGAAAATCACCACTATTCTAACTCGCCAAATTCAACAGGCGGCTATAATAAATGCATTATTTAAGTAGATGGGAGATGCCTCTTCACCCTGAATGGATGTCTAGCCCTCTGTCACAAATTCAGTTAATGCTGAGAAGAACCAGAGGGAGAATATAATGCTCGTATTTGTTTGTTGAAACATTTAGAACATGCAAAGCCTAATCAGATAAAGAATAAATCCAGTCATATAGAAAACTATGTAAACTATGGATCTTTGTCCATCTTGGGGAATTGCGTGATGAACACGTCCCCTGTACTCTAACAGGGGCCCGCATGAGTGATATGCCCAAATAAGTCTTTTCAATGCTTATATTCTGTGCTAAATACCTTTCTTATATACTGTACTCCGACTGCCAAAGTCCCAATGACCAATATATTCCTTAAACTTGGAAAACTTAATTAGTTTTATTGTGCCTTAATACAACATTCACTACAATTGTTTGTCATAAGATGTTTTAAAGTATGGTATTTTATAACTTGTAGTCAACGTCACTACAGTAGTTAACACATTTGACAGGACACTTATACAGTAAATCTGTGCTAGAAGAAAAACACATGAACGTTAAAAGAATTATTTAAAAATAATAAATACTGATTTAAAAATGATGTTCTTTTGTTTTCTGAGTTGTATACTCACCTGTTTTTCTGTGCTCCCCTGGTGCCGGCAGCAGGAAGGGCAGATTCTGTGGCAGAGCTTACTCATTGGTCCCCAGCACCTCTCCATGACTCCCCTGTTGGGGTGTGGGTGGAAGGGGCATTCATCGTACCTGAGCTCAGCAGTAGAGGTACCAGTTCACCAGGCACTGCTATAGTGCCTATAAATGGACACAGTAACTTTACTGTATGAACTGGACAGGATGTAAGTAAAGGAAGGGTGGGAGGAGAGATCCATTGTACATTCAGGAAAGTGGGGGTGGATGATACAGAACAGAACAAGCAATGAACTGTGGGATGAGAGGAAGAATTACACAGTGAAGATAAAACCGAATACTGTCAGCAGTAAGATAGGATAACATTGACCATCCTGACCTATAGAGGTTGAAAAAATGCTGCGTTGTAACATTTGAAATATATAAAAGTGTTATTTGTTAAAAAAATATTAATGGCTTGTACCATTAACAACATAAAGTAAGAATTTGGAGAACAAAAACTACTGCTTGTGACTGAGAAAGGGAGGTGTTGTTAGAGGGAACCTGAACCGAGTAAAATTATTTAAAACAAACATATGATGTACCTGCAAATTACTATTGCATACTTACCTCCCTGTCAGTTCCTCTAAGAGGCTCAGTCACCATTTTTTCTAACAATGATCCCTTCCAGTTCTGACAAGATTTTGTCAGAACTGAAATATATCAGTTTGTTTCAGTTGCTGTCAATTATAGTTGAAAGGACAACTGATGTGCAAGGTAATGTCCATGTTTCCCTATGACTTAAGTAGGTGATATTACAGTTTAACAGTGTGCTAACCTGGAAGCTGTTACAGGGTCATTGCCATTTTTAAAATGGAGGACAGAGAATTCCATCAATCACAGTGGACAAACAGGACGCAGGGGAGGAGAATGAGGTTGAGGAGTAGACTACACGGGAGGTAAGTATAACGTGTGCATGTTTATTTTGTCTTTTCATTTTCAGTTCAGGTTTTCTTTAAGGTGAGAAAAAACTTCTTAGAATAAGAAGCCAAACAAAAGTTACTATAATGAATGTGTCCCATATTATACGCACAGCCATTGTGATCACCATATAACAAATGGAGCCACCAACATTGAATGTTTAACAAGTTCAGATATAACATCTCTGTAAAATAGATGTAGCCATCATATCCTTGCTATAACAAATGCAGACATCATGTCCCCACAAATGCAACCATAATCGGTCACGGAAAGATTGTCCAGGTACCTGGACCATGTCCTCCGACCGCTTCTGTCCTTTATACCTTCCCACTTGAGTGACACAATTGATGTGTTGGGGGGCCTGGGGTCCCCGTCGTGGTATAAAGGGGACCTGTTGGTGACCATAGATGTCGCCAGCCTCTACAGTAGAATACCACATACTGACGGCATTTGTGCCGTGAGGATGTACTTGGATAGAGGCAATACAGATACACTTTACAATACCTTCATATGTGAATGTTTGGAGTTTGTCCTCACACACAATGCCTTTCTCTTTGGCGATGCATGGTACCAGCAGGTCTCGGGTACCGCGATGGGAACCCCAGTAGCCTGTACATATGCTAATCTGTTTTTGGGTGCATGGGAAGAAGTATACATTCACTCCCCTAGAAATCCATACCATTCAGCTTTGAGGATGTGGTCCAGGTACGTGGACGACGTCCTGGCCTTTTGGTCAGGAGGAGTTCCACTCCTTGAGGATTTTCTAATTTACCTGAACCAAAATGAAGTTAACATGCAGTTCACCATGGAATGGTCCACAGAAAATGTGTTCTTTTTGGATCTAGAGTTATGTATCACCCCACAAGGAATCATGACGAAGGGCTATCGGAAGCCAACAGCGTCTAATACTATCTTACATTCAAACAGCTACCACCCTAAACATGTCACGGAATCCCTCCCCTATGGCCAATTCCTGCGCCTTCGCAGGAACAACACCAGATTGGAGGATTTTCTCCATCAGTCTGGTGAATTGAAGCAGAGACTCTTGGCTAGAGGTTATAATGAGCACAGTTTAGATCTTGCCATTAGGAGGGCCACCGATAGAGATAGGACGGACCTAGTCATAAGAAGAAAAAAACGTAGGGAACCCCCAAAGGAAATGAGTGTCTTCTCTTTTGAATTTTCCCCTATGGCAAAACAGATTCAGTGGGCCTTTAGCAAGAATTGGTCTCTTTTGCTGGAAGACCCCATCCTAAAAGATAGATTACCTGCCAAACCTACAATAGCTTTCAAAAGAGCACCCACTATTGGTGACATTTTGGTGCACAGCGATTTTCGCGAAAACCCACGGCGTACTTGGCTGAGCGAATTAGCACCAAGTGGCAACTATAGATGTGGCTTTTGTAAAGCATGCCCCCTCATGAAAACTGGCACATTTTTTCAGCTTGGCCCCATACAATGCAAAGTTCCGTTTTTTTGTACTTGTAGAACCAAATTCGTGGTATATGCACTATGGTGCCCATGCCAGCGATTTTACATTGGCAAGACCACTAGAATGGTCAAAGAACGAATTTTGGAACATGCTCGATTGTTGCCTAAGGGTAAAGGTTGCCCGAGGATAGTCGAGCATATGTCCACAGTTCATCATAGCGACCCCAGTTCACTCTCCTTTGCGTGCATTGACGTTTGTAATACTCCACGCAGAGGTGGAGACAAAAAGAAACTTTTGCTCAGACAAGAAGCACATTGGATTTTGCGCACCCATGCTATGGGAGCCTTAGGCCTCAACGATTACGTTGACCTAGCTTGCTTCTTAGATCCATAGCTATTTATAGGGATCTTTTCCTCCATTTTATGCCTATCAAACCACCGATTGTTGCCCGGTAGCTTCCATCATGGCGTTTGTCCTTAAAAATATTAAATTTATATCCTTTTTTTCCCCTTTTTTCCCCTTACCCACGCCCATGTTAAAACCTATGCCTTTTGGGGGGTCTTTTTGGGGAGGCTCTTTAATTATAAGGACGATTTTAAACTACTAATACGTGTACAGCCCAGATGCGCCATGATGGAACCTATTTTCAATTTTATATGTATCTCTGGGCTTTGGTCTTTAATCCACTGGCTCATTTCCTCTCCTCTCTCTTTTGTGGGGGTCCTCTACTTCTAGTGCTTTTCACACACCCCCCTTTTTTTTTTTTTTTTTTTTTCCACGCACTGTTCCCCTATCCCCTTTTCTCTCACTTACACTCATTTGCACTATTGCTTTATCCTGCCCCTTTATGCTATTTCCTTGCTCCGCTTTAGGCATGGGATTTAAATAGCTAATAAGCTTTTATATGGGAGAATACTCCCATTGGTTGCCTTTGTGCACTGAGGCTGCCCCAGCACCTGGTTAGCCAGGCTGGGACATCTCATGTTGCCATAGCAGCTACTTTGTATACGCTGCTGTTTACAGCATATTTCAATCACACCATCTATAGCGCATTTGCCCTGCTATTGGCCGCGTTAATGCGGCGTCATATGACGCGCATACGCGACCTACTTGCACAGCAGTATAGTATCTTGCCCCTAGCCAACAGCGAGACTGCAAGCCAATCAGACTATGGGGGCGGGACGAGCATAGCGGACCGGAAGTGCGTCATTGATAGACGCGCTTTTATCCCCGATTTCCACCCAGTAACTTTGTGCACTCCTCGGAAGAAGCTTGGCGTTTGCCCTGCGAAACGGCGTAAGGCCGTGCACCTATTGGCACCCACACCTGCTACCTCCCTGACACTCAGGTTAGCAAACCACCTTGTGCTATTGCTATTTTTCAATGTTTTTTGATCAATCACGATCCTGCATTGCTTAATGTATTACTGCACGACAGCACTTTAGCACTTGTCCATTTTTGCTACAATTAAAGCTATAGTGCCAGATCTTTTCTTGTCTCTCCATATGTTTGCAACCATAATCAGTGCAGTCATAATGCTCCCATTATATCAGCTGCAGTCATAATGCTCCCAGTATATCAGCTGCAGCCTGCAGTCATAATGCTCCCAGTATATCAGCTGCAGTCATAATGCTCCCAGTATATCAGCTGCAGTCATAATGCTCCCAGTATATCAGCTGCAGTCATAATGCTCCCAGTATATCAGCTGCAGCCTGCAGTCATAATGCTCCCAGTATATCAGCTGCAGTCATAATGCTCCCAGTATATCAGCTGCAGCCTGCAGTCATAATGCTCCCAGTATACCAGCTGCAGTCATAATGCTCCCAGTATATCAGCTGCAGCCTGCAGTCATAATGCTCCCAGTATACCAGCTGCAGTCATAATGCTCTCAGTATATCAGCTGCAGTCATAATGCTCCCAGTATATCAGCTGCAGTCATAATGCTCCCAGTATATCAGCTCCAGTCATAATGCTCCCAGTATATCAGCTCCAGTCATAATGCTCCCATTATATCAGCTGCAGTCATAATGCTCCCATTATATCAGCTGCAGTCATAATGCTCCCAGTATATCAGCTGCAGTCATAATGCTCCCAGTATATCAGCTGCAGCCATAATGCTCCCAGTATATCAGCTGCAGTCATAATGCTCCCAGCATATCAGCTGCAGTCATAATGCTCCCAGCATATCAGCTGCAGCCATAATGCTCCCAGCATATCAGCTGCAGTCATAATGCTCCCAGTATATCAGCTGCAGTCATAATGCTCCCAGTATATCAGCTGCAGTCATAATGCTCCCAGTATATCAGCTGCAGTCATAATGCTCCCAGTATATCAGCTGCAGCCTGCAGTCATAATGCTCCCAGTATATCAGCTGCAGTCATAATGCTCCCAGCATATCAGCTGCAGTCATAATGCTCCCAGTATATCAGCTGCAGTCATAATGCTCCCAGTATATCAGCTGCAGTCATAATGCTCCCAGTATATCAGCTGCAGTCATAATGCTCCCAGTATATCAGCTGCAGTCATAATGCTCACAGTATATCAGCTGCAGCCATAATATCCCTGTTATGTCCGGTGTAGTCATGATTCCCTCCTTTCAATGCACAGGTCATCAGATAGGTGTAGAGTGTTAGGCATAGCTATTGGGATCCAATGGAAGGCTCCACTATTGGACCCTGTAACTACTAACTACACACTATACTCCATATTTTCCTGCTAACCTCTGCACTGGGGTGGGGGTGTTCCAGAGGGGCCCTTTAGAGCAGTACCTACCTAGACTGCGGTTGTGACCTCTGCTTTGGAGATCCTTGAGGTCCTTGGCAATAGTTCAGTTTACCCATACAAACACCAGCCCTGTCTGCGTGGAAATCTATTTTCACAAAAAGATATTGGAAGCCTCCACAAGCTAGATGGACCAGCTGGGTACCAATACATAAGGACTAGTGATCAGCAAGGGAAACAGTAAAAAGCTTGTGCTTCGCTTCCCCACTAGGTTCTTTGGGCAGCCCCAAGGCACATTGTAGATGCCCAGTAATTCTTCTGTTTTCACTTATTTTGGTTACTGAAAGTGATCAAATCGCCATCTAACAAAATCACAAACACATTTGGCAAAACAGTCAAATGCAATTTAAGCATCTTTCATCTGTTCTGATGCTGTCTTTTGAGAACAAAATAGAAATGTACATTAAATGGAACAGAAAAGACTGCCAATAAAACGTTTGATTACCAGTCAATTTGAAAGAACAATAGAAAAAAAAGATTGTTTTTATTGCCAGGGGTGTGGGCCTCATAACTTTCAGCTTGCACTCCCTCCCCCATCAATCATAAGTGCTGTAAACCTTGTTCTCATCCAGTGCCAACACTACTTAAAGTGAACCGAACCAAGTAAAATTATTTAAACTAAACACTGCTGTCATTTCCTTTCAGAAGCTTGCCATTTTCTTCTAACAATGATTCCTTCGACTTCCGACTAGATCTAGTTGTACCTCTGGAAGCTGAAAGCCTTAGGGCCCTTTTCCACTCTATCAGTGACTGTCAGTTATAACTGAAAGGACAACTGATGTGCAAGGTAATGTCCATGTTTCCCTATGGCTCAAGTGATACTACTGGTTAACAAAGTGCTGACCTGGAAGCTGTTAAGCGGGTTATTGCCATTTTTTATAACGGAGGATGGAAGATTCCTTTGATCATGATGGACAAACAGGATGGGCGGGAGAGGAGAAAGATATTGATGAGTAGACTAGGCAGGAGGTATGACATGTGTATGTTTATTTTGACTTTTATTTTTCAGTTCACTTTTGCTTTCAAGCAACACTGTAGGATGTAAAAATGTTGTACATGTTAAAAAAATATCTCCAAGCCAAACTCTGAGCGATGTTTTTGTCCAGCATATGCGGCCCTCCAACAGCGTAGAAAATAGCAGAAAACTATATACTTACCTTTGTTAACTTCTTTTCTGGTGCATGCCCACGGCAGCATGACTCGGAGACTGACTCTGCCCTCTAACCCCGCCTCTAGGACCATATCTCTCTGTAAAAGTTTACACCTCCCCTCCAACACTCACTCCTGTAACTAAGGATAGGGATTGCACGCTGACATTGTGATGGACCAGGACATGAAAAGTACCAAAGGTAAAGATGTAATATTCCTCATTCCCTGGTGCATCTATCTAATGCTAATAATACTACAGTAATTGTGTGGCGTATGGCTATCTAGTAGTACTATCTGAGGGAGAACATACGACTACCTAATGTTACTTTCTGGGTGTCACTGCTGTCCAGAGAGTACTTTTAAAACTAAAAAAGTGACAGTGACACAAGAAAAAAGTAATTTACAGTGCATTTTGCTCTGGGACAAACATACCTCTTATATTTATTCTATAAGACATGAGCAGTCAAAGAGCAAATGCTTTGTGTACATTCACAATTTGTTGCCGTCACAACAAAAGATACTGCAGTCACAACAAAAGTAATAGGAAACTTTTAAGAGCATGCAGGTCAGACTATCCAGTTTCATCCTACATGCTATTATAGATGTGCTATAGATATGCTCTACCATTATCACTGTGAAAAACAGAACCTGTTTTTCACAGATATAGCTGTAATTCCAAGATAAATTATTGAGTAAGTAGGCAATCAATGTTTGCTTGCTTGTACATTAAAGAGACACTGAAGCGAAAAAAATATATGATATAGTGAATTGGTTGTGTACTATGAATAATTACTAGAAGATTAGCAGCAAAGAAAATATTCTCATACTTTTATTTTCAGGAATATAGTGTTTTTTCTAACATTGCATCATTCTATAATATGTGCAGATTACACAACACTCAGCATTCAAAATGAGTCTTTCAGAGCAGTCTGTGAAGTAATGACCTCTCCTCTAGCAGAGAAAAAGTAAACAGTTCACTTACAGTTGAGATAATAAAAGTCAGATAACAGCCCTCTCCACGACTAAAGTTGGCCATACACTGGCCCGATTCGCGGCCGTTTCGACAGCAGATTCGATCCTGGGATCGAATCTGCTGCCAATCGTTCACGGTAAACGCACCCGCCGATCCGATTTCCTCCCAAAATCGGATCGGTCCGTCGATCTCGCCGTGCGGGAAATTACCCTCGATCGCCCGTGGGTAGGGAGCGCGTCGCTAGCGGCGCGCCGATCCGATCAGGTATACATTACCTGAAGCTGGCTCCCGGGCATCTTCTCCGCGCTGCACGGCTCTGTTCCGGCTCCATCCCGGCGCTTCCTGTGTCACTCCGTGACCAGGAAGTTCAAATAGAGGGCGCTCTATTTTAACTTCCTGGTCACGGAGTGACACAGGAAGCGCCGGGATGGAGCCGGAACAGAGCCGTGCAGCGCGGAGAAGATGCCCGGGAGCCAGCATCAGGTAATGTATAGGGGGGGAGGGGGGCAGGCGGCAGGAGTAGCTCAACAGATTGTGATCGGTTTCAGGCTGAAATCGATTCACAATCTGTTTGCAGTAAAGGCAGCCATACGATCCCTCTCTGATCAGATTCGATCAGATAGGGATCTGTCAGCTGGTCGATCTAATGGCAAATCGACCAGTGTATGGCTACCTTAAGGCTTAGTCGGAGAGCTTAATGGCTTGTTTGCATAGAGATAACAACTGGAGTTTCTCAACTCTTCCTGTACTGGAAACAATTAGACTGATGTATCTGATCTTAATGTTTTATTTCTTAGCTGTACTACACATACAAATCATAATATCATATTTTTTTTTTTTCGCTTCAGTGTCTCTTTAAATGGGAAATGCAGTGAAAACACCGTAATGAAAAAAGTGCTTAATTTTTACAATCATTATTTATAAATGATTTAGTCAGTGTTTGCCCAGTGTAAAATCTTTCCTCTCCCTGATTTACATTCTGACATTTATCACATGTCAACATTTTACTGCTGGCAGGTGATGTCTGTGGAAGGAGATTATGGATTACTGGAAGTTGGAAACATTTGTTATTTCCCACAATGCAACAAGGCTCCTACATTGTGATGTCAGCTCCCTGGTGCTGACATCACACTGTGGGAGGGGTTTCACCACGATATCAGCCATACAGTGCCTCCTGATGATCCATTTGAGAAAAGGAAACGATTTCTCATGGAAAAGGGGGGTATCAGCTACTGATTGGGATGAAGTTCAATCCTTTGTTACAGGTTTCTCTTTAAAGCATCTTGAATCCTCAGCTCCTTCATCTTTCCTTGTAAAGTGACTATAAGGCATGTTCTACCACACGCCAGTCAGCAGAAAGTAAGCGGTTAACTGTGTTCCCAGCTGGAGAAGTATTTCTTTTTCCTTATATATCCTACACCGCAAGTAAGAGTCACAGCTCCAGACGCCACAATGTCACACACCCTCCTCAGGAAAAAACAGAGCAGTACTAAAACAAATATTTATATACTCTCACTGAGCACTTTATTAGGAAACCTGCTTATTCGTACAATTATCTCATCAGCCAATCATGTAGCAGCTGTGCAAAGCATAAAATAATGCAGACACAGGTCATAAGCTTCAGTTGATGTTTATATCTAACACCAGAATGGGGAGAGTGGCTGGATATTGTAATGGTTAAGGGCTCTGCCTCTGACACAGCTGACCTGGGTTTTTGAATTTTGGCTCTTCCTGTACATTAAGTTAGCACCTATTCAGCAAGGAGTCCGCGTGCAAGACTGCCTAACTCAGCTACTGCCTATAGAGCGCAACCTAATGGTTGAAGCTCAAGCGCTTTGAGTTCACCAGGAGAAAAACGCAATACAAATGTTATTTGTCTTGTCTTGAGAAGTGTGATCTGAGTAGCCTCGGCATCACTGCTGGTGCCAGAGGAGCTTGTGAAAGGTTCTGTAACTGCTAATCTCCTGAGATTTTAATGCACACCAGCAGGGGGCATAACTACAAATTGCGCCCCCCCCCCCCCAGCAAAACTTTGATGATGCCCTCAAATGTTCACACACTTTCCCCTGCCTCCCCTTGGTGACCATCACAGCCTTGAGCCCCATATCACCAGCATCATAAAATAAGTGTGGACATAATCTTCACATCCATAACAAGTGTAGCCACAAAAACACCTGATCTGAAGGATGGACCTCCTTTATCAGAGGGAGTGAAGTAGTAGTTGGGGGCCTCCCTTACAATTATGGGCCCTCCTGCACTCACAGGTGCTGCTCCCCTGTAGTTACGCCCTGCACACTAGTCTCACAGGCTACTCAAAATGGTGGGAAGAATAGACAACTAGTCTTGCAAATGGAAGTACTGTGCTGATGAAAGTGGTTAGAGGAGAATAGCCAAACAGGTATGAGCTGACAGAAAGGCAGCAATAACACAAATACACTCTGTAGAACTGTGGTGAGCGGAAAGGCCTCTTAGGAAGCACAACTTGTCAAACCATGTCAAGATCCAGTACTGTCAGCCTAGAAAAGAAATCTGTGACCTGCAGGCAAGGGCATAACTAGAAATCATGGGGCCCCATAGCAATGTTTTGTTTGCCCCCCTCCCCCCAAAAAATGATAAGACTCCTTTGTGCCCCTCCTCCCTCACAAATATCAATTTTTGGCAGCCAGATGTGCCCCCAAGTTTTACGTAGCCTTCCAGTAACGGTAGCCACAGGTACCCCCCCAGTATTAGTTAGCCCCAGGTAGCCTCCAGTATAGGTGACAGAGTCCCCCTGTATAGGTAGCCTGAAGTAGTGCCCCCACCAGTATAGGTAGCCCCCAGTGTAAATAGCCAGAGATGACCCCCAGTATTACGTAGCCCTCCAGTAATGGTAGCCAGAGGTATCCCCCAGTATTAGATTAGTATTAGCCCCAAGTTTAGGTAGCCATAGGCACCCCCCAGTATTGGTAGCTTGAAGTAGTGCCACCTATGTATGGGTATCCCCCGAGTATAGGTAACCAGAGATGACTCCCAGTACAGGTAGCCAGAAGTAGCCCTCCCTCAGTATAGGTAACCCTCTCAGTATAGGTAGCCCAAGGGCCCCCAGTATAGGTAGCCAGAAGTAGTCCTCCCAGTATAGATAGGCAGAGGGACAGCCCAGTATAGGTAGCCAGATGTGACCCGTCTCTCCCATGCAGAGTAGTGGTAGGGGAGCATAAGAGAAGTGACTCACCTCGCTAGGCTCCATAATCTTCTCCAGACATCCTCATCTCTATGATTAGAGTACCCTCTTACCATTACATGACAAGAGAGGCTGCTTTAGTTATACAGACAAGGACGCCTGGAGAATGTAGACCACCGGTGGAGCCTGGCTTGAGAGATAAGCCACTTCCCTAATGCTCTACTGCCCTTACTCTGCACTTAAGCGGACCCACCTTGGGCCTCCACAAGGCCCAATGGGGACTCCTGTATCACCACTGGCCATGCACACTGGGCCCTCATGACTATAGGCCCCATAGTAGCAACTATGGCTGCTATGGTGTTCGCTACACCTCTGCCCACAGGGGACAAAGGCTAACCAGAAATGTACAGTGGAAGAAATGTAGCCTGTTCTGGTGAATCTCAAATTCACATGATATGGTCAAAATTGGCATCAGCAGCATGAAGTAATGGCCCTTGCCTGCCTTGTGTCAACAGTGCAGACTGGCAGTGGTTTTAGATATGGTATGATGGAACAATTCATAGCATAAATGTACAGCTGACTAATCTGCAGAAACTGTGTAATGCAATCATCTCAGCATGACCAGAAAAGGAATGTTTCCAACAGCTTGTGGAATCCATTCTACAAAGAATTAAGATGTTTTAAGGGCAAAGAGAAGCCCTGTCCAATACTTAGTGTTCCCAGTAAAGTGTTCAGTGCGTGTATTATTATAATTTCCATGTGGTGCTGACATATTTTTCGCATGGCTTCGTAAGATATAGCCAACAATTAATATCAATAACTGTCACTCTGTAGGATGGAATCAGAGTATCTGGAGTCATCTTATAAGTAACATACATGTTTTTCCAGGGAGAATCTATCTTGCTCCAAATGGGATAACTGAGAGGTTCTGTGCGGGTTTGAAGATAAGATCATGTATATGTTTGCGTTACGTGTCTTTAAACTAAACCTGAGATGGGGACTTAATAAAAAAATATACAGAACATACCTGCCTCCTTATATTCAACGGGATTCTACCCCCTGCTGTATCCCCTCCTTTGAACTTAGGAACTCTGTAGCTGGCTATGGGTTTCTTGGCTGTTGCCATTGGAAATACTGGCCTTGTGTTAGTTGTGTTATATGTGATGCTTGACGTTCTCCACATTCAATCAGTTACGATGGGAGGATTTCTTCTTTATGTGTATGTGTCTTGTCTGGTTTTTCTTTTCTTTTTCTTTGATTTTTTTTTTTCTCTCACCTTTTTGCTACTTCTTCTGAAGTTGGCTCCAGTCCCCGTACCCCTCCATTTTTTCTTTCTCTCTTCCTTTCTCTTTCTTTTCTCCCTTTCCTCTCTGTTCTCTTTACTTCTTTATCTATAGTTTATAAGATATGTTTTATTATACAGAGTTATACACTCACCTAAAGGATTATTAGGAACACCTGTTCAATTTCTCATTAATGCAATTATCGAATCAATCAATCAATCAATCAATCACATGGCAGTTGCTTCAATGCATTTAGGGGTGTGGTCCTGGTCAAGACAATCTCCTGATCTCCAAACTGAATGTCAGAATGGGTAAGAAAGGTGATTTAAGCAATTCTGAGCGTGGCATGGTTGTTGGTGCCAGACGGGCCGATCTGAGTATTTCACAATCTGCTCAGTTACTGGGATTTTCACACACAACCATTTCTAGGGTTTACAAAGAATGGTGTGAAAAGGGAAAAACATCCAGTATGCTGCAGTCCTGTGGGTGAAAATGCCTTGTTGATGCTAGAGGTCAGAGGAGAATGGGCCGACTGATGCAAGCTGATAGACAAGCAACGTTGATTGAAATAACCACTTGTTACAACCGAGGTATGCAGCAAAGCATTTGTGAAGCCACAACATGCACAACCTTGAGGCGGATGGTCTACAACAGCAGAAGACCCCACCGGGTACCATTCATCTCCACTACAAATAGGAAAAAGAGGCTACAATTTACACAAGCTCACCAAAATTGGACAATTGAAGACTGGAAAAATGTTGCCTGGTCTGATGAGTCTTGATAGAGTCAGAATTTGGTGCAAACAGAATGAAAACCTGGATCCATCATGCCTTGTTGGTTGTGGTTGTGTGATGGTGTGGGGGATGTTTTCTTGGCACACTTTAGGCCCCTTAGTGCCTAAAGTTTAAATGCCACAGGCTACCTGAGCATTGTTTCTGACCATGTCCATCCCTTTATGACCACCATGTACCCATCCTCTGATGACTACTTCCAGCAGGATAATGCACCATGTCACAAAGCTTGAATCATTTCAAATTGGTTTCTTGAACATGACACTGAGTTCACTGTACTAAAATGGCCCCCACAGTCACCAGATCTCAACCCAATAGAGCATCTTTGGGATGTGATGGAATGTTAGCTTTGTGCCCTGGATGTGCATCCCACAAATCCCCATCAACTGCAAAATGCTATCCTATCAATATGGGACAACATTTCTAAAGAATGCTTTTAGCACCTTGTTGAATCAAAACCATGTAGAATTAAGGCAATTCTGAAGGTGAAAGGGGGTCAAATACCGTATTAGTATGGTGTTCCTAATAATCCTTTAGGTGAGTGTATTTTCTTTGTGACAGCATTGTATGTTGTAAGTACAGTTTGTTTTCATTCTCACTCTGCGATTGCATACCTGCTATCTGTTGTTATAATTTATTTAATAAACACAGATTTAACAAGAAAAAATATACATACCTTGGGCTTCCTCCAGCCCCCTCCAGGGCTATCGCTCCCATGCGGTCCTCCTCCACCTCCTTGTTTGTCCACAATTGACCACGGAAAGTCCTCTGGTCCAGGGCCAACTGGACATGCACTCTCCACTACGCTTCCGTCGCCTGGAGTGTTCTGCGCAGAATGCTTACGGCGATGGGAGGGAGACGGGGAAGTGCACTCGGCTGGATTGCGCCTGCACCAACGGGCCCCGAATAGACGACTTACCAGTTGTGAACAAATGAAGAGGCGGAGGAGGACAGCGTGGGAGCGGTAAGCCTGGAGGGGGCTGGAGAAAGCCCCAGGTATGTATATTTTTTATTAAGTCCCCATCTAATGGTACACTTTAACTTTAAATGAACAAAACAAGGTGTCCGCCCAAGTGTTCTTCTCCTGAAATTAATAGGACTAAAGCTAGAATCTTAAAAGTTTACAGCCCAAAAAGCCTGAGAAGGACTGAATATCTGCATTTGTGGCAGCCCTCATGACACAGAGACAGCACTTGAGTAGCTCTGGCCAGCACGATGAGATGACGCTGTGCACCAGCAGAACATGTTATTTAGAACACAACAGAAATAAAATCAACTGCAGGAAAGTTTAGTTCAGGATTGTTTAACTTAGACTGTGTTGATTAAACCACTTGGAGGAACATATGCTACAGTTTCAATAAAGGTCAACAGGTGTCACGCATGTGTACATACTCGAAGTTGTTTGAAGTAATGGCAGAGGAGCAGAATATCTTGCAAAGTAATGACATCCTATCTAGAAACCTGCATGAGCATCATCTTGGCCATCAGGAGCAGAGGACAGGTGAAGAGACAACTAGAAGAGGAAAGAACTGGCAGAGTCCGCACTGGGAACCTGGGTAACAGGACAGTCCAAGCACCAAGCTTTGCCACTTTTGTACTGTATAAGCTGGTATACAGATATGGGTTAGATGTTTCCATTGATGACTCTCATTCTCTGTCCTCCCTGGGATCTCCTACAGCTGATCTTCTCACTGCTCTGCTCCCAACTACCTGTAGACAGCCCCACTTTACCCAGGATTCACTCACCCTCCCCACACCACCCTTTTACAGTTACTGACAGTATGTTGAGGTACGTGAACAATGCACTCCATTTATACATGACAATGGAGTGCATTGTTCACGTACCTCAACACACTGTCATAAGGTCTTCCTTCTGCCCAGCATCTTCCACTTGTTAGGCACTTCGAGCGGGATCAACCAGGTAAATATATATATATATTGTATATTGTATATATGTGAAAATTAGGTGAAACTATATTAAACTATTACTCTTATTTTTAGTAATAGCTACAAGCAGGCCCGGATTTACATTACTGGAGCCTAAAGGCACATATGTCCTGGCACCCTATACTTCACCCTCCATGAATCTATAAACCTACAAGTGTGCTGGCTGTCCCAGCTGTTTCTTCTCTTTTACTTCCCTTGCCCGTCATAGGTAGCTACTGGTGCCCCTTAGTATTAGGTAGCCAGAGCTATCCTCAATACTGAGGTTCCTCTAGCTACTTAGTATATAGTAGCTAGATGTGCCTCCAAGTATCAAGTAGCTAGATGTGCCCAGGCTGAAGGGAGATCTGGTCAGTGGAATGCCAAGACCGGGGTGAGTAACCTCTCATTTACACTCCGCACTGGACTCTGCATAGGTAAGACAGAGGGGAGGAACTTGGGGAGAGGAGTGAGCCGCCTTTCCATCATCAGGCGCCTGTAGGCGCGTGCCTATAGTGCCTTATGGTAAATCCGGCCCTGGCTACAAGAGTTTTTCAGTGGGGGTTTCATCCCAAACGTTAGGTGATAGTGTGGCCTGAGAAGCAGTTAGGTGTTAGGTGTAACCTAGGCTATCACACTTTTGTGTTATGTCCATTATTGGGCCCCTTCACAATTTGATCTTACCACACCTACTTCCCACTGGTTCAGCCACACAGTTTCCTCCTTATTAGTATCCATAAGTGCCCCAGATTTTCTGACACCCCTGGGATAAACCCAAAATAATGTAATATTATTGACAACAGAATGGACATTTCTGTGGCATCTAGCTTTTGAAGTTTTGCAGGGTCAGTCACAGCATAAAATATCTCATAATTGCAATTATGATGGGGAATTCTGGAATACAAAGTCAGTGCAAAAATAAGTCACACGGTCTAATTCAAAGTTGAGATGAACACTTAAATGTCTTTATTAAGCCGCACACAATCATCAGTCTTATAGATAAAGGTGCCTATACACGATTCGACCAAACGTTTTATATATATATCTTATGTAATAATTCACCTGTGTCTCTCCGTCCCGTCCCTGTGTCCGTGCATTTGCGCTACTGCGCATGTGCCGCACGGACAGTCGTTGGGACAGTGGGCCAGGAAGGCGTGTGCGTGCGCAAACATGCGATGGTGACAGACCTAGAGCCCATTTTTAAACAGGCTTAGGTCAATATATATATATATATATATATATATATATATATATATATATATATACATATATATATATATATATATATATATATGTATACTGTATATGAATGAATACAGTATACGTATATTCATCTGTTATATCTATTGGCTGCGGAAAATTATGATTCATTTTTAGAAAAATGGAATAGCATATAGTGTATTGGTTTGATTTTTCCACCAATAAAATAAATAAAAAATAAACTGTGTGAAATAAGATCTAACTTTTTTTTTCTATTGTGTGGTGTATGGCAGATCAAAAGAACAAACAGCCTCCAGGTTTATAGACTCTCACTGTTGTGTGTCTCTGTATTTTTAGTGAATGCTTCCTCTTGTGTTATATACTATATTTTGTGATTTTGTAGTTATTATTAAAACATTACATCATCTCTTAGGAAAAGAACTGGCTGTTCTTGAAAGCTCAGGACTGAAAATATATTTAAGTTAGCCAAAAAAAGGTATCGTCTACAAAAATTATTTTTCCCCTTCTGCTATATATGGGTATCCTGATCCCACATCCTACTCTGAACTAAGAGACAGAAGAATAATTTCAGTAAAGTTGAAAATATATACCTGCATGTCTGGCTTTTATTTCCATTAGAAATGTATTTTGGAGCTGTAATTTACCATAAGAGTGAATGCATTATTTTAATCTATCTGAACTGCATCAATGTGTTTTTTTTTTCTGGTGTTCATGACTCCTTCTGTTCTTCATATGATTTCATTCCTTTTATGATCATTCTTAGTCTTAGATTATGTTATGGTTTGGATAAACGGTTTTCAGGCAGGGAGCCAAGTTGGTGTGGTATGCTATATGTTGTACATACAATATATCCTTTGGTAGGGTTATTAAACTAAGTGATTCCTACTCTGTCCTCTCCTCTAAGTTTTGGTGTTTCTTTTTCAGTGCTACTATGTGACCCTCTAAGTTAGTGTAAGGCATATACAGTATGTTCTGCTTTCTATAGTAGAAAATTGATGTCCGTGGATATGGAACAAATAGGCTAAGTATATGTTGTTAAATAAGGGGTTTAGTGCTTGGATGGAAGGGTGGACAGAGGGGAAATAACGTGTTGGATGCCTCTGTAGGGAAAGAACTACTTAAAGTGAACCGAGCAGCATTTTTAGCCCCTAGGGCTTCTCAATAACACACTAAAAATGCATGCTACCAATGGAGCTCATTACTTACAAACATTCCTGTGACGAACATTACGGAAAGTCGTGCGCAAAATCACGAACGATTTTCGTATGGTCCAGCCATTACTGTCAGTGCTGGGTAAATGTACAAAAAATGTCTTTCCTTTCTCTTCCACTGAAAGCAAAAATACCCTCACCCACATCCTGTTCAGGTCAGGAAAGAATGTCACAAGTGGCTCACTCCCCTGCCGAGAAGCCATTTGGTCACTCAGCTCATCTCTACCAAACCAGCTCAAACTGGGTGAGATTCAAATTTCCCTCCAAACTCACAGCCTCACACAAAGGGAACGTTAACTTATTAATAATTCAAAATAGGTTTGGCACAGCAAGACAAAAATTACATTTTCTGATACCTAGGAAACAGTTCTATCGTTCACCTAAAGTGCACGTTTCTAGCTATCAGGAATCCATAGAGAAACCACTTTATCCGGCCTGCGTAGAGCGAATGCGACAGACTAGGCATGTATAGCCTCGTTTAATAGAGGGTCGCGAGCCGTTTACAAATATAGTCTCGAATTTGTGATACGCTAATCTTGGGCCGAGTCACACAAATTATTAATAATTGGTACATTCCTTGCTCTGAGTCTGTGGGTGGCAACCTGACTGCCAGGAGGTAACCCTGCCTTAAACACACCTACTTTCCAGGTAGTGACCGCCCCAAAACTCAGGTCAGTAAAAAGTGTTTGCGAGGAACTCCTCCTCAGTTCTTCAATTTCCATTGACCAGGGAGGTCCAGACATGTGCTCAAGGAGAACCGGGCGCATGTTGTGTACAAAGGACTTTTAACCTGAATGCCTACCTTTAAACTGGACTATTTTTCTTCATGCTTCAAATGGACTGCTCAGCTAACTAAGTAAGAACTTTCTGAGTTTATTCCTTTTTATTTTTTTATTTTTAAGCTCTGTGTTTATGTGTTAATAGGTGTATATAACTGTATGTAATGCATTTTTGTTATTAAACGTTTAAAAATCGTTTAGCGGTTATGACCTGTTGCTGAACATACACAATCGTACCTATTCTCCTGAACTCGCTACCCTGTGTTTAGGTGTGCCTTTATAACCCGTATGCGAGAACTCGGCCCAGATATCTGACCCAGGTTCCTGCATACTGCTAGGGGTTACTAAAGCGTTCTCAAAGTCCTAGTATAATTACAGTAGCGGGCTGTGTAACTTGCTTGGTGGCAGATCTTTTAATTGTATATGTGTGTGTGGTGAATCGGTTGGTATCAGAACGCTCCCTTTGCGAGTCAGTTCATCAAATTGCGAACGCGGGTTACCCTTCGTGATGAACAAATGACCGTGTAAGAGGATTTCTGACGCTGATCGACTGACCCACCCGCAGACCGGCCTTGCGGTCTGTGACAATTCCATTCTCTCTCTTTTTTTTACATTTAAGTGTTTGTTAGAGGCTTTTATTGCCCTACTTTTGCAGCTTGCTGTCCACAGAGAGAGTAGGCAAATAAGGACTGCTATAATTAGCAGTAGCAATGAGAAAACAAAAGGAGATAGTACATTGTGCTTTAAACAGTTTAGAGAAGTCATACTTGATTACATTCACACCTTCCCCCGGATAAATAAGGACGGGGGGGGGGGGGCTCCTACAGCTATTACAAACCAGGACAAGCTGCAGAAAAAAAGCTGCTTGGATCCCTTTAAGGGAAACCTGCAGTCAGTCCTCACAAATCCCACTGATTATCATGGACTAGCTGTACTTGACATGAGGAAATACTAGTACACATCCCAAAGATCATTCATCTACCATGATGATTTGTTTTTGAGTCAGACCATAAAGCCTGATTACTTGGATTTTCCACAAGAGAAGCCTCTAAAAGACCATTGTATGAACTATGAAAAGGAATGTCTGGGAAATCTGTTTACGCCTCTGAAATCCTCAAGCAAGTGCAGTCAGTATGGGTTGCATTGAGTAGTATACTGAAAGCAAGCTGTGATTTTTACTTTCCTCCTTAGGAAAAGGGGGAAGGCGAGAGTTAAAATGCTTGTGATCCAAATGCTTAAAAATTGAATATTCTGTTATTCTGTAGTCATAAAAACCAAGTTGATTGTGCAAATCCAGGAATTCTACAAATACCTTCAGATATGCATTTGACTCACAATGCAAAGGGCTCATGTTTGCTGTAGATGTCATCCCAATGTAGACTTTATTAAAGATGGTCATAGACAGGGCCGGATTACCAACCAGGCAACAAAAGCAGTCGCTTGGGGCCCCATTCAGAGTCAAAGGGGCCCCATCAGCACATAAACCAGCCCTCGCCATCCTGTCAGCGGTGGCTGGATGGTATAATGGTTAAAGGGACTCTGAGCAGTGCAGTAACTATGGAAAGATGCATATCATTTTAAAGCTCTCTTTCTCCTATTTCCAATGATATATAAACGGCCACCCTATGCCTTTTAGTTTTCACTATTTTCGCGATCTAAATTGCGGCCATGGCAATTTCGATTGCGAAAATAGCGAAAACTAAAAGGCGTAGGGTGGCAATTTATCTATCATTGGAAAGAGGAGAAAGAGAGCTTCAAAATGATATGCATCTTTCCATAGTAGTATTGTATAGTAGTATTACACAGGACGACTTTTCTCCAAAGTCGGCAGCTCGATTCAGCACAATGCAATGAAATATAAGGAACCCAGGGAGATATAAATACAAACATCATGCTGGTAGATGTGAGGAAGTAATTAATTAGTTGTGGGTTTGCTTAAAGGCATACCCACAGGCACTGCTCCGAGTCCCTTTAAGCGCTCTGCCTCTGACACAGGAGACCAGGGTTCGAATCTCATCTCTGCCTGTTCAGTAAGCCAGCACCTATTCAGTAGGAGACCTTAGGCAAGTCTCTCTAACACTGCTATTGCCTATAGGGCGCGTCCTAGTGGCTGCAGCTCTGGCGCTTTGAGTCCGCCAGGAGAAAAGCGCGATCTAAATGTTATTTGTCTTGTCTTGTCAAATGATGCCGTGCGCTGCTGATTGTCTTCAGAGCCAGGCTCTCCTCCTAGGTCCCCCTCCTGCTACTGTGTGCTCTGCCGCTGCCCACTCCTCCCTCCCTTCCCACAG